>NC_136067.1:1459888136-1461088136 GCF_964261635.1 Lissotriton helveticus | reverse complement strand
TGAGGATTAGAGAGTGGCTGTTCTTAGTTGACGGTCTAAATAGGGGGGGTGACTGGCATCGGAGTCAGTGATGAATCCTCTGTGCGAATCTCAATCCACTATTGCAGCTGTTGATTCTTTCCCAGCATCTAGCTTACATCCAGGTGGGGCCTGGGTACTGCTTATGGGAGTCTGACTGCCTAGGGCGACTTTGATCTGCATTTTAATCATTAGTTCAGTCAATGTCATCGTATGGTTCTAATGATAATCGAGTGAGATAACCATGGGTAATGTAGTTTTAGTCGTCCTCCATGGCGCCTTCAGATTGTGAAGTCATTGTACTCATATCACATGACCACGGTATTTCAACCCCATTGGTTGATGCCGCGATCACGTGTAACTCAAGTAAACCTACGAGAAGCTTTGTTGCTTTGCAGTCAGGAAACAGTTTTGAATCCACCGGGAAGCGCGACCGCGCTAAGATTAACGTGAGTGTTACTTTGGGGTGTTAACATGGCGTGTTATTGATATACGATATGCTTAACTTTAAAGCTCTCATAATGAATAGGTAGCGCAGACCTACAATTTGCTGTTAATGACTTAGGAGTTCGATGGGAGCACACATGACCCTGATTATTAGAGAAAATGGTTTACGAGCATTTTGGCAGACGAATGTTTTACTGTGCATTTCGCTTTTTATGTGTCAAATGTATTTCACATTGAGACAGTATGCAGAGTGACTAATCTGGTCCTGTTTTGTTTACATTTAACAGACCCCTGACGAAGGGTCATGTATTTCCGACCCGAAATGCATTGGGTGTTGTAAAAAAAAATGGCGCATTACTCATATTGATGTCAGTGGCATAAGAATTTGATTATGTTGCTAAACACGAAGAAAATTGTATAAATTTACAAATGAATCACGGCATACTTGAATGTTTCAAATAAAAAGCTGATGAACTTATCATAGAAAACCACGTTTTCATTGTGAATTGGGAACCCGTCTGGAGTCTAGCGAGTCTAAACTCAACAATTGTTACTGTTCATAAGGCACGCTCATGACTGTGTGCGACGACGTGGGCGACCAAAAGTAACTTTATTAATTCACACTTTATAGGAGTGCTCAGGATACCATTCTTTTTTACTAAAAGGAATCAAGGCACAGGAACTGGAACCCTGAACAGGAAGGTTATCTGGGATAGCCCAGGCAGCCAATTAAGGTGATTTTGCTATTGGGGTTACCTCACCGTTGAAGATTCATATCCTGTGGCTGCTACACATAAGGTATTCATACCTGATGTAGGAGAGTAGGGTCTGCTTCCTATGGTTACCCCCACTTTTTGCTGTGTTTCACAGTTTTTTCGACTTTAGTCTGGCTGTGGCCCTGCTAATCAGGACGACAGCCTAGCTGTCCTCTCTCTAAATTGATACCATGTACTTTAGGTACATACCAGAATGGCTACTGGGTCACATTTGTGAGTCCCGGTATATGGTACCTTAGGTACCAAAGGCAAAGGTACCCCAGAGGCCTACCAGGGGCTGAAGCATGTATTATGCCACCCCTGGTTAGCATTCCAAACTGACACCACAGGTCTGCACTTGCAGCCTGGGTAAGGTGGTGTAAGCACCCCTTACTTAGATATAGTATACCTATATCTACCTTTACATATAGACACATATTAACCTATAAGTCACTCCTATGGCAGGCCTTGACAATCCTGAATGATTCAGAAAAGGGGGTGGTGATGAACAGAGTGTCTGAATTAAGCAGACCACTCTTACCCAGTCCAAAGATCAGGGCTTGATCCATCACCGTTATTTAGCTCACTGCCCCATCCCAGCTCAGAACCTGGCTATATGCAAATTAGTCTGTCCCTGGCCCAGTGCATCATGGGAACAGGGCAGACCAAACTACCAAGCCAATTCTTCACCAGAAAGGAGACAAGCTACCGGGGACCGGTTTCTGGCATTTCAGCCTCGTCGGCCCGGCTTGCTTGAATCCTGATGGAGCAGTGAGCAAGGGACTCATGTCTGAGTATAACCTTCCACCCTTATGGTGGACAAAATGATTCAGAAAAGGGGGTGGTGATGAACAGAGTGTCTGAATTAAGCAGACCACTCTTACCCAGTCCAAAGATCAGGGCTTGATCCATCACCGTTATTTAGCTCACTGCCCCATCCCAGCTCAGAACCTGGCTATATGCAAATTAGTCTGTCCCTGGCCCAGTGCATCATGGGAACAGGGCAGACCAAACTACCAAGCCAATTCTTCACCAGAAAGGAGACAAGCTACCGGGGACCGGTTTCTGGCATTTCAGCCTCGTCGGCCCGGCTTGCTTGAATCCTGATGGAGCAGTGAGCAAGGGACTCATGTCTGAGTATACCCTTCCACGCTTATGGTGGACAAAATGATTCAGAAAAGGGGGTGGTGATGAACAGAGTGTCTGAATTAAGCAGACCACTCTTACCCAGTCCAAAGATCAGGGCTTGATCCATCACCGTTATTTAGCTCACTGCCCCATCCCAGCTCAGAACCTGGCTATATGCAAATTAGTCTGTCCCTGGCCCAGTGCATCATGGGAACAGGGCAGACCAAACTACCAAGCCAATTCTTCACCAGAAAGGAGACAAGCTACCGGGGACCGGTTTCTGGCATTTCAGCCTCGTCGGCCCGGCTTGCTTGAATCCTGATGGAGCAGTGAGCAAGGGACTCATGTCTGAGTATACCCTTCCACGCTTATGGTGGACAAAATGATTCAGAAAAGGGGGTGGTGATGAACAGAGTGTCTGAATTAAGCAGACCACTCTTACCCAGTCCAAAGATCAGGGCTTGATCCATCACCGTTATTTAGATCACTGCCCCATCCCAGCTCAGAACCTGGCTATATGCAAATTAGTCTGTCCCTGGCCCAGTGCATCATGGGAACAGGGCAGACCAAACTACCAAGCCAATTCTTCACCCGAAAGGAGACAAGCTACCGGGGACCGGTTTCTGGCATTTCAGCCTCGTCGGCCCGGCTTGCTTGAATCCTGATGGAGCAGTGAGCAAGGGACTCATGTCTGAGTATACCCTTCCACGCTTATGGTGGACAAAATGATTCAGAAAAGGTGGTGGTGATGAACAGAGTGTCTGAATTAAGCAGACCACTCTTACCCAGTCCAAAGATCAGGGCTTGATCCATCACCGTTATTTAGCTCACTGCCCCATCCCAGCTCAGAACCTGGCTATATGCAAATTAGTCTGTCCCTTGCCCAGTGCATCATGGGAACAGGGCAGACCAAACTACCAAGCCAATTCTTCACCAGAAAGGAGACAAGCTACCGGGGACCGGTTTCTGGCATTTCCTCCTCGTCGGCCCGGCTTGCTTGAATCCTGATGGAGCAGTGAGCAAGGGACTCATGTCTGAGTATACCCTTCCACGCTTATGGTGGACAAAATGATTCAGAAAAGGGGGTGGTGATGAACAGAGTGTCTGAATTAAGCAGACCACTCTTACCCAGTCCAAAGATCAGGGCTTGATCCATCACCGTTATTTAGATCACTGCCCCATCCCAGCTCAGAACCTGGCTATATGCAAATTAGTCTGTCCCTGGCCCAGTGCATCATGGGAACAGGGCAGACCAAACTACCAAGCCAATTCTTCACCAGAAAGGAGACAAGCTACCGGGGACCGGTTTCTGGCATTTCAGCCTCGTCGGCCCGGCTTGCTTGAATCCTGATGGAGCAGTGAGCAAGGGACTCATGTCTGAGTATACCCTTCCACGCTTATGGTGGACAAAATGATTCAGAAAAGGTGGTGGTGATGAACAGAGTGTCTGAATTAAGCAGACCACTCTTACCCAGTCCAAAGATCAGGGCTTGATCCATCACCGTTATTTAGCTCACTGCCCCATCCCAGCTCAGAACCTGGCTATATGCAAATTAGTCTGTCCCTGGCCCAGTGCATCATGGGAACAGGGCAGACCAAACTACCAAGCCAATTCTTCACCAGAAAGAAGACAAGCTACCGGGGACCAGTTTCTGGCATTTCAGCCTCGTCGGCCCGGCTTGCTTGAATCCTGATGGAGCAGTGAGCAAGGGACTCATGTCTGAGTATACCCTTCCACGCTTATGGTGGACAAAATGATTCAGAAAAGGGGGTGGTGATGAACAGAGTGACTGAATTAAGCAGACCACTCTTACCCAGTCCAAAGATCAGGGCTTGATCCATCACCGATATTTAGCTCACTGCCCCATCCCAGCTCAGAACCTGGCTATATGCAAATTAGTCTGTCCCTGGCCCAGTGCATCATGGGAACAGGGCAGACCAAACTACCAAGCCAATTCTTCACCAGAAAGGAGACAAGCTACCGGGGACCGGTTTCTGGTATTTCAGCCTCGTCGGCCCGGCTTGCTTGAATCCTGATGGAGCAGTGAGCAAGGGACTCATGTCTGAGTATACCCTTCCACGCTTATGGTGGACAAAATGATTCAGAAAAGGGGGTGGTGATGAACAGAGTGTCTGAATTAAGCAGAGCACTCTTACCCAGTCCAAAGATCAGGGCTTGATCCATCACCGAGACAAGCTACCGGGGACTGACGACGGCTGAAATGCCAGAAACCGGTCCCCGAAAGCTTCTTTCCTTCCCAGTGTAAGAATTGGCTTGGTAGTTTGGTTTGCGCTGTTCCCATCATGCACTGGGAGAGGCACAGACTAATTTGCATATAGCCAGGTTCTGAACTGGGATGGTGCAGTGAGCTAAAAAACGGTGTTGGATCTAGCCCTGATCTCTTGACTGGGTGAGAGTATTCTGCTTAATTCAGAAACTCTGTCCATCACCACCCCTTGTTGTTAAATATTTTGTCCACCCTAAGCGTGGAAGGGTATACTCAGATGTGAGTCCCTTGCTCATTGCACCATCAGGATTCAAGCAAGCCGGGCCGACGACGGCTGAAATGCCAGAAACCGGTCCCCGGAAGCTTGTTTCCTTCCCAGTGTAAGAATTGGCTTGGTAGTTTGGTTTGCCCTGTTCCCATCATGCACTGGGACAGGAACAGACTAATTTGCATATAGCCAGGTTCTGAACTGGGATGGTGCAGTGAGCTAAAAAACGGTGTTGGATCTAGCCCTGATCTCTTGACTGGGTGAGAGTATTCTGCTTAATTCAGAAACTCTGTCCATCACCACCCCTTGTTGTTAAACATTTTGTCCACCCTAAGCGTGGAAGGGTATACTCAGATGTGAGTCCCTTGCTCATTGCACCATCAGGATTCAAGCAAGCCAGGCCGACGACGGCTGAAATGCCAGAAACCGGTCCCCGGAAGCTTGTTTCCTTCCCAGTGTAAGAATTGGCTTGGTAGTTTGGTTTGCCCTGTTCCCATCATGCACTGGGACAGGAACAGACTAATTTGCATATAGCCAGGTTCTGAACTGGGATGGTGCAGTGAGCTAAAATACTGTGTTGGATCTAGCCCTGATCTCTTGACTGGGTGAGAGTATTCTGCTTAATTCAGAAACTCTGTCCATCACCACCCCTTGCTGTTAAACATCTTGTCCACCCTAAGCGTGGAAGGGTATACTCAGATGTGAGTCCCTTGCTCATTGCACCATCAGGATTCAAGCAAGCCGAGCCGACGACGGCTGAAATGCCAGAAACCGGTCCCCGGAAGCTTGTTTCCTTCCCAGTGTAGGAATTGGCTTGGTAGTTTGGTTTGCCCTGTTCCCATCATGCACTGGGACAGGAACAGACTAATTTTCATATAGCCAGGTTCTGAACTGGGATGGTGCAGTGAGCTAAAAAACGGTGTTGGATCTAGCCCTGATCTCTTGACTGGGTGAGAGTATTCTGCTTAATTCAGAAACTCTGTCCATCACCACCCCTTGTTGTTAAATATTTTGTCCACCCTAAGCGTGGAAGGGTATACTCAGATGTGAGTCCCTTGCTCATTGCACCATCAGGATTCAAGCAAGCCGGGCCGACGACGGCTGAAATGCCAGAAACCGGTCCCCGGAAGCTTGTTTCCTTCCCAGTGTAAGAATTGGCTTGGTAGTTTGGTTTGCCCTGTTCCCATCATGCACTGGGACAGGAACAGACTAATTTGCATATAGCCAGGTTCTGAACTGGGATGGTGCAGTGAGCTAAAAAACGGTGTTGGATCTAGCCCTGATCTCTTGACTGGGTGAGAGTATTCTGCTTAATTCAGAAACTCTGTCCATCACCACCCCTTGTTGTTAAATATTTTGTCCACCCTAAGCGTGGAAGGGTATACTCAGATGTGAGTCCCTTGCTCATTGCACCATCAGGATTCAAGCAAGCCGGGCCGACGACGGCTGAAATGCCAGAAACCGGTCCCCGGAAGCTTGTTTCCTTCCCAGTGTAAGAATTGGCTTGGTAGTTTGGTTTGCCCTGTTCCCATCATGCACTGGGACAGGAACAGACTAATTTGCATATAGCCAGGTTCTGAACTGGGATGGTGCAGTGAGCTAAAAAACGGTGTTGGATCTAGCCCTGATCTCTTGACTGGGTGAGAGTATTCTGCTTAATTCAGAAACTCTGTCCATCACCACCCCTTGTTGTTAAATATTTTGTCCACCCTAAGCGTGAAAGGGTATACTCAGATGTGAGTCCCTTGCTCATTGCACCATCAGGATTCAAGCAAGCCAGGCCGACGACGGCTGAAATGCCAGAAACCGGTCCCCGGAAGCTTGTTTTCTTCCCAGTGTAAGAATTGGCTTGGTAGTTTGGTTTGCCCTGTTCCCATCATGCACTGGGAAAGGAACAGACTAATTTGCATATAGCCAGGTTCTGAACTGGGATGGTGCAGTGAGCTAAAAAACGGTGTTGGATCTAGCCCTGATCTCTTGACTGGGTGAGAGTATTCCGCTTAATTCAGAAACTCTGTCCATCACCACCCCTTGTTGTTAAATATTTTGTCCACCCTAAGCGTGGAAGGGTATACTCAGATGTGAGTCCCTTGCTCATTGCACCATCAGGATTCAAGCAAGCCGGGCCGACGACGGCTGAAATGCCAGAAACCGGTCCCCGGAAGCTTGTTTCCTTCCCAGTGTAAGAATTGGCTTGGTAGTTTGGTTTGCCCTGTTCCCATCATGCACTGGGACAGGAACAGACTAATTTGCATATAGCCAGGTTCTGAACTGGGATGGTGCAGTGAGCTAAAAACGGTGTTGGATCTAGCCCTGATCTCTTGACTGGGTGAGAGTATTCTGCTTAATTCAGAAACTCTGTCCATCACCACCCCTTGTTGTTAAATATTTTGTCCACCCTAAGCGTGGAAGGGTATACTCAGATGTGAGTCCCTTGCTCATTGCACCATCAGGATTCAAGCAAGCCGGGCCGACGGCGGCTGAAATGCCAGAAACCGGTCCCCGGAAGCTTGTTTCCTTCCCAGTGTAAGAATTGGCTTGGTAGTTTGGTTTGCCCTGTTCCCATCATGCACTGGGACAGGAACAGACTAATTTGCATATAGCCAGGTTCTGAACTGGGATGGTGCAGTGAGCTAAAAAACGGTGTTGGATCTAGCCCTGATCTCTTGACTGGGTGAGAGTATTCTGCTTAATTCAGAAACTCTGTCCATCACCATCCCTTGTTGTTAAATATTTTGTCCACCCTAAGCGTGGAAGGGTATACTCAGATGTGAGTCCCTTGCTCATTGCACCATCAGGATTCAAGCAAGCCGGGCCGACGACGGCTGAAATGCCAGAAACCGGTCCCCGGAAGCTTGTTTCCTTCCCAGTGTAAGAATTGGCTTGGTAGTTTGGTTTGCCCTGTTCCCATCATGCACTGGGACAGGAACAGACTAATTTGCATATAGCCAGGTTCTGAACTGGGATGGTGCAGTGAGCTAAAAAACGGTGTTGGATCTAGCCCTGATCACTTGACTGGGTGAGAGTATTCTGCTTAATTCAGAAACTCTGTCCATCACCACCCCTTGTTATTAAATATTTTGTCCACCCTAAGCGTGGAAGGGTATACTCAGATGTGAGTCCCTTGCTCATTGCACCATCAGGATTCAAGCAAGCCGGGCCGACGACGGCTGAAATGCCAGAAACCGGTCCCCGGAAGCTTGTTTCCTTCCCAGTGTAAGAATTGGCTTGGTAGTTTGGTTTGCCCTGTTCCCATCATGCACTGGGACAGGAACAGACTAATTTGCATATAGCCAGGTTCTGAACTGGGATGGTGCAGTGAGCTAAAAAACGGTGTTGGATCTAGCCCTGATCTCTTGACTGGGTGAGAGTATTCTGCTTAATTCAGAAACTCTGTCCATCAGCACCCCTTGTTGTTAAATATTTTGTCCACCCTAAGCGTGGAAGGGTATACTCAGATGTGAGTCCCTTGCTCATTGCACCATCAGGATTCAAGCAAGCCGGGCCGACGACGGCTGAAATGCCAGAAACCGGTCCCCGGAAGCTTGTTTCCTTCCCAGTGTAAGAATTGGCTTGGTAGTTTGGTTTGCCCTGTTCCCATCATGCACTGGGACAGGAACAGACTAATTTGCATATAGCCAGGTTCTGAACTGGGATAGTGCAGTGAGCTAAAAAACGGTGTTGGATCTAGCCCTGATCTCTTGACTGGGTGAGAGTATTCTGCTTAATTCAGAAACTCTGTCCATCACCACCCCTTGTTGTTAAATATTTTGTCCACCCTAAGCGTGGAAGGGTATACTCAGATGTGAGTCCCTTGCTCATTGCACCATCAGGATTCAAGCAAGCCGGGCCGACGGCGGCTGAAATGCCAGAAACCGGTCCCCGGAAGCTTGTTTCCTTCCCAGTGTAAGAATTGGCTTGGTAGTTTGGTTTGCCCTGTTCCCATCATGCACTGGGACAGGAACAGACTAATTTGCATATAGCCAGGTTCTGAACTGGGATGGTGCAGTGAGCTAAAAAACGGTGTTGGATCTAGCCCTGATCTCTTGACTGGGTGAGAGTATTCTGCTTAATTCAGAAACTCTGTCCATCACCACCCCTTGTTGTTAAATATTTTGTCCACCCTAAGCGTGGAAGGGTATACTCAGATGTGAGTCCCTTGCTCATTGCACCATCAGGATTCAAGCAAGCCGGGCCGACGACGGCTGAAATGCCAGAAACCGGTCCCCGGAAGCTTGTTTCCTTCCCAGTGTAAGAATTGGCTTGGTAGTTTGGTTTGCCCTGTTCCCATCATGCACTGGGACAGGAACAGACTAATTTGCATATAGCCAGGTTCTGAACTGGGATGGTGCAGTGAGCTAAAAAACGGTGTTGGATCTAGCCCTGATCTCTTGACTGGGTGAGAGTATTCTGCTTAATTCAGAAACTCTGTCCATCACCACCCCTTGTTGTTAAACATTTTGTCCACCCTAAGCGTGGAAGGGTATACTCAGATGTGAGTCCCTTGCTCATTGCACCATCAGGATTCAAGCAAGCCGGGCCGACGACGGCTGAAATGCCAGAAACCGGTCCCCGGAAGCTTGTTTCCTTCCCAGTGTAAGAATTGGCTTGGTAGTTTGGTTTGCCCTGTTCCCATCATGCACTGGGACAGGAACAGACTAATTTGCATATAGCCAGGTTCTGAACTGGGATGGTGCAGTGAGCTAAAAAACTGTGTTGGATCTAGCCCTGATCTCTTGACTGGGTGAGAGTATTCTGCTTAATTCAGAAACTCTGTCCATCACCACCCCTTGCTGTTAAACATCTTGTCCACCCTAAGCGTGGAAGGGTATACTCAGATGTGAGTCCCTTGCTCATTGCACCATCAGGATTCAAGCAAGCCGAGCCGACGACGGCTGAAATGCCAGAAACCGGTCCCCGGAAGCTTGTTTCCTTCCCAGTGTAGGAATTGGCTTGGTAGTTTGGTTTGCCCTGTTCCCATCATGCACTGGGACAGGAACAGACTAATTTGCATATAGCCAGGTTCTGAACTGGGATGGTGCAGTGAGCTAAAAAACGGTGTTGGATCTAGCCCTGATCTCTTGACTGGGTGAGAGTATTCTGCTTAATTCAGAAACTCTGTCCATCACCACCCCTTGTTGTTAAATATTTTGTCCACCCTAAGCGTGGAAGGGTATACTCAGATGTGAGTCCCTTGCTCATTGCACCATCAGGATTCAAGCAAGCCGGGCCGACGACGGCTGAAATGCCAGAAACCGGTCCCCGGAAGCTTGTTTCCTTCCCAGTGTAAGAATTGGCTTGGTAGTTTGGTTTGCCCTGTTCCCATCATGCACTGGGACAGGAACAGACTAATTTGCATATAGCCAGGTTCTGAACTGGGATGGTGCAGTGAGCTAAAAAACGGTGTTGGATCTAGCCCTGATCTCTTGACTGGGTGAGAGTATTCTGCTTAATTCAGAAACTCTGTCCATCACCACCCCTTGTTGTTAAATATTTTGTCCACCCTAAGCGTGGAAGGGTATACTCAGATGTGAGTCCCTTGCTCATTGCACCATCAGGATTCAAGCAAGCCGGGCCGACGACGGCTGAAATGCCAGAAACCGGTCCCCGGAAGCTTGTTTCCTTCCCAGTGTAAGAATTGGCTTGGTAGTTTGGTTTGCCCTGTTCCCATCATGCACTGGGACAGGAACAGACTAATTTGCATATAGCCAGGTTCTGAACTGGGATGGTGCAGTGAGCTAAAAAACGGTGTTGGATCTAGCCCTGATCTCTTGACTGGGTGAGAGTATTCTGCTTAATTCAGAAACTCTGTCCATCACCACCCCTTGTTGTTAAATATTTTGTCCACCCTAAGCGTGAAAGGGTATACTCAGATGTGAGTCCCTTGCTCATTGCACCATCAGGATTCAAGCCAGCCAGGCCGACGACGGCTGAAATGCCAGAAACCGGTCCCCGGAAGCTTCTTTCCTTCCCAGTGTAAGAATTGGCTTGGTAGTTTGGTTTGCCCTGTTCCCATCATGCACTGGGAAAGGAACAGACTAATTTGCATATAGCCAGGTTCTGAACTGGGATGGTGCAGTGAGCTAAAAAACGGTGTTGGATCTAGCCCTGATCTCTTGACTGGGTGAGAGTATTCCGCTTAATTCAGAAACTCTGTCCATCACCACCCCTTGTTGTTAAATATTTTGTCCACCCTAAGCGTGGAAGGGTATACTCAGATGTGAGTCCCTTGCTCATTGCACCATCAGGATTCAAGCAAGCCGGGCCGACGACGGCTGAAATGCCAGAAACCGGTCCCCGGAAGCTTGTTTCCTTCCCAGTGTAAGAATTGGCTTGGTAGTTTGGTTTGCCCTGTTCCCATCATGCACTGGGACAGGAACAGACTAATTTGCATATAGCCAGGTTCTGAACTGGGATGGTGCAGTGAGCTAAAAACGGTGTTGGATCTAGCCCTGATCTCTTGACTGGGTGAGAGTATTCTGCTTAATTCAGAAACTCTGTCCATCAGCACCCCTTGTTGTTAAATATTTTGTCCACCCTAAGCGTGGAAGGGTATACTCAGATGTGAGTCCCTTGCTCATTGCACCATCAGGATTCAAGCAAGCCGGGCCGACGGCGGCTGAAATGCCAGAAACCGGTCCCCGGAAGCTTGTTTCCTTCCCAGTGTAAGAATTGGCTTGGTAGTTTGGTTTGCCCTGTTCCCATCATGCACTGGGACAGGAACAGACTAATTTGCATATAGCCAGGTTCTGAACTGGGATGGTGCAGTGAGCTAAAAAACGGTGTTGGATCTAGCCCTGATCTCTTGACTGGGTGAGAGTATTCTGCTTAATTCAGAAACTCTGTCCATCACCACCCCTTGTTGTTAAATATTTTGTCCACCCTAAGCGTGGAAGGGTATACTCAGATGTGAGTCCCTTGCTCATTGCACCATCAGGATTCAAGCAAGCCGGGCCGACGACGGCTGAAATGCCAGAAACCGGTCCCCGGAAGCTTGTTTCCTTCCCAGTGTAAGAATTGGCTTGGTAGTTTGGTTTGCCCTGTTCCCATCATGCACTGGGACAGGAACAGACTAATTTGCATATAGCCAGGTTCTGAACTGGGATGATGCAGTGAGCTAAAAAACGGTGTTGGATCTAGCCCTGATCACTTGACTGGGTGAGAGTATTCTGCTTAATTCAGAAACTCTGTCCATCACCACCCCTTGTTATTAAATATTTTGTCCACCCTAAGCGTGGAAGGGTATACTCAGATGTGAGTCCCTTGCTCATTGCACCATCAGGATTCAAGCAAGCCGGGCCGACGACGGCTGAAATGCCAGAAACCGGTCCCCGGAAGCTTGTTTCCTTCCCAGTGTAAGAATTGGCTTGGTAGTTTGGTTTGCCCTGTTCCCATCATGCACTGGGACAGGAACAGACTAATTTGCATATAGCCAGGTTCTGAACTGGGATGGTGCAGTGAGCTAAAAAACGGTGTTGGATCTAGCCCTGATCTCTTGACTGGGTGAGAGTATTCTGCTTAATTCAGAAACTCTGTCCATCAGCACCCCTTGTTGTTAAATATTTTGTCCACCCTAAGCGTGGAAGGGTATACTCAGATGTGAGTCCCTTGCTCATTGCACCATCAGGATTCAAGCAAGCCGGGCCGACGACGGCTGAAATGCCAGAAACCGGTCCCCGGAAGCTTGTTTCCTTCCCAGTGTAAGAATTGGCTTGGTAGTTTGGTTTGCCCTGTTCCCATCATGCACTGGGACAGGAACAGACTAATTTGCATATAGCCAGGTTCTGAACTGGGATAGTGCAGTGAGCTAAAAAACGGTGTTGGATCTAGCCCTGATCTCTTGACTGGGTGAGAGTATTCTGCTTAATTCAGAAACTCTGTCCATCACCACCCCTTGTTGTTAAATATTTTGTCCACCCTAAGCGTGGAAGGGTATACTCAGATGTGAGTCCCTTGCTCATTGCACCATCAGGATTCAAGCAAGCCGGGCCGACGGCGGCTGAAATGCCAGAAACCGGTCCCCGGAAGCTTGTTTCCTTCCCAGTGTAAGAATTGGCTTGGTAGTTTGGTTTGCCCTGTTCCCATCATGCACTGGGACAGGAACAGACTAATTTGCATATAGCCAGGTTCTGAACTGGGATGGTGCAGTGAGCTAAAAAACGGTGTTGGATCTAGCCCTGATCTCTTGACTGGGTGAGAGTATTCTGCTTAATTCAGAAACTCTGTCCATCACCACCCCTTGTTGTTAAATATTTTGTCCACCCTAAGCGTGGAAGGGTATACTCAGATGTGAGTCCCTTGCTCATTGCACCATCAGGATTCAAGCAAGCCGGGCCGACGACGGCTGAAATGCCAGAAACCGGTCCCCGGAAGCTTGTTTCCTTCCCAGTGTAAGAATTGGCTTGGTAGTTTGGTTTGCCCTGTTCCCATCATGCACTGGGACAGGAACAGACTAATTTGCATACAGCCAGGTTCTGAACTGGGATGGTGCAGTGAGCTAAAAAACGGTGTTGGATCTAGCCCTGATCACTTGACTGGGTGAGAGTATTCTGCTTAATTCAGAAACTCTGTCCATCACCACCCCTTGTTATTAAATATTTTGTCCACCCTAAGCGTGGAAGGGTATACTCAGATGTGAGTCCCTTGCTCATTGCACCATCAGGATTCAAGCAAGCCGGGCCGACGACGGCTGAAATGCCAGAAACCGGTCCCCGGAAGCTTGTTTCCTTCCCAGTGTAAGAATTGGCTTGGTAGTTTGGTTTGCCCTGTTCCCATCATGCACTGGGACAGGAACAGACTAATTTGCATATAGCCAGGTTCTGAACTGGGATGGTGCAGTGAGCTAAAAAACGGTGTTGGATCTAGCCCTGATCTCTTGACTGGGTGAGAGTATTCTGCTTAATTCAGAAACTCTGTCCATCAGCACCCCTTGTTGTTAAATATTTTGTCCACCCTAAGCGTGGAAGGGTATACTCAGATGTGAGTCCCTTGCTCATTGCACCATCAGGATTCAAGCAAGCCGGGCCGACGACGGCTGAAATGCCAGAAACCGGTCCCCGGAAGCTTGTTTCCTTCCCAGTGTAAGAATTGGCTTGGTAGTTTGGTTTGCCCTGTTCCCATCATGCACTGGGACAGGAACAGACTAATTTGCATATAGCCAGGTTCTGAACTGGGATGGTGCAGTGAGCTAAAAAACGGTGTTGGATCTAGCCCTGATCTCTTGACTGGGTGAGAGTATTCTGCTTAATTCAGAAACTCTGTCCATCACCACCCCTTGTTGTTAAATATTTTGTCCACCCTAAGCGTGGAAGGGTATACTCAGATGTGAGTCCCTTGCTCATTGCACCATCAGGATTCAAGCAAGCCGGGCCGACGGCGGCTGAAATGCCAGAAACCGGTCCCCGGAAGCTTGTTTCCTTCCCAGTGTAAGAATTGGCTTGGTAGTTTGGTTTGCCCTGTTCCCATCATGCACTGGGACAGGAACAGACTAATTTGCATATAGCCAGGTTCTGAACTGGGATGGTGCAGTGAGCTAAAAAACGGTGTTGGATCTAGCCCTGATCTCTTGACTGGGTGAGAGTATTCTGCTTAATTCAGAAACTCTGTCCATCACCACCCCTTTGTTAAATATTTTGACAATCCTGAAGGCAGAGTGATTGGTTTTGTGTGAGAGGGTATCCTAGCATGAGCTGAGCCCCTCTGCAGCTTTCGGAAATATCTCCTTATAGCTGTTCTATGATATAGCCATACCATATACTCTTAAGTGCATTATACTCCTTGTGGTTAATGCTAACTTTGATTTGGTTTATCAAAACATGTTGCAAAGGTGTCAAACACTTTGGAATACTACCCCCCGACAGTTCTGGCAGCGGGGGTAGCATTCCATCCTTCTAGAGGGAGAAGACATGTACACACTGGTATACCCGGTTAAAGTTAAACAGAGCCCCAACATCACAAAATGTATGCTGCTGCCACAGACACGAGTCTGCCCTCCTGCTGCTGGATGAAACTCCAGCAGGGGACTCCTGGACAATAGGTTTCCTGTCCAGGGAGGTGCTGGCACCTCCCCAGACAAAGGGACCACTATTTTAGTATATTGTTTGTGAGGCCCGTAGGGCATAACGTATACTGTGCAAATTATTGTATGCTAATTAAGTTACTTGTATTGTACTTTTACCTCTGACCTCTCAAAGAGACCAGAGGGGTTGTGTATAGAATAAACACATATATATTTGATATATACCTTGTGTGGTGTACTTTCATTTGATTATTCAAGATATTATAGACTGGTAAAACAACTTGCTTAACTCGCCTCTAAGACTTAGCCTGAAGGCTGCTCTCCACAGATACCACTAGGATAGCTTTCTATAAGGTTGACTTTAAACCTACCATCAATAAGGGTCGTTTGGACTGGTGCAAGGTGCCCACTAGAATAGTGGACATCATATGCCAGGCCAACTTCTCACACCTGAGCCATTTATTTTTTACTGAAAATGCCTGTCCTGAGACTGCCATGTAGTATCAACCATAACATAGCTGTGACCTACCACAGTGTTTATTTAGTACATGATGTCTCCTTGCTTGCACACATCCCCCATATAAAATATACTAGACAATAGGTGACACGTCCTAGTTACTAAGTGGGCTGGGTGGGGGGTTTGGGGAAGATATATTGCATATTGCATAAGATGTCTGTCTCTGTTGCTTTCAAATATGTGTACTGTGAATGCAGAAAATGGTTAGGTCCTGTTGAATGATGCATATGAACAAACTGTGACTTTATATTATTGGATTTTTTAAAAAATGCAAAAGGTTTGTGTAAAAAAAAAAAGAAACCCAGCATTCTTTCGATGACCTGCCCCACGTGGTATTTCGAAGATTGCATTCCTTCCTAACTTCACTGATGTGGGCTGGGGGATGGAGCAGGGCAACCAGGACCCATATGTTTCAACCAGTAGAAGAGGGGGGTTGGCGTTACCCAATTTATAGCAATATTACTTGACCTCCTAAATCCAGCATCCGGTGAATTGGTTAGTGGAGGAGGCATTTGGGAGATATCGCGCTTAGAGGATGCGGGGAGGTGTTCTTCCCTTCTTCAATTCCTGGTAAGCGGGGGTCAGGATATAACTTCGGTCCCGTACGTCATCCAGCACACTGCCTCCCAGGGGAGCAGACCATTAGGGTTACCTTGGGTATGGCCCTCTTCACAAGGGAATTCATCTTTTGGAATCTTCCGGCTTTTAGAGCGCTGAGGGAATATGTGGATCTCTCATCCTGAAAGGTGGGAAGCTGTGAGATGTTCGGGGACTTGGTCCCCCCTTGAAGAATGTATCACCTTTAAGGCAGCACAGGAAAGATCCAATTCTTACAGCATGCCAGTATTGCAGCCATAGTCTGGGATATATGGCTCACATTCCTGGTGGTCCCTGCTACTTCGCTGACCACCAAAGGCCTGTTGGAGTTGGGTATGTGGAAAATTAGTACGTTTTGGTGAACATTATCTGCGCCATCTTGCCTCTTCCCCTGATGCCACACTTTTGTCGTGCGCTCCCGCCATTTTGTTAGATGCCCCGATCAGAACGGACCCTTTTGCATGCCGCTGGCCCCTGACATAGCCCTTTGCCTTCGCTAAGCCTGCACGCTGACCACCCCCTGCTTGCACCTGCCTTGAGTCATAAACCCCTCTTCGGCGCTGCTCTGCCCCAGGCCCTCATCCTGTTCCCAGCGCGACACCTCCCTGCTTTCCTTTCATGATCTCCGGCCCTTAGATGCAAACCCCCTTTTTCCCCGTGTGCCCGTTTTGTCCTCCCCGTTCCCAAGCCGACACCCAGCTCTGCCGATACCATCTTTGCCCCTCCCCGTACAATAGAAAGCTTCCCCCATCAAAGAACCCCCGGGTTGATCAAAGCCCCCACCCCATGAGATCCGATCAAACCCCCCACATTCCGTGAATCGGCGGATTATCCAGCTGCGCGATGCTCATCACCTGTGGTGACTAGGGTGGGGACTTCGACTGTAAATGTGTGTGGGAACGGGCCCAAAGGGGAGTTCCGAGAATGTCTTTTCCGTACATCAAAGCTTTAACATGTATGTGTAATCTACAATAAAGTCATAAATGTGGGTATAAGAGGCCAGGCCTCAGGAATACAGTTAGAGCACCTCAGAACGATACCTTCTGTCCGTTTCGTTGTGTTCTCCTCCGGAGAGAATAAAAAAACCTTGTTTCCTGCTTTCCAGTCTCCAGCGCCTGCCTCTTCATTGATTTAAATAACTAGAGGGTCACAGAGGCAATACCGCCGGGCAAATATCGATTGTCCCCGACCCGAATGAACTTTTTACAATTGGCGTCCCAAGCGTGGGGCCCATCAGCGACTCGTGGATCCAGTGGGAGAGGTCCCGACGACAGAGTGAACGACTGCAACGATCGGGAGAGCTCTTGCCCAATAGACCCTCGTCTGGCAGCCGATCATCCGAACTTCACTAGTTCCGAACAGACCTCTCTCGAGTGATCTACGGTCCTGACTGGGAACCATCAGGAGTGCCGTGAGAAATACGAGAAAAAGAGGACGATCGGGCGCTGGATTCGGAAGACAAGAAACTGTCCACATGGTCCGGGTAAGGTCGTGTTGCCACGACAAGTTGCGAAAAATTTGTTTGATTGCTTGATTGTTCAAAATACTAGTATTGCCCCTTTTATTTTTATTTTTTTTATTTGGAGATTCACTGTCTGCAAACGGAGAAACAACAGGCTCTCTCTCTTTGCAAGCAGTGGAGGATAGGTAGGGTAGCAGCCGTGCTTGTTTTCTTTCTCCCCCACTTAATAATTGCTTGAAACTGAACTGTTGTTCGCAAAAATATTGTTTCCTGGAGATTCCCTGTCTGCAAACAGAGAAGTGACCACCCTTTTTGCAGATAGTGAAAAGGGTAGGTAACGCAGATCTTTGCGGACCTACTCATTCTCCCCATTGTTATTTATTGGTCTTTTGGTTTTTGATCCATGAGGTATTCACTACCTGCAAACAACGTAGAATAGAAATATTCTGTCTAGTCTTTGCACCTAGTGATAAGATAGGCAGTGCTGACTTTTAGTCCCTCGTTACGAGCCGTCATGTCTGTCTTCTCCCCACTGATAAATAGCCTGTTTAGCCCGGACCGGGTGTTAGAGGTGGACCATATAGCTCCACTAGAAGGCACCCCTAATAAGGACATGTTCATAAACTATGGGTTAGTCACCATAGCTTATAATAAATTATGGCACAGGTATACCGAAGAGAGTCAAGACAAACAGTGGCCACTGGCAGGATCCTTTGACCTTGATAAAATAGAAACGTTAGAAATAGCCCTTCGAAATAATAAGACAACGCCAATTATGCTCGACAGTCTCGGTATGTGGCGCAGAGAGGCTACGAAACGACAGAGAAAAGACGAGGACAAACCAAGTAGAGAAATATACCGACAGGACAACCCCAGGACACCGCTACCCACAACTTATCCCCCGACACTATGCAAAGGACGACCAGACTTAGGGTCAGACCAATGCGCTTTTTGTAGGTATGTCGGACACTGGAAAGCCCAATGCCCGACTCTACTGAGCGTGAGTAAAGGCAAAGGGCCGACAAGAACGACAGACCGACAGTACGAGAAAAGGCGCGAGACAAAGAAGAACCCGACTTACATAGACAGACCAGACAGAACTACCACGTTTGATTATGCCCGATGGCACAGATTTCGCCAGGAAAATCTCAGCGGCATGCTCAAGTTCTCCTAGGTCGGGCAATGTCAAGACGGGAACCCAGCCTCGTTTAAAATTCACAGACGGAAAGAGATAATTATGACCAATAACTGTTTTTATATTTGTCTTGGGTCTTTGTATGTCGTACTTGTACTGTCCCCCGTCTGAGTTTGTGTGTATGTAATGTACAAATCTGCGTCATCCCTCTACACGTGTTTCCGTGTTACTCGACCTCTGTTAGCAGAAACTTAGCATAAAAACAACCTGGAAAGAAAGAAATGGTAAAACAAAATCCGTAGACCATTAATGAACTTGAACTTTTAATTTAACACAACAAACAAGGAATAATAACGATAAACTTTGAAAATGAAAGTCAAACAGAACATTCGCCCCCCCCCCATTCTGGAACCTTCCAAAGTAGGGCAGGGTTACGGCTACGCCCAACCAACGGCAACCCATATAAGGCGAGCCCCGCCGCCAACTCTTGGTCAGGAAATCTTAACGTATGGGGGAGCCGGAGGAGAGGCAGGAGCCCGCAGCCTGGGCATTTGCAGGTAGTCCCGCCACATGTCTCCTTGGCCGGCCGCAACGGGCCGGGAAAGACTAAGGTAGTCCCGCCACATGTCCAAGAGGAGAACGAGGCACCTCTTCCTTTTCTCTTCCGTCACAGCCGCAGCAGTCCTGGACGGCGGGATGTCCTGCACGTACCTCCACAACAATTTGTCCAAGTTGGGCTGGGAGGGAGAGGCGAGGCGGACGAGCCTCTCCCACCTCCACCGGTAGGAGGTTTCCCAGCCCCCAGCCCGACGCCGAACACCCCCAGTCAGGCGATGGTGCCCATACTTCCACAGCACCGAACACACCATGGTGGCACCCCAGTACTTGCGCAGCACCGAACGTACAATGGTGGCACCCCAGTATTTGCGCAGCACCGAACGTACAATGGTGGCACTTGGGGAACACCGGATGTGGAGAGGCCTTCATGCGGGGCGATGAAAAGGAGCGGCATGGAGTACACCGGGAGAAGGAGACGATGCGAACGAGTCTCCCTTGCCCCCAGGTGGGGGCATCACAGCCGCACCCCAGCCGAACGTCCCGCTTTCACAAAACAGGGACCTCTTCCTTTCACTTCGAAGGGTCTCTTCCACTCTTGCAAACTCGACGAGAGTGGCCCCTGTAGGGCCTCAAAATGGCGTCTGGGTCCGCTGGAAGGTGGGCCCCGGCCGCTAGAGTAACTTTGGCCAGCCATATAACTCGAACATTTGTCCCATGGAGCACGAGCCCCCATCTCCGACAGCATCTCCGCAGCCTTGAAGATCATACAAAGGTCCCCGGCGGAACCTTCGGCCTTTGCAGGTTTCCGGTAAGGGACGGCTGCCTTGATCGCCAACGAAACAAACATGACATTGCCACCCCTTCTGTTAGCATGAATTCTAGAACTGCCGAAAAGGACTCTGGTCCAAACTGCCAGTAATGAGAAACATTTCCCCTGATGCTGCTTCCGGACTGAGCCGGCCCCGCCCAAAATGGCGCCGGTATCAATCGGAACTTACGAACACCTCGTGGTGTTCCTTCGCACTAATATAAACTTGATGTTCTGAGATTTTTTTGTGATCCTTTGTACACTTGGCTAGAAAAGACAAGGAGAACTCACTCGACGAACAGTATAAAAGAATCCCCATTACAAATGTTGATTACAAATGTACACTGTATTATATTTTTATAACCGATGTAAACCTCATTTACGACGCACACGTACGGTATGCATATAGGAAATCTGATTACAGCTGTTATGATTATGCTTCTAAATTATGAAAATATATGCCCCCGAACCCCCCAGCCAATTAATAGACGTTTTAGTCTCTTACAAATGAATGAGTAAAACTTTCCGATGTTTTTATTGCTGCAAACGACACCCCCCACTGTACGCACTTTAGCCATTGCCACGACCGGCCAAATACGACCGCACCCTCATAATCCATATGCTGAAATGATTTTGCAAAATAAAGTCTTTGAAACTATGGACGGGCATTGCATGCTTTATTTTAAAAAAAATATGGGATGGGTGGGAAAGTTATTTTCTGTGCACCCTACTCTGCTCTCTCTTTAAGGTTAAAAGAAGATGGTTGCCCAGCCCTGGAGGACGGATCGGATCGACAACACGACACTCCGCCTTCAAGGTACGCGACTGACTCATGAACTCTCGCGTAGAGGAAGACCTTGACTTCCAAGGATGGGTAAAACGAATGGTGTAAATGAGGGAATGTAAAAGGAGGGTGAAATGAAATAATGTAAATATTATAAAGTACAACGTTCCAAAGTAGCAGGGACCCAAGAACCGAAGAACCTTAGAACGCCACAGCGTTGAAAGAGGTTTAAGGACCCCGATAGTGAGATACATCCTTTGACTAGATACCTCGCACTAGGCACCTCTGGTTTCCTTTTTACGTTTCCCCCGCACACGACCTATATGAACACACTACCCCCCCTCGACTCCAGAAACCATATCCCCGGGGACCCTGCCCCGAGGAGGAAAGACGAGTAAGAGGTAAGTAAAGGACTTATGAATCCATGTATTTGAATGCGCGCGAATGCTGTCTCCCACCCCCCCCCCTTTTTTTCCCTCCCTCTGCAGGTTACATCAGAGATTACAGCCGAGGTGTGGCGAAGATCCGAAACCTTGCCATGTCTAATGCACGAAACGGACTAGCGCCGCAAGGTGGCGTCTAAGCACGCCTGCAAACTACTCACGTATCGAACAAACCCGAAAAATTAGCACAACCTGATAAAAAGTGATCACCCTTAAACCAGACCGGACGAATGAACCCATGTCACGTATGATGCGAAACTGTGAGGGAATGTGTGTGTGTGTGACTGAGGCGTTGACCCAACTGGTCAAAGGACCGAGAATGCGAGAAAGTGCGACAAAATGGTACCTCCTTTCTTCTTTCCTTTTTCTCAAAGCATGTCCCCTCTACCCTGTCTAATGCTCAAACTGCATGATTACAAGATCCTAACGCAGACCCGTGAATGCCCTTTATTGTGTAATGCACTAAATAGCCTTTCTTGAATACACTGCCACCCTCTCTGTTGCACGTGTACTATTTAGCCTGCCGTTGCACTCTCTCTCTCTCTCTCTCTCTCTCTCTCTCTCTCTCTCTCTCTCTCTCTCTCTCTCTCTCTCTCTCTCTCTCTCTCACTCCCTCTATTTTTGCGCTCCCACTCTTCCGAGTGGTTAGCCCCGAAATTGGCAGATTGCCACCCCTAGCACACCACCTAATTGGCTTCAAATACCGTCAGTATTTGCACAAAAACTTGTCTTTAATACAATCACCCTGAAGCCGCGTCGTTACCTCTCCTTTTCCGCTAGAAGTCAATGAACCCAGGTTGGGCCATAAGGGAAAGGGCAGGTAAGACGACAGAGGTTCCCTAATCTGACCCGAAATAAGGGAACTACATGTCAACGGCTCCTATAGTATACAACAAGGACCTCAGAATACGCGACCCTCCCCTCCCCGAATTGTCGCAATACCCAAACCAGAAAAACGATCACCCCCGTTACCTCCCCTGTCTATGTCCCTGGTTGTTTCCCATAAAACCCCTGTCCTTCCTAGTTAAGTAACCGGGCTGTAAAAGGTTACGTAGGACCCAGAATGATGTTTTACAAGGTTAACAGACTAGACCAAGGTAAAGAAATCATCAAAATAAACCCCGCAGTAGTTGAAAAGCAGGATGCACCGATAGAAAGGAAATGTTTAGCCATGTTCGTCTCTCAGCAAAATACCTGTGTAGTACCATGTTGACGACTCACTGTACCCTTTTGTAAATGTAAAACTCTAGAGAACGGCATATCTTTGCCAGATTTGTCTCCCGAAGGTGGGTTACCATCGGATGAACTGTCATGCCTGTAATAAATAATTATGAAGGAAAGTCATAATAAATCCAACAGGTCCGTCACCGGTCATTCATATGCCAGTTGTGAACATTAAATATAACGGACATTTTCATTCTTTTCCTGGAGCTGGGAGAGAAATAGACTTTTTGATTATCTCCATCTGCAAATTTTCTAAAGACTGTCTTTTCAAACTTGTTTAAGGGTACTGCTGTTGGAGGAGAGAAGGACCGGATGTGGGAGCACGAGGCCTGACTGCAGACTAAGGAACACCTGCGACATTAGCCAAGGCGAGACCACGACAGAAAAGAGCTGCAGGACGAGGCACTGTTTTCGACAGCATGAAAAGAAAGGGTCGACCTGATGCCCCCGCTCGACGTCCAGTGCCTGTCGACAAGTCCCCGCTCTCTGAATTCCGTCACACGCCCGCCTATTTGAAGTCTCTCGTTCTCCTAGTTTGTTCCTAATTTGGCCTTGCTCCATCCCCCTTTTCCTCTGACCTACCCTATGGACTGTTTTGTACTCTCTTCTTCCATCTGAACTTTCTGACAACCACCTCAAAGGACACAGGGCGAAAAGGACCTTTCCGACCAGAAACGCGAGGAAAGGATCGTGCCCTGCAACGCAGAACTTAGAACAGAGCTGGACTTGTAGCTCCACCGCCGGTGCTCAACAGCGCCAACGAAAGACCACAAAGAACAATGAGAACTCGTAAAACTTCGAACATTTGACATCCTCAATCACCGTTTTTTATGCCTCATTTCTCTCCCAGCCGCCATTGTATTGATCCTGCTCCAAGCCAAATCTGAAATATGTATTAACCTGCCAGTTCACGTTATGATATGTACTTGCTGTTCGCCGTTTTTGTATTACATTCCTATGACTTTCCTGCTGAACAAGTTTATCAAAGTTTATCAAATAGGCCCGCCTCCTGAAAACTAGAAATGTTAAAATGTATTATTTACAACTCTTTTCATCTAGGGTTCCCACCGTTTTCTTTCTCATGCTCACCACAGTAGAACCGAATAGAAAATGAACCAGCAAGATGTCTTGAATATGTTAAAGGGAGGACTGTGGAAAATTAGTACGTTTTGGTGAACATTATCTGCGCCATCTTGCCTCTTCCCCTGATGCCACACTTTTGTCGTGCGCGCCCGCCATTTTGTTAGATGCCCCGATCAGAACGGACCCTTTTGCATGCCGCTGGCCCCTGACATAGCCCTTTGCCTTCGCTAAGCCTGCACGCTGACCACCCCCTGCTTGCACCTGCCTTGAGTCATAAACCCCTCTTCGGCGCTGCTCTGCCCCAGGCCCTCATCCTGTTCCCAGCGCGACACCTCCCTGCTTTCCTTTCATGATCTCCGGCCCTTAGATGCAAACCCCCTTTTTCCCCGTGTGCCCGTTTTGTCCTCCCCGTTCCCAAGCCGACACCCAGCTCTGCCGATACCATCCTTGCCCCTCCCCGTACAATAGAAAGCTTCCCCCATCAAAGAACCCCCGGGTTGATCAAAGCCCCCACCCCATGAGATCCGATCAAACCCCCCACATTCCGTGAATCGGCGGATTATCCAGCTGCGCGATGCTCATCACCTGTGGTGACTAGGGTGGGGACTTCGACTGTAAATGTGTGTGGGAACGGGCCCAAAGGGGAGTTCCGAGAATGTCTTTTCCGTACATCAAAGCTTTAACATGTATGTGTAATCTACAATAAAGTCATAAATGTGGGTATAAGAGGCCAGGCCTCAGGAATACAGTTAGAGCACCTCAGAACGATACCTTCTGTCCGTTTCGTTGTGTTCTCCTCCGGAGAGAATAAAAAAACCTTGTTTCCTGCTTTCCAGTCTCCAGCGCCTGCCTCTTCATTGATTTAAATAACTAGAGGGTCACAGAGGCAATACCGCCGGGCAAATATCGATTGTCCCCGACCCGAATGAACTTTTTACAGGTAGGGCAGCAAGCTGGTCTCCCTCTTTTACAGGGCCATGTAGCAGACCATAAGTGGGTTCCTGTTTCCTGCACAGGAGGCTTGGGAGGAGGACCTAGGTGTGCAACTTGGAGATATCCAATGAAAGAGAATGTGTGCATTGGTGAAGACTGTTTCGAGCAACGCTACATTTAAACTTAAACATTTTCACTTTCTGCATCACACATATGTAACGCCTGTCCTACTACATAAATTGAACCATAGTAAGGCAGCTGACTGCCCCAGGTGCCAGTCACAGCTGGTCACTTTTTTGCATTTGGCTTGGGATTGCCTTGTGGTGAATGAGTATTTGTTGAGAGTGTTGGCTTGCGTGAAGGCTATGATGTGGATTTCTGTGGCCATGGGCCCTGCTGTCTGTCTGTTGAGCAACATTCATAGACAGAAAGGTCTGAAAATGGTGTTTAAATTCCTGCACTTGTTTTTAGTTACTGGCCAAACGATGGGTGTTGATTACATGGATGGGTCGGCGAGGTCCGAGTGTGGTGTGGTGATTGGTGGATGTGGAGGAGGGGGCAGTATTTGAAGCGGTATGTCTTAAGTGGTGTAGGTGTGATGAAAATGCTGAGGAGGACCTTGGGCTGTGTTTGGGACCCCTGGATGGATTTATGGACCCTGAGGCTACACAATCATGCTCCTCAGTGGATGAGGAGGGGTTATTTGTCACAGATTAGAATTGACTTGATCAGATGTGACGATCCTTGTCAAAGGTTTTTGGGGTCTACTTGATTTTTGTCTAGGATGGTTATGCAAATGTGTGTTTTGAGCATGTTATTCTTATGACAAATAATTGTTCCAACTGTATGAACCTACCTTACCTGTGACATGGTTGAACATGGTGGTTGGTTTTATAACGGTTGGTTCTTGTTTGTATCAGTGAAAATAATAAAATATGTCTTTAGAAAAACATTTTTTCATTTGTTACCTCTATGTTACATCCACCTGGTATCTACACTGACCTTCTGTCCTGTGTCTTACAGCTGGTCAGATCTACCAAAGAATCATGCCATCAAGGCAGTGTGGTACCATCCCTTGAAACAGATGAAGTCTCAGAGAGTGAGCTCCAGTCTTGCATTTCTCCCTTATTTCTTATCACTGTATCTCCCCCGGGTCAAGTTTCTTGTGATATTTATAACTCTATACACCAGAAGAGAGGCAAAGGGATGTCAAGTGCTTTCTGAAGAAACATGATTCCAAACCTTTACAGCAGATGTGTCATTACTAAAATTAAAAAGTACAATCTCTGATAGGAGAAATAAAGTGTGTTTCATGCTGTTTAGACCATCAAGAAAGAAGAAGGCTGCAGCCACATAGGTGACATTTGAATAGTCTTAGGATTTAAATGGTTAAGGAAAAAGCAAAAGAGAATGACTTCAGATAAGGTTTCCATGAGATGCATGCAAGTGGATGAAAAACCCCAAAAGAAATTGACTTTTGTTGAAGCTTCAGGGAATACATCCATACTGTGCGAATGAGAGAAGAATTCGGAAGAACCCAATAGAAAGGGAGGAATTTGAGGCATTCCAGGCTCAAAAATTCATACATCCCCCTGTGAGTCGATATTAGGATGGGACGCTCTCAACATGTTATGTTATGTTATGTTATGTTATTAATTTGTTTGAGCGCGAACAGCTGCCCCAGCAACGAGGCGTCCCGGCGCTAATAACCATAAAATAACTGCATGGGTTGGAAGGGGAGCTACGTCCTTTAGTCCATTTAGCTGGTATAAGGGTGTCAAGTCCTTTTATAATCCAGTCCTGGAAAGCAGCATAGGACGTTTTGATATCCTTAGTAGCTTTATGATGGAATTCTCCTAAAGTGGTGAGAAGGTCACCAGTTAGCAGTTTATGCCATTGTCTCTTAAGACAAGAGGTAGACACTTCTTTAGTGGGCAATTCTCTTACCATCATTGTAAATCTGATAAGAAAGTGGTCAGTCCATCCCATGGGTTTGGGTGGGTCAGCCCTGGCCTCCGGGATATTGGTGAAGACGGGGTATAGTAAATGACCAGCGGAGTGTGTGGTGGTATGAATAAGTGAATTTAACTGTAAGGCTGTGAAATCCGCCAGAAGGTTTTTGATGGTGAGATCTAAAATGGAGTCGAAGTGGAGGTTAAGATCTCCCAATATAGTAAAGTTAGGCGAGGTCACTACTAGGGCGTGAGCCACCTCCAGAAGTTCTTCAATAAACTTAGAGGTGGGTCCCAGAGGTCGATCGATGTAAAGCCCCGAAAGGGCAAAGTGGGGACCCGTGGTGATTTTAAAGCAAGCACTTTCACACTCCCAGATGTCTTCCTTCATAAAAGAGCAGGTGTATAGCGTTCGGTATATGACAGCTATACCGCCTCCCCTAGTGTCTCTATTGATAGACTTCATAGAGAAGCCCTCTGGCAGCGTGAGGCTCGGGATGCTGGTCAGATCGTCATGGAGCCAGGTTTCACATAAAAATAGAATATCAGGATTCTCGTCAGTTAGGAGAGTGTTAACTTCAAGATGGTGTTTTGCAAGAGACCTGACATTCAACTGGAGGACCGTGAGGGGTGTGTGTTTTAGCACAAAGGCTTTGTGCCCAGATAAGCAGGGTTTGGGTGTGACAAAGTTGCAGGACTTACATTGTAAGCAAGTCTGTCCAAGGCAGCCAACTAGCTTGTCACATCTCTGGGCCGAGTTCAGAGCGAGGAGACGCTCCCTATCATATCGGTATACGTTCCGTGGAGTTTGAGCAGGGGGACAGGCGAAAGGCGATGTCTTGGCGATGACGGGCGCAGACGGGCTTGCCTTAGGCGCGCCCGCTGCGCTCGTCCGCTGCGCTTCCTCCAGATACACATGGTTTATAGGAAGAGGAAAAGCGGAGGGGGGCGTGGCCTCGAAGGGGCGTAGCCTCGGTGCACGCCTGTAAGAGCGGCAGCTAGTGTAGCTTTCGTGAGGTCCGCGGCAGCGATAAGATACGCAGCGCGGGTTGTCAGGGTGTAGATTTCTGCCCCGGTCTGACAGCAGAGAGTGAGGTGAGTTTATTAAAAAACAGTTAACACAGAACGTGACTCTCAAGTGAAATATTTTAAAAACAAAGCAAGTAACACTCCCGACTTCCGCCTCAGGAGTAATGGTTCTGAATAAGACGCTCGCACTCAGCGCCTATTTATGGCTTAGGAGGGGGGCGTGGCCTCGAAGGGGCGTGGCCTCGGTGCACGCCGGTAATGGCGGCAGCTAGTGTAGCTTTCGTGAGGTCCGCGGCAGCGATAAGATCCGCAGCGCGGGTTGTCAGGGTGTAGATTTCTGCCCCGGTCTGACAGCAGAGAGTGAGGTGAGTTTATTAAAAAACAGTTGACACAGAACGTGACTCTCAAGTGAAATATTTTAAAAACAAAGCAAGTAACACTCCCGGCAAACCCTATTTTGTGAGTTGGTAATAGGTTACTGACCCGCAAAATAGGGTTAGTACATGTAAAAGGGCTCTTTAGTGGTCGCAAACTACTCAATTCTCTGTTTGAGACAGCTAAAAGGGGGTGCTTGGGCCCAACAATAGCTTGGGTGCGGTGGGCGCACGCCCCTTCCCAATATTAAAACATCAAAATGACTGGCTACCGCCAGGAAGCAGGATGGGTAATAGCTGGTAAGCAGGTGGGGTCGTGGAGGCCTAGGAATCTGCCTCTGGCTCCCAACGAAAACAAAAACCTTTGGGTGTCCCAGGTGGGCCTGTGACACCCACAATAATAATTAAATGTAAAAAGAAAAGTGGAAAATGTATTAATAAATGAATGGCAAGAGATGCTCTTTTATTATTCACTGTTCCTAGCAAGGAGTGCCCCATCAAGCCCTAGGTTTTTTAAAGTATATATTTTCTTGCTGGTGATGCCTCTAGAAGAGGTGGGGCACCACTAAAAAAAATTCTTTATATAGTGTGGGGCTGCAGGAAGTGCAGCAGCCCCTCAACAACATTTAAAAAAACAGTAAGCCTCCTGGGTCATTATATACATGACCCCTGGAGAGATTTCCGTATTTTTAAAAGCCATCAGAGCGGGAGCCCTGACTCCAACCGACTCAACCTGAGAGAAAAACATTCTGGATACGATTGGCTGCAAATGAAATTTCTTGGATTAGTGAGTGAACAGAGGAATGAAACAGGAGGGGCTAGAACTCTCAGGTCGAGACGGTTGGAGTCAAGGCTTATAGTCAGATTCAGGGCAAAACACCCCCATGGATTAAACGGGGTCAAAGAGCTTTATGTTCATCAGTTATAAAAAATGAAACCCTCATGGAATCAACGAAATTGAAAAAGTCTGTCTGTCTACTAGTATGTATCATCAGAGAAAGTAGAGAGGGCGAGAATAAATTATGCATTCACTTTTTATAAAAATTTGAGAAAATGGGCACTGAGCCAACGAAGCAGAAACAATATATTTTGTAATAACAAGAATAAGTATGTGTTAGCCATGAATGGATATAAACAATATGACCTAAAAAAATCAATACTGTATAGCACTCATTAAAAAAATAAGTAATGAAATCATTTCACCCATTATCTAAAAAAACCATACTATGCTTAGATACATAGAAGACCTAGATACACCACATACTAGCATTTTGTCATAATGATTTAATGCACACTAAGCTAGTATATGAAATGCACTCAGTATTATATTACTCTATTTATTTTGTAATATTCTTTGAATGTTTTCAATATGGTAAAAAGCTATAAATCCCATAATGCTTCATTATAAGCACAGATGGGATATATAATGACATTAAAGAAGGACTCACCTAACCGTGAACAAGACTCTTTAGTCAAAACAAGTAGGTTGTTGATGTGCTTTGTGGCAGAGGGGCACTGAACAAACGGATTTGCTAACAACTCCTTGAGTGCGGTGGGGAATTTTTTGTGTGGAAAATATATATATATATATATATATGAATCTTCGTCGTTGATGAACTACAATGGAAAGTCCAGCACTCCAGGGAGTCATACACCAATAGTTTACTGATGACTGATGCGTTCCAACCTTACTGTCTTCGTCAAAGACCGTAAGGTCGAAACCGCTTCAACCATCAATAAATTAACAGTGTATGACTCCCTTTTGTCAGTAATGGCTGCAGTACTTATGAGGCCTATGCCTCACTGCGCACATAGAATGCTGATTTCCGAGGGCATTCTGGGACTTACCCTTGAGGTGGCAAGAATTTTAATGAATAAATGCACTTACAGCATCATGACTAGTGAACTAAGGCCTTTTAACTGTTGTATGCAATGATGAAGGAATGGCTTGAACAATGTCTAGTGTTGGAATGAGAGGGGTTTGGGTGTTAAATGCTCTATGACGCATCTATTGTGTGTGTATTTTTTCTAGTAAAATATTATATTTATATACCAGGCAGTAAAGACTGACTTAGTGATACTTGTATAACTCAAAATGATACAAAGGAGACAAAATAAACACATCTTCTCAACAGTGGCATGTATGTAATTTCAAACATCTAGGTAACTATAATAATTATGCACATGTGATTACCAGTATACAGCACAAGCAAATCAGTCTTGACATGCTAAATGTGGTACTTGCCATGATGAGTGTCTGATGTTGTCAAGGGATATTCCAATATTTAGAACCACATCTTAGCAAAGGCCATATCTAAGGCCTTGTTTGTATGTGCACACCCAATGTAGCATGTATGTTGTGTTTCAATATGTTACACAACAAATGCCTTTTGATAATAAGTGTAAGACTGTTGAGTCTGCACATCACAGGTTAATCTTGAATCCACATTTAGGTGTGGATATATTTATCCAGACAGTGTCCCATCTCCACTTGTAGACTTACATTGGAAGATAACTATGTTCCAACAAAAGCATAGCTGTAATCTTTAGGTTTGCTACAAACTTGGGGAATAACCCAATACATGAGATGGTTCAAATCTATTTGGCAAAAACAATTTCTGTGGCAACGTATGAGGCAGCAATTTGGGGTATAGCTCATGTGGATAGCCTCCAAAAGATAGAGGATGAGTTTGCCAAAAAATTACTGTCTGTCCCAAAGGCTAGTACAAATGTTATCGCCCACAACGAACTAGGATTACCTTATATTACTGATACAATTAAATTGGTTCCTCTGCTACTATGGATGTCTATTTGGAAATAGAAGGTGGTCCAGCCAAACCAATGCACCTTAAGGGATATTATGAAATTGGAGTATGCAACTAAAATCTTATGGCTGCACTACATAAGGGAAAAGAAAGATGGATTTAACTCGGATCTTTTGACGGGGAAGAATGTTTGCATTCTCAGCATTCCGTCCATCATTTGTTTGCTGTAACACTTTTTGCCCTAAGTGGGATTGGTATGCCCAAACGTGGGTCCCTTGCTCACTGTGCCACTGTATTCAAGCTAGCCTGGCAGAAGAAGGGGGACATACCCTGAAACCGGTCCGAGGATGTTTGTTTCCGGTCCAGGGAGGACCTGGTCTGGCAGTTCAGCCTGGACTGTTGCCATGAGGCACAGGGTCAAGACTGATTTGCATATGGCTGGGTCCAAACTGGGGTGGCGTAGTGGGGAAAAGAACGATGGATTTACCACAAATCTTTTGACTGGGGGAGAATGTTTGCATTGTCAGCATTCTGTCCATCTTTTGTTTGCTGTAGCACTACATAAGGGGACATATTCTCAAGGAGCTATCGCTGAGTTAACAGCACTTTATCGCAGCCTAAGTCCCATTCACAAGCTGGAGCTAAGAGCCAATAGCACCAGTTTACCTGTGATAGCAGCCGCAAAAAACATCGCCGCAGAGGAGCCCCGCAACTATCGCTAATGAGATGCAGATTTGGCGTTCCCGAGCAAAAAGCTGCGACAACACCACTCCGCAACATTCTCAACTACCAGCCAGATCTGCAATAAGATCACAAAACAGGAGATAAGGCGCGTTAGCGGGAGGAAACCTGCTCTGACCTGGTGTAAAGGGGGACCACAGTCTGCACCAGAAAAGGGAGCCCAGCTCCACACCTGAAGAACAAAAAATGCCATGGAGCCACTGAACATGCAGCTCGGAGCCCCAAGATGGCCACAATTCCCACCGCCACCACTCCCTGGACCACCCCCCACCCCCCTGGGCCCGCCACCCCCTGGACCCCCACCACCCCGACCAACACCAAGGCAGCGCAGACAAAGTCAGCGATGCTCCCAAAATGTACCAACCTCACATACCCAACAACAGAGAATGTCGTAGCCCACCACAGGCACAAAAGATCAACCCAACTCCGCATCCTGACCACCATTGCACCCAGGCTGAGGGTACCAATACAGCGGACAACCAACATCTCACCGCAGACCAAGCTGTTGGCCACTGGTACCCTCCAACCAACATACCCATGAGTCGGAGGAGTCACATAGACAGGCCAATCCAAGTCCCTCACAACGGTCATGGATGACACCATCAGCTTGGTACCCCTCTATCTAAACCTCCCCTACACTGCCCAGGGACAACTGGAGACCAAGCAAGGCGTCAACGCCACAGCTGTCTTCCCGCACGTGTTAGGGGGCCATTGACTGCACACATGTCCTACTTGTGCCCCCTGGCAACACTGCACACAATAAGTGCAACAGAAAGCGCACATATCCCACCAATGTCCAGCCAATATTGAACCACCGGGGAAACTTACCAATGTCACCGCCAACTCCCCAGGCAGTGTGCATGAGCCCTACACATGCCGACAGTCCATCATCAACCTGCGCTACCAGGATGGCACTCACGGAAATAAACAGCTCGCTGGCCAATACCAAATGAACACACCACACACCTCAACTCCACAATCATGCAACTCACAACACAGGAAATGCACGCGTCACAAGCTCACATACAAAATGCACATCCACCCGACACAACGGAACAACTTACTGTGGGGACCTGGGCCAGCCATGTACATTAGCCATCAACGGCATGGCACCTCAGCCACACAATAGCAGGATGTTGGAAGAGGTGGGGACAAGGCATGTGCAAAGGAGGCAAGTGACCCAGGAATGAGAATGTACAGAATGCCAAGTGTGGCGTGAATGTGATGGCCACACTGCAGTATGCAGAAGACACACATATCCATGTCGGCACACACCTTTGGTGCATGGAGTGTAGTGGACAGTGGACGCAACCATGTCACCCCAGCCAGTGGGGAGGAACTCAGAAATGTAGCTTGTAATGCCCCCCCCCCCCGTAAGCGTGAGTGGAGTCGGCTGGCCCGGCGTACGCCAGGCCAGCATAGGGGTGTGAATAAAAGGCAAGTAGCTCTGAATGTGGTTCTCTTCTGGAATGCCCAGCATCTCTGCCAGGGCGGCGCCTCTCACTCCACCATGAGGCCGACGCCGTCTCCATGAGCGGAGTTGCCTGCGATCCTGTGCGCCTGCTGCACCGGGGACGCTGGTCCCCGAACCAGGCCTGCCCACCCCTGTGCACCAAGGCCTCAATGCCCACCTGCCGACACAGCGTGTGTCAAAGAGTGCCCACCATTTGCCGTTGCAAGCTCCAGGCCCCAGGTCCGCGAGCCTGGCAACCTGCTGCAACCCTCACAGCCTCCGCGACACAGGCCCGCAGCACTCCTTTCTCATTGACATACTCTACCGGCATACACAGCGTACTAGTAGGTCACACATTTGGAACTAAGTCTTGAATACACCACGGCAGAGAACATTAATTATGGCAGAGTTTAAATCACTATATTCCATTTGATGTGGTACCATCAAGTCTGTGCATAGCATTACAACCCCACTAGTCTGTGGGCCCACGCAGACTACTGCTCCAGGGCCACACTAAGATTGAGTAGGTCACACATTTGGAAATGAGTCTTGATCATGCATTGGACGGGTACACATGGCAATGCAGACTTTACATCACTATACTCCATTCGATGTGGTGCCACCATGTCTGTGTATAGCATCACAATCACACGTTTCTGTGGCCCCTTGCTGGAAACACCTACCGCCTACACTGCGGTCGAGTTGGTCACACAATTGGAACTGAGCAGCGATTTTTCAATGGCAGAGTACATATTGCACGCAAGGAGAGGTGTAAGAGGATGATGCTTTGCATTCCGGGCACAAAAGGATCATCGTTACGGAAGTGCACAAACATACCGATAACTGCCCTGGTGTCACTAACTCAGTGCATCGCGAGCCAACGACAAGTGGTTGTGGGCCCCTGCTGGCTGATGCCTACGCCCCACACTGCGGTCCAGTAGGTCACAGAGTCTTGATTTAGCAATGGCAGACTTCATATGAGTGTACCAGCATCATCTCAGACTGCATCCTCGGTGCCACTAAGTCTGTTCCCCGACATTCATGGACACTCACTGGTCGTACATTGGTGGCATCTGAGTCAATGGACTAGGGGGGTAGTTTCATCCTCATATAGCTGATACTGAATTGGTCCTGGCAACGAGGCTGTCCCCTTCCACTCTAACATGTGCTGCTTCCGGATAAGATCACACCTTCTGCATCATGCCCTGGAGGACACCTTCCACTGTACCCCGCGACCCTCCGCCACATTTACCTTCGACATAGATGAGGACCCGCCCAGTCGGCGTGGCCCTACCTCAGTGCACCCCAAGTCACCGTCCCGTGGCAGGGTGCCTGTACCGGCCGCTGTGCATTTGGGGCCACTAACTCTGTGCTGGTCTGGTCCGGGACCCCTTCTCCTGAGATATTGGATGACCTCTGAGGTGATGGTCTTCGGGTCATCAACGCCATGTGTCTGTGGCCCTATGTTGTCCGCTGCCACCCACCTCAACCGCATCCCACCAGGGCTCACACATCAAATCGAGTCCTGACCGGCCCGGATGTCGCATCACCACAGGAGGCACACGCCACCAACGCCAGTACCACCTCCAACCGCCATCTACTAGAGTCAAATCGGTGGTACTGGCAGACGGAGTTGTTCGCAACTGTCATGGATGCCATCTCCTGCCTGATCCACTGCTCAGCACTCCAGGTGACACTGACTCAGTGCACCGCAACCCATGGACCTTTACTGATGGAGTTTTGTGCTGTGGAGAGGTTGCCCAGCAATGTCACCTCAAGCAGTGTGGGAGACCTGGGACGTTGATGGCTTACACTCACCCCACACACATCCAGCACAGGCATCACTGTACATGTGGCCCTGCCAATAAAGGGGCTGGGAGCACTTGCCTGTGGCCAGTTCAACATAATATCTGTGTGTGTCCCTGTGGTATGCATGAGGGCCCTGGTCCCTACAACAGTACATTGTGCTGTGTACAGCGGGCGCAGACATGTCACCGCAGGCAGGGGGTTGGAGGTTGGACATGTAGCTTTGTCATAACCCACTCAATTTGTAAGGGTAGTGGCCTGGGCCATCGTACGCAGAGCTAACATGGGTGTGTGACTGCTATTTGCGTGCCCCTGGGCATGGTTCTGTACTGTAAATGTGCATCTGCATGTGTCTCTATGGCAATTTGGGTCTCCTTTGTGGGGTGTAGGTAGTCCCTGAAGGATAATAGACACCAATGTATGTGATCTAGTTCACCTTCCATGGTTTGGGACCCCACCTACTCCTGTTCGGCCACCTCCTTTTGGCGTGCTGACATCTGGCATTGGGATGCCATGTTTGGGTGGGTGAAGTGTCATGCTCCGGCAGTGCTTGCGGGTGCTTGCTGCTGTGTGGTCTGGTGCAGGGTCTGTGTTCTCCTCTAAGTAGTTTGTCTGCCCGGGTCCTGGTGGTGGGTTGTGTGGGATGTCCATGGGCTGTAGTAGGGTGTCAGTGCCGTAGGAGTGGTGGTCCTCTCCGGCATCACAGATGTGTTGTCTTCTGTGCTCTGCCGGAGGAGTTGTGTGCCCCTCTGCAATGTGATGGGGAGATGCATGTTAACATTGTGTTGACATGTATGTTGGCGTATTGTTCTTGTTTACATGCAGACTGTATGTATGACAATGTACTTTGTGACTGTTTGGGGGTTGCTGAATATTGCTGCGGGACAGTGTACATTTGGACTACATGACAGATGTGAGGTTGTACGTGTACATTTCCATTTCACAGTTTCCAGCTCTGTCACATGTAGTAGGCATGTTGCTGTGAGTGTACGGAGCCACTAGTGTCCTCTGTTCTGCAGTGTCGGGTTTGCGCATTGTACCAAGTTATCGTCAATGTAGGTGTGCTGTTCTTGCTATGTGTGTGTGCTGCAGTGTGCCACTGGGATCAGGGACACGATCCTGGGTAATTGTGTGTGTGCAGTGTGCTACACCTCGTTGTGCATGTGTGGCATTGTGCCCATCTCCCCCTATCCCCCCAGTCCCTGGTCGTTACTCACCCTGTTGATGTTGTGTCAGGTCCTCTTGAGCTGTGTCCGTACTCCCTACTCCTTGCAGCGTCTCCACAATAATGACTATGGCCTCCATTTCCTCCAGCTCTTCCTGCGGCACTGGACTCCCACCTCCTATCACAGTTGCAGCCTTCCTGTAGGTTGTACCTGGTTTAGGTTGTCACATCATGCCAGCACCTCTTGGTCTCCTCGATTTGGCCTTCTCGGCACTCCAACTGCATTCCAGGTTGTCTACTTGAGGGTCATTTGATGGTAGTGTTCTGTCACCTCCGTGATACTGATCTGGTTTTCCTGTGGACTGCACCCCGTCTTCCTCTCCCTCAACTCCATGGCCGTACCCGTCCCTGTTGTGCCTTGCTGGTGGTCTGTGGGGATTGTGGGGTTTGGGTTGGCCTCTGAACTCGGTCAGGGTGCATCCATGTTCCTACATGCTTTAGATTGTTTCTGGTGTGTTGTTTGTGTAGTTTTTATGGTGCATTTTCTTGCAGACGTGTAGGATTTGCAGGCCTGTCGCTGATTTCCACTGCTTTTTGCACCGCGATTGGCCTCATCGCAAGATTTTTTGTGTTTGCGGTTCGCATTTTTGCAGCGTGGCGTTGATTTTAATGCAGTCATTTGATGCGTTAGCTGGAGACTATCGCATGGTACCGCTGTGTTGAGAATGCTTGGTTAACACAGCGTAATGTTCCCACGATAGACTGCGATGTTGGAAGTTGCGTTAAGTAACTTTTGCGACGCTTATCACACATTCTTGAGAATATGCCCCAAGGCGTACTCTTGAGTCTCTGGGGCTAAGGGGACCTACATGACCACCCTGCCCCTTTTGAAACCTTTCCTAAAGCGAGACCAAAAAATCTTTTCTTAGAGAAATGACCACAAGATAGATGGAATAGAAACAAAGAAAAAGCCATAGTAAATATATTTAGTGATATACCCCCTCATTGCATGGATCATCTTCATATCTCACTTTTGTCGGAAATAATCATTCATTCATTCAGTAATCTTTATTCAGAGATGCAGTATCCGTTAAAGCACAAACGTTTCTCACATAATTAATCACATAAACATTTGCATCAAAGCATCAACTAGGTTTAAAAAAAGTACTTAAAAAAAAATGTATCTAGAAAAACAGTTCAGTGAAACATCACAGAATTATCACAGGTATGTTTGGTACCAACTTCATATGATAAAGTGCCAAAGTGCAAGTGATCCGGAGAGAATAGCAACAGGGATGGACAAGCTATTAAGTCACATAAAAACATCATCTACATTTAAGAACATACATAAGACTTTTAGCTACATAAAACGATTAGATAAATAATCACAAGGTTGTCACAAGTGTAACAAATAGCAGCATCATATAAGAAAGTGCCAATGTGCAAAGTGCAAAATGATCTGAAAAAATAGCAGCAATCAAGCTTGTTAAATTCCATACATGATACTCTGGTTATTTGGATATCTATCAAAAAACATATTTCGGTATTTGAGTGTAAAGTCAAATAGTGCATATAACACAACCTGGCCCGCCTATCAGGGGTTCATAGAAGTGCGTGAGCGAATAGCCATTTTCAAAAAAGTGCAGACTCGAAATGTTAAATCTTCACCATTAAGCTGGAGAATAGTTTCATATGCAACCTTGAGGTCCGTTATTTCATTGGCCCTAAAAAACGCGATCAGAAGTTGCATACTGTACTTTTGATAAAAAGTAGAAAGGAGCGAAAAATGCGACATGGACTGCTTACCTAAGTTGCCACAAGGGCAGAACAGTTCATCAATGTTAGGTTGATAGCCTAGGAGAAAACACAACAAATATTTTAGTGAGCCAGATCTGAGACGAAAAAGCAAACTTCGCTCCCAGCGGTTGATAGCTCTTTAAGGATAACTAGCTGGTAAATAAGAGGAGGGACCACCATCTTCTATCATTGATATATAATGTGCCACAGATACTTTGGTAAGCTCTTGTGCGTGTCTTGTGTCCCCGTAATATTTATATAAAGCTTTGTGGACAGTCTTTTTGTCGATTCCGTCTAGTTGATCTGGTTTATGGAAAATATGACCAAGATTAACTCTCGTTTGATTTGCCTTAACTTCTGCGAGCCACGGTATGGTTAACAAAATCGAAGGCAGAGGTAAGGTCCCTAAATGCTAGATAAAGGGGGTCATGTTGTGCGATGGTATATTTACTTATGATCAAATTAAGGTTGAGACACTGTTCCACCGTTTCAAGATGGCTTCGGAAGCCCAGCTGACATCTGTTTAAGATATTTTCCTCCTCTGCCCAAATTCTGATTTTGTTAAATAGGACCCTCCCCAATATCTTAAGAGTATTATCGATGAAAGAAATTGGTCTATAATAACTCGGGTTGGATCTGTCTCCCTTTTTAAAAATGGGAACAATTACAGATGTAGACCATATATTGGGGATTTTAGTTGTTGTCAAGTTATTAAAAACATTAAGGGGCAGATGTACCATCCGTTTTTTTGGTCGCAAACACTGCTATTCGCAAAATAGCAGCGTTTGCGACAAAAAAACGGGATTCGGAATGTATCATGCAAAAAGCCCCGCAATATTAAGGAATCGCAAATTTAGCGATTCCTTAATATTGCGAGGCTTTTAAGAAATGGCAAATTGCGATTTCTTATTTGAAATGTATTAAGCATTTCAGTGTTGCGATTTTTGACTAAGAATTCACAAATTACCACCAACTTGTAGTTGGTGGTAATTGTAGAATTCTTTTCAAAATGCACTTTTTTAAAATTCTAAAGGTGCCATATCAAGTCAAGTCAAGGCAAAAAAAATTGTATGGCGCACTACTCACCCAGAGGGTCTCAAGGCGTTCGTGGTGGGGGGTTAGTTACTTATCAAATAGCCAGGTTTTGAGTTGTTTTCTGAAGGAGAGGTGGTTCTGTGTGATGCGGAGGTGAGTGGAGAGAGAATTCCAGGTTTTGGCCGCTAAGTAGGAGAATGATCTTCCTCCCATGGTGGCTCTTCGGATGCATGGAATTGTGGCGAGGGCTTGATTGGACGTAGTTGGCGGGTGGGGGTATAAAAGGTCATGCGCGTGTTGAGGTATTTGGGTCCTAGGTTGTAGAGGGATTTGTGTGCGTGGGTGAGGAGACGAAACATTATTCTCTTGTTGACGGGGAGCCAGTGAAGGTCTCTCAGGTGATCGGATATGTGATTGTGGTGGGGTATGTCTAGGATGAGTCGGGCGGAGGCGTTCTGAATGCGTTGGAGTTTTTTCTGTAATTTGGCTGTGGTTCCGGCGTAGAGGGTGATTCCGTAGTCTAGTCGGCTTGTGACAAGTGCTTGGGTGACCGTCTTTCTTGTTTCGGTGGGGATCCATCTGAAGATCTTTCTGAGCATACGTAAGATGTTGAAGCATGATGATGAGATGGCGTTGACTTGTCTGGTCATCGAGAGGGAGGAGTCTAGAATGACTCCCAGGTTGCGGGCATGGTCCGTTGGTTTGGGTGCGCTGCCCAGGGCCGGTGGCCACCATGAGTCGTCCCATGCAGAGGGGGATGATCCTAGGATGAGGACTTCCGTCTTGTCTGAATTCAGTTTTAAGCGGCTGTTTTTCATCCACTCGGCTACGTCTTTCATCCCTTCGTGTAGGTTGGTTTTGGCGGTGTTTGGGTCTTTGGTGAGGGAGAGGATCAGCTGTGTGTCGTCAGCGTAGGAGATGATGTTGAGGTTGTGCTGGCGTGCGATGGATGCGAGGGGGCTCATGTAGACGTTGAAGAGGGTGGGGCTGAGCGATGATCCTTGTGGTACGCCGCAGATGACTTCGGTGTTATAGTGAACAAGGGTCCTTAGCTTATTTCAGAATCCAAAAATCAATACTGTATAGAAACACAATGGAAAGCTATACGTTATAAAATTTCCAAACCCAGCCGGGAAAGGAGTTTATTTTATCAAGAAACAATGTTCAATCCAACAATACAAACGTAATAACGAGACACAAGCCTGTGCCGTACATAAAGGGGGGAAAAAGAAAAATAGAATAAAGGTGAAAGCGGTGTCTATCAGGCAAAGAAAGAGAGCAAAGACAGGGCACTGCTGATAAGTAAAAAATCAATAACAGTATCGCCTGGAGTGGAGTATACACAATCTTATATGTCAATATTGTAAATGTAAATCCACTCATGGGTGTCGACGTTTCGATCCCTATTGCTCAAATAAATACATGGGATCATCATCAGGACATTTGTAATGAACAAGACATGCCTGATTGTAAGAAAGCCTCAGTGGATCTGGGCACAAAGCCTCACATGGGAGGTGTGCTTCACTTCGAAGCTTTTAGCCGAAGAGATCATGCACGTAGTAAAATGTCGCGGAGGTCTTTTTTGGGGGTCCAGAAGAATTTTACAATAAAATTCGTATTTCGTTTCCAACTGCATACAATGGCAGCGCTTACTTAGCTCATCAGGGGAGCCGGATAAAAAGTTTTCGTGTAGGCAGCGGTGGCCATACACGGGGGTTGCCAACAATGTGGCCTTCAGACGATAGTCAAGGTTAGGACTCGTCTTGCCCGTGGCTTCTCGGTCAATGCCGGTTACAAATGTCCTGATGATGATCCCATGTATGTATTTGAGCAATAGGGATCGAAACGTCGACACCCATGAGTGGATTTACATTACAAATGTCCTGATGATGATCCCATGTATTTATTTGAGCAATAGGGATCGAAACGTCGACACCCATGAGTGGATTTACATTTACAATATTGACATATAAGATTGTGTATACTCCACTCCAGGCGATACTGTTATTGATTTTTTACTTATCAGCAGTGCCCTGTCTTTGCTCTCTTTCTTTGCCTGATAGACACCGCTTTCACCTTTATTCTATTTTTCTTTTTCCCCCCTTTATGTACGGCACAGGCTTGTGTCTCGTTATTACGTTTGTATTGTTGGATTGAACATTGTTTCTTGATAAAATAAACTCCTTTCCCGGCTGGGTTTGGAAATTTTATAACGTATAGCTTTCCATTGTGTTTCTATACAGTATTGATTTTTGGATTCTGAAATAAGCTAAGGACCCTTGTTCACTATAACGCTGTTATACCCATGGTACTTAGCTATCTGTTGGGTCCCCCTTGTGTCTTAAAAAAATGACTTCGGTGGCCTCTGATCTGAAAGGGGGGAGGCGGACTCTCTGGGTTCTTCCGGCGAGGAACGAGATGATCCAATCCAGTGCTTTTCCTTGTATCCCAACGTTGCTGAGGTGTTGTACAAGGGTGCGTTGGCAGACCGTGTCAAACGCTGCGGTGAGGTCCAGGAGGATGAGGGCAGCTGTTTTCCCTTTGTCGAGTAGTGTTCGGATGTCGTCTGTGGCTGCGATGAGGGCGGTCTCGGTGCTGTGTTTGGCTCGGAAGCCGGACTGTGTGGGGTCGAGGGAGCTGTTAGACTCGAGGAAGGCGGCAAGCTGATTGTTGACGGTCTTCTCTATGACTTTGGCGGGGAAAGGGTGAAGCGAAATGGGGCGGTAGTTCTTAAGTTCAGTGGGGTCTGCTGTAGGTTTCTTCAGGAGGGCACTGAGTTCGGCATGTTTCCAGCTTTCCGGGAAGGTAGCGGTGTTGAGGGAGCAGTTGATGATATCACGGAGATAGGGTGCGACGATGGAGTCGGCCTTGTTGAAGATGTGGTGGGGGCATGGGTCAGTTGGTGATCCGGAGTGAGCAGAATCATCAAGCGGATGGTGTCTTCGGTGCTGATCGGGTTCCAGGCGCAGAGGGTGGTGGTGGGGGGCTTCAGATCGGTGGTGAGGGGGGTGGACTGGTCGCCGAAGCTGTTATGTATGTCAGCGATTTTGCTGTGGAAGAACGAGGCTAGAGAGTCGAAGAGGTCTTGAGAGGGAGTGATGTCGTTGGTGCCGGCGCTGGGATTGGTAAGCTCTTTGACGATGCTGAAGAGTTCCTTGCTGTTGTGGGCGTTGTTGTCGAGTCGATCCTTGAATGCTGATTTCTTGGTGGATCGGATCAGCTGGTGGTGTTTGCGGGTGGCGTCCTTGAGGGCGGTCATCTTGTCTGTGGTTGGGTTTTTTCGCCAGGCTTTCTCGAGGGTGCGTCAGTTCTTTTTGGAGTTCTTGAGGTCGTCATTGAACCAGGAGGCTTTTTTGCTAACTGGCTTGTTGTGATGGTTTTTCAAGGGCGCTAATTCGTCAGCGCAGTGGGTGATCCATTGTGCGAGATTGATGGCTGCTTGATTTGGGTCCGAAGATTTGGCGGGAGGGTTTTGGTTTAGCGATGTGGTGAGCTGGTCGATGGTGATTTTGTTCCAGTTTCTGCGGGGGACTTGTTATGGGTGGTGGTAGGTCGTGGTCTTTCTGAAGTTGAAATGGACGCAGCTGTGGTCCGTCCAGTGGAGTCCTGTGGCGTGATTGAAGGAGATGTGCTTGCTGGAGGAGAAGATTGGGTTGAGCGTGTGTCCGGCGTAGTGGGTGGTGGTGTTTACCAGTTGTTTGAGTCCGAGATTGGCAAGGTTGTCCAGAAGGGTGGTGGTGTTGCTGTCGTTGTTCTTTTCCAGGTGGAAGTTGGGGTCTCCTAGGAGAATGTAGTCCTCGGAGGGGAGGACGTGTGGCCTGATAAAGTCAGTGATGTCTTCGCTGAATTGTGTGCGGGGTCCTGGTGGTCTGTAGATGAGGGTGCCTCTATGTGTGGTCTTGGGGTCGGTGTGTATCTGAAAGTGAAGGTGTTCGGCGGCTGTGAGGGTGTCATCGGAGCTGGTCGTGATGCGGATGGAGTTCTTGTGGACGATGGCGATGCCTCCTCCTGTTTGGTTGATGTGGTCCTTTCGGATGATTTTGTAACCGTCCGGGATGGCTATGGCGATGTCGGGCGCTGATGAGGCGTTCATCCAGGTTTCTGTAAGAAAGGCGACGTCCGGCGTTGTGGTGTCTAGTAGGTTCCAAAGTTCAATGGCGTGTCTGTGGACCGAGCGGGTGTTGAGCAGGATGCACTTCAGGTGGTTATTGTCGGAGCTCTGTTTGGCGTTTGTGGATGTAGTGTGGGTCCTGATGCAGCAGAACTTGCAGGATTGACAGGTGAAGGGTCCATGGGCGTGTCCTGGGGCGGCTTGGTGGCAGTCGGGGAGACGGCCTGTGTTTAGTGCAGAGAGGGTTGCGGCGTTGTACGTTAGGCGGGTGGAGTGGATTTTGAGGGGGCCAGGGGGTCTGGCGCTGGGCGCGGGCCAGGCGCCGACGGGCGCAGACGGGCTTACCTTTGGTGCGCCTGCTGCGCGTGAACGCTGCGCGTGAGCCACTCAGACATAAGTGGATAGAGGAGGGGTCAGAGCGAGGGAGGAGCAGCTGGGAGGCGGGAGCGGGGTGGCGAGTGTGGAGGGTCAGTAGGAGCTGGAGGAAGCGGGGGTGGGGCCGCGGGGGAGCAGCGGCAGGGACGGGCTAAGGGCACAACAAAAATGGCAAAACAATGCTGGGCGAGATCACTGGCACAAAGGAGGTCGCGGGCATAAATAGCTGGCACAAATAAAAACAATGCAGGCAACGATACCAGGCAGAATACAGGTCGCTGGCACAGATAGCACGATACCAGGCACAGAATGCAGGTCGCTGGCACAGATAGCACGATACCAGGCAAAGAATGCAGGTCGCTGGCACAGATAGCTGGCACAAGTGGAAATAATGCAGGAGGGACGAGCTGCGAGTGGAGCGACCGGTTCTGACCAGGTCAGGACGGTCACAACTCCTTGTCTCGCGTGAGCAGCCTAAAGTTTGTTTGTGGGAGGGAGGAGCAGCTGGGAGGCGGGAGCGGGGTGGCGAGTGTGGAGGGTCAGTAGGAGCTGGAGGGAGCGGGGGTGGGGCCGCGGGGGAGCAGCGGCAGGGACAGGCTAAGGGCACAACAAAAATGGCAAAACAATGCTGGGCAAGATCACTGGCACAAAGGAGGTCGCGGGCATAAATAGCTGGCACAAATAAAAACAATGCAGGCAACGATGTGCGCCATATGCGCACACATGTCAAATTCAGGGGTGCAGCAGGGTGTCCTTAAGACACCCTTGCACCCTTGAAATTATTCTCAATTTGCGATTAGCAAATTGCTAATCGCAAATTGAGAATAATTTCACATTCATTCCTATGGGTCTCGTGGCCCATGGAAATGAATGGGAAATTATTCCTTAATTGCGATTAGTAATTTGCTAATCGCAATTAAGGAATTTTAAGAAATAGCTAAAAAATTGCGAATTTCTACATACATACCATTTTGCACTTCTCAAATAGCGATTCCTTACAAATCGCTATTTGAGAAGTGCAAAATGGTATCTTGATACATCTGCCCCATAGTAACAAAGGAGCCCAAAACTCTGGCCTAGATTTTATACGGTCAATTGGAAGCCCATCCAGGCCCGGGGCCTTATCCCAGACTTTAATTAATTGCATCCTCAACCTCCGATATTGATATTTGGATTCGAGTAACAGCAAAATTATCAAGAGTATCTTCACACTGAGGTATAACAGCGTATATTTTAGAAAAGTGGGCTACCCACGCTTCGCTCGTCATGTTACATCTTAACGGGGTAAGTATGTTGCCCAGTGATCTCAATGACATAGCAGCTTCCAAAAACCGTTTGTGTTGTTAATCTTTGCAGCACAAGCCAAATTACTCCATTGTTCGTTTAAGATCACGTCTTGCCTCTGCTTCACAACTCTTTTATAGGCGTGCCTCAGTGATCTAATAAGTTTAGTGTCCCTAGGGGAAGCTGATAAGGCAGCTCTAAGTTCTCTATTTGCCCTGGAGCAAGTGCTGTTAAACCACCTACGGTTGGGGTTGGATGCAAGTACAGGTCTCAAAATCAGTTTTTTGATGCCTGCGCATAGTAAGGCAAATGCGGAAACTACCTCTGGGTTAGGATCATCCAATCTGAGGCAAGTCTCACAGAGTGATGGATATGTTTTTACCATCTTTTGGAACACCCTGCAGTGCTCAATACCTTTCCATTTAACTCTTAGGTTGTCTGTGGAAGGTTCTAGGTAGCCGGCCCCTATCTCCTTTCTAGGATCTGCAACCCTGAACCCTGAATGAGACTAAAACTGGGTTGTGATCCCCAAAGGTAGATGTTTTAATTTCTGCTTCAACTAAATGGTCTTCTAATGTTGCTGATATAAAGACGTAATCTATTATTGAAGCGCGGCCAAGGCCTCTATAAGTGGGTATTAAACTATCCCCATTATTTATTGCTGCGATGTCCATAACATTTGAAAGACTGCTGTTTAATAGATGGTGTAATAATTCAAGACCCCTATTGCATGGGTTGCCTAAAATGTAGTGGGTGGGAGTTTAAATATTTCCCCCAGCAATCTTTGCATTGAAATCACCACCCACACATATCCCTGCCAGTCTTTGTTTTCCCATGAAATTATGCATATCTGAAATGAAGTTGAAAAGATTAAAAAAATTCATATTAGGTGTGGTTAAAAAATCATTGTTATAGAAATTAATAAAACAAATCGAACCCCCCGTGTATATATCAAGGCTTGAAAGTTGGCATTTTTGGTAGGGATTGGTTTAACACTGCCTCCCCTACGCAATGCTAACCCAAATTGATAGGCCGCCTGAGGGTCTGCCTTGCTTGGGGGGGAGGGGGAAATAATGTTAAGACATTCATACCCTTCAGGATATAACTCTTTTGCTGCCCACGTCTCTTGGAACATAAGAATATCATATTTATTTACCATCTTAACCCATTCATCAATACTTAACTTAAAGGCCAAGCCGGCCACATTCCAGCTTAACACATGTAATAATGAGCCATGTGGCTCAGAACAATCATTTACAGAGATAGTTTCAGGCCCAGGACCATCATTTACTAGAATAGTCAACATGGGTGTCGGAGGAACAGGTTCAATGGGTTGTGATTTAGATGAAGGTCAATCTAGGCTATCAAGATCAGAAAGGGCGGAAAAGCTATTTACAAGCGGGTATGAGGGGGTGATTAATGGCTGCTTCTCAAATGTTGGTCTATAAAAGAAACCAAGAGGCAGTGCCCAGATGTTTGTAGGTAGGGGACAATTAATCTCCCTTGCACCCAATATTGATCTAACAAGTGTTGGTCGTCAGAAGTTAATAACAATACAATCACCCCTAATAGTTTTTTCCGATGGCCCAACCCAACCAACACTTCGTACCATTAAAATGTAATTTATATCAAACCTCCTATACCCTTTGTGTTTAGCCAGCCAATCAATACTTTTGTTCCGTAGTTGGTCCCAAGACTCGGATTTATTCTTCTCTAGTGGAGGCACCCCCACGAGAATCATGACATACGGACAGGACGTTGGGGGTAAACTTAAAACATCCTTGTTCGACTCGGCATACCCACTAGCATTATTACAGCATGAACACGGGTTTGAATAATGGGATATGGTGTGGCAGTAGAAGCTGTATTTTGGGTATTAGCAGAGTCAGGGCGTGATTTTTGGGGAATAAAATCATTAGCTTTACTATGAGTATCACAAGAAGCAAAAGGCTGCATGGAAGTTATGGCCCTCTGTTGCTCATTAGGATCAATGTGAACTCCATGACTCTTGATCAGTTTTTTGTGAGTGCTACCCTGTTGGGATGGCTGTTTAGGCACCTTACTGGGCGAGGTTACACTAATGGTTAAGGATTCTAAACGGTCTAAGCGCTTCCATAAACTTGCAAAGTTCTTATCAACGAGCACTTTGACCCGGTCATACAATGTGTCTATGATAATGTCAATGGCAGTATCCCCAAGTGTAAAATTAGAAAAAGGTGTCTGTATAGATTCAGTCTGGGTATATGCGGAATTGTTTAGTGTCTCTGATGGAATTAAATCAATTGTGGCACTGCCGGATACTGGATCCACTGGAGCTTTCAGGCCCTGAATCCACGTAGTTAGCGTAGTACGTTGGGAGTTCAGACGTGGAGGTTGTTTTCGTTTGGAGAAGACCAGTTTGGCTGTTTTCCTTTTCCTTTTTGCTCCGCAAACTTCTGGGTTCGGGGATACATCCATGATTGCCGATTCTAAGGTATCCCTAGAGCAACCCTCAGATGCGGAGTCTTCTATTGCTTCTGTATGTCCAGTTTCCTCAACCCTCTCAGCGCCCAATGCACTTTCTCCGACTGGTAGGTGTAGGCCATGATCAGCCTGAATGGGCAACGTTATATCAATATTCTCATTTTGAAAAAGAAGAAGATGGGATTTTATTAAGCCCAGGGACAGGCGCCTCTCAGTTAATTCGATTTCACTGCTGACTATATTCACCGCCCTCTCCAGCATGCTGTCGATAGTCGTGGTTTTACACAATGCTGAAATTGGGTTGCGTTTGCCCATGATATTTGTTTCCCCGGACATGAAACTGATATAAAGCCCCACTCACCACTGCAGGAGCCAACTGATTGACGGTGTCAGAGGGGTGGCCTGGCCCGACCTCTGACGGTCCCGGACGGGCACAGACTGGCCCGCCCTTGGTCCGGGCTTTGTCCCGTGCGCATCCCGTGCTGCGGTGGGAGAGGCTGTGCTATGAGCGTGTTGGCCCCACCTCTCCCTCACTCACTCGCGGCAGCTGCGGGAATCCTGCGATGCACTCTGGGTGTTGGAGTCCACCCCAGAGTGTAGAGATGGCGTGGCGGTGGCGGCGTTATCCCCTGGGACCCCTCGTCCCACCAGTAGTTCGTGCTGCAACAATGGCAGGTATTGCAGCAGGCAGCGTCACCACAGCAGGCAGAAACAGCTCGGAAATAATCGTCATCGACATATCTTGACAAGATTTTGCCTCAATTATGTGTCAATAATGTTGGGCTATCTGGTTAATGTGTTTTCTTTGAATCAATTGGAATGTTGCCCCTGTGATACAATCTCAAAACAATCGACTGTACATATTTTATTATTTTGCCAATTTTATGTAAAGGAGAGAAAAAGATTCATTATCCCATTTCTAACAAAATTTAGCTTGCAAAGTCACATTACAGCATTGTCTGTTATGCAGCAGTTAGAAACACCGTATGTATGCTTTGTGATGGCCTCGTTTTTATGTGCAGCCTTAAAAACTCGTAACGTAGCTAATAAGTGATCAATTTAAAGCCTTTTTTAATAATACCAGAAAGAGCAAGCTCATTACATTGTACCAACATTTATTTTATATAATGCTTGTTTTAGGATTTTAAGAAAAGCTATAGGTACATGGTTTTTATTCTAATTTATTAAAATGTTTTTTTATGTACTTTTATACATTTTCTAAATGTGAAATAACGTTGTTTGATGATGAACTATGTTTCAATGTCAGCAAACACACATTGCACTAATGCTAAAGGTGACGGTAAGTAAATACTGAAGAGTATACTGACAACAATTGAGGAAGATGTCATTGTATGAATACAGTCTGGACATTAAAGTGATAGTACGCGTACTTTTGGGTCCAATAAATATATAATTGGTTAGTGAGATCAAAGAAGTACAAAGTCAGTACTTGCTTTATGGAGTCTTGTACTTCGTTATGAAAGGTACACCAACTACATAATTGTCTGCCTTCTATTGCAGTGGACCAGGCTGGGCAAGAACCAACAGGACAGACCAGGGGCAGAGCAGGAGATTCGCTGCTCATCGGCAAGCATGTCCTCTCGATACCACCAGCGAGGAGGACGAGGGAAACGAACCATCAGGTAGGGGTAGGGCACCCACTTGGATGAAGCCTTCAACATCCACAACAATAGCTCGGGTGGAGGCTGAAGATACTGAATAGGGGATATTGATAGGGACACCTTCAGTCAGGGAGAAAGGATTGTGGCTTTCCCCCTGGCCCACAAGAACTTGATATGGACGTTATGTCCCCAGGACAGGCCCCATCACCATCTGGGCCTGGAACCAACCACTACCTAACTCTCGAAGCCCCATTCCCTTGGGCCTCCAGCTACACTCCCTATCACTACCCATACCCTCCAAGTGCCTGCCCAGAAGAGCTGAGGGAAACATCTGCCACCAATTCCCCACACTCCTAATGTTTTACCTAAACCCCTCCATGTGTGATTACCACGATGGCTGCCTCCCAGGAAGTGATGGTGGCATCTGATGTTGAGCAGAATGTGTCCTCTCAGGCTTTACGGAGATCCAGGATGAGCTCCATAAGTTCTGAGAGGCATATTCCAGAGAAATGGCCAACTCAGTGCCTCCATCACTTCCTTGGGTGCAGCCATATTGTCTATGTTAGCCCAATGACCCACCAACACCACTATAGTTATGTCTCCCAGTTCATCTTCCTTTTCTGTTTGCCCTGTTACCCGTTACCCCTCATGTTGCCTGTGTCCGTGAAGTGTCTGGTCCTGCACCGGCCAGCCAGGATGGGTCTACAGGAGCAGAGGATTTATACATTGTACAGAAGGAGGACAGTGAGGATGACCAATGACTGGACTATGCTTGGACTGTGTACTTTTCATTTTCCCCATGTTCATAGATGTGTTCCCCTGACTCTTCCTGACATGTGTATTTCTTGTGCCCAGCCCCCTCGAAGTTCCCTTGCCCATTCTGCATGAAGACTCTTATTTAATTCCCTTTCTCCCTTTCCAATGGGCAGTTTTTACTTAATTTATTTCCTAATATATAAATATTTGTCTTTGACACCATCTCTGTCTTGTGTTGTTCATTACATATCCTGGATTCAAAGTATTGAAATCAACATTGGTAGGTGCTTATCTATGCTTTCTACATGATACCTTGTAACACAGATGGTACATGAAATCTACATGTCTCACTCACATATATTTTCATCACATATATAACCTGAACCAGAGAAACCAATTGACCATCACCAACTATTACACAACTCAGTATTGACTTGTGAATCATATCTTTGCAATTGTGGTGATGATGATCTCTGTGATTATGTGCATTTACTGTGTTGTTGCTGAAGTGTGGGTGGGTGTGGTTCATTTGCCTGTACAGCTGGTGGGTGTGCCTGTACAGGGGGTGAGGTTGTCTGTACAGGTAGGGAGGTACCTGAACAGGGGTGAGGATGCCTGTACAGGTGTGGCATGTGTCTTTACAGGGGTTGAGGGTGTCTATACAGCAGGTGAGGGTGCCTGTACAGGATGGGGATGTGACTGGGCAGGGAGGGACATGACTGTGTAGGGGGGCATGTGTAGGGGGTAGTGCCTGTGTACATGGGGTGCCTGTGTACATAGGTGTGCCTGTGCAGGTTGTGGTACAGGTGGGAGGGTCGGGTGTGGTACAGGTAGATGTGCTGGGTCCATTCCATGTGCTGACCATGAAGGAAGACTTTGGCACAGTTTCAACATGCCCTCCATCATCCTCATGGCCAGGCATGATGTCTTGCACTGTCTTCACGATAGACTGTTATGTCGTTATTTTGCCTCCTTACCATGTCTTGGCAAGATTTCTCAATCCTGTTCAAGACACAGGTCTGTCTGTCAATCATTTGAGGGATTTCCCGTGGTCTGAAATGTCGGACAGAGTAGCCCCTATGGCATGAATGTCCTGCCTCAGAACAGCCTGCTGTTGGAAAAATTGTATCCTCCCACTGGCCACCATGACCATCTGCCTGCCCCTTCCATAACCTGCTCCTCACCAGGGTTGTTAGGTCCCTTAGATACTTAAAAGGACTGTGTAGGAAAAACAATACGCCTGACGTGGACATGAGGGCTATGTAGTGATGATGTTTGTGTTGGGGTAAGTGAATGCTGTGGCTGGTTGGCTGACTGCTGGGAATGGGCAATCCTCAGAGCTGAAGTGAGAGGTACAATGCTTGCCAGGCATGGTTTAGGCTTTGGTATTTTGCCCAGTTGGCCAACAATGCACTCCTGGGAATCTCACTCCTGCTCTGTGACCAGCACCAGTTTGTCATCTTCATCCTCATCTACATCATACTTATCCTCCTCTTCTTAGGCAGTGTGGGCAGCTGACATAGCTATTAGGAGGAGGATTGGATTTTTTCCTCGGATTGCCTGTAGCACTCCACTGGTGGATGGTTCAGCTTCCTCAAATGACTCATTGTCCTCAGCACCTGAAAGACTAAAGGTTGAAACAGGATAAGTATTTGCCATATTATATCATATGCTACAACACAAGGGTTGGGTCAGATAATCTTTGCATCTATCTGATGTTCCACATGTGACTTGGTTTGTGTAAACCTACATGTGACAGCTCACACTGTAGCATTGAGGTGTTCAATCCTTATGTTCAATGCAAATTCAGCTCCAGCCACAGCTCTGCATTGTATTGACATCCCCTGTGATGTCAGCTGCTGAACTTGGCTCCTTGAGTGTGTTGTGGATACTCTGGGTCTTCAGAAGGAAGTGACACCATAACTAATGTTCAGCATGATTAATTTTTGAAAATGCAAAATCAACACAGACAGCAACAATTATGTTGAGAACATATTACACACCAACTTCAGATGCTACAAAAAAAGTGGCAATTTTTGCTAATATCCTACCACAAGGATTTGGTTTTGTACATGATTTGGAAATCAATAATTTACAACACTATATGGCAAACTTACTTGATGGCCAGATGGCAGTAGTATGGGTACATAAGGACACATTGCCAGCTAGTACCTAGTAATATTATATCAAAAAAATAAATACGTGGTTGTATTTTCACTCTGGAAGATTGCCTATTTACTGAAAGTTTAAATTTATATAAGAGCCTTCTCCATTAGTGTTTCTGTCGGTTTTATATAGACCATAATTGTTCGTAATTTCTCTTATGTCACCTTATTCCCGTGACTAAAATTATATTTTTTTAATACAATGTGATTGCACATTGAACTTAGGTCAAAAAATAATATTATTTGACCGTTTGAAATCCCCTTTTCATTGCCTTTGAGATAAGGTAATTCTGGGAGTCCTTCGTTCCTTTTCATTACACTAGTGAATGGAAAGTATATGGAGTCCTTCGTCTGTGTTTATGAAATATCTCCTTAGTCCATCGTTATTTTCCTTGCTCTAAAAATACACACCTGTTATCACTCTGTGTTAGTAACTTTCGGAACACAGCGTTTAAATAACGGGCGATTTCAGACAAACGGCGCTGCTCGTTCAAGAAGCCGTGAATCCCACGCCTCGCTTCCAGTCTTTGCCGAATTGACATCAAATCTATGTAGGTGAGTGACTTAATGCCGTGATGCATCCTCGACGGGTTCAGTCTCTAATCGAAATAATTGTTCACACGCACGGTCACCTCTTAAAGACTATCAGCCTGATTCATGTAGCCAAAAGCGCTCGCAAAAGGGCCAGATTCTGAGAATCTGGCCCTTTGCGAGTGCGATTTTTGCATTTGGTATTCACAATCCCAAATGCAAAAATCGCTATGTAAGAATTCGCATATTTGCGAGGAATGGCATTTAAGGAATCTCTATTAGAGATTTGTAAAATGCTATTCATGACACAAAAAAAATTTGCGATTTTGCACTTTTGGGCCGCTATTTACCGAGAGGTCAGACCTCTCGGTAAATAGCAAAAACTCAGAAAAATGCTTTTAAAAGCATTTTTCTAAGTTGCATGTTGCACACACGCATGTCCTTTGGACATGTGTGTGCGCAACACCTGTTCAAATGTGCATTTTAGGGGTGCTACAGGGTGTCCTTTGGACACCCCTGGCACCCTTAAAATCGCTATCTGATTTACGAGTAGCAAATTGCTACTCGCAAATGAGGGATACTCCCCATTCATTCCTATGGGCCTTTTGGCCCATAGGAATGAATGGGGAGTTGTTCCTTTTTTTGCGAGTAGCAATTTTCTACTCGCAAATAGAGATCATGTAGGAATCGCTATTTATTTAGCAATTCCTACATGAATGCCGTTTTGCGTGTCCTCAATAGCGAGTCGCTATGATTCGCTATTAGGGCCACGCAAAACGGCCCGTACATGAATCAGGCTGCTACAGCCTGATTCATGTCGCCAATAGCGCTCGCAAAAGGGCCAGATTCTGAGAATCTGGCCCTTTGCGAGTGCGATTTTTGCATTTGGTATTCATGATCCCAAATGCAAAAATCGCTATTTAAGAAGTCGCAAATATGCGAGGAATAGCATTTAAGGAATCTCTATTAGAGATTCCTCAAATGCTATTCATGACACATCAAGAAATTGCGATTTAGCACTTTTGGGGCCGCTATTTACCGAGAGGTCAGACCTCTCGGTAAATAGCAAAAACTCAGAGAAATGCTTTTAAAAGCATTTTTCTAAGTTGCATGTTGCACACACACATGTCCTTTGGACATGTGTGTGCGCAACACCTGTTCAAATGTGCTTTTTAGGGGTGCTACAGGGTGTCCTTTGGACACCCCTGGCACCCTTAAAATCGCTATCTTATTTGCGAGTAGCAAATTGCTACTCGCAAATAAGGGATACTCCCCATTCATTCCTATGGGCCTCTTGGCCCATAGGAATGAATGGGAAGTTTTTGCGAGTAGCAAATTGCTACTCGCAAATAAAGAACATGTAGGAATCGCTATTTAATTAGCAATTCCTACATGAATGCCGTTTTGCGTGTCCTCAATAGCGAGTCGCTATGATTCGCTATTAGGGCCACGCAAAACGGCCTGTACATGAATCAGGCTGAAAGCCTTCTAAATAAATACTTGCTTTCTTTTTATTTTTGCATATATATCGGTTACCATTCGTTCAGCGCAAAGGAGGCTCTTCATATCAAGAAGACTATCCTAGTGCAAATTTATGCAGCCTCTACTATATTCGAGGTACGTGCTAACCTAAAATTATAACTACGAACTTCTTTTTAGACCGGGGAACATGTGAATAATAATTTATGTATCTATAATTCAGTTTTTTGCAGTCACTAAAATACGCTATTAACTACATAACTGGGAAGCGAGGCAGGATGTCTATCATTCTTTAATCAGGTACCCATATAATTCCTGACATTTTTCAAATGCCATAAAAATCTTTGACCATTTTTTAATATACGTTATTACTGTCTGTTTCATTTATAGAACGGAAATGAACTTCGAGAGTAGATATTTTTAATAATATAGAAACAGGAATCAGTTTTGGACATACCAAATCAGGTAATAGTAGCTGTTTATATATTTTTCGCATTTTTTTTAGAATGACGCTTTAGAAACCTATTTTCGCCGTTGGTCTGTGCCTCCTTTTAATACATTGTTACCTGTTCTTTTTGAGTTTGGACCTTTGGGAATTTGGATTTTAATTTTAAGTTGTGTAAGGATCCAAATTGACACTGATAAGAATCAATCGTTTAAACTATGTCGACCTTAATCATTAGATGTTTACAAATGTGTTACATTGCTCGTTTGGTAAAGTGACACATTTTTGACTTATGATCTTTACTATCATTATCAGTGTAGATCATCTCTAATTAGGAATAGATTAATTAAGGGAATCTTTACGAAATGATCACATTCATTAATCCGTTTTTAGGCAACATGGACTACATATAATTATACCATGCTTTTTGTTTCAGCTTATCCTGCATTTGTTTCTCAGCCTTATCAGACAATAGTTCATATTTGAGATCCCTCTTTTACAACTCAGTCCATGTAAATATACGTAAGTACTGAATATAATTGTTTGCACTAAATAACCGGTTCACTAGATTAGCGGTGCTCCATTTTCATCATGAACTTGTTGACCCCTTGATGGACTTTGAGATTTTAGTTGCATGAAATTAGCTTACTGTGTAATATCTTAGATTAATAAATGAGATACCGACATATATTCTTATTAAATTCCTTCCTCTAACAGACACATATATCCGTAGGACATGAATATTCAAGGCTGGCCTGCCCTTATTAATTCTTCCTTACCATTAATATAACACAATTTTTCGCCCCTCCCTTTTCTCCATTCTTGATCATTGAATCTTAGTTTGAAATTGAAATGCACAAGGAAATGAAGGCCCACAATCTGGGCATTGTAGAGTTATTAAAACTCAGCTTTGTTGTACCAAAAGAGGATGTAGTTTAATTGTTGTTTGTTGTTAATATTATTGTTTATTTATGTTTATTATAGGTGTATATTGTATACTGTTTTGAATATTATTTCTTTTTTATTTAACTTTACCTATTTTAGGTTATACGTGGCAACTCCAGAAGAAGGAGCTGGTCGCCAAAACGCGCGTAGACAACTATCTGTTATGCCACTTTTTAAATTGATTTGATAAGCTTTGAATGTATTTTGATTATGTATTGTTGAATTTATGAATATTTTAATATTGTTCATTTAATGATTAAAATGTATGTTTTGTAATTGTCATTTTTAACAAAGTCTATAATAAATTTTGAGTACAGAGCTTCTACTTCCTCCTTTTTAATTCATCTAATTAGAATTTATTCTCAATTCAAGTACCATGGTTGTTATTTTCACACGCTATTAATCCCTGACCTTGGACTGGCAGTATCCATCTTTTTCAGGGGGTCCTTGTTTTCTTCACATAATAGTAGGTCTGACTTCTCCAGCCAGGATATCTCCCAAACCCCTGGATGGTGTACTCTGGATCACTGAGGAACTCCTGACAACAGCTGTAATGTGCCATACATATCCATATTTCAATACAAAGGATGATGGTAATCATTTTACATGTATAACGTCATACATATAGACCAGTGATACTCAAAGTACAGTCCGGGAGGAGCATGCAGCCCGCCTGTCCTGTCCTACATAAGGCCTCCTGGTTAACAGCAGCACTGAGCTACTGTTTAATTCAACAGGACTGCTCCCATGAGGCACAGGGTCAAGACTGGTTTGCTTATGGCCAGGTCTAAACTGGCGTGGCATGGTAAGCAAAAGAATGATGGATTTAACCCAGATCTCTTGACTGGGGGTGAATGTTCTGATTTGTTCTGCATTCCATCCATCAATTGTGTGTCTTTTGCTTTCTCGCCCTAAGTGAGCCAGGTATGCCCAGACATGGGTCCTGGGCTCACTGTGCCACTGGAATCAAACTATCCTGGCTAAAGAGGGGTGAATACCCGAAACCGGTTCAAGGATGCTTGTTTCTGGTCCAGGGAGGACCTGGCTCGGCAGTTTGGGCTGGACTGTTCCCATGAGGCACAGGGTCAAGACTGATTTGCATATGGCCAGGTCTAAACTGGGGTGCCATGGTGAGCAAAAGAATGATGGATTTAACCCAGATCTCTTGACTGGGGGTGAATGTTCTGATTTGTTATGCATTCCATCCATTAATTGTGTTTCCTTTCTTAACTCAACAGGGCACTAACATTAACAGGCAAACCTGTATTTGAAGGTTAATTAAAGTTAAAGAATAGGGTGTCCTGCTCCGCTTAACTTTAGAAACACCTTCATTTTTAAAGATATCTTGCAGCATAAGTGCAAAAGTATGATAAAGTCTCTTCAAAATTCTAAAAGTGTTTTTTATTAACATGCAGAACCTTTTCACCATAGTGCATCAGATTATATAAGTGCATTGCAGAGTATTTTTCAAAGGGGATAGTTTTTAAACACAAATTCTGTAACATTCATTCTTCCACCCCACCCCACCGACAATGCCAATAGTGAACTAAGAGGTAAAACAGTTGTAATGTGCATTCTTTGGGTGGCCTGTCTTCCTATTTTACAAGAACAACCTCATAGTTCATTAAATCAAACACTGGAGAAAGTTTTGTACAGCACACATCCTGAAGTCATGTATTTCAAGGTGCTCTTATATGTGATTATGAAGATATAGAAGGTCATACTTCATTTTTTGTTAAGCATGGGGAGATTAAGTGATTTGCCCAGAATCACAGGATGTTCAGCGTCAATGCTGAGACTCGAACCCAGTTCCCCAGATTCGAGGTCGACCGCCCTAGCCGTTAGGCCAACTCCTTTACCCAAGGATTACACAATTTGAGAGTCTTGGATTAATCCAAGGTTTTCTGGTTACACTCTGTGCAGTTCAGACAGCAGATGTATATGCTTTACTTCCCCTAAACTCACCCTACCCTCAACTCCCCCCAATTCCCAAACTGCCACCATTTTGTTTTTCCACTTTTTTTTGTCCTCATGTCACCACCGATTAGCACCAGTCGAGGCGCCCTTCGTGAGTGTCCCAAAATCGGTTACGAATCAATCAGATTTACTGGGTTATTTCGAAATTTGCATTGCCCTCCCAGTTGCTGAATTGAGAGGGTATAAGCATTGGACAGAAAGGTCTTCAATATTATAGCAAGTCCCAAATCCTGAGACTACTTTTATCAATTTCCTTAAAAAAAAACCACAGAGTTCTTCCAACCCTGCCATGAAGGGACCTCTGATTGAGTCCAAAGTTTACTGATTTCTCTTCTTGCTAGAAGTATTAAGTAAAAAATCAAGTAATGACAATTTACTTGCAGATCATACTTATCTTTAACCTGCTGGGATGTCCAGAACATAATTAACTCTGGGCTTACCTCTATGTTGTCTCCCAAGGAGTTGGCAAACAAGTGCATATCGTTAGCATCTCCGCTGCCACATTGTTTTTACTTTGGAACTGTGCCTCCTTTTATCTTCCCCAGTTTTTTTGCATCCAATAGATTCTATGCAAGTAAAAAAGAAATTTTTCCTTAAAGCAGCAGGTTTAACCATCAAATAAAGTGTAGCGCAAGATACTTGCCATAAATCTGCCAGATATGCTTCCGGCAAGCATCCATCCCATGCACAATATGGTGATTTCATTTCCGCCAGTTCTGCGTGCCGGAGGAATTGATACCAAAGTGTCACCTCTTTTTTCCTTGCTGTTGTGATCTGAAGTTCCATCTCCTATTGTTTTGAATCCCTGTCTAGACCATTATGACTCTTAAGCCAGGTATTGATCTGATTTAAACCTGGAAATTGTCCCATTTGTCTTGTCATGCCAGAAGCTCCATGATAATTTTTCTCCATCATCTACCAGTTGACCCCACTGCCTAACATCTGGCAATTTCAGCAGTTTTGCTAGGCTATCTGATAAACATTCCAAAGTACCTGGAGAATCCCATATGGGAGACAATCTGCTGTAATAAGGTACACCTAGAATCAATCTCACCTCGTACTAAATTCTTGACGCTAACTAGAGGCCCTTTAACCTGACTTTCTTGAAAAACTTTGGAGCCCCATACTTATAGGAAGGGACTTCCTCAGGTAAGCCCACCAGCATTGTTTCAAACATAACCTCTATTGTAGATTCATCGGGTTATTGTAGAAGCATTCTATTGTTTTTAAGTTGGAACGTCCAACAATAGATCTGAAGGTCGGGAAGACCCATACCTCCCAATCCCGCTTTCCGTCTCAGCTTTTTCCATGAGAGGCGTATTCCTCTACTAGCCCAAATAAAAGAAGACATCTTCCCCTGCAACTTCAGGAGCGTTTTGTTTTCAAAGTGCAATGGAATATTATCAAGTAGAAAGGTGAGTTTTGGCAAGATGGACATTTTCACCAAGTTAATCCAGCCGTAGATCGTAAGTGGAAGGTTCTGCCATTTGTTCAATAATATCTCCTTTCCTACTCTTTCCAAATTAACAGCAGCTATCTTCCCAAGATCTATAGTTATTTTAATTCCAAGTATCTCGATTCATCCATGCATTTTATTTCTCCACCAATAATGTTTCAAATCATTACTTCTGTTTTTTTCTTCGTTTGCCGCATAGCCCACCAGTTTGCCAAAATCCCTCACTTCCGTAATAAGGCGAGGTAGGGTAGATCCTATGTCCGAAGTATAAACCATAAGGTCGTCAGCATAAAGCGAGAACTTCCTAGAGTACGCCCCAATTTTAAAAGATTTGATCTCTTTGTTTAACCTCAAACTTTGAGCAAAAGGCTCTATGTAGAGATCAAATAATACAGGGGACAAAGGACAACCCTGTCTTGTACCTCTATCAATTCGCACAGTGGGGAGACGGACTATCATTAACTAGAATCTTTGCTATTGGAGCTCCTTACATTTTAAAAATAGTGTCTATCGTATTTTTATTCAAACCAAAATGTTCTAATGTGGTCTTTAAATACCTCCAATTGACGTTATCAAATGCTTTTGCAGCATCTAGCGTGACAATTGCAAGCGGGACGTTCAGCGTTATGGCTAAATCTATGGATCCTTTCAAGGAATAGTTAAGCTCATTCATATATCATACAAGAGAAAACCTTTTTGAACTTGATGGATCAGCAGTCACAATACTTTTTTCAAACGTGCGACAAGAATTCCCGAAAAGATCTTACATTCATTGTTAAGTAATGATATTGGGTGAAATGATTGTCAGTGTGTTGTGTTCTTGCTTCGTTTGATGGCAATGGGAATGGGCCCCCATCTATCAGGATAGAATTGAATAGTTTGACCCAAAACGGGATAATCTCTTCCCGCAGTACAGAATGTAATTAGCTGGGAATCCCATCTGGGCCAGCAGCTTTCTTGTTTTTTTACTTTTTCAAAATGTCCAGTAATTTCACTACAACCGATTTCTCATCCTAGATAGAGGGCTTGAGCTTCTGTAAGTTTAGTAAGCAGCTTATTTTAGAGCCAATCTTGTATTTCTTGCTTGGTTACCTGTAAGTCTTCTGTGTATAGCTTCTGAAAGAAGTTAGTAAATGCAGCTCTAATTGTTTCACTCTCCTCCACTATTTATTTATTTAAAGAGTTTTATATAGCGCTGGCTAGACCCGGAGGTATCAGAGCGCTTTACATGAGAATCAACAATGTAACAGAAAAAGTTCAACAATTACACAAAACATTCAAAACATAAGCAATACAATTAGGAGAGGAGAGAAGAGAAAGGAGAGAGAAAAGTAGTGGAGGGGGCAGGGTAGGTGAGAAAGGGAGGATAAGGAAAGAGACAATAAGGAGAGACGAAAAGAAGTCTGTCAAAAGACCGACTGGGTAGGTGACCACCAAGGAGGGAATCCACGGCCCATCTCCCCTATAGCTAAACCAAGTAGCTCCATCGGGCATCAGACAAAATAGTTCAGTCTCAAATAAATTGAGAGCTGAGAGAATGAGAGACATAGATAGAGGGAGGATGCGGGAGGAGCCGACGGGCGAGAAGAAAGGAGGTGCAACAATGTGGTTCAACAATATACCAGAAAAAGATCAACTGGTAAACATAATATCAAACGATCAGCAATACATTAGGAGAAGAGAGAAAGGAGAGAGAAAGTAGTGGGGGGTAGGAGAGGTGAGAAAGTGAGGATAAGGGAAGACACAACCATAGAGACGAAAGGAAGTCTGTCTAAGGACCGACTGGGTAGGTGACGACCAAGGAAGGAATCCACGGCCCATCTCCTCTATAGCTAAACCAAGAAGCTCTATCGGGCATCAGACAAAATAGTTCAGTCTCAGTATATTGAGAGCAGAGAGAAGGAGAGACATAGATAGAGGGAGGATGCAGGAGGAGCCGACAGGAGAGACGAAAGGAGGTGCAACAATGTGGTTCAACAATATACCAGAAAAATATCAGCCAGTAAACATAATATCAAACAATCAGCAATACATTAGGAGAGGAGAGAAAGGAGAGAAAAAGTAGTGGGCGGGGCGGGGGGGTAGGGGAGGTGAGAAAGTGAGGATAAGGGAAGAGACAACCATAGAGACGAAAGGAAGTCTGTCTAAGGACCGACTGGGTAGGTGACGACCACCGAGGGAATTCACGGCCTATCTCCCCTATAGCTAAACCAAGTAGCTCCATCGGGCATCAGACACAATAGTTCAGTCTCAGTACATTGAGAGAGGAGAGAAGGAGAGACATAGATAGAGGGAGGATGCGGGAGGAGCCGACAGGAGAGACGAAAGGAGGTGCAACAATGTGGTTCAACAATATACCAGAAAAATATCAGCCAGTAAACATAATATCAAACAATCAGCAATACATGAGGAGAGAAAGGAGAGAAAAAGTAGTGGGGGGGTAGGGGAGGTGAGAAAGTGAGGATAAGGGAAGAGACAACCATAGAGACGAAAGGAAGTCTGTCTAAGGACCGACTGGGTAGGTGAAGACCACGGAGGGAATCCACGGCCTATCTCCCCTATAGCTAAACCAAGTAGCTCCATCGGGCATCAGACAAAATAGTTCAGTCTCAGTACATTGAGAGAGGAGAAAAGGAGAGACATAGATAGAGGGAGGATGCGGGAGGAGCCGACAGGAGAGACGAAAGGAGGTGCAACAATGTGGTTCAACAATATACCAGAAAAAGATCAGCCAGTAAACATAATATCAAACAATCAGCAATAAATTAGGAGAGGAGAGAAAGGAGAGAAAAAGTAGTGGGGGGTAGGGGAGGTGAGAAAGTGAGGATAAGGGAAGAGACAACCATAGAGACGAAAGGAAGTCTGTCTAAGGACCGACTGGGTAGGTGACGACCACGGACGGAGTCCACGGCCCATCTCCCCTATAGCTAAACCAAGTAGCTCCATCGGGCCTCAGACAAAATAGTTTGGTCTCAACCTGGAGTTTTCCCTATAAACTGTATATTTTCTATCCAACCTTGATTTCAAAGCCAGAAGCTTTCCACATCATTCCCTTTGTATAATATCCCTGGTTCTGCTCACCTCCCACTGTTGAGCTACGTTCTCCTCCAATTTAGTTCTGAACTTCAAATGTAAACCTTCCAGTATATCTACCCACTCATTTCTTTTTCGTTCAAGGCCATTATTATCTTTTAATAAGTTCTCCACTTTACCTATTTCCTCCTCTATATTATTAAGGTATGTTTCTCTTCCCTTACCCAAAATACTGTTAGATGTTTAACAATACCTCTTAGCCATGCTTTATAGGAATCCCACACCGTGGGCAAAGGGAATGACTCCAGGTTCCAGGAAGAGAGATCCTCAGTATTACAACGCACCTTCTCTATTATCTCGTGCTGTAACATAATCCTTCTGTTCATCGTCCACCTACTGATTGTATGGGTGTCTCTTCTCTCAATTTTGAATAACAGTGCTGCATGATCCGAAAGATGTATAGGCAAATGGTCTATCCTGATCACATGCTCCACTTATTTCTTGTCCATGAACAGGTAGTCTATTCTTGAAAAATGACCGTTCTTCTTACTATGGAAAGAATAACCCTTGCGTTTGGCCTCTACTCTGCAGAAGACATCACATAAGTTAAAATTCTCCATCATATCCATTAGGTATGCCCTCATCTTAGGGGAGGTAGTTTCAGTCCTAACTGACAACCTCTCGAGAACATTGTTCAGTAGGACATTAAAGTCTCCACCAAGAATAATGGGAGATTGAAAATCAACCAAGTTAGAGAAGAGCTTGGTCAGATGAGTTCACATCATCTATATTTGGGCCATAGTATCTCGCTAATGTATATGTCACGGAGGCTATTTTGATCACTGCAATTCTCCAGCGCCCACCCATATCTGCTCTGTACCTGAGTTGCTTGATACCTGAGTTTGCCTTTAGTATTATTGCTATCCCTTGAGTACAATGAGGTTGGTCTGTAGATACCCACTTTCCTATCCATCTATGTTTAGTCAAAAATTCCTTACATTCTTGTGTGAGAAGATGCTTCTCCTGAAGCATAATTATTTGGGCATTCTGATCTATTAAATATTGCACTATCATTCTCTGCATTCTTTTAACCCGCAACCCATTCACGTTCCAACAAAGAATCGTCAGATCTTTGTTATTCATACTTCTTCAACTTCCTCTTTTGATATCCCAGAAAGCCTTGTTATAGATGTATTATAACAGGCACTCCTTCAATGACTGGAGGACAAAACCATTTTTTCAAATTTTTCCTTATGTGCCCCACCACTAGTGTACCCACCCGTGGAAACCCTCCCAAAAAAAATATTTTATAGGCATCCTTACTACCTACTGAGCTTATGCTGAAGGGGAAACAAATTGCCTATATTACCATCACCACCTCCCGCCTGCCTTCTATCTATTACTTTTATTTCCTAGTTTCACTTCCTGAATACATTTATCCACCTCAGTCAGATCTGAGAAATTATGCATTTTTATTTTGCCACATAACTTTTAGAAAAGCCCGGAATCTCAATTGTGCGGATGCCCCCAATTTCTTTAGCTCATCCGAACAGTTACCCAATTCCCACTGTCTATCGGCTGTCTGCCTTGAGATATCCGACCTAACTCTGTAGGAGGCACCAATTGCTTGTAGTGATTTTTCTCTTAACACTAACCCCAAGATTTCTTCTTTTACCAAGTACGAACGAAAGTTTACCAGGATTATACAAGAACAACACCATAGTTTATTAAATCAAACACCGGAGAAAGTTTTGTGCAGCACAAATCCTGAAGTCATGTATGTCAAGGTGCTCTTATATGTGATTATGAAGATCGAGAAGGGACTATGACATTAAACAATTGCCTGGGATTACACAATTTAGTTAAGTGGGGAGGCTCGGATTAATCCAAGGTTTTCTGGTTACACGTTGGGCAGTCAGACAGCAGATGTATATGCTTTACTTCCCCTAAACTCACCCTACCCCCAATTCCCCCCATCCCAAACTGCCATAATGCTGGGATCAGTACGTACTGTTGCAGGGCTTCTGCACATACACAGAACTATGCGCAGGAAACCAAGACCTCGGTGTGTAGTTGGGTACCAGAAAACCCACCTCGGTGCCCAGAACCCCAATCCAACTAGCTATAGTGTCTCATTCGTTCTCCGTACTACAGCAAATCTACCAATGATTAGACATCCTAGAAAACGTCACTCTGTCCCTCTCAGGAATCGCGGGAAGAAGAACACTCTTTCGTTCAAACACTCATAACTGTCCACAACATGCGTAAACGGAAACACGATATCGTTTAAAATGTTTATTTAAACTAATGTGCTCTACAATGCAATATACTAGCCAACACAAAAGCAAAATGCATAAAGCACAAAAGGTGAAATCATATTATAATGACAGTGGAAACCGGACTACAGCCCCTTACCGCCCTCCCTGTGCTATTACCTAGTTTATTATAAGTATAGAAGACCTCTAGGCTTCGTCAGGGGGACCCCATAACTCCAATTTTAGATGCAAGGAATTACATCTCAGGACAAGCACAGCTCTTCTTCATTGGACTGAATCTCTCCAAGTGCCTTTTCATGCATGCAATGCCCTATTAAAAGTACTCGACTTTCAGTAGTGCAGCAGTGTTCGATGTTGTATCTATGGGCGTGGGACTGACCAAAGTGAATCAACAGCATACATTGTTTTTCGACCTTGAACACGCTGTGCAGACGAGAACAGTGTACAGCTAAATGTGTGAAAAGTAGCCAGTTCTCACTTGAGAATGCACCAGGAGCCTATCCACGAGAATAAAGCAATGTAGTAACGTGCACAAAAGCGGCAAGATGGCTGCCAAGCATATGCTAACTAATGCTAACTTAGCAATGTCTGCAGTTAATTTTATGACCTCACTACAGTACCTCAGCCACATTACTGACCATACATTTTGGCCCCTTGGAAAATGTTTGCGAGCATCCGTGTTATAGAAATTTGGTGCATGATACATTAAGTTAACATAAATTTAGAGTCATCCTTTGACTAGCCAGCATGCTATAAAGTAGTATACTTGTGTGATTCATATCTGAGCATATGGAGATGAGTGTCAACTGGGATATTAAACACACACACCACATACTGCTGACATACCATCCAATATTTAGCAGCATGAGCATTTTGTAAAGCCATTAATATCTATATTTACCAGGGTCTACCATGTGCACAGTGAGTGGTGCCTGACCAGATGTCACATAAATATGTGGAACTTGATCACTGTAGGCATGTTTTTGGCTAATGTCACAGGGCCTAAAATTATATGTAGTTTAATGTAGTTTACATTCTTGTTGACATGTAATGAAAAACATTTCCTAGTTCAGTTTGCTTGTTTGAGACTATTGATGGATTCTAGGTAAAGTATCTATTCGTTGTCTGATCACAATGTAGTAGATGAGACCCTCTTCTGTCCATGTTTACATACAAGTTTGTGCTGGTGGTATTGATTGATGTGCCCCATAATGTTGCTGCCCTGCAAGTGCAGGGTCCTCTGCTCCAGTGGGTGAATCTACTCTGGCTGTATGTGGGAATAAAAAGTAGAAATCAACATACAATAAAGACAAATGATGATTATATACAACTTTTCACATATTTACTCAATTGCATTTACAATACAACAGTGACGGTTACAAAATCAGGCACATTTTCAAGTGCCATTTACCAGAGTAAAATAAAATCACCAGCAGTGATGGGCTATAGTTTGTGATTGAGAAATTGGACATTACAGTTTCCTTCAGAAAGGATTCTGGGACTTGTAATGCAATAGACAAAATGAAACACATTACGGTCTAACTCACCATGAATATTTGCATTGACTTGAAGGGACTTTCATACTCACATTTGTTCTGTATTGTACACATCCATTTTAAGGTTGTTGTATCCTCTTAAGTGTATTTGAATGTAATCCAGCCTAGCTGTCTCCTGCTTCTCCACCAGAGTGAGAGATGGTAACGGAATGTTGGTGTGACTGTGATGAATGGAATGCCTGGGTGCCTGTGTGGATGAGTGGTGACAGTTGATGATGGGCTGAGCAGTAGGGAAGCTGCTCCTGGTGGGGCTGGTGCAAGAGCTGGAAATAGAGCTGGAATGGACTGATGTACATATTAAAAATATAAACCACACTAACCCCAGCGGATAACCAGGGGAGGGAACTAGAGGCACAGGGCTCCAGGAGCTAGCCAGCGTCCAACATATAAGTTAAACACAAGTGGGGCTGCTCCCAGAAAAGTGACCTAAGTGCTCGAAACTAAATTGAGACTGTTGACATCTAACAAAAAGTGAAGGACTGGCCTCACACACCACCTGGTGTCATGCTTAATCATTGGCCGCCCTCGCCCTCTAAAAACTTGGTTTGATAGAGGGCGGGCATACACCTGACGTCAGGGATGCACTTCTAAACTAAGTGGGGGCCCTTGAATAGTGAGTGTGATTTAAAAACATTACAGTTGTCAAATCAATTTTAATTAGGTGGGCAACTGTATAGTTTTAAAAAAGTGTACGGTGACCTGGGGAAATTATTGTCCCCTCACCGTGATAAATGGGGTCAACATGATTCTGCGTGGTGTCGCATAGGGCTTCGTCCTAACCAACCTGGTGATAAGGAAAAACCACTTGGTTGGGTGACCTTTGTCACTCCACTTGTTGAAAGGGCTCCAAGTTAGCCCAAGAATCCTAAACTATGTTCTCCATTGGAGACGTGGGGGGGGAGGCCCCTATAGTCACACTTGTAGCATATGCTAATTAATGCTAACTTAGCAATGTCTGCAGTTAATTCTATGACCTCACGACACCCTCCCTTGGTCAGTCTATCGTACAAAGGTTTATGCAGAACACTGTCTGACTCAGAAGTTAGTGCATTGATTATGAAGTGTTTTGCGAATCCGGGAAGTAGGTTTGATTTCAAAATTCAGCTTTACAATTTTAGGCAGGAACGGAACAAATATATATTTTGTATTTCAACAAGGTTGACGTATATAAAAATATCAACAAAAGAGGAAAGAAAATCTAAAAAAAGATCCAGCCAGGTTAATCCATCAAAGTGTATGAGCAGTAAGTTGCAACAGCCTCCAAGAGTAAGTCATTGTTATCGTCAGAGAAAAGAGACGCCATCCATTCAAGCAAAGTGAAAGAGCAAACATGGTCCTCAACCAGGGGTGCCTCCATCACCCTCAAAGGACAACTTGCATGATACTCGATGTAACTTCGTTGTAGGAAATCCTATGCCGCCGCACACATATCCCACTGTGCCAAAACTCCTAGCACAGCTGCGCAGGCCATAATCCTAACAACGGAACACTCTTGCTTATGGGACACTAAGGGACTCATCAGCATATCAAAATCTGGTGCAGGAGACACCGTGTTGGAGAGGCAAAGGTCCAAGGCCCATTCAAATGAACATTCCAGGCAGGTGAAAACAGGTTGCACGTGCAAAACGAAAGGACAATCTGTAAGCCACGCTTAGTGTGGCCAGGGGCAGAGTACCATAGTATTCAAGCATACGGCTACGAAGCATCTGCAGCGAGTCTTGGCTGTGTAGGGCCACAGGAAAAGCAGCCATTGTGCAGAAGGCAAATCAGCAGCAGTACTCCAGCAGCTAAGGCAAGTAATAGTGGCAACTCAATGAAGACGCTGGAAAAATAGAATGAATAAATGCTGGTATGACATCAAAAATAGTTTGGAAATGAGACACATGGCCAGAGACGACAACTTTAAAATAATGTGCCAGGCCGGTAGTATGAGAGGCATTGAAAATAGTATGAATTAAAGCACCGAAATGCAGTGGAGGTCATTATTAAGAAGGGCCCGCACCTCTGATTGGGTATTGGCCACATGAAGGACGAATGTTTCACGTGCAGATGTGAGAGAAACTTCTTTTTGGGATAACAGTGCTCTAATTCTGCTCATCTTATTGAAGTCTGCCTTCAAGGTCGGAATGGAAGGCCAGACTGAGTTATCGAGTGTCCCGTGTGGGGGTGGAAACAGTACATTTTTACAGCAAACCACACGTTGCGAGACTGTCACAATGTAAGGGATGCCGGCAAGCATACCGCAGAAGTCCTCATTATTCATAAGCAGATAACTACCGGTTGCAAGCAGAGTGAAAGTTGGTGTAATACTTGACCCTGGAATACCTTTCAATACGCATGTGAGATTCGGGCCGTTAAGTTACAGGCTCCGTGCAACTGTATATTTTTGCAAACCAGCAAATGACCTTTGGTCGAATCGCAAGATTCCCCAGTTCAATAAACTTCTTTATCATCCTGCAAGCATCTGTAAGCGAATGGTAACAACCACACCTCATGAAGGAAAGCACTGCCTAGGGGCCCTTAGTGGCCTAAGGGGTAATGCTTCATGCAGGAGCTAAATTTAAACAAAGGAAATGGTAAGGTTATTACCCCGTGAATGAACCAGACAGCAGTTTCAGTTTCGGCCACATTAAAAGGTCAAGGTTCTAACTTTTCAATATGTAAAAGAGTGTATGTAGCATCTTTCATGGACAAAAATTGCTGTTTGTCTGTGAAATTAAAAGGCAAAATAAAGATGTCACGTTGAAACAATCCCAAGGAACTTTCCCCATTTTAAGAGTTTATAACGTCCATGCAAACTTCATCACTAAACGCAAATGATTCTGTCCATGATACAAAACAGATACATCATCGTGCACAATATCAACAACAGATGAAACAATACTGTCCAATGTATAAATGTGGAAACCAAGTGTATTAATACTAATATCCACAACAGCAAGGACTTTTTCCAAATTAGCCTGGTCTATTGCCCTTAAACGGGAAGCAGCCTCAATTTGGCACAACTTCCATATTTCATTGCAGATTGCGTAAATAAATCGTTTTGATCAAGCACCCGTAGGCCCCTTTATTAAATTTGTTGAATCAATGTCACCCGATAATAACGACAAATTTTGTTTTACTGACAACAGTTTTGAGTGTTTTAACCAGTTTTGACATAATTTTCCAACAGTGTAAGTGGTAACCGAATGAGAGTTAAAAAAACGTGGATCAAGCCTATCCTGTATATAGCCAGGAGCTTTGTCATGGAAACTGAGTTGGCAAGCATCAGAACTGGTCTGCCAAACAAACCAACCCTGAGGGTCTAAAGCAGAAATATTAAAAGTTACATTTTTAATTAAGGATTGAAAGTCATCAATGGAATAATCAGTATGATTGGTCCAGTATAGATATTCAGCCAGAGTGGGAATGGCAGGGGCATTAATTTGTTTCGAAGTAGCTAATCCAAAACACGTAGTCTGATACACCGAATCTTTTAAAAATAAAATTTGAGTTGGGCTGAGGCACGCGCGATGTAAAGCTTCAGTGCCCTGCACCTGCCAGGATCTAGAACCCCAAACAGATTAAAGATCTACTGTGGCCTTCCACAGATCATAGCCCCCCACTGATAATTCATTAATAAAGGATTGTGAATACACCAATTTGGTGTGGGTGAGCATCACTTTAGAATTGGATGAAACATTTAATTTAAAATAAAATGATTCTGGTTTAGATTGATCAAAATCTATAAAATATGTACATTTTTTCAAGAAGGTTTTTGAACTACCTTCCAATGGAGCTGGGCAATGTTCCCATTGTGTGTAATTAAAAACATTTCTAAATGTATTAGCTTTATGCAGGTAATGATGGCCATAATGCTGGTAGCAAAAGAAATCAGAATAATTTGCAATATTCAAATTCAAATCTTCAGCATCAAAGGCAGCATAATATTTCAAATCTGAAAACAAAGATTGTATTGCATGTATGTCCCAATCATCAGACCGTATATTGTGTTTAACTACATCACCCATGGAAACACGAAGTATATTTGGTAGGTTAATTATATCTGTAGGGCCATGAATTTGAAACTCCACTGCATCCCAAACTATGCCATCCGCAACTGGCCAAGCGGAAATGTTGACAAAAGTCAGGTCCCTTTTCATGATGTGTGAAGACGAATGCGGGGCCAAAGTTCCATCAATCAGTTTCACGGCAGAGCGTTCAGGTATGTAGTGACCATTTATGAGAAGGAAAAAGAATGTCCCAATTCCAATCGACAGAAAAAGAAAAATGGCAAAAAGGACCATCCAGATGTATGTCCAAGGTGGAATCAAGTAAGTCAGTTTAAACCAGGCCACAAAAATAGAGAATTTGGTAGGGGTTAATGATAATGCAGAGTTTGAGTCAAAAGAGAAACGTGACTGGAGATGGGTATCCGGTTGCAAACCAGACGACGACTCTTTTTCAGGATAAGTATACTCTGTTTCTTCATTAAGACTGGAAGTAGGGAGGCTTAGCAAAGGGTTAATGACAGAGTTCATCTCTTCGGCAGTATCAGGCTGCGTGGTGTCAGAAGCGCCCAACACTGGATTCCTGGAAATCGCCAAACATGAAGACGCTGGTGTTATACTATTCAGGATTGCCAGATGTTGTAACTTGACATTGTCCACAGAGACGTTTCTGTTATCTTTTTGACCAGGAAGTGGTGGTAAAATGACTGTATGAATTCCCTTCATGGTAAGCACTGGGACAGGTGCACAATAAGACAGGCCAAACTCTTTTTTGTTCTCCACCTTCTCTTGGACCAGATCTCTGACTTTGGGTAGTCAGCCGACTTCCAGAATCTGCAGTGCCGCATTTATGGCAGAGGGTAAATGTTCCTTTGCAAGACTGTCCAGTGTCTCTTCTAGCTTCTGTAATGCAGGGGAATGATTATCTACGTCAAAAGATGCGGCAGTTGCTGCCATTTCTAAACCATCAAGGTCTGGCACAAACATTTTCATGTCAAAGAGCACTTCATATGGGGTCCGCCCATCCAGAGACCTTCTAGGGAGATTATTTAGTGCACGTTGTACACTATACAAATGGGCGAACCAGTTCCTGCCAGTACCTAGGACCCTAGCTGTCAAGCATTGCTTTAAGTCACGGTTCATTGGCTCCACAACTGAATTACCCTCAGGTCTGTATGAAGACGAAAATTTGACCTGCACTCCCAAAGACCCCATGGCCTCCTTGTACGCCTTAGAGGCAAACACAGGACCCTGGTCTGAATGGAAAGTGCCACATGCAAAAATTTGCACAAAGACATGCAAATCCCTGATGACAGTTCGAGCGGCAGCACTTCATTGTGGCCACACCCAAAGAAAATGTCTGCACAAATCTACTGCAACTAAGATGAAATTATAGGCAGTATCTGAAGAAAAAGGACCGCAGTTTTCTAAATAAACACATGCAAAAGGTATATGAGAAATACAAAGCGGTGTTTGTGGTGGACGTGCTACAGTAGACGGCTTAATCTGTTGGCAAATGTCACACAAAAGCACATAATTACGGGTTTGTTTATACAACCCAACCACGCTGCTGTACGATTGAAACAGTCGCAGACCCTCCAGCATGTGCCGAAGTTAAGCCTTCATGTGTGGCTGTTATCAGTGAAAGTCTGCGGTCAAGTTGGGAATTAACCTGTCCTCAACGTCATTAATCCTCACATAAGGGACTTTATTGGGACTTAAGTGATAAGAGTATCTGGAAGGGAAACCCTGCAGGTAATTGGCACCCTTCTCTGTAGCAGCAATAGCTGCCAAGATGTCATTATTAATCTTATTGATGGATCTAGTAACCGCTGCAACTGAAAACGTGGCTACTGCTGATTTAGCTGCTTCATGAGCTAAACTATTGCCAACCGTGTGTACTCCTACACGCTGGTGGCCAAGAGTATGAATTACATGTGTGAGAGGCAGACGTTCTTTAAGATCTGCGACTCAAACTCAAAGCATTTTATGCTTGATTGCGCTGTCTTTAGAATCACGATAGTCATTTTGAGACCAAAAGTATAAGTTGTCATTAAAAGACTGAACACAGTAGGAAGAATCACCCACAATGAGAGTAGTCACATTCGGATCTGCAAACTCAAGGGCGAGCACTAGAGCGCGCAGCTCAGCTAATTGGGCGATACCGTCTCCTAGTGCCTGAGTGTGTACAACATTTGACTTGAACTCTACATTCACTATGGCCCGCCACAATCGCGCATGCTGTCAAATAAGAATGCTTTGATTCCGTCGCCTGTTGCGCTGAACCGTCAGTGTAAATGACACAATGGTACTCCTCCAACGGACGCATAGACATAGGAGCAGGATGAACAAATTCATACTGTAAAAACTCTTGTGTTTGCAGAGAGGAGTTGAAGATGAAGGTGACATATGAAGATGTCAATGAAGTCACCCATAGTATCCAATGTGGATTGCAAAGCTTTTGAGTTTGGTACACTTGCCTTCGTCACTGCTTCTAGAGCAGGATATGGTGTGACAAACACAATGCGCTTCCCCGTGCTAGGGCGTGTTCCTTCAGGATCGCCATCAGGACAGATGTCAAGATTTTTTCAACAGTGGAAAACCGCAGTTCAGCCGAAGTGTACAAATGTGACTTGTAAGCAATAGGCACTGTGTCGCCCTCATTAAACGTCAAGTATGTAAAACTCACCACACCTGGCACGATACGTATCACCAGGTTAGTGTGGTTATCACATGTCAACAAGCATTTAGATTCAAGAAGATCAAAGACTGCAGGATAGATTAATGTTCCGGAAGCCAGCATGCTTTTGAAAAAGTAGGTTTTATCAAAGCATACACTGGTTTGATACACTGGGCATACTCAGGAATATAGGTTCGACCGAAATTTCAAAATCCCAGCAAAGAGTAGTTTTTTCAGGGTTGTAGGAGGTCGCAAACGTGCGCATTTCTCCAAGAAGTGAGGCGCCAAGCCTCTACCTTCAATATTGAGCTCGTAGCCCAAGAAAAACAATGCATACTCCGCAATATGTGATTTAGCAAAGTTAAACTTATAGCCGTAGTCTGCAAACAAAAGTATGATGCGGTCCACTTGACAAAGAAGCGCCCATAATTTGTCGTCCGTGAGATAAATGTCATCAACGTACGAGTACGCATCAGGGTCTATGCCGTCCAACAAAGAGACAACACGAGTGGCGAATACACCTGGGCTATTTTTGTAGCCCATTTCCAAACTCTGAAATTGTTTTTGTTTTCCGCTGGCGGTAAAGGCGGTCCATTGACTGCTTTCAGGTGACAGGTTGTGACTGAAAGAGCCGTTGAAGAGAGGTGAAGAGATTCTATCCTGAGTGTGGAAACTCTGCCCCGAGTGCGGAAACTCATCCATCGTGAAGATGCTACTATGCTACTCGTAAGTCCCTTTGTAAATACGAAAAGTCTTAAGCCTAGACTTTCGGTCTAAGTTTACCTTTGTATTTATAGTTAAGATTAGCAGGTATAGGAATTCCTTGAAATTTTGGTCGCTAATAACTTTGTCCTAAATGAACGAAACTCCACAAAGCATTCCAGACCAGTTGTATTTTTTACATTGGCAGAGGATGGAAAGTTTTGTGGTGAGTGGTCAAGGGAATGCAAAAATAGGAGTGGGGGATGGGTCCCAAAATGCATTTTTCTACCAATACACTTTCCATTTACATTTGTTTCTCATGCAGTGTAAAAATGACTGAACAGATTTGTACGAAATTTAGCAAGGTTAGACATTATGGTGCACAGATGATACCTTTAGGTACTACAGGCAAGTAGGGTACCTCTGGCCTAAGTTATAAGGCATTTTATCTTAGTGATATCTGTTAATGCAGCAGAGTGAGGAAAATGTGTTGTATTTTTAGGAAGTACCATGGTACATACCAATGAGAAGGCATTATGTGATTGGCTAATAAATGACTTTACAAAGGTTAAAGGTAGCCATATTGTTTGTAGGTACACTTTGGCTGTGTTCTGCATTACGCCCTTACACATCGGTAAATATTGGTTTGATATTTGTTCTCTACTTATTACCGCTTTATTTAAGTGGTAATAGTTAAGGAAAATGAATTAGACGTTTTTATTAAAAAAATTTAAATGTACAAACTACCATGGTACTGCCTTGGGAGTGCCGAAGTTCTCAAAATATATATTAAAAAAAATATATGGTAAAAAATGAAAAAAAAATACACTGTACTACACTATATTTTGCACATATAGCGGCCAGATGTAGGTAAATCTCATTTACCGATTCATAAATACCGAATTTTACCGATTCGGTATTTCTGAATCGGTAAATGAGATGTAGGTAAAAATCCGGTATTTATTACCGAATCGGTAAGATTCGGTATTTACCGATTCGGTAAATACCGAATCGGTATTTGCTATTGAATCCTATGGGCCATGAAGCCCATAGGATTCAATAGCAAATACCGATTCGGTATTTACCGAATCGATAAAAATACCGAATTGCTAAGGGGGGCAGGGTGTCACTTTGACACCCTGTTGCACCCCTGTAACTGGCGTTTGCACCATGTGGCACACAGACATGCCCTAAGGGCATGTCTGTGTGCCACATGGCACAGGTGTACATGCACAGATGTGCATGTACACAAGAATTCGTAATTTACCATGCAATTGTATTGCATGGTAAATACCGAATTCTAAAGGCCCTGTAGCACTGTTAGAAGTGCTACCTAAGTCACAAAATACATTTTCAGTATTTTTACTGAATGGTAAATTTACCGAATCGGAAAAATTTACAGAATCGGTAAATTTACCGATTCTGTAATTTTACCGATTTGGTCAAATTACCGATTCGGTAAAATTACCGAAAATGTCCGTTTTTTGTGCCCCTACTTCTCCATAGCCCTTTACCGGTCGGAAACGGACGAAAATCGGTATTTTCGTCTGATTCCGACCGGTAAAGGGCTACCTACATCTAGCCCATAGTGTACTTCAGTGTGTTTTCTATTTTCTAATAAATTTGAATATTTAGACATCTACAGAGCATCTATAAATTGTACTACTTAATGTAATGGTTAGCTGTCGCTAAACTGCTTGAAAAATATATAAAATATTATAAATACATTTGGTAGGGAACAATAATAAAACCTAAGACTTACCTATATCTAAGGCCCTAATCCCGAACGCAGCGAAATGCAGAACGCAGCCAAACTGGGAAGAAAACTACATAAAACGTAAAACTGCCTTTTACGTTTGGTATACACAACTATTAGCAAATCACATACTGCCTTATCATGTGCATGTACTGCGGTATACTGTGAACTTACCATGGTATACTGTGCACAATATATAATGAAGTATTTTAAAATGTATAACTTTAACACCACTGACACTATTCACATATGCTAACAAAAATTATCATTACACCTAATGATGTATTTTTCTTTACATTGCACCTACATCTATTCGCACACATTCACGATACATCTGTTTCAATTTCCACACTCCACTCTACACCACTCCACTCTATGCCACTCCACTCTATGATACTCCACTCTACATCACTCCAATATACACCGCTCCACTCTACGCTAATCCACTGCACCCAACTTCACTCTACACCAGAACACTGTACGCTATTACACTCTGCACCATTTTATTACACTCTACGTCATTCCACTGTAGGCAATTCCACTATATGCCACTCCACTCTACAACAATTCACTGTACTCTATTTAACTGTATATCACTCCACTGTATGCCAATCTACTCTACTCCATACCACTCTACCCTACTACACTCTATGCAATTCCTGTCAGGCTTCCACGGTCTGTCTCCTCGGGGCTGTGCTGAAGGTCCTATAACCTCCCTGATAGAATCCTCCCCACGTCTGAAATACTAATACAGACAATGAGAAACGATTTGACTCAGGAAGAAAAGGAAGGAAAGGATAGGGACGGCGGGGAGGGAGAGCTGCAATGACAAAACACAATACAGATTATCGCACTCTTTTCCCTATAGACTCAGATGTTATCTATACATCTAGCATCTAACCCCCCACCTCTTTACCTGTGAAGAAAGTAATGTAGTTTTGTAAATAGAAGATAGACCTTAATGAGGTACCTGGGATATTTCTATAACTGCAAGGAAAAGAACAAGAAGCAGTTGGAATAATCACATGACCACATTATACCATAGGCAAGATCATATCAGTGCTTAAACATACCATTTCACGTTCTAGCATGTATTTGTCTTGATATCCCCAATAGTTACGGTACCCCTCTGTCTTATCTCCTATATGAAGAAAAGAAGAAACAACTCGTGTTTAAATCATAACCAAAACGATACAGATAATGTTAATTAGTGCTTAACTTGAGTCTGATAGAGAGTAATGTTCTCTCCCTGACGTCTAGAACACTTAGACCTTTTTGTGAGTGTCTATTATTTCATAGATCCACCTCCGGGCCAAGTACATAGAAATAGAACTCCAAATCCCAGAGTTACGTTACTCACAATACCCCTGCCGAGAAAGCTTCGGTCCGGTTTCCAGGATGCTCACGCCCAATGCGTAAGAAACGGACCGTTTTTACCGTGTTGGCGTGTTCTTTGCTGTATCCCAAAGGCACTCCTCACCCTCCAGAATATCCTTATCACGAGTACGACTTCACAGCAACCAGCATGTAAATCCAAGATGTTGGTCCATAATAATCGGCATCGCCGATAATTCCCGCAATGCATTTATTTCCGCGTCGCGTTTCCGACGTCGGAAACGGAACGCGCCCTAAGGCATGCCGGGATTTGTAGTTCTCTGGCTGCTCGCTCCGTACTATGGACCCGCTCAGCTTATCCATTGCCGAATCCTGCCAATTCCACTGTGTGATGTTCCACTCTGTATCACTACACTGTACACCAGTAACAGTCAACGCTATTCCACTCATCACCTCTCCAATGAACACTACTCCACTATATGCCACTCCAGTCTATGCCACTCCACTCTACAACACAACACTCTTTTTCCTTTTATGTATTAGTTTGAACAACATTATAATAAAAGGTAAATTTTTTGTAGGGTTGTACAATTCCCTTAATCGTTTCCATGCGTCAAACGGCCCCGTCCGTCTGACATCACGGTGGGCATGTGTGGAGGACGGCTGGGGGCCATCCGAGCCGCGCAGGAGTGAAATATTTCAGTCCGCAGGGGAATTCCGGACGCAGTGAAGCAGTTAATCATTTTTCATTTTCTTTATTTGATGAGCTTCTCACTTAACAGATTCTATAACACAAGAATTCATCAGTTATTTGTAATTTGTTACCCTACTTCATAAACTTACACAGAAAGAAAAAAAGAAATTCTTACTAAGCTGACTTCATGCTTCACAGTTTACCCCAGCTACCCAGTTAGCCACTGGGGTCCAAATCAAAGCACTTCTCTTCCTTGCCCTTCTACCTTTACATTTATTTAGATAGTTCTCCAGATGATGAGTAGAGGGCAACCTAGTCAACCATTCCCAATAAGAAGGGGGCTCTGCTTTCCTCCAAGCTGCTGCACTACAAATACGGGATATCATCATAGCTACAAATGTTTAATATAGCTTCCACTTATCCCTATTAAATTGCCCATCAATTCCAAGCTGCATAAGCTGCGGGACAATCATAACCTGAGTATTCAGAGTACCTCCCAGAAAACTACTATTCCCTTCCTTAAAAGCTCTTAACTTTACACAATTACAAAACATGTCCATAATGTCTGCTTCAATTCCTCTACACCTTGGGCAGTTAGAGTTATGTGATTTCCCCTACCTATTGATTTTAGCATGTGCATAATATAAGTTATAAAGCAAACACAAGGAGATGATGGACGGAGTGCTGAAACTTTTCAGACACTCACCCCAGTCACAGATCTGGGTTGAATCCATCATCGTTCTTTAGCTCACTTCGCTACCTCAGTTCAGACACAACTATGTGCAACTCAGTCTTGACCCTGTGCCTTATGGGAACAGTCCAGCCCGAATTGCCAAGCCATGACTTCCCTGGACCAGAAACAAGCATCCTGGGATTGGTTTCGGGTTAACAGCCCTCATCAGCCAGGCTAGCTTGAACCCAGTGGCAAAGTGAGCAAGGGACCCACGTCTGGGCATACCCTACCAACTTCGGGTGAACAAAGCAACCACAAGGAGATGATGGACGGCACATCTTCTTGCACATAAACAATCATTCCCTGCAATACATGCACCCTTGCACTATGGTGCAAGGGTGCCCACATTGGTGCTAGGCAGCTGAATTTAGCACCAGAGTTAGAAAAACACAGGGGTGTGCCATAATATTGTAAACATGGCGCATCCCCTGCGTTTTCAGAATGGCGGAGCACGGCGTTAGCAATTTTGGCTTAACGCCACGCTTCGCCAAACTCTTGTAAATATGCCCCCATGTTTGATGTATCCAGCACACTAATCTAACCCAAAGATATAAAATCAGTGGATAATGATCTGAAGAACCTCTTTCTCTATCCATGCCCCACACATAAGGCTTGCTGAAATCGAGAAGTAATACACTTGAACATACTTCTTATGGGAGAAAGAAAAAAACTGTAGAACCAGGACCTGGAGCCTTTAGCCTCTCCCAGACATTTATTAAGCCATGATGCAGTAGAAGTTGTTGAACTGCAACATGCACTGCTGGCTTTCAACAAACACACCTTACTGTCTACTGTCTGTACTGTATCTATATGCAGGAGATGACCACGAAGCAAGCTCCACATTCAAATATTCAACAACTTGTGCTTCATCCAGATCTGCACCATATTTAGAGAAAACAGTAAAGCAAAGTCCAGCTACCTGACATTCCACTAAAGCCCACCTCCCAAATGTATCCAAAGCTCTCAACTTAACCACACACTATCCCCTTATGGCTGAAATTGCCACTCTCCATGTGGCAGTTCCCTGAGTCTTACAACTAAGAAGAGAATGCCCTAGGGTCTCCAGCAAGGCCATTTTGGTGTCTGCTGTATGTTTTTCATGCAAGCAGCTGATATATACCCTCAGGGTTCTCAAGCCTTCAACCACCCTACTCTGTTTAAGCCTGTCATTCAATCCCTGGATATTAGCTGTGCATACCCATAGCATTTTAATATTTGCCATTCAAGATACTTAGCTTTACAATTTGAAAGGCAAATCTTTCGCCAGAACTGTGATTCATGCTGACCACTCATCCAGACTACCCTCCAAAATCTAATCATTTTTACAATTTTCAATAACTAAAAATAAACCCTCTTTACTGTAAACCCACTATCTCCTTGTCTACTTGCTCTTTTTAAACTACGAATTGTCACCCTCACCACCACCCCCTGCAGCCCCACACTTCCCTACCTCACTTCCCACCTTCCTCCCACCACCCATTGACCACCCTTTCCACCCTTCTGAAGCATTCTGACCCATGACAGGTCTCTGTGAAGGAACATGCACTACTTTTTCTCCCTGAACCATGCCCTGAATATCCATTATAGTGGAAAAGGGAAGGAAAGAAAGAAGAAATGCAAACCATATAACAAGTAACTCAAACCCTTCATCCACCTCTAAAAAGAAGAGATGACTACTTTGCGGTGAACAACCCAAATTTGATCACTGCTAGCAAAGATTATACTTAAATCGTCCCACACATTCAACCTCTTTAAACAGAAGCACATTAATGCAAATTCTCAAGATATTCATTGACTTTGATTTATGATGGAAACAAACATGTCTTGTTCTTGTGAATAGCTTTAAATGTTACAGGATTAATATGAAAGGCTTTTGCCCTTTATCCTGAAAACATTTTATCAGTTGTGTCAGCCTCCAATGACGCTCTACCGTAACATGGCAAAAATCCAGCATAGCAAAGTAGGAATGACCTTCTGTGCAAAGTGTAGAAGCCAGGCTTGCCTTTTTAGACACTGTTTGCCTCAAGAGAGAGTTGCTGAGAAAAATAAATAAATTGCCCTGGGGTTGGGGCTAGGGGATTTCCTCTACTGGCCTGACTGCTTCAACACTAGTGAATATCGATGAGCCCATTTAAGTTCATGATTCCAATTCCAACCCTTCCAAAGTTCTGGAAAGGGCCATTGAAACAAATCAACCACAAAACCTCTAGCATCACTGCCCTACACACCTTTTCTAATCCTCAGGGCCCTAAGTTTGTTTTGACATTGGCGCTTTTCAAGCTCTTCCAGTTTCCATTGAACATTCACCTATTGTGCTTCATGTCCTGAGGTTTGATCTATCATACAAACAATATCAGTTCGCAGTTAGCAGTCTGAATCCCTACCTCTGAGATTCTCTCCATTATTTCTAAGCAGGTTTTAGAGATTTTTCATGCTGCCTCCTGGAGCTTCCTGGATACAGACCAAGCTCTCAGATTGTCAATACGGGTTTCTCCACAATGCCTTATCCCATGGTAGATTAATTCTAAGGTGGGTGCTCTGGCTAAACCATCCTGTGCATGAGTAGCATCATCTATGGACCCTGCAAAACTCTCAAAAGCATGTTGATAGTTCCATTTCAGGTCATGCCCAAGTACCAGCCCTCCTTGCAGCTTTTCGTTTCCTGGGTCTCTTCTGTATTGAAGACCAGGTCCCATATTTATCAAGGTTTTGTGTCGCCCTTGAGCCATGCAGGGGAGGGGCACAAGCTTTTCCTTTCCTTGGTTGCTTCTGTATAGTAGAGCAGGGCCCCTATTTACCAAGGATTTGTGTTGCCCTTGAGCCATGCAAGAGGAGGGGGCGCAAGGGTGAAGCAATACCTAATTGAGATTTATCAAGCCACAAACGGGCACCTTGCATGGCCCTGTGTGGCTTGATAAATCTACAGTAACACAAGGCAGATCAAATAGCTGCCTTGCATTACACTGCGGAAAGGAGGAGTTCCATGGGTGGAGCGTGGATGTTCCTTTGCACCACCCATGTATTTTGGTGCATTCCCAGATTTATCATTAGTGGTACAACTGTATGCTTTCCCTTGTGATGTAACCTCAACGGCTAACCCCAGTGATCTTCTCCCTTTTTTTTTAACTTGTCCGCTTTCACCTTATTTCACTCCATACTCTATGCTTGAGTCAAATCTGAACCAGACCAGGTCCCAGGTTTTTCCCCTTCATTACAAAGCTTAAGACCCATGAGCAAATCCAGAGCTTCTCGCTAATTATAGGCCAATTTCTCTTCTGCCTTTTTTTTCCAAAGTACTGTAAAAATATGTTCACTCAGTTACTTCTGCCTTTTTGGAGACAAATAACATCCTGCATCAGAGCCAATCTGGTTTCCGCCCTAATTTCAGCAGAGAAATAGCGCTTCTGGAAATTTCAGAATCCATGAAGGACGTCCTGGATAAAGGTGGCAAGCATATGCTGATATTGTTAGATCTTTCAGCAGCCTTTGACACCATTCCTCATAGTCTACTCCTGAAGAGACTCCAGGAGGCCGGCTTTAGAGGGACGGTTCTCAAATGGTTTGCTTCTTTTTCGTCTGGGTGCCAACAAACTGTGTGGGCTCCTCCTTTCTCTGCCCTAATTCCTCCTCTGGAGGTTGCCGTTCCCCAGGGCTCGGTGCTTAGCCCAACTCTTTTCAATTTGTACATGCCCCCATTGGCCAGTCTTTTTGAGTCACATGGAGAGAAAATAGTGTTGTATGCTGACGACACCCAACTTCTATTTACATGCGACAAAGTTTCGGAGTTTAAGGGGGAAGCTATTATGGCCTGCCTCTCTGCGGTGTTCTCCTGGCGGCAGTTGAATGAACTGAAATGTCATTCCGACAAGTCGGAGATCATGCTCTTTTGTTGCCCTTCTACCAACTTATGGCGAAACTGGTGGCCGCAGGACATGCACCCTCCAGCTAATCCAGTATCGTCTGTAAAAAACCTTGGCATAAAAATCGTTGACTCTGTGAGTATGAAGCTACAGGTCCAGACGGTGGCTGGCCAGTGCTTTGGGTTTTTGAAAATGATTAAACAGTTTCTTCCTTTGCTCTCAATCCCCTGCAGGAAAATTGTGGTCCAGGCCTTGATTGGATCCAGCCTGGACTTAGTTAACATTCTTTATCTGGGGCTTCCGGAGTATTTACTCACCCGCCTCCGAGTAGTGCAAAATGCGGCGGCCAGAGTTATCCTTTCTCTTGGCCCCAGGACCCGAATGTCAGCTCATCTGAAGTCTCTCCACTGGCTTCCGGTTCAGAAGCGGATTCAGTTCAAGGCCTTGGTGCTGGCTTTCAAGGCTTTACATGGGTACGGTGCCCCGTACTTGAGGAAGAGGGTGCAATTTTATCATCCTCAGCGCTCTCTTCGCTCTGCCGCATTGGCTTTAGCATGCACTCCGGTGGTGAAATACTCTCGCATTGGAGGCCGCTCTTTTCGGCTGAAAGCGGCTAAGCTATGGAATGATCTGCCGCTTGCTGTGAGACTCCTCCACGATCTGCTTCCTTTCAGAAAAGCCCTGAAAACATGGCTGTTTCAGCAATAACGCAATACTTTGCCCACGGTACACTTGGTTTTTCTTCCTGTCTAGTTCAGTTATACTCACCCAGCGCCGGGACACTCAGTAAAGTAGCTGTGCACTTTATAAAACCCCGGATGACATTACATAACATAACAAATACTAGCTGGATACTAAAACTGCAAGATGTAATCCTTCTGAGTCCTGAACCTGACCCTTCACTTTAGATGGGCACACTCCAGCTCCACTAGCCATCTCACATAAAAGCCCTTTACTCAGGATCTCACCTCCCCCACCAGGGCTACTAGACTTAGGGTTTTGCCGCACAAAGGATCTATCTGAAGCTAAGCATGTCCCCACACCAACATCTGCATTCTCATTGACCTTTGATCCAACCATGGTTGTTGGGTTTGGCAGTCCACGGGCAAATGTAGGCTGCCAAAACAATTGCTCTTCCATCAGGGCTCGCTCTGGATATCCTTGACTTGCACTCTTGTTCCCCACTGTGAATAATGGTGTGGAGCCACTCAGTGCCATCAAAAGGGCACCCCCTCCGGCCTGGCAGTCTTGGCCACCGACTGCTCAGATTTGTACGCCCAGTTTGTGCCAGATTTGAGGTTGCCTCCACCTCATTGCTTGCGAGCAGGATTTCTTTAATAATTCCATAACAGTTGATTTTTGACTCACTGGGACCGTTACTGAGTTATTAACAACTTTGTGTGTGCTGCTGAGGTCCTTGCATTCCAGATTCTCCAGCTTCTTCCCTGTCAATAGCATCATCGTACCATTGAAGACATCATACCGTAAACCCACATATGGCCTCCTACAATCTGCACCTGCTCCAATTAGTCCCATGATAGTGGCTGTACTGCCATGAAGTTACTGTGCTGTCGCTGCCTTTGGAGCCATCAGTCTGGAGGGTAAGCCCCCACTAGGTCCTTCTTTTCCTCCGGCCACCGCATCTGCTGGTGTTGCTGCCACAGAGTGGTAGCAGGGTACACTAAACTTCGCTCACAAGTAAGCATACCAAGGCAGATTTACTTGTCTTGTGGAACCACCGACCAAGCCACCAAAGGTAAACACTAGCTCCAGGGATCATGCCCACGGACAGGTGCGTAGATATTTACACTGCATTCCAGGCTGGATTAGTGGCCGCAACAAGGGTTGCACACGAGGCCGCAGTCTTGTTTATCTATGGCCCAACGCTCTATGCTATTCCACTCTAGAACATTCAACTCTAGGCACTCCACAGTACGCTACTACACTGTATGCTACTACAGTCTACCCGCTACACTCTACTCCATTCCACAGCACAACAATCCAATTTACAGTATTCCACTTTACAACACTCCACTCTATGCCACTATACTGTAAGCCACTCCACTTTAGCCCCTTCCGGTCTATGCTATTCCACTGTACTCCACCGCTGCACTCTATGCTATTCCACTCTAAGCCACTCCACTCTATGCTACTGCAACCTACCCCACTCTAGTGTACACTATTTCACTGTATGCCACTCCAGTTCCTGCCACTCCACTCTAGGCTATTCCACTGTATGCCACTACACTGTACCTCACTCCACTTTACGCCGGTCCACTCTATACTACTCCAATATTCACCACTCCACTCTATGCCACTTCATTCTATGCCACTTCACTCTAAACTAATCCACTGTATGCCACGTCACTCAAACACACTCCACTGTACACCACTGCACTCTACACCACTCCACTGTAGGGTATTCCAGTGTATGCCACTCCACTGTACAACACTCCAGTCTACACCACTCCACTACACCCCACTATATTGTACGCAAATCCACTCTGCACTATTTCACTGTATGCTGCTCCACTGTACACCACTGTAATATATGCTACTCACTGAACACCATTGTACTGTACGTAACTCCACTCTATGCCACACTACTCTACCCCACTCCACTCTGTACCACTCCACTCTCTGCCACATCAATCTATGCCACTGCACTGTATACTACTCCACTCCACATTACTCCACTCCATGCTATTCCACGTCTATACCACTTCACTGCACGCTATTCCACTGTACGCCACTCTACTGAACACTATTCTACTGTAAACCGCTACATTGTACTTCACTCCACTGTATACTGCTCCACTCTACCTCACTGCAGCTCCAGTGTATGCTATTACACTCTATGCCACTCAACTCTACAATATTCAACTCTATGACACATCACTCTACCCCACTCCACTGTATGCCACTCTGGTGTATACTATTCCTTTGTATGCTACTCTACTACACCCCACTCCACTCTACACCACTCCACTCTACACTATTCCAATTTACAAAAATCCACTCTATGGTACTCCACTATCGCCACTCCACTCTATCCTACTACTCTATATGGTAGTGTATGCTACTTCACTTTACGCTATTCAACGTATGCCACTCCACTCTACCCACTCCACTCTTTGCCACTCCAATCTATAGCACTCTTATGCATACTGTTCCGCTATATGCCACTCCACTGTACGCTATTCCACTGTATGTGACTCCACTGTAAATCTCTCCACTCTGTGCCACACCACTCTATGCCACTTCCCTGTATGCCACTCCACTTTACGATATTCCACTGTATGCCTTCCTGTTCTACCCCACTCCACTCTACTCCCCTTCACTCTACAGCACTCCACTGTATGCAATTCCTCTGTGCGACTCTCCACTCTATGCCACAGCAGTCAGAGCCACTACAATGTACACCACACCACTCTATGATACATTACGCTATTCCACTGCACGTAACTCCACTCTACCCCACTCCACTCTATGCTATTCCATTCTATCCCACTTTACTATACCCCATTCCACTCTACACCACTCTTCTCTTCAACACTTTAATCCACTGCAACAATCTACTCCACTCTTCCACACTTTCCGTCACTCTACAACACACCGCTTCTCTCGACTGTACCACACACCACTCCACTCTACAACACTATACTATGCCATTCCACTCTTCTCGTCTCTATGCCACTATACTCTACAACATGCTACTCCACTCGATGCTACACCACTCCACTGAACTCCACTCCACTCTACTCCACTGCACAACACTCCACTTAATGACACTATATTCTACTACAGTACACTGTACAAAACTCTCCTTTACTCTCCTTTTCCACACTCCACATAATGACACTCTGATGACAGTAAAATCTACAATTTGATTTTTGTTTTAACTACAAATAAAAAGCAATGAAATTCGATAAACAAAAGAAAGGCTAAAACTTTGTTATAGTTGGGAAAACTTTATTTATTTTTTCTATACAAACCAAACATAAAATACACAAACAAGTAATAGTTATACCTTAGATTTATAATATACCCACCACCTTTAAATTGATATGACTTTATTTATTCTTTACCTAATAACAAAACTTAAACTACCCGAAAATTACAATTTTTATACTTATGATTATACCGTTACCATATAATTTATGCAACACCTTCAAATTATTGTAACTTGCTCACCTCTATACATAGTGTATTCAACTTGGTAGCCACACTACATTAACTATAACTTGCTTCCAGTGTTCTCATAAAAGATGTGATTTAAGATGTCATAACTGTTCTTCTGAATACTTTTATGTTAGATGGTGTAAGTGATATAATATAACAGAATCGAGTTGTTACTGACCCTTTTGCTGGACGCCCTTGCCGCTCCTGATCTATCTGACTGTGTGGGGAAGCTGTGGGTGTTGTGCGTCCTGCCTCCCGCTGCCTCGCTGCAAACGACCATCCACGCAGCGCGACCGCCGAGGGGAGTGCAGCCTAAAGAACTACAATACCCAGCAGCCCATGCGCCACGCGCGCTCTGAAACCGCGCCAGGAGGCGCTTAAAAACTGCGTGAGCCCCTGCACGAGCAGGGAACAGAATCGAGTTGTTACTGACCCTTTTGCTGGACGCCCTTGCCGCTCCTGATCTATCTGACTGTGTGGGGAAGCTGTGGGTGTTGTGCGTCCTGCCTCCCGCTGCCTCGCTGCAAACGACCATCCACGCAGCACGACCGCCGAGGGGAGTGCAGCCTAAAGAACTACAATACCCAGCAGCCCATGCGCGCTCTGAAACCACGCCAGGAGGTGCTTAAAAACTGCGTGAGCCCCGCCTTGCGGGACGCCGGGCGAAGCCCGGGCAAAGGGCGGGCCCTCTTAGGCCCTCAGAGGCCGAGTGAGGCCGGGCAGGGCCTATTCTCTGACATTCACTGACCAGGTACCTAGTTCTTGCTCTATTTAAGGAAATGTCTATCATGGTTATAAGTCCTGAGAAAGTGATTGTGGACAAACAGGGGGGGTCATTAAATGGCACTCTTGATGGTTACTTTGTAAAAGTTCCAACTGATTTAGATACAGAGATAACACTAGAAGAGCGAAGGGCGCTGCGCCGCCGCTCGGTAGAAAGCATGAAGAATAGAATACCGGCAGATCTCATGTCCCATGCCCATTCCCAAAACGAAGGCAGTTCTAGTGGCAACAATGATCTCACATCCCTGGAGAGTGTGCCATTCCTACTCAGAGACTGTTCACCCACGCCCTGTGTTTCCACTAAACAGCCTTTGAGCCACATTCCCTCCCCCAGTTCCACAAGTCTAACAAGTATTACTGAGACTTTGACTGTCCCAACCCTTGCACATGGCAAATCTGCCCAAAGTAAGATAAAGAAGCCAGTGCCGCCTAAGGCCCATGGTCCACCACCCTGTAAACGAAGACGCAAGGGGATGGATTGGCAAAAATCGAAAATTAGTCATTCTGACTTTGGAAAATCTTCCAAGACTACTGCCATCATGGATCAAGTGGTAACACCTGCACCCGATAAATTGCCAAACGCCACAGTCTCTCTGACATGCATACAAATAGATAGGGATGCTAGTACCAGTGTACCAACTGTAGGTTTTGTTGAACCCCCGCAGCAACCAACACACTTCACTGTCACATTGGACAGTATAGAACACCTAATTAGGTCTTACACCCTACCAATTATTGAGAGGTTAAACAGGGTGGAGGGACGACTCCAAGCAATAGAGCTGGGAATTGGGAGCAAGGATGTCCCCACAATGGCATTGCCGAATGTGGCTATGCAATTTCCAACATTGGCTACATTACCCACCACATCTGCCCCAAATGTTACAACTCATCCGACCATAGCTGTATCGAAATCTCCTAAAACAATAAATACCAACCAACACAAGCAATCTCCCCCCAACCAGACGATTAAATCAGCTGTGAACCCTGCCTGTCAACCCGCAAGGGGATTGGAGAAGATACGCATGGAGAAATCTCTAGGGGAGGTGGGAGGCAATAGGTATCCAGAGGTTCCAGCAAGTAGAGGTCCACTGGTAGAACTTCCACCTGAAGCTGTGCCTTTTGTGGTTGCTCTCACAGGGGTCCCCAAATTGGAAGTAAACAAGAGGGAAGGGTTCGACCAGCTAAAGAACAAAATCATTCATTGGTTTAGCACTTATAGACCAATTGCAAATAACATCAATGGCGAAATAGTATACATACGCCGACTTCAATGGCTGGGTGGAAGAGGCAAAGACATTGAGGGAGATGTAGTTGTAGTCAACTTTAGTGATCCGCGTGCGGTCAATTTCATATTAAACTGGCCCTCGGGAAATGGTAATAATTGCATCATCCCTCGTGCCCTGACGTATTTCTATCCTAGATCCCTCGTACTCCCTCCAACCTATACAAGTGGAAAATCACTTAATAATATTCACCATCCAATCTCATACAACACCAGGCATCATTTACATGCACAATACCCAGTACCAGCTGTTGATCCTTTTGGGTGGAACATCGTACCTCCTAGGTATAATACAAATGCTGATAGGAGGATGGATCATCTGAGACCCTTCACGCCCCTGGAAACATCAAACAGGTTTGATGTATTTTCGGGTATGGAAGACTGCGATTGAAGACCACAGCCCATACGGGGCATGGGCGGTCGAATATATACTACCAGTTCCGCAGTCAAAGACCATGGGCTTTCCAAGACAAACATATCAGCCTCTGGGGGGAACTAATGTAGCCAGGTACAGTTGGGTAAAACACAACAGATTATTTCTTCGCCATCCTGTGAATGATACTCATGGTGAATCAACACATATCAAATCCCCATGCATACAAATGGCCCAAAAAATCCCGGAGCTGGAAGAAGCTTTTGCGGGATCACAAGAAACGATCAGAACAAATCCCCAAGCAGCTTCCAGGGGGAGAACAGTGAAAGATACAACTATGCATAGTCTAGTCTCTCAAAAACCAAGTAGGAGGGTGTTAGGAATAGCAGAAGTAGATGCTGTAGGACCCAATGATAGTTTGCAGAGCAATGGGTTAGCTGAGACTAATGACACCCCCGGACCCACAACTTCTGAGAAGGATGTGCACCGACAGCACGACCAGGCCCCAACAGAAATAATCAATGACCAGGCAAGACAGTTTATAGTGTCATGGAATGTAGCCGGTCTTAGGAACAAGATGGTTTCCAGGGATTGGTCAAACTTTATTGAAAAATATATCATAATTACTATGCAGGAAACCTGGGTAGTGGAACCCCAGTATAGGTCGGGATACTTAAATTTCTCGATACCGGCAACCCACACAAATAGAGGAAGGCCGATGGGGGGCCTAACCACATGGGTAAAGCAGGATGATAGGTATATCACTGCACAATTAGATTCCAACACTAAGGATATTCTAATTGTAAAAATAAATTCGCCCAAGTTTAGAGATTTATTTATCTTTAATGTGTACGCCAGGGGAAAACCGGGAGGTAAATCCTCAGAGATAGTTGATCAATTGGGTCACCTTGTAAAAACGCTTAGGGGAAATGCAAATATACTGATATGTGGTGATTTTAACTGCTCTTTTGAGCCCCTGGACCAATTTGATATTGATCTCACAGAGGCAGAAGATGATAGCTGGCAAATCCCCCAATTAAATATACCTCCTATAAAGAGGTTGACCAAAGCAGCTCTCCAACTCAAAACCTTAAGTCTTGAGTGCGGTCTTAAATCAGCCAATGGAAGAACTAAGGGGGATAAGCATGGAAGTCCCACATTTAATAATGGCAATAGCTCAAGCAGGATAGACTATATTTTAGTCAACCTTGAATTCTGGCCAGTTATTCGGGATATGATTGTCATTAAAAGAACTGAGAGTGACCATAATCCCCTCAGTTTAGAGATACAACTCCTCAAGGGCAAGGGAGTAGCTGTAAGGGACACAACAAATGACATCATTCTTGCTAACGATATAAGGCGATTAAAATGGGGTGAATGTCTAGGTAATTCCCATCGTATTATAGAAATGGACCCACTGGTGTTGGGTGCAATCTCCGAGCTACAGGGATGCTCATCCGATGATGACTATGTGACCAGGGTGGTTCCAATTCATACCGCTCTCTTTTTGAATCTCAGTAAATTTTTTATTAAGGCAAGGAAAGATCCACCTCGCAAAGGTAGAAAGAAGCCAGATTCCTGGTATGGTAAAAGTTGCAGAACTGCTTATAAGTCCCTAGCATTAGCAGTGCGATCAACGGACAGGCTCCTAATACGTGATGCTAAGGCGTCACTATAAAATAACTCAGCAGGAAGCAAAAAAATCTTGGGACAACAAATACTGGGAATAATTATACGAGGCAAGTAAGTCCAGAAACATGATGGATTTCTGGAATTTAGTGAGATGGGGCAAAGGTAACCATAAGCCGCAGCCAGAAAACTCTGTCCCTCCTGAACGCTGGGTAATGCACTTTAAATCACAATTTGCTCACCCCGATGAGGCAAGCGCAGGAAGTCTGGACCCCATTGCTATCTACACAGCGAATACCCCGCTGGTGTTTAGTCGGAAAGATATCGAACAGGCTCTAAATACAATACAGAGAGGAAGAGCACCGGGTCAAGACATGATTCCGGCAGACCTTTTTCTGCATAGTAAAGAGGTCTGGGTGCCGTATATAGAGTTGCTGGCGAATGCCATCTCTAGGGGCTCGCCAATACCAGAAGTTTGGAGAGGAGCCGAAATAATCCCAATATTTAAAAAAGGGAATCGTGCTGATCCTGCGAACTACAGGTCAATTAGCCTAATTGCATGCATTCAGAAGGTGGTGGCCAGGCTCGTTCTTCTCAGGATTCAGAACTGGATAGAAGATTCAGGGGTTATGTCTGCGCTTCAGGCAGGCTTTCGCCCATGCATGAGTACTATGGATCAAGTTTTTGGATTTTGTGCCATATATTGGAAAAGGGTTATCCTTGGAGGGGGCACTCTCTTTGCAGCCTTTGTCGATTTGAAATCGGCTTTTGATCTTGTGCCACGCACTAGGCTGTGGCAAGTGCTTCATGAACAAGGTATGCCACATGAACTCCTAGCCTTCCTGACCAAATTTCACGAAAACAATTATGCTCAGGTCAGGTGGGGAAATCAGGGCCAGGTTACTGATAAATTCGCAACGGAAAGGGGAGTAAGGCATGGATGCGTCCTTGCACCAACTTTGTTTACGTTGTACATAAACAGGGTAACGGAGTACTATAGGGAAGTACACACAGATGCACCCAAACAAAATGGCATCCCGGTTCCCTTATTAATGTTTGCAGACGACACCCTTATACTCTCAAAAACGCAAGAAGGGCTTCAGAAAGCAATTGGCTGTTTTGAGTTGTTCTGCAATGACCATGGTTTAATCATTAATGTGTCGAAAACAAAATTTATGGTGATGCATAGACACAAGAAAGTAGGGGGCACAGTTTTTATGAATGGTGAGCCTTTAGAACAAACAGTTTCAGCTACTTGGGTATCACTCTAGGCACTCGGTTAGAGTGGAAGCCACATATGACCTATCTAACCACTAAGCATGCACAGCTGTCGGGCGTCCTACTGAGAGAGTTAAACACCTCTGCCACACAACCTATAGCCCCAGCCCTTAAAATATATGACACTAAAGTTAGGGCTTCAATGCTGTACGGGGCGGAACTGTGGGGGGTCTAAGACGTCACAGCTCTGACTAAAGCACAAAATAAATTCCAACGGTGCCTAACAAGGCTCCCGCAATCCACACCAATGCTACCTTTGTATATGGATCTGGGCTGCCGGAAAATACAGGACATATCTGGCTTTAGACCTATTGCATATTGGAGGAGGTTATGGGTTACACCCGAACTTTCCCATTATGCTCTAGCGCTTCTTGAAACTAGAAATATGGATTTAGGGGGCAAAATACAATGGTTTAGACAGGTCAAGCTGCTTTTCAAAGCCCTATGAATGGTGGAATTATGGGAGAACCCCTCAGAAAAGATTTTCCCCTCTCTAAAGATCCTAAAAGAGTTGTACTGGGCACACATAACCCAGAGGGAGTTCCAGAAACATACTGACCCATCGCTCACCAGGGATTTTTTGTAACAAAAACATACTCCTGATTATGAGCGATACTGCGATCTCATTACCATTCCAATTGATAGGAAACTTTTTCATCAATATAGGGTGGGAACCCTTCCTATCAATTCATTTACTAGTAAATGGTCAAGCAATAAAGATCTGCATATGTGTCCTTTCTGTGCTGCCCAACCTGAAAGTTTAGCTCATGTTTTATTCATATGTCCAGCTTATAAAGCCCCTCGCCATAAATGGATTAGACCTATCTGCATACAGAAAGGCATCCAAAGTGGCTCTGAGGCATTCGAATTGTTAGAACAGACTGCACCGATAGCATGGTTATTGCACTTGCTAAATATTTAAAATGGATGTGGTCAATACGCAGGAACAAATTGGAATCACAGTAATCTGTATTATTATAAAGTGGCACTGAAGAATCTATGACAAGGAAAATGGCACTGAGTTTTAATGGATTTTATATCTACACAGTATTTATTTTTTTAAATAATTGAATTGGAACATCCTGTACATAGCAATGATCGGATAGATTAATATGACTTCCCCTATATACTGAGAATAACGGATGTAATAAGTATGAATTGTAGTTTTAATGTTTTTACTGTGTTGTCTTTTATGACTAATTGTCGAAATAAAGACTTATTTGACTTTGATATAATATAAAAGTGTGGAGCAGTGCATGGAAAAGGCGCGAGTTATAGTTAATGCAGTGTGGCTAATGAGTTAAATACACTATGGGCACGATTCTGATGTGGGCAGGATGTCGATGTCTGCATCGAATGTGCTGTTCGGAATCCTTTCTGAATGAGCCATTCTGATGGGCTCGGTTGGAAAGGAATCCAACTCAGTTTTCCCCCGGCTGGCTCTTTCTGGCCAAGGGGGTATGATGGCAGTTTCCCACTGCCTTTTTGTGCCGGTCTTTTCGGCACAAAAAGGCAGTGGGAAACTGTCTTTGGGGGCCCCCAGCAGGGCCACATGGGGGCATAGCCGCTGAAAGGTGGCCTAGGGGGCACCTACGGTGCCCCCCTGTTGATCCCTACACCCAGTGGCAGGCACCTTGAGGTGCCTGTCACGGGGTGCAGTGATAAACTGCACCCCTGCTCTTTCAATGAGAGCATGCAGTCCATTCGAATGCATGCTCTCATTTAAAGGTATAGGCACTCGTCCTACTTGCAGGTCTGTAACCGACAATAGTAGGTTGTTTGGTTACAGTTCCTGCCCGATGTTGGACGGACTCCGGTCTGTCTGACATTAGAATCAGGTCCTATGTATGGAGGTGATGGAGCGAGTTTTAGAAATGTTTTCATTTCAGATTGTGAAGTCACACTTCCATAACTGAATTAATTATGCTAACGATTTGTGCTATGTGTGTATTAATTCAAGTTAGTTTTAAGAGTTGCATACACGAGAAAACACGAGGGTTACTAACATGTGTGCTTATAAACGTGCATTATGTTGCATCTTTCTGTATGTGGAAAATAATAAATTAATCTTGTCTATTGTTGTGTCATAACTAATAGTGGCTGATTAAATAATGGCATGTGCTTATTTTGCTTTCTTGTCTACGTGGTGTCACTTTATTCTTACAGGTGCATAAAGAATCCTGCTGGATTAAATGAAGAATGGTAGATATAAATGCTGCTTTATTTGTGTGCTTCAGCTAGGTAATTTAGACTAATGGATTAATTATTAGCAATGGTGGGTGGCAACAGAATGAACAATATTTCTCGCATTAATTATTCTTTTGTGTTTGTTTATATAATAGTTTTCGTAAAAAGTGATTCTGGGCCTAGCGCATTCGTGTTTGCCAAAATTCTGCTCGGAGCAAGAGAGAGTCCATGATGGAAAAACTCCTTCTGCTGAAACATTTTGTCGTGATGTAAATTGAAATTCGATGAGCTGACTGTTCTTTAGTCGAGCAAGGCCAAGGCCAGGAACCGGCAGAGGAGTGTGTGAAAATTTCATATCCGAGGAAGTTATGACTCTCTTTCGGTTAATGTTGCAAACTGGAGGAAGCCTCGTTGTTCGAAAACTAGAGACAATGGACTCTAAGAAAGTGACGGAACTGATATTCTAAAAAATGTGGTGACATGATGCCTGTCACTTAACAGCCACTGGGACTCCGAATTTAGCAGAAAAATATACTTTTACTTAGATTAGCTTAGCGTAGAAAGGTATAAAAACTCTTCCCACGGGGAAGAGAGTGCTGCTTCTTGCTGACCTTAGATGGGTGTGTCGTGCAGAAGGACATTTCTTGGAGCACGTAAGAAACCCAAAAGACTTTTTATTTTTTATTCTTTAATATAGCAAGTGTAGTTAGGGACTTAGAATATGATGATGCTAAAACTGTCATTTACTATCTGAATAAATGTTTTGCTTTTTCTTAAAATCGTTTTTACCATTTACAAATACTTTTATAAAAAGCTTTAATAAATATTTCTAATGCATTTTCTAAACAAATAGTTAATAAATCTTTACTTTGAAAAACAAGCTGGCCTTGGTATTTCATGAGTTTAGGTTACCATTAGCAAGATCTTATCGCCACAGTGGCTTAATTAATTTGTAGGTTTTGTAAAGTGTGATGAATTCATTTACCGCGGTTGTATATAAATGTATATATTTGTGAATAGGTTAATTAGGTCACATGATTCAATTGGTCAAAATATGTCATGTTAGTTTATGGGCCTTGTGATTGATTTATGATTAATGGTGAATATTGTGAAGTTGGGTAGCGTAGCTTATGACATATTTCCTATAGGCCGCTGGATCAATTTCCTGGTAGCAGACTTGATGGTTGCTATGGTAACCAACATACTGCATGGTAGTTACATAGGATCGATGAATAACATATGTTGAGTTCGTTCTCTTGTTACATGTAGTCGAAAGGTTTTTTCCTGCAGTGTGAAAAATCCTAGTTGTACCGGTACAGAGTGGTGTGACAAGAGTGAAGTCACACAGTGCATTTGATCTGTTTCTGAATAGCGGTATTAAGACATATCACAAGTGTTGTGGTCGTACAACACGTAATAGGGATATAGGTGTGTTAGATAGAATGTATGCGTAGTGAGGATTGTCTATGAAATAGTAGCTTTGAGTATAGGGACAAAGAGCCCGTTCTAAAATTCACTGCGAAAAGAGTAATAGAATATATTCGAGCCTGAGTGAAGGGTAAAGTAACGTCGTTTATTTTACTAGCGATTCAGGTTATCTATGGCTGGTTAGAGTCCTGCCAGGATTTCATGTGTGTATGATTAGGGATACTTTCTGTTTGATAGTGCGTAAATGATTCAGTAATTTCGTTCGAGTCAAACTTTGAATTGTTACTTTAAGTACATTCGGAGGGAAACGCGTTCGCTATTACTTGTTTAAAGGGTAGAGTAAAAATTTACTTTATCGGCGAATGTATATTCTGTGAGAATAGCGTCGCCTATTCCATGCAAAGAATTTCTTGCATGTCTGTAAAAACTGTCACTTTGTTTTAGAGAAACAGACAAATGGTTTGTTCTTTTTGTCGTTATTAAATCGAATTTCATTGAAATAGCGTTCTTAAAATGGCGCTGTGAAAAGCTTTTGTGAAGGGGGGGTGAGCGCTGAGAGTGAGATCCGAGAAACCGCAGCAGCTGTATACGTCACACGGTCCGCGCTGTGATTGGGTAACGTACGTCACAGCTAGTACTCTGATTGGCTCACGTGATTTTATCGAGCTAGATACTGATTCGCTTTTGCGGAAAGCTCTCTTCTTATTGGTCGAGCAAAGTGGTGACGTAGCTCGAACCTGATTGGCTCGTTGGTGTGTTTCGCGCACGGATTGGCTGGTGTTGCGGAACAACCAGGAAATATTTACGATCATTTCCGACTAAGCGGATTTGGTTTTAAAATGAGTTATTTTTACAAAAATGTTGAGAAAAAGCTTACAATGCTTCAGAAATTTAAAAATTGTATTTCACCTGACAAGAAAATTGAAACGCGAGGTGGTAAATTACTTCATAAATACAAGACACCTGCAGCGTATACGGAAGGCGAATATGGTTATCATACTTTTCTGTGGTTTGATGTTTGGAAAAATTACACTAAGGATGATGGTGTATTAGTTTGGCCAGATGATGGTTCATTTAATATAACATTTGTAAGAAATTTGAGAGAAAAGATGTCAGCTCTTGTACCAAAGCCTAGACCAACACAATTTGAAGCTTTAGTTGAATGGGAGGATGAGATGTTTCAACTACAGAAGGAAGCGAGTGGGATAAAAAGACCTTCAAAAATACCGAGTTATAGACGGGAAACGCATGAAGATAGAATGCGTATGTGGAGACAGGCAGATATGTGCGATGGTCTCTATTTAATAAGAGAAATGGTTTTAGGGTCTCCAGGTGAAAAAAGAACTGAAAAGAAAAATAATGCTGTTGTAGAAAGTGAATCAGAAGATGCAGTCTTAGAAGAAATTTACACCACGAATAAAAAGCAAACTCCACTTAGACAGCCTTGTTCATGGTCTACCCCGATAGTTTCTAAAGGAACCACACCAAGTGCACCTCCATTAAATGAATCACCCAAATTGTACCCAAATAATTCTGAATCCTTTGAAACTCCAGAAAGATACGAGACAAGAACAAATTCTAGTGTTTTTAATAAAAACAGAAATTTTTCTGAATTTCCAACGGAAAGGGAAGCCCCTAGAAATTTAACGAGAGCTGCCAGAGATGAGGAAGCTGCAAATACTTCAGAATATTTACGATCAAAAGAGGAATTAATTCGGCAGTTAACAAAAGGGATGGAAGCAGTGACAGTTCCAGTAACTATTGGTCCTGTTCAGCCTGTTTTTGATCAAAAGGAAATTAAACAGCCAAGTTTGACAATTCCATTAAATGCAGAAATTCAAAAAGTAGCTGAAAAATTTTATTCAGATTTAACTGAAATACATCGTGAGAAAACAAAGCCTGATTTAACTTTTAATCAAGGTTCTTTTAATCAGTCACCAATGGGTGCAGAATCAGATGCTGAGACTCCTGAGAAAAGAGAGTCAAATTCAAAACTTGATGTTGCAAAATTAAAAGCAGATTTGGAAGAGTTAATAATTGGCACAATTGGTCCTGACAGTTTGAAGTATTATCGAGATGATGAACTCCTGTTCATCAGCAAAAGCATTCAATGGAAAACAAAAAATAAATATGATCAATTGGAAGAACTGGCTGCAGAATTAGAAATCGATCTGAGCAGACAGAAAAATCTGGGAAAGCATTGCAGATTAGACTTTACTGAGAAGGACATTGGGAACTTCAACACAATGGGAAGAATTATGCACATAAAAGAATTGATTGTATACATCAAAAAATTGGGTGACTTGAGTAAATATAGAGTGAAATGGACCAAAAAGAAGGAAGACGAAAGGTCGGATAAACTGTCTAAACAGTTTCCAATGAGAGAAATTGCAGGTGGAGGATATGTTCATGTCCCGTGGTCAAGACAGGATATTTTGCTTTTCACAAATGACTTTCCTCGGCTGAGAGAGAATCCTGTGGAATGGTATCGACAGGTAGACAGATTCATCAAGGTTTCGAAAGTTCTGTGGATTGATCTGGATGGATTCTTTGACATAGTTGTCCCATCAGATCTTTGGACAGAATGCAAAATTGCTGTGAGTTGGCCCAAAGCAGAGCCAGATCGTATTAAAGAGACAGGTGCTCCAGCACCGGAGGTCATGGATCTGTATGACAAAGTGATTTACTGGTTGAAAAAGAAAATTGCCCCAAAAGAAGTTGATTGGGTAAAAATAGACAGGACAAATCAGGAACCAAAAGAATCAGTTCATTCATTTTATGAAAGGTTATCACTGGTTTTTAAACAGTACAGTGGCTATGAAAAATTAGATGAAAAAGATATGAGCCACTTTATCTACAGATTTGTTTATGGTCCTAGACCAGAAATTGGAGAAATGATCAGGAATAATATTGTTGGATGGCAATCGAATTCAGTTGATGATATCTTGAGAAAAGCAAAATACTGCAGTGATGAATTGGAAGTAAGGCAAAAGAAATTAAAGGAGAAGGCAATGTGGGCGCAGGTGAAGGTGGCTGAGCAACAAATTGCAAGCCTTGAGAATAAAAATGTGAATTTTGGTCAGAATCAGAACCAGACTCAGGGTCAGGGAAAGTTCAAAAATAATTTCAACAAGCCTAAGTTTAATGTTAATATTGAAGAGCTAAAACAGAAATTGCCTTGTTTGAATTGCGGCGAAATCGGTCACTGGAAAAACGAGTGTAAGAACTCGCCCAGAAAATGTAAAAATACATCACTAAACCCACAGATGCAGAACGATGCTACAGCTACAGCGTCAATTGAATGACCTGAGTCTTCAGCAACAGCTACAGCGACAATTAGTGCAACAACAGAATCCGATTCCACTGCCTCCTTTTCCTAGTTGTGGGGGAGGTCAAAAATATAATCCAGGTACTGGATTCAGCGGAGGTGATCAGGTAATAAGAGCTCAAAGACAAAATGTGCACAATACATCAGGACACTTTTTGTTTACAGGGAACCAAGGAAGCGATTCTGATGACTGCTTCTGACGGTGCCCAAGAGAGGGGAAAAGTGTGTAATTGGAGCCACTCTTGAGGTTGACCAGTCTGGTCCATTTGTAAATGGAAAAGTAAATGATGTAGAAATTACTTTTTTTGTGGACACTGGTGCTACCCGTGCTACTGTTAGATCAGTGGAAATTGAAAACCTCCCTCTCTCTGGGGATACCATCCAAGTAGTCGGAGTAAGTAATCAGCAAATTAAAACAGATCTAACTGATCCTGTGAATGTGGAGATTGGCAATTTTAAAGACAAACACAGGTTTGTAGTTTGCAACAGCAGTCCAGTGAACTTGCTGGGGAGAGATATATTATGCAAGATGAATTGCAGAATATATTGCTCACCTGATGGAATTGAGTTACAAACCATGGAGGAAGATGGGTTGTACAGATTGACAATGTTGATGGTTGAGGCAGAAGAAACAAAATTATTTCCTGCATTTGATAAAGAAAATTTACCAGAAGAATTAAAAGAAACAGTCAAAACTGAAGTTTGGGATTTGACAGGTAATGAAATGGGTCTGATGAAACATGTCGATCCAGTCAAAATTACGGTGAAGCAGGGAATAGATTTTCCAAACATTCCTCAGTACAAAATGAAAGCTGAAACAATTGAAGGTGTCATTCCTGTAATTGAGAAATTCATTAAACAAGGTGTTTTGAAAGAAATTGTGAGCAGTCCTTGTAACTCACCGATTATGGGGATCAAAAAGCCAAACGGAACATATAGGATTGTTCAGGATTTGAGAAAGGTTAACCAAATTGTTGTTCCTTTTTGTCCAGTTGTTCCAAACCCAGCAGTTATTCTTTACCAGATTCCGCATGATGCAGAATGGTATACTGTCATTGATCTTTGCAATGCGTTCTTTACTGTTCCATTGCATCCAGAGAGCCAGGAAATCTTTGCTTTCAGATTCCAGAGTAGGACCCTCACATGGTGTAGAATTCCTCAAGGGTATACAGAGAGTACTTCTATCTTTAATGAGCTGTTAAAGAAATCTTTGGAAGATCTAAATTTGCCAGGTCGGTCAACGCTAGTGCAGTATATTGACGACCTTTTGGTCGCAGCAAAAACAAGAGAAAACTGTGTTACAGATACGATTACTCTCTTGAATCATCTGGCAGATGAGGGACATAAAGTGTCTCCTGCTAAATTGCAGTTTTGTAAACAGGAGGTGAAATATCTTGGCCATAGAATTGCAAAGGGAATGAGACAAGTGACAGTTGAGAGAATCAAAATGATACAGGGAATGCATCCTCCAAAAACACAAAGAAAGGTCAGAATGTTTTTAGGAATGGTTGGTTACTGTCGTCAATGGATTAGTGGGTTTTCAGTAATTGCGAAACCACTACAGAGACTGACAAAATCAGACATAAAAGATCCAATTGTTCTTACTGAAACTGAGTTGGAAGCCTTTGAAAAGCTAAAAAGAAGTTTGTGTGAAGCTCCAGCTCTGGGCATGCCAGAATATGAGAAAGGTTTTGAGCTGTATTGCAGTGAAAGGTAAGGATGTGCATTGTCTGTGTTAATTCAGAGACATGGAAACATGAGAAAACCTATTGCTTACTTCTCAGCAGTTCTTGATCCAGTTGCAAAAGCATTACCAGGTTGCTTAAAAGCAGTTGCAGCAACAAGTATTAGCCTTGAGCAAAGTGAAGGAATCATAATGGGATTTCCTGTAAAAGTCTATGTTCCCCATTCAGTTGAAATTCTCCTCACAAGGAGCAAAACGTAACACCTGACAAGCAATAGTCTCACAAAATATGAGAAAATAATTCTGGGATCAGATAATGTGTCTTTAGCAAGATGTGTGAATTTAAATCCTTCCACGCTGCTACCTGACACTGAAATTAGTGATGAAAATGATGTGGAGCATGAGTGCTTGGATGTCATGGAATACTGTACCAAGCCAAGGCAGGACATTAAAGATGTGCCATTGCCTGAATCAGATTATGTCTACTTTGTAGATGGCTCCTGTCTGAGATCAGAGGGAGGTATTTTGAGAGCAGCATACTCAGTCTGCACAGTGGCAGATATTGAAGAAGCATCATGTCTTGAAGGAATTCGTTCAGCACAGGTGGCTGAATTAATTGCTTTAATTCGTGCTTGTGAATTGGCAAAAGATTTGAGGGTCTCCATAATTACAGATAGCCAATATGGGTATGGAGTTGTGCATGATTATGGACAGCTCTGGTCTCAGAGAGGCTACATGACATCAGCAGGTTCACCAATTAGAAATGCAGAGTTCATTAAAAGATTGATTGATGGCATACAGTTGCCAAAAGAAATTGCCATAGTGAAGTGTGAAGCTCACAGGAAAGGTGAGGATTTTATCACCAAAGGAAATGCTTACGCAGATGAAATTGCAAAGTACTGCGCAAGAAACAATTATGCGCTTAATCAGGAGAAAAACAAAGAGTTTGTTTTGAGTTCACTGATGCTAACATCAATTGTTGAGACATGGCAGGAAATCAGAGATTTGCTAAATGAAGCTGATGATGATGAGAAAAATACATGGTTGAAGGCAGAATGTAGACAGCGAGATGAGGATGGAATTTGGACTTACAAACATGGCAGGGTAGTTTTACCAAATTGCATGATTGCTGATATGGGTGGAATGTACCATGGTCCTGGTCATATTGGAAGGGATTCGATGATTAGGCTTTTCAAGGAGACTTGGTTTAATACCAAGTTCAAAACAATTGCAGAGTCTCTCTGCCAAAGGTGTTTGATCTGTCAACAAATGAACCCGAACAGGAAATCAGTTGTGGGAACGGCAACCATAGGTCGGGAGGGTGGTCCTTTCACCAGATTACAGATGGATTTCATTGAGATGCCCAAACACAACAGACTGCAATATGTTTTGGTGATTGTCTGTTTGTTTTCAAGATGGGTAGAAGCATTCCCCACACGTCACAGTGATTCAATTACTGTAGCAAAGTTGCTTTTAAGAGAGATTATTCCGAGATATGGATTTCCTGTGACTATTGAGAGTGATAGAGGAGGTCATTTTGATAACAGACTGTTGAAATTGATCTGTGAAGCATTACACATTGAGCAGAAGTTGCACTGTGCATACAGACCAGAGGCATCTGGAGTTGTAGAGCAAATAAATGGAACGATTAAAAACAGAATAGGGAAAATGTGTCTAGCTACAGGTATAAAGTGGACAGATGCTCTTCCACTTGTTCTGATGACCCTGATAAGTACACCAGATAAAAAGACAGGTCTAAGTCCTCATGAAATTCTTATGGGCAGATTCATGAGACAAGCTTTTGTTCCAGTAGGAAAACTGTTGAGCATTAATGACAGTGCAATTTTGGAATACTGTAAGAAGCTTTCTGACGTCGTGACTTCTGTGTCTAATCAGGTGAGAACTGAAGTACAGTCAAAAGACAAAGTGCAAACGCATGATCTGCGACCTGGAGACTGGGTCAGAACAAAAGTTCACCGAAGAAGAAACTGTCTGGTACCAAGGTGGCAGAAACCGAGGCAGGTGATACTGGTGACGACGAATGCTGTAAAGTGTAAAGGCATAAAAAGGTGGATTCATCCGAGTCACACTATTCCTATACCTACACCTGAAAACTCTGATGAAGAGAGTGATACAACAGCTGATTCAGATTCTGAAGAAGAAGCTGAAGAAAATCTAGATTCTGAAGATCGACAGAGAGGTCGACATCTGGAAAAATCATCTGTGAATGGAGATTTCATTGGAAAAGACTTGAAAATAATTGTAGCAGATTCTGAAGATGATGAAGATCTGCTAGAAAAAGAATCAGCAGAAGAATCTGACAAAGAGTCAGGGGAGACAAAAGAATCTGATCAAAATAAAGAAAAAGAGCCTGAGACAGCAGAAGGATCTGAGCAGGTTCAGAAGCAAGACCAGGAAAGTATCGAAAAGCAGAAAACAAGCTCTGAATGCAGGAACAAAGAATCCGGAACTGGGAAGTTAAAGGTGATTGAAGAAGCAGAAGAAGAAGAATTGCCGAGTACCAGTGATGGAAGAGGAAGTACTGTTCTTAACGGAGTGAAGTTGCCGATTAGAGAAGATCCTGAGTCAAGAATTGAAATTTCGGACAGTGATTCTGGAGAAAGTGATGAAGATTGTCAGAGGGAAAAAGTAAGGAAAAGATCCTGGAAAACAGAATTTAACGTGACTGAGCCAAAAAGAAAATTACTAAGAAGAGGTGATACCTGGCCGAATGAAAACGGAGGGCTGAGAGTCAGGTTAATAAAAAGATCAAAGGAGCAGGTAAATGAGATTACAAGTCAGGGGAATCCTGAAAAGAAAGCAGAGAAAGGAAAGAAAATAGAAGTTATCTCTAGAAAAACAAAGAGAGTTTTGAGGCCAAATCAAAAGTATAAATCTCAGCGTGGCTAGCGGCTGGATATGGCGGCTGCCTAAAAGGTGAGCTCCGGGGATAGAGCTGCCTCTCCGACCATCCGATCATTTATCCGGCAAAGACTAGGTCTCTACTTGGGGGACCCGACGCCCGGGACCGGGCGGTGCCTGAAACACTGCCGCGGGGCGGAAACAGAAGCGGCAAAGTGAAGTTATCGCCGGCGACAAGGTCGGCCCACCGAGAGACTTCAAACCGGGGACTCGCCTGTGGGTAAAGCCGACCGGAAGCACAGCGGAGCGGGACGCAACACGCCGGAAGCGCCCGTCCACATAATACATCGAGGCGGTGAGCGGACTTCGGTGGCATTATACATGAAAGCGCTGCAGTCCACCCGACACGAACTCGCCAAAGAACGCTGAGGGTACGGACAACAGGCCAGGTCGGGCCGCGGGCTAACTCTGGCGAAGGAGGCGACGACGGAGAAGGGTGAGCAGCCATATTGGTGCAGGACGACCCGTCCCGCGTCACACTGACATATCCCACCGGTAACAACCAGCGGCGGTACCCAACGGAGGCGGCGACGCTGCTTTGTGTCAGAAAAGAGCGGAGCTGGTAACGGACCCGTGGAGACACACTGAAGTGGAGGCTGTGACCAATACTGCGCACTGGCAGACTGCAGAGGTACGAGGTGCCGGGATGAAATAGGCAGTGGTCCTGTGGCAGGAGAGTAAGCATGAGTGAGTGGAAGCCTGGCAACCTCTGACTCCGGACGGCCAGATACAGACTGCGCGAGCAATACGAAGTAGATCCGGGCAAGTGGCTGATCTCCTTCACGTACGAACGACGCAGTTTATTAGTGCGCAGAGCCACTGAGACCTGGGGTGTGGCGCGGCGGCACAAACGGCTGCCACCTTTTGACCAGCACTGAGGAACCTGTTTTGTGCCCCGGAAGGTGTAGACGGCTGGCTCGCGGCCGCGGTATACCTCTGGAGTGCCATTGATCACTGGACAAGGCATGGCTGGCAGCCCAACACCAACAAGTGAGTGACAAATATCCTGGCCGGGTGTCCACACGGTGGTAGACGACAGCATTAGGGTGTGGGTGCAGTGGACAAACATTCAGACCAGCACTAAGATAACAGGTCACACCTATTGCACTAACACATCGCCACAGTGCCTGGAGCCTGGGGTGTGAGCAGACGCAGAACTGGCCACTATGGCAGGAAAAGGCGCGAAAGGTGGTACTACGCAGACCAGAATTGACCGGTTCGCCTGCGATAAGAGCGTATCTGCCCCAGCGGATGGTAAGACGCCGGCGGGCAGAGCAGCAGAGGGCATGAACGGGAAAAAGGCAACGTTGGATGATGTCATGAGAGCTCTGACGCAAGTCCAAGCGACGGTAGGCACGATATCCACCGAAATCACTCTCATAAGAGCGGACTTCCACAAAATGTCAGAGAAGGTGAGCTCCATGGAGGTGGTTACGAAGTCGCTGGTCGAGGATGTCTCGGAGCTTCAAATAGCAATGGAGAAGATGTCGGTGGAAAATAAGGTACTGCGTGAAAGGTTGGATGATCAGGAAGGACGCTCTCGGAGAAACAACATACGGATCCTAGGAGTTCCGGAGTCTGAAGGCACTAGAGCGATGGACCTATATGTGGAAGAACTAATACAGAAGGAGCGCCAACCTAAGGGCCTCTCCGCCTTCTTCTCTGTTGAGAGAGCGCACCGGGTCCCAGGTGGACAACCGAAGCCGGGTGCAGCACCGCGCCCGATCTTAGCCAGATTGTTCAATTTTCGGGACAGGGATGCCATCCTGCAGGCGGCGCGTGTGTCACCACCGGTAAAGATTCAAAACTCCACACTAGCCTTTTTCCCAGACTATACGGCAGAGGTGGCCCGCCGTAGAAAGACATTCCTGGATGTGAAAAAAGAACTCCGAAAACGTGAGATTCCTTACTCGATGCTATTCCCGGCCAATCTGCGTGTAGTGGCGGATAACAGGACCTGTTTTTTTGATAATCCTGAGGTGGCCCGAGACTGGCTGGATGGTTGGAGGCCGGCTACCCCACCACGCCGCTTCAATAGAACTAACAAGTCTCAAAGAACAGGTGGGCATCGAAATCCCCAAGACCATAGGCGTGAAGCGGAAGAACATTCGCAGTTGAGAGACAGTGTAGACGAAGAAGACAATGAGGAACAATGATCGCCGGTGATTATGAACATTCTACGATCCCAGCGGTGTGGTTGATGGACTGCCATTGGACAACGGGCCAAGGGGCCCCCGGAGGGAGTGTGAAGGGCTACCGTCTCCGGAGAGTCCTTCGCCCCATCGAGCAAGTATAAACTGTATGGGGGAAGGGTTGAGCACTCCGCTTAGTTGGGGAGGCGGGCGGTTATATATCCGTGTAGCTGGAGGGCAGGGAGGGGGGGAGATGTTCTCAATGTTAGCAAACTGTTTGAACTGTTTGACTCGAAAAGGTTTACTGTGGTACATACACCAGGACACATGGACGATACAAAGACTGGGTCAGAGTAAGTTCGGGGGCTGCTTCGCTCCAACACTACAGGTTAATAATGGCAGGTGACACTCGGGATGGTCCGCTGGGCGGGGGATCTGAGCAAGGTCCAATACCACCTTTACAACTGATGACCTGGAACGTGAGGGGATTGGGTGATAAGATTAAGCGTGGGCTGGTTCTGCAGGCCATACGGAGGATAGGTCCCACAGTGGTTCTGCTGCAAGAAACACACCTGGTGGGTACAGCTAGCCGGTCGCTAGATAGGCGAGGGTATCAGATGATTGCACACTCGGAGTTTTCCTCAGGGTCTAGGGGTACGGGTATACTGCTGAAGAAAGCGTCCCAGTTCATATTGCAATCCACTAAAGTAGACGACCAGGGTCGCTTCGCGGCAGCGCATGGCCAGTGGGAAGGGAAGTCACTGACTCTAGTATCAATTTATATTCCGCCGGCGCTCCACACGGTCGCCCTTCCAGACTTGGGGAAATTCCTACTGGAGCTCCCAGAAGGCGACCTTATAATAGGAGGAGATTGTAATGCAGTGGTACACAACGTACAGGATAGGTTTCCAAACCGCACGCCAAACCCGGCCCCGTCTAGATTCAATGATTTCCTGGTAGCTCAGGGTTTGACGGACCTATGGAGACAATTTCATCCAGACGACAGGCAGTACACATACTATTCCGCAGTCCATGACAGTCTATCACGCATTGATTATTTTCTCGCTTTGGGAGGGGGCCTCCTCACCGTGAGCGACGTGCAAATTAAACCCAGGGGCATCTCGGATCACTCGCCACTGACACTGACATTATCCAGTCCCGACATAGCTAGAAGACGAATATACCCAATCTTCCCCGATTACCTCAGGGTGCCGACCATACGTAAAGACTTGAAGAAGGCTACACGTTATTATTTTGCGGAAAATGTGGCCTCGGTGACATCGCCGTCAGTCCTTTGGGAGGCCTACAAGACGGTCCTGAGAGGATAGCGTCAGTAACAGGATACAGACGCACTCAGAGGGAGGAATTGGCGAAACTGGAACTTGAACTTGAGCAGGCGCAACTGACGCACATGACTGACCCGACTGCCGACACACTACATACACTGCAGCTCTGCCAGTGACTTCATGGCGACCATCTTCGCAGGAAGACGGTCGAGGACATCACAGCGACGGCACACAGAATCTATGATATCGGGGATAAGGCCAGCAAGCTCCTAGCCTGGCCTGGCTAGATACGAAAGATACGAAAAAGGGAGGTGCCAAACATATACTACAGTTGAAAGGCTCTAACGGGGAGGCAGAAACGCAGCCTTCCGTGATTGTTGAAACCCTGGCGGCGCATTTCCAAGGTGTATACACCCCTGAGGTGGCCATAACACAGGAGGAGGCGGCAGTGGTGCTTCACGGAATACCAACACAGACACTGACGCAGGGGGCATGAGGAGAGCTCGACGCAGATCTGTCGGCGGATGAAATCCAACTGGCCATTCATGCACTGCACGTAGGTAAGGCCGTGGGCCCCAACGGGATCCCGGTGGAGTGGTATAAAACTATATCTGAAGAGATAAGCACACCCTTGCTGGATATGTACAACGAAAGCCTAGCGAAGGGAATTTTGCCCCTTGACCAACGAGTCGCCAGCATTGTGGCAATCCCGAAACCGGGTAAGCCGCCAGGTGAGACTTCGTCATATCGCCCTATCTCCCTCCTCAACGCAGAAGCCAAAATCTTGGCGAAACTGCTGGATACCAGACTGATGCCACACATGACACACCTGATCCATCCGGATCAGTCGGGGTTCATCCCTCACAGGAGTACGGCGCATAATCTCCGTAGATTGCATGGAGCACTGGCGAGGGCACCGTCACTGACGGAACCAACGGCTATTCTGTCGCTGGATGCCAGAATGGCATTTGACATGGTGGAATGGCACTATCTTTTTGCGGTCTTGGACCATATGGGCTTTGGCCCAAGATTTATCTCGTGGATTCGACTGCTATATACGGAACCGGTGGCGCATGTGGCGGCAAATGGTCATATATCCCGCGACATAGCTTTGGCTAGGGGGACAAGACAGGGATGCCCACTCTCACCTTTGCTGTTTGCATTAGCCCTAGAACCACTGGCAGTGGTACTCAGAACATCCCAGTTGCTACGAGGAATAAGATGGGGGGAAAATTGGGAGGACCGGGTCTCATTATATGCGGACGATATGTTGATCTATATGTCAGAGCCCGAGCGGGGGATCCCGATACTGCTGGCACTGTGTGAACGGCATGGTCACACCTCTGGCTACAAAATCAACTGGACCAAATCGGTACTATACACACTTAGCGGCCCCACCCCGGCCCTACCGGCCGACTGTCCCTTGACAGTGGCAACCGACACATTTAAATACCTGGGGATAGCCATCACCCGAGACAGTAAGGTCTTCTATGACCTGAACCTACTACCGCCACTCACGCGTCTTCAAGCAGACGTGAGAAATTGGAAAACGCTCCCGCTGACGTTACTGGGGAGGGCGGCCCTGTTTAAAATGAAGGCACTTCCGCGTTTTCTTTATGTGTTGGAAAATACGCTGGCATTAGTGCCGCCTTCATACTTTCGTAGAGTGACATCGGCACTAACTGGGCTACTGTGGGGAGATCGCCCGGCCCGAGTGGCACACGGGAAATTGGTCAGAGATTGGTATAGTGGTGGGATAGCCCTACCAAACGTGCAACTGTATTACTGGGCGGCTCACCTCAAGATTATTAACCAGTGGCTACATGTGCCGCACGATGACCTGGTCTATCTGGCAGACAGAGCGCAATTGGGTACGCACAGTCTTTTAGCCCCGATATACAACAAGAGCCTGTTGCCACAGCTCATGGGACCCACCAAACACACGGTAGCGATATGGCACAAAGCCCAGGCGAAACTGAGATGGGGGGTGTCATAACTAAACTCACGCCTCTGTGGGACACTAAGGCCCTGGGGAACTTAAGGCAGAGTAAAGGGTTCACGCAGTGGGATAATATTGGAATATCCATGGTAGGTGACCTATGGACTAGAGACGGAGTGATCCCCTTTAACCAGCTGCAGCAGCAATATGACCTGGGAGTTAACGAGACATACCGCTATATACAAATACGACACGCACTGCTATCGGCGATTGAGGCAGGTACGGATGTACCGGAATCCTCCCCCTTGGAAGATCGCCTCTTGACAGACTATATGCACTCGAGCGCTACCTCCCTGACGTATCGAAAATTGTTGAATAACATGCCAGATCCACTACAAAAACTGAAGGGGAAGTGGGAGAGTGAAATAGCAGAGATGGACGATACGGAATGGAACGAGGCCGTGGCCTCCCCAAGGGAAGCCGGTATCTCAGCACGATTTAGGCTAGTGCAATTTAAAATACTGCACAGGGTGTATTATACGAGGACTACACTTCACAAAATAAACAGGGCTGATCATCCATACTGTCTCAGGGGCTGTGGTGAGGAAGGGACACTATTCCACACACTCTGGGAATGTCCTTTGATCGCGAACTACTGGAGGCAAGTATTGCGTACGATTTCGCAAACTCTTGAGGTCTCACTCATGCCAGATCCACGCGTGTGTCTGCTTAATGTATGGGGGCCTAATGATCTGACACGCCAGGGACAACAATGGGCTATTATAGGATTGATGGTGGCCAAGCGTGATATAGCGCAGAAAAGGGGGGCGATAGAGGTCCCAACCCGAGCACAGTGGTGTAGGAATGTAGATATGCTAATGGTGATTGAACGATCAGTGTACAAGCAAAGGGCTAATCCTAAGAAATGGAACAAAATATGGCTTCCGTAGAACAGCTATCGTGGGGATATATGTGAACCATTGTCGGAGGAAGAGACAGATGATTCAGAGGATGAGGAAGATATAGCTTGACATTGGAACAGGGAACAGCAGTCAGGAAGGGTAGGACCGGGGAGAACAGGGGGAGGCTGGTTGGCAGAGAGAACTCTGAGCGGGAAGATGGAGAGGGATAACAGTCAGAACTTACTCGTATGGACCTAGTAATGTGAAATTTAATGGTATGAACTGCATAACTGAACTATCGAGTAACAAGTTGAGTTAAGTTTATATAATCATAAAAGTAAGACGTACACTGAAACTGATGTGTCGTGATATACCCAAATGGTTCTACAATAGCAGCCGGCCTCAGGGTTGTATGCGAATGCTGTGTAAAATGTACGGACATCAATAAAGTCTTCCAAAAAAAAAAAAAGTATAAATCTCCTGAGTGGGCTTATATTATAATCCCACCTATAATTGAGATAAATAGTAGCAGTCAGGAAGAAGTTGAAGACAATAGTGACAATGATTGAAGTACTAATCTGTTAGAATTTAGGTTTCTGTTTTTAGCATAAGGCTGAAGAAATTGTGTTAGGTGACACAAGGTCGAAGAATTTGTGTTTAGTTGGAGAATAACTTGTGACGCAAGGTCGAAGAAAAGTTTGTTAGAGGGGTTTAAAAAAAAAATAATAATAATTAAAAAGGGGGGGGTGATTAAAAATGTAGGTTTTAAGTTATAGATATTTTAAATTGTTGTTTTCTTTTTCTGTGATAAGGCTAGCTAAAATGCCTGTTGTTTTGAAGCGTAGTACCTCAAAATGTTCCATTCTCAAAAATTGCTGTAAGATGACTCTGATATGTATGCTCATATTAATTCTGCTCTGGTTAGTTTTAGCTGTCATCGTTCCTTTCGGGATCGATAAGGAGATGTACAAGGCCAATATGACAAGCAAAGCTTCAGGTAAACAAGATAAACATAGTGCAACAAACAAAGCTAACAAAGTTATTGATCACAGACCAGAGGCTCATCAAGATAGGTCTGTTAGTGATTTTTCTAGCAATACATTTTCGAGGCTTTTGGGAGAGTATGTTAAGGTTATGAGTGTCAAAGATTGCTACATTTGTGTAAAGTTACCTGCTTCTGTTTCTGAGGGAGTGACATACAATATGCTTCCTCTTACTTATGGCATAACCTGCAGTGTGATAGCTAGTTTATTTTACCAAACTGGCCGCTTAGAGTACTATTATTGAAACTATGATGAGATTTTTGCTAACCTGAAAATTGAGAATGCTTTAAATAAACACAAGCAAGCCAAACAGATGAGGGAATTCTTTTTAGTTACTAATGAACTCACCTATGAGTATGCTTACAGAAATAATTTAACCTGCAAATTGAGAGCTGAGGAAAAGACTTTCCTGAATCTTGTTGAGGAGAGAAGGGCGATCTATAAAAGAAATGAGATGGTCAAACAGACCAAATCCAAATTCTGGCAGAAGGAGGATGAAAAGATTAATGGCAAGTCTTTTGACAATGTTGCAATTCACATAGACAAGCCAATTAGTGGCAAGCTTTGCATTAGGAGAGATAATACTCTTTTTGATAATTACTTTGTAGGTGCTAGCAATTGTGAGGACACTAACCAAATCATGGGGGGTTGGGGATTCAAAGGTGGCAGAGATCCAATTTTTCCTGGGATCTATTTCATCTGTGGAGACAAAGCTTATTATAATCTCCCGGACCATTGGTACGGGACATGTTTTATTGGTCTTGTTTTTCCAAAAATATTTCATGTTGACAGAAATGCAGAAGGTTCATTTGAAATCAGTAATCATGTAAATAGATATAAGAGAGAAAGTTTTTCAGAAATTCTGGGAGACATTTTTGAGGCTGGATACCCTTAGTAGGTATAACCCTAAATGCAGGAAGAATCAGAAAATTGTCCACAATTGTTGACAGATTGTCCACTGACAAGGCAGGTGGTTTCCAATTAGTGGATTCTGAGGTGATTGCAGTTAGGTCAATGGTGATGCAAAATCGCCTTGCCCTGGACATACTCCTAGCAAAAGAGGGAGGAGTCTGTGGCATTTTACATGTCCAGCACTGCTGTACTTATATCCCAGACGAGAGCAAGATTATTGAAATGTACATTAGAAACATCACAGAAATGCATTCAGAAATAGTTCCCTTAGAAGAGGATGATTTTTCAGAACATCTTTCAAAAAGATTTCAAGCTATCAAAACCTGGTTTCAAGAGATTGGTGGTTCAGTTCTTGGTAAGATTCTAACACCTTTGTTTGCAATAATTTTTGAGATAGTTTTGATGAAAGTCAGTTGCATGTTACACAAGAGAAAGAAGTACATGAAGGAAAAGAGAAGAATTTACAAAATCAGAAAGGAACAGGAGAGGGAGGTAGAGCTAGAAGAGTTAAGCAGAGCTCAATATGATAGTTGCAAAGATTTTGCTGAAACAAGTCTTTAGAAATACTAACACAGTGAAATCGAAGCATATTCGTTTGAGAACATTTTTTGCTAAATTTTGGGTGTGGTGTGGTGATTTGGAAATCACCAGATGAGGGAGTTGATGGAGCGAGTTTTAGAAATGTTTTCATTTCAGCTCGTGAAGTCACACTTCCATAACTGAATTAATTATGCTAACGATTTGTGCTATGTGTGTATTAATTCAACTTAGTTTTAAGAGTTACATACACGAGAAAACACAAGGGTTACTAACATGTGTGCTCATAAACGTGCATTATGTTGCATCTTTCTGTATGTGGAAAATAATAAATTAATCTTTTCTATTGTTGTGTCATAACTAATAGCGGCTGATTAAATAATGGTATGTGCTTATTTTGCTTTCTTGTCTACGTGGTGTCACTTTATTCTTACAGATGCATAAAGAATCCTGCTGGATTAAATGAAGAATGGTAGATATAAATGCTGCTTTATTTGTGTGCTTCAGCTAGGTAATTTAGACTAATGGATTAATTATTAGCAATGGTGGGTGGAAACAGAATGAACTATTTTTCTCGCATTAATTATTCTTTTGTGTTTGTTTATATAATAGTTTTCGTAAAAAGTGATTCTGGGCCTAGCGCATTCGTGTTTGCCAAAATTCTGCTCGGAGCAAGAGAGAGTCCATGATGGAAAAACTCCTTCTGCTGAAACATTTTGTCGTGATGTAAATTGAAACTCGATGAGCTGACTGTTCTTTAGTCGAGCAAGGCCAAGGCCAGGAACCGGCAGAGGAGTGTGCGACAATTTCATATCCGAGGAAGTTATGACTCTCTTTCGGTTAATGTTGCAAACTGGAGGAAGCCTCGTTGTTCGAAAACTAGAGACAATGGACTCTAAGAAAGTGACGGAACTGATATTCTAAAAAATGTGGTGACATGATGCCTGTCACTTAACAGCCAATGGGACTCCGAATTTAGCAGAAAAATATACTTTTACTTAGATTAGCTTAGCGTAGAAAGGTATAAAATCTCTTCCCACGGGGAAGAGAGTGCTGCTTCTTGCTGACCTTAGATGGGTGTGTCGTGCAGAAGGACATTTCTTGGAGCACGTAAGAAACCCAAAATACTTTTTATTTTTTATTCTTTAATATAGCAAGTGTAGTTAGGGACTTAGATTATGATGATGCTAAAACTGTCCTTTACTATCTGAATAAATGTTTTGCTTTTTCTTAAAATCGTTTTTACCATTTACAAATACTTTAATAAAAAGCTTTAATAAAGATTTCTAATGCATTTTCTAAACAAATAGTTAATAAATCTTTACTTTGAAAAACAAGCTGGCCTTGTTATTTCATGAGTTTAGGTTACCATTAGCAAGATCTTATCGCCACAGTGGCTTAATTAATTTGTAGGTTTTGTAAAGTGTGATGAATTCATTTACCGCGGTTGTATATAAATGTATATATTTGTGAATAGGTTAATTAGGTCACATGATTCAGTTGGTCAAAATATGTCATGTTAGTTTATGGGCCTTGTGATTGATTTATGATTAATGGTGAATATTGTGAAGTTGGGTAGCGTAGCTTATGACATATTTCCTATAGGCCGCTGGATCAGAGGCACGTGAGTTATAATAAGTTGAAGGTGTTGCTTAAATTATACATTAATGGTATAAGTTACGAAATTATACGTTTTTGTGTAGTTTAATTTTCATTTGTAGATAAGGAATAAAAAAAAGGTATATTCATTTAAAGGTGGTGCATACATTATAAATTTAAGGTATAACTATAACTTTAGAATTTGAAATGTTTGTGTTCCTTTGGTTTGTATAGAGCAGATAAATAAAGTCTTCCTAAGCATAACAAATGGTTAACCTTTGGGTGTTTATCTATACACGTGTGTGCGCGCACACATACACACACATATAAACACACCATGCATGGTAAAGGCATCTAAGTGTCAAAGGAGTGCATGGTAAAGGCTGCATGGAAAAGACGTCCATGGTGACGACATAGGTTGGAGCATCATACAACCATCCCCTGCTACTGGAATTCATTTAACATGAGTACTAAGAGGCAGCTTTGCTTCTAGCTCTGAACCTATCATTTACATCGCAAGAGAATTGCATTTAGATTCACATTTTACCCCGACCTGCTTGATGTTTGTATAGCGTTGGAGCTGTTTGTAATGCCCACTTTGTGGCATTCAGGTTTTTCTGTGGCAGGGTCACAAGTGATGGGAACACTTCTTTTACAGCTCTTTGTCCAGTTGGAGCATCTACTAGTACCTGTGGGGGTCAATCATCCTCAGCAAGTATGATGTCATATGGATCGGTAAATTGATATCTGTTCAATGCCACTTCCATCTGGATCTGGGTTCTATAAACTAGTATAATCCAGTTTGTTAAAATGAATCTCCCGTGTTTCCACCCCAAGATAGTGATTAGTCTCCTCCTTGAACAGGAGAGGGATTTTAGCTTTATGTGAGCTATGGTGATTTCTGGTGCACTGTCTAAAATTGCTCCCTCCCATTCCCTACTATTCAACAAGGTCCTCCTTTTAAGAGGATTCCTGTCTTCTGGCTGTGGCTAATATCTTCTTTTGAATTGCTGCTTCAGTCCTGACCCCTTTCCATCTAATCCCTTTGCAGTCACATCAGTCCCTTGTCACTTCTTAGAGGAACAATAAACGTGCTTATTTGGTTCTGGTCTCTTATTGCAATGATCCTGTGAATAATGAGAATAATGCTCAACAGATGATTAGTATCTCTTCGGAGATCTTATTTCTTGTCTATCTCCTAATTTATCCCTGTTGAACTTAATCTTTACAATAGTATTTTCTTAATACTCCCCTGGTGTTAGAATTCTTCCCCTGGGACTGCTATGCATCCTTTTCTCTTTTCTTTCAGGTTCACTTCATTCTCAGATTTGGGCTTGTTTTAAGTTTTCTTTTTTTACCCAGGGCTTCCCTTACCATGGAGAGACAAACTTGTGAAATCATATTTTGCAACTCAACTTCAGCATCCTTGCATGAGGTAGAGCTTATTTATATTGTGTAATGAAGTGTGTCTTCATTTGCCACTGGCCAATGAGGAAATAAAGCATCACCTACATGGAATTGTGCCCTGCAAGAAGCATGTATGCCCAAAATACTCTCTTACAGAGGGTGATAAAGAGTGTTAGCTTTACTTGCCTTCCTGAATAAGACTCTATTAAAAGTAAGTGCTAGGGGTCGAAAAGGTTGACAGTTCCACTGTTTTGGATTGCCATTAATTGTATACATTTGAAACCAGAATATTTGATGAGATCTGTGCTCTTGGAAAAATAATTATTGTATAGATCAAAACAGAAACTTTATTTATTTTTTCTAATTACATTTTGTCTTACACCAAATATGTGTTCACTGTTCACTTGTACTGCACCATCACTTTGAGCACAATATTACATAATTTGGTTGAACTACATTTTTTGAGTATTTATTGCAAATTGATATATACGTTTTCATTTAAATATTACAATAGTGTTGACTGTGTAAAGAATTTGTCTTTTCATTTGGTGTGATGGGGATGATCACTCATTGGTCTCAAGAATGTTGATTGTTGTTGAAGTGATTCTGAAAGACACAATGTTTATCATAATAAACAGTATCGTAGCAAGAATAGATGTCCCTATGCAGGGTTGTAGGGGAGAAGCATCGTACATGTGGATAACTACCATCTTCGGGGAGATCTGATTCATACAGTTTAAATCCCTATGAACATGGGCTTAAGAACATGACCAAAGGTGAGGATTGCACCCAATGGAGATTTAGTCTAGCATCAAAAGGAGTATATGTTCTGGATTTCACACAGTAACAAAAGAGGAGCAACCTACATGAATGAAAATGCACCTAGCATTGCATATCCTCTCAGGAGTCCATTGAGGAGAGGAAAAGAAAATCTATTAGGAATGGGTATTACACAACCAGTCATAGTATATGCTTTGATGGGTTCGCCATGAAGTGACAGGGAGGCAGCATTATAGTGTTCACCTAGGTAATGGCAAGGAGCAAACCAAAGGAACGACATTATTAAAACAACCATAGCATAGGCCCAGAGGTGTTCATCCAAGAACAGAATATAACAAACCATTAAAAAAATCAAACATGATATACCTTTCTTGAGTCTACCTAGGTATGCAATGCAAAATTCATCATGCAACTACTAATATTATATTCTCTACAGAGTCCTCCCAAGAGTGGCATTGAGCAACCCACATGAATGGGCACTATATAACCAGCCAGATGGTATATGGGCTGAGAAGGAGACTCGGGAGTAGCAAACTAGAAACCTATGGCAATAGGCAGCACACAACTAACCTTGTCATGTGCTCTGAAGAGTCTACCCATAAGAATCCATCAGAGAAACACGTACAACTGGGCCTTATACAGCCAGCCTTACCAGATGCTCTGAGGAGTCTTCACAGGAGTGGAAATCGTTCTTCAAGATGAAATAGGGCTTGATTTAACATTTTGTTCTACCTGAAGGGTGCATCATGTTTGTTCATACCTTCTTGCATCAACATTGGTAGGGAAAGTTGACTCAAATATTCACCTTTTAATTGTTTACACTGCTCAGGCTGGGGAATATATCCTGCCAAAATAATATGTCACTATTATATATTTAGCCTTGGTAGAGTTAGTCCAATCTCAAGTTCTTATGGCAGCAATAAATGTACATGATTTTTTTAATCTTTGAAATATTTAGCTATTAATCAACAAAAATGTGTTTGCAGGATACTTCTCAGCATTTTTTAATACACTTAGAAACCTGCATTTTTACTAAGTGATTTTAATAGTCATATTCAAGATAAAGGTACGTTTTTAGAGTTTGGTGGACAGTTTACTCTGTCAAAACCTGTCATATGTCAATTTTCGATGGCGTACCCCGTCTGCCAATCTCAAAATAAGTCCCTTAGTTTTAAAGACTAATGAGGTTATTTATAGTATGGTGAATGCAGGGCATAGCAAAAGAACTGCATATTACAAACATGCCAAACTTGAAGCTATTTCACTCCATTTAGAGGTGGATGGACAAGGGGATTTTCAAATGGTGAGTACTCAAACAGCTTTGCCCTCAAAACCCTTGCCCTGATTAACCACCTGCCACAAGGCCGCTTGTACTTTTGAATACGATGGGCTATCCTATTCCGGGGGTTTGGAACTCACAGCTTCTGCTGACCGGCTGGGCTGCCAGCCCTACTCTAAATGAGGGTTTAATCTTGACTACCTAAGTTAATTTGTGAAGAATTTTGTTTTTTTATTATTTTCGCAATTACATCTATTTCTTTTTTTATTATTTTATGCAAGATATGATAATGTGTGCACTCCTAATTGAAACCTTCATGGCATCCCACAAATCCTCGTGTCAACACACACTTAAAATGTTTTTAGTGAAATAGTGTAGACAGTCTTTAATTTTACAAAATTGGCGAATTCCTTACAACTTCTTTTTAGATTATTACCTGATTTTTGTATTCTCAGATATGTAGGCATATTGTTAAATTTACACAATTACAGTCAGGTACTCATATGGCTTAGAGTAATGAATGGTCAGTCTTGACAGACAAGAACCATTAACCAGTATGTAATCAATATAGTGATGTTGGAGGGAAAGAAAGGTAAATTCCTGTTTGAATCAGAGTTAGAGTATTTGCAGGATCAACATCTGCACAATGACAGGAGCAACTTACAGGACTTTGGGCCATATTATCAAGCAGGGCGTTAAAATTATCGAACATGGGTTTCTATTGGGATTCACAAGGCCATAATATCAAGCCCATTATCGCTGCTTTAGCGGCAGTTTTCTGCTGCTAAAACAGCGATAATTGTTAACGCCCTGCTTGATAATATGCCCCGCAGTTGGTCTAAACTTGCCTTTGCGTTGTATGTTAAGTGTCTGATCAAGTGTTAAGCTAAAATCCCTCAATTAATCTAAAGTTATTTGGCATTTCAAAGAGCTTTGCTAATCTGATTAAAACTAAGATAAATGCCCAAGCACAGAAGGGTACAATAGCTTCACCAATGTAGACAGTTTTACTACGTCCAGTACCAGCACTAAAACAACTTTCACTAAAGACACAATTCGAAGTGATTCAACTTTTTTAGGAGAAGAAAAATAATATGCAAAAGGAAAAAGTGGGTAAGGCTAGAGAAGAAAAAACAGATAGGTATAAAACACAAAAGAGTGGTTTGAAAATTTGGACTTGGTTCAGAAATAGGAAATGCCACATGTTGTTAGTGAAGAAAACGTAATTACTTTCATTGATGTGGGAAAAGATAAAATGGTAAAGGATACTTACTTAATAACTTTATCAGATAAAGCACCATCAATTGATATCATGTTAGTCCTATGGAAGGGGTTGAGTTTTTGTTGCATGGTGTGTTGTGATGTTAGTAAATGTTGGATTGACTACTACAAATGTGTGTTTAAACTAAAACTGAAAAAATATTTCTCAGATAGATTGAATGGAGAGATACATAATGCTAGGCATGTATAACTGAGTTCCATGGGCATTCAAGATGCCAATGATACCCTTAAATTAATATCAATTACAGAGCAAGAGAGATATCCTGTATCATTAAGACATCCATTCAAAAAACTAGATGTAGATATCACATTTAATAGGGCCAGTGGATTAAAAGTAAATCCACTTTACGTCTCAGTGGCCAACAGTCAATAACACTGATATTGTATTTGAATTAAGTATTAAATAATTGGAAAAGAGGGAAAATAAAATTATTGCATGTCACCCAATTTGAAAATTAAATCTTAGGAAAGGACAGAGGAAATCCCTGATGCAGTTAAAACAAGGTGAATATATTATCATTTGCAAGGCCGACAAGGGAGGCAATGTTGTGGAAATGAATAAGTGTGATGATAATGCAAAAACTTCAAGGGGGTGTTGAGCATTGTTGTGAAAAATTGTATGGTAACCCTGTGGCTGTGCTTTGTAAGCTTATCAATTATCATTTTTTTTAAATAGCACGAATATGGTCTCTTTGTAATGATGATGAATATAAATACCTGCAGGTATATAAGCCTAAGTTCTCATGTATGTACGTTCTGTCAAAAATACACAACAATGCTTTGTTTTCCACTGGGTAGACCCATAATTTCAAGGACTGGTTCCTATCTCAAATTAGGATTTGGAATTTGGGACCTTTCATAACGAACTTACCCTCCTATATCAAAGATACTGAACATATGCTAAAGATTTTAAATCATGCTGTCTGGGAGGACAAGATGCTGTTTGTAATATTAGATATTAGATCATTAAATACAAACATTGAAGAGATTTGAGATTTGCTGACTTCAAAAAGCTTTTTTTAATCAAAGCCTAGTAAATGATTAAGAATTATTATGAGTATAATTAAATTGTATTAAAGATGGTGATCGTCATTTTGAAAAAAAAATGTTTTTGCATTAAGATAGTTGGTACAGATAGGTACAGGAAATGTGTGCCCCTCTAAGCTAACCTATTTATGGGGAAATTTTGAAGGGGACATGGCCCGGATTTGGTATTTCAGAGCAGATTGACACAATTCACGATTGAGCAGATTTATTGATGATGAAGTTGTGATTTAAACAAGAAATTAAGAAAAACTAATGGGTTTTCATAGATAACAGGATCTGAATATGTACAATATACATTTTGCTATGACACATTATTGTTACTGCATATCCTTCTTCGATGTAGGGTCATATCATCAAGGCAGAATAGGAAGTAGTATGTTTAAGGAAGAAACGTATGCAATGCTGCCTTGCATACTTCCAACCTAAATTTCAAATAAAAATACAAGCAATACCATTTCAGTAGTGTAGGGCAAAGAGAAATTGCAGTCAAGAACAGGAATTTTCAGATGCAAGGAGGGATATATAGAAGAGCTTCCTAGCAAGAACATTTGATTCTAACAGCATCAACATGGCTAAGTAAAAGATTAGTAAACTTAAAAAGAGAAGCAAATGCTATGCTCGGAGCTGAAAATCAAAGAGGAATCAGAAAGGATTAGATGAATTATTACATATAACAGTGATGTACCTAACATCAGTAGGATGCTTAAAACATTGGCGTATAATTTCTCAGAAGCCACAGAATGAAAAATGTGTTAGAAATAAACCAAGTGTTAAATTTTGCAGTGGACAGAAGCTTAGAAATATACTGAGCCGAAGTTATTTGACTAAGGCTAAGAAATAGATTTGCTTGTAAACCAGTAAATGTGCACAATATAAGGCTTTCTGATTTGCCATGACAAAATATGTAAAATAAGATATAATTCAAATCAGGCTTTTTACTTTGAAGGAGTATATCATGTTATATCAAATTTGAGGTGCCTATACTAATTTGCAGATGTGAAAAAATTTATGTGGCAAGCACAATATGCTAGGCAGTAAGGAATAACTGAATTAGAAGAGCAATTAGAAGTCAAGATGGATATCATCCATTAGCACTTAATCATGCGGATAAAACTGCAAGTATTTGGATTTGAGGTTGAAATTACATGCTTTGAAAAACATTCATGGTGATGTAAGAGCAGCACAGAGACTTGAAACTACACAGAGCTGAGGCTTACTGAATTATAAAATTGAAGGCAGTAGAATATTTTGAGACATCTCCTATAGAAATAGGCAAAGGTTTGTGGTCTCAGTTATCGGGAGATTTTTGCTGAAGTTGCTCTTTTGTTTTCTATGTTCAGTCATACAATCTGTAGTCTAGTGATACAGTTAAAAATGACTAACATCTGATGTGATATAATTTGTACTTGTCGGTAGAGACATAGTTTGATTCGAAATTGACCACATTGTGATGACCAGTTGTACTTCAATTATATTTGTACAGCAAATAAACATGTTATATATAGGCATGCCATAGTAATAACAGAAGCATATAAACCGCACATTGCAGTGCTGGAAGTACTTGTTACTAAGAAAGCCTTTCAAAAGTTAATTAGGACATTTCCTTTTTTTTTTTAAAGCAATATTGGAATATTATGTCAAAGGGATATGAAAATCAACCCTGACATGTATAGTTTAATTTACAAAGAATTCAATGCATGCATTTAACAGAACATTTTGTATTGTGTTATATTGTTTATGTGCTGTTATTCTTTTTTTGTTGCATTTCCTTATTGAGTTTCAATTAAGTAACAACAAACATCACAGGCTGTTAGCCATGTACAAACACTGTTGGTGAAATCATACATCTATGATGACAGCAACCCCTCTTCCTTTCAGAGGGGTTGCTTGTAGTAAAACAGACACTCATATTGGGTATATGATCAATATGTAAATAACATGCTCTACTGGGGGGCAAGTTTGTGAGGTGGTGGCCTCGGTGACACTCATATGCTTGGTCCGTGTGGGGGGAGGTTGCTTCCTTGGTACCATTTACGTTAGTTCCTCAACTGTATGTTTCTGAGTATGGTGTCTGGTGGGATGACTGTCACTCAGACTGCAGTGTGCTCATAATTGTCCAGGTGGTGGTCCTTTCATCACTCAAAGTCAATGTAGGGGGCATGTTGGAACTTAAGGCAGTCTTACAACATTTTGACCAACATGTATGTGATATATACATCCCAGGTAATAGCAACTGGACCCCCCCACCTCTCTGCGATTGGGTCTTTGTGATAATGTCTGCTTCTGCCCATTTCAATAAGTCCCTAAGCCAGTGTGTCGAGTGATGCACAAGCCTTTCAGGACATTGCATATTGCCTGTTAAATAGTACAATGGCTAGGTCTATGAAACTGCGTATGTATTTGTCCCCTTTAGTTTTTATTCTGAGGCTGAGCAAACATGATTCCAATTCGGGCAACTAGGTAGGAGAGATGTTCTACATCACATCTTCCCATGTTCGGAGATTCACTGGAAAAGTCCCATACTATGTGATAGAAACCTGTAACTGGAATCTGGGAAAGTCCGAAGATGCTTCAGGGGTGGCCTTAGGCATGTGCAAGCTGTGCACCTGCACAGGGCCACCAACCCCCAGGGGCTGCCACGCCAATATATATCCTTAATATTAGAATCCTCTGAGGATGGATACATTTTTGCGTGGTGGCCCCTGGCAGGGATTTGGCGTCCTCCGGCTCTGTTCCACTTCCAAACAACCTGACCCCTGTCCCCCCCTCTTCATTGGCCTCCGCGCCTGCATTCCTCCTCTTCCGGGGCCCCCTACCTACGCTCCCTGCCCAGGGCCGCCATGAGCCTAGAGCCGCCCCTGGATGCTTTCGGGAACATACAGTGAATAGGTTTCAGTATTAAGTAGGGCGGATGCAAGTAATTAAATTGTACTCATCAGAACCTTTGGTATTTGAAAATCTCCTCAGCTGGCTCTGTGATCCGCATCCGTTATTTGTCTGTGAATTCAATGAAGGTCTGCAGACCATCAAAACCTGACCTCTAAGTCTGGTGTGTGGTATTGTGCAAGTGTATAGGGTGGTGGTGTATAGGGCCATTATAGCATTGCATAATCCCCCATGGGACAGTCTAGTCTGTAGGGTTAGAGCCATTGTCGATTCTGCCATGTTTTCAGTAAGGACTAGATAGGTAGAACGGAGGTGAACGGGGGAATGTCCCTCCTTTTTGTACATATTCATGGCAACATTCGTGTGCCACCTGTATCTGATGTGCTTTGCTGGGAAGTGGTTTGGGGGCGTGCAGTAGCTAGGAAGTTAAGAAGTTAAGAAGAGCTCAGCATTGAGTATTCTTTGAATGTCTAATCATTTAACAATTGGGATGGTTCAGAGTCAGTGTATCGGCCATTGTAGCTGCGCTGCTGCATAATACGGCTCATAGATAGGAGCGTCGAGGCCCCGGTCTAACAACAGGATTGCTTTTTATGTATTGCAATTTTCTTTTTCCCTTTTGCTCATATCAAGTCTGATAGAAGCCCATGCAGGGTCTGAAAGAACTGTTTGGTAAGCAGCAGCGGCAGTGCCGCAAAGTAATACAGCAGGCATGGCCATATCAACAGATTGCAATCGCCACTTTGCCCAGTGAGGACAATAGGAAACGGTTTCAGAATAGGAGGGATTTGCAGGGCGCATTAAATGCGCTATTTTAGATTACCTACTATTAGGTCTTTGTCAGTGTAGTAGAGGTGTACTCCCAAGTATATGAGTATGTCAAAGTTCCATGAGAGTCTGGTGGAAATTACATACTCCCGATTTTGCTTGTGCACCTGGGATAATTGAAATGAACAGGATTTAGTCCAGTTTATTTTGAGGCCTCAAATTTCCCCAAATGTGTCCAACATCGCAATCAGGGCCAGGAGAGAGGTGCCAGCATCACACAAGAAGATCAGGGCATCATCTGTGTACAGTGACACTACATGCCACTCACCAAAGGCTGGGACCCCCCACTGCAGGGCTTGCATTCTTAGCATACCTGCCAACACCTCCACGGCAAGTGTGAAGATCAGTGGGGATAACGGGCATCCCTGTCTGGTTCCTCTGTGTATTTCAAACCGGTAAGAAATGTTTTGCCCTGTTTTGACTCCAGCAGCCGGGTGGCTATAAAGTGTCCTGACCCACTTAAGGAACGTCAGGCCTACTCATGTATTTTTGAGCACTGTCTGGAGATAATCCCATACCGGTATCGGATGCCTTTTCCATGTCAAATGGCACTGGCAGATTGCCCATGTGATCTCCTGTACACTTCCTCATCAGCTCCAACAACCTACTGATGCTCAAAAAAGTATTTCATTCTGATATTAAACCGTTCTTGTCTGTATGGACTAGTGTGCCAACTATTTGCAGCAGCCTCTTGGCTAGTGCCTTGCCCAATATTTGGAAATCTCAGTTAAGAAGTGCAAATGTTCTGTAGGAGCTTACATTTAGGGGATCTCGCTCTGCCTTTGGGAGTACCACGATTAGGGCGTCCTGCAGGGACTCCAAGAGTGTGCCCGTTTATTTTGCCTCTACATATATTTCTAGCGGTTTTGGGACAGCTACGTGCTATAGGTTGTATACTACTTTAACGGGGAAGCCATCTGTCCCTGGAGTTTTGTTCCTCACTATTTGAGCAATACCCACACAGATCTCTTCTCCTAGGAGTGGATCATCTAGTTCATCCCATTGTTGCGGGATTAGAGTAGCAGAGAGGGCTATCCGATAGGAAATCCTGTAATTAATTATTGCTTGCTCTATCAGACGCCGCTCATAACGAGTGACAGTACTCAGCAAAAGTGAAATTGATGCCTATTGGGTTGGTATGTAATGCCTTTAAAGGGTGCAACAGGAAGAGACGCCATGCAGTAGCCATGCCAACATATTGTCAGCGTGTGCTTCCTCTCCGTGTTGGCGGGCCAGATGTTCCCTGTAGTCTAATTTCCCCAAGTGCTTTAAATGGGCCGGTACTTAGTACCGGCACTTTTTTATTTTGAGATGGAGAGTACCTGCACTTCTCAAGAGTCACATAATACTTTTAATTGGAGAGTACCGGCACTTCTTAGAAACAAGCAGTTTCTCTGGTACAAAGTACCTGCATTTCTATTTTTCCAATTCAAACACTGCCCAAGCGGGCTTTTGTTTCGGCATGTGTACGTCTCAGGCTCTGCAGTACTGTGTTATTGTGAAGCAAGAATGTGTCACCGTGCAGCTCTCTTATGCCACTGAGGGCTTGTTCATTCTTTATAAACCTTTACAAATATATATATTTTTTTTTTAAAGAGGACAACTGTTGCTCCCTTATATGCACAAGTGTAGGTGTGTGTGTGTGATGTATACAGTAATCCTTTTCTTAAATAAGGCATGTAGGTATACTGTGTCAATCTAGCTAACACGGTCTGCCTGGTGGTTCTATATATAAAAGATCAAACTCTTCCATTAGAGTCAACATAAAATAATTTTATTTAACTGCACCATTAACATCATAACATTTACAATGTTCAGGAAAGACAATAAATAAGCCAGATAAAGATTAACCAGTTTAAAGTGTATGCATATATATATATATATATATATATATATATATATTTATATATATATATATATATATATCTCCACAACTCCATTCACCTGGTTGTTCGAACACTGCAGCGGGTGCCTCCGTCAGGTGGGTGAGACCTTCTTGCCTCGCTAGCACAACAGAACACACGGAGCACTTTCGGGACAGATTTAAAACGTTGGCTTTATTTCGGCAAATGCATTTCGGTAAAATGAACCTTCTTCAGTGCCAAGCCTCTGGTTAGTCCTCTGCTCAGCCCCCAATGTAACACTTCTTTGTCCACCTTATTGGTGGGGCTTCAGTTTGTCCAGAGCGGCAGTTCCTCCAATAGGAAACAGGAACGGAGGCAGCGGGAACTTCATGTTCCATGATACACCTGTGATTAGTTTCCGTTCTTGTGATTAATTCTTTTAATATTTCTGTCGCTTTGTTCGTTGTGAAGTCCTTTTATTTGTGTTGGACCGGAGCAGGTTCCCCTCGCTTCCCGCTGATGATACCAAACTCAGACGCTTGTGGGTGACCCTCCTATGAACGGAGCACCCCAGGCTTGACTAGTCCGCGCCTTCCGACAACAAGCGCTGGTTTAGCGGGGGTTCAAACGCACCGAACAATCTCCACAACTCCATTCACCTGGTTGTTCGAACACTGCAGCGGGTGCCTCCGTCAGGTGGGTGAGACCTTCTTGCCTCGCTAGCACAACAGAACACACGGAGCACTTTCGGGACAGATTTAAAACGTTGGCTTTATTTCGGCAAATGCATTTCGGTAAAATGAACCTTCTTCAGTGCCAAGCCTCTGGTTAGTCCTCTGCTCAGCCCCCAATGTAACACTTCTTTGTCCACCTTATTGGTGGGGCTTCAGTTTGTCCAGAGCGGCAGTTCCTCCAATAGGAAACAGGAACGGAGGCAGCGGGAACTTCATGTTCCATGATACACCTGTGATTAGTTTCCATTCTTGTGATTAATTCTTTTAATATTTCTGTCGCTTTGTTCGTACTCAGCAAAAGTGAAATTGATGCCTATTGGGTTGGTATGTAATGCCTTTAAAGGGTGCAACAGGAAGAGACGCCATGCAGTAGCCATGCCAACATATTGTCAGCATGTGCTTCCTCTCCGTGTTGGCGGGCCAGATGTTCCCTGTAGTCTAATTTCCCCAAGTGCTTTAAATGGGCCGGTACTTAGTACCGGCACTTTTTTATTTTGAGATGGAGAGTACCTGCACTTCTCAAGAGTCACATAATACTTTTAATTGGAGAGTACCGGCACTTCTTAGAAACAAGCAGTTTCTCTGGTACAAAGTACCTGCATTTCTATTTTTCCAATTCAAACACTGCCCAAGCGGGCTTTTGTTTCGGCATGTGTACGTCTCAGGCTCTGCAGTACTGTGTTATTGTGAAGCAAGAATGTGTCACCGTGCAGCTCTCTTATGCCACTGAGGGCTTGTTCATTCTTTATAAACCTTTACAAATATATATATATATTTTTTTTAAAGAGGACACCTGTTGCTCCCTTATATGCACAAGTGTAGGTGTGTGTGTGTGATGTATACAGTAATCCTTTTCTTAAATAAGGCATGTAGGTAAACTGTGTCAATCTAGCTAACACGGTCTGCCTGGTGGTTCTATATATAAAAGATCAAACTCTTCCATTAGAGTCAACATAAAATAATTTTATTTAACTGCACCATTAACATCATAACATTTACAATGTTCAGGAAAGACAATAAATAAGCCAGATAAAGATTAACCAGTTTAAAGTGTATGCATATATATATATATATATATATTTATATATATATATATATATATATATATATATATATATATATATATATATATATATATATATATATATATATATATATATATATATAACGATTTTTCTTTAAATTAAAATATGTAAATGTACACAACATTTCATGGCATACAATTCGAGTCCTTGGGCAGTCTAGAAAGCTTATGTGCCATTGATTTTCATGAAGTACCAGGGGGAAAACTGCCACTTCGGGTTAAGGAGCAAGAGGTGAATAAACAGAAAACAATACCACGAAAAACCATATCAATTTATGTCAATGTTTGATCTTATTTTTATCCACATAAACGTTGATAAACACATTTTCGAATAGGCATGATTTGGTAAAGAGCCTCTTCTTTGCTGGCAGAAATATTTATTGGCTGCAACTTTTAAAACTTGATTGGGTAAAAAAAATACAATTTGCATAAGATTCACCTCTTACAGGGCTTTACTAAGTAATTATCATTTAAGATGGGCTACGACTTCAAACGCCTACCTCATGCCCCAACTCTTTCTGCACTACGCCTTCCTCAAAGTAATTTCACAGAAACCACTTAAAGTAAAGTTTGTAGTTGATTGTGGTTAGAGCAATCGGTCATTAATTCCCTTAGGGCACCTATTTTACTCCCATTCTTTTGTTCCTTCATGGTAGTGCAGGTGTACAAGGCAATGCGGACGGGTATCAAATAACTTATTATAGTGTAAGGATGCTATTGGCTGCACCTATGTGTTCTTTGATTCATATTATAGTTCATATATGTTCCCTGTAACTAAAAAGTCCCAGTAAGATACAGAGTACAGTCTGGTGATGCAGGAAGTGTCATTCCTCAGTTCTAGGCAATCGGCTGGAAGGAACACACAATTCACTGTTCTTGAGCAACATGTTCATTTCATTTGATTGTGTATACGTATGCCTATTTGTATAAGGCATAGCATCTATAGGTTTCTGAGCATTCCAGCCTGTATGTGTGTGAGAAAGTTATTTGCTCATTCTCTGAATTAGTAAATGAGTGTGTGTATGTTTGTGTGTGTGTGTGCGCGCACGCACTCGGTTTAACTTCTTTACATGAACTTCTTTGGGGAGTATTAATCAAACACTGCCTCTACCACAGTTCTATCTCAGTATCACAACATATCTTTCTTTCAACATAAAAAAAAAAACAAAATAAGTAGCTGTAACTCGTATTAAGCATAGTTAATACCTAATTCAAGGAGTACTACTGTTTACTGCTGCGCTAGTGGCTCCACACTTTTGAGGTCTTCGAAACACTCAGTAGATCTAAGACGTTTGTCTGGTTTTCATCTGTAGGTTCCCTTTTTGTTTCTTGATTAACTATGCATGTTGGGGCATCCCAATGAAGCGATTCAGTCTGTGTGCACTTGTTTTTTATGGTCAATGTTCTCTTGTCCTTTGCATTTGTGGTCCAGTTTCATGCATCATTTGTGCTTAAAACTCTAGGACTTTGTTATGTCTTTATCACAGCAGACTTCTTCCTAGAATCCGTTTCCACTTTTGCATCTGACATTATTTGTTGAATAATTGTGTTTCTATGCTTCTGTAGCTGTTATTCTTTGCTGCAGTGCATTTGGAGTCTTTTTGCCTTCTGTGTTGTCTGCTTGTTTCCACTACTGTTTCTTTATTCTTTCTTCTACTCTGTGTGTCTGCTTCTGCATTTGTTGTTTCCTTTTTTACACAGACTTCTGCATTTCTCTCCATGCACTGTCCTCTAATTTCTTCTGCATTTTATTTTCTGCTCTTTCATACATTCTGCCAAGGATAGCAGAATCGTCAATTAGGAGCTTTTGTTGTTACCGCCTTGCAAGTTAAAAGAGAAAAAAAACAAATAAATAAAACCCGCAAAAACAGGTATCTCCAGTTCACCCCTACATGTGGGAATGACCAAAAGGCTCCCCTGCAGAAACTCAGTTCCTTAAGTATTTTCTTTTAGAATAAAAAAAGCTCTTAAGAAATGGGGTGAAAGGTTTTCAGAGCAGGATGCCTGAATCACCTCATGTAGATGTCTTCCAACCATTTCTCATCATTGTGGTCTAGGCTCTCCTCATCTTCCATTGGTTCTTCGGTTTCAAGCGGGTTAGGGACCAAGAACTCTGGTTTGGGAACCGGCTTGATATGAGACTTCATTCCGAACTTGCGTTTGATCAGGTGGAATTGATCTTTGACATAGTGATAGAAGGCATATTCATACTTCATGCGCTGGTAGAGCACTTGCAGTGCTTCGGGAGAAGGGATGGTCTTTTTCACGGTCACAGTTAGATTTCCCAGTTTTCGGTGCTCTGTAAAAAAAAGAAAAAAGTACTTTAATCAGAAGTATCAAAGTAGAACCTTTGCACTCACTGCCAACTTTTGCTTTGCACACCACCATTTCCTTTTTTTTTAGGAGGTGGACTAATCATATGTTACATCATCGGACCTGAATATGTGTTTGCAGGGTACAGGGGGGTCAAAGAAATAATAATAATAATAATAATAATCCACATTTGTAAAGTGCGAACAATCACCCGTAAGGGTCTCTAGGCACTGGGGGCCGTCAGGAAGATTAAGCAAGCTATTGCCCAGAGTCACATGGTGCTGGGCTAACCTGCCGCCAGAGCCGGGGATCGAACCCCAGATTCCAGCGTCAGTCGCCCTGGCCGCGGCGCCACACCTCTCCCTTTATACCATGTCTTAAATTACTATTTCCGGTTCGCATTTCATCTCTTCTACCACATTTAATATTTTCAAACCAGGAATGGGGAAGAAGATGTTGCTTTCGTAATCAGCGAGCCCTATCCTGCAGGAGATTCACAAATTCTGTCTCTGCCATCTCTGCACACAAATTTCATTAGCTCAAAGCAGATGGAAACAGAACTGAAGTTACTGTTTGCAAGTCTGCACCAAGTCACCTCATACTCAGGCAGCGTTGTATTTATTGAAGATAAACCACTCCTCTTGAGTCTTAATTGGTCCTTTGGGATCAGATGTACGATCATCAGTGTTTTCCACTCGCAAATTACGAGCCTCAATAACTGACACTGTTTGCAATTGCCAAATGGGTCGCAAAGGACCTGCCTCATTAATATTCATGAGGCCGGTCGTATTTTGCGACTCATCTGGAATGCCCAGCACTCACAGGGATGGTGGCCTCCTGAGGTCAGCAGATCACCATGGCTGTGACTGCTTTTTCAATGAGGAAGGTTTTTAAAAAATGTTTTTTAAATGAAACCCGTTTTCCTTAAACTAAAAAAATAAAAATTAAATGTTTCAGTTTATTTTTTATCAGCAGGCAGTGGTCCTTTAAAAAAATATTTTCGCTGCCAATCACAAAGATGATCCCTGCCTGTTTGTGATTGGCTTACCACCAATTTGAAATTGGTGTTAAAACTGCATTTGCTGTCGCAAAAAAATCTTAAATCCCCCTGCAACTGGCTATTAGGAAGGGATGCCCTTGGCACATCCATTCCTAGTAGCTTCTTGCAAAACCTATTTTGAGTGTCAGTAGCAGGTTACTGATTTGCAAATTAGAATTGGAACATGCTACAACCTTTATTAGCGGTCACGAACGTGCCGATTTCCCATTTGTGGTAGCTAAAATAGGTCATACATCTGGCTCTTAGTCTTTGTAAAAGAGTTAGCAATAATCGTGCTGCCTTAGAAAGAGCAAGGCTGTCCACCATTTTCGATCTCTGCACCATTCTGTGGACCTGATTCAGAAGTGAATGGTCACAGAAAGTCTTCCACTTTCTGGAGAAAGATCTGAATCTGGAGGATAATCCCCGGTGAGAATTTACTTAGCAACAGTAATGGAAGGAAATTCCACCAGTGGATTCTCCTTTGGACTCAGTCCATCCTATGAAAAATGGAGGATTTAACATCACCACAGAAATATATATCAAACCCTGTTTTTTACACATTCAGAAAAATGTTTTCAGTTTATTGCACCACCCTACGTCAGATGGGAAAACAGATATGCACAATGGCAGTCTCTCTGAACATGTTCATTTAGGATTGATGGGTTGTGCATGATGTACTCCCAGACGAGACTCGTGTCTCTGGCTCAATAGCAAGTGTTTTTTTGCGTCTAATCCAGATCTTCTAAACTGGATTACAGCATCAAACGTGTTCCCTGCAGAGCAAAGGATGGTAACTTCTGTTATGAAACAACATGCTCGTGCCAAGCAGTTTTATTGTCAGTATATTAATCGGTCGCTCTTTCGACAAAAAATGCTCGATTCTTATGCAGGTGTTAACACTTCTCAGCACTAAAATGTTTCCAATCCATGTCAACATCTGGATTTTGTAAAGATGAGCAGGCTGTCAATCTTACTTAATAAAATAGCTCACTTCTACAGAGGGTCATAATAGAATAATTATGTTCTCCTAGAAAATACAAAAAAAAAAGCTTTTTAAACGTTCATCTCTGGCGAGCTGGTAAGAAATCACCCAGTTGTCAGAAGACGCAAATTGCTCAACCATCTTCTTTCTGTACACTAGTTCACAATTTTTCTGTCAGTGTCAGCTCCCGTCCTCCGCCTCCTCCACTTTTGCTTACTACTGGTCTGGCTTCATGGGGTAGGTAATAATCAGAAAAGAGCTCAAAAGAATAAAAAAAAAAAAGTTGAATGCGCCAGGAAAAAAAAAATAGCAAAGGTATCCCTGAACATATGGTATCAAGTTAATACTTAGTGAATTTCAATTTCACATTCTAATGGAACTGCAGTGTATTCGGCAATGTGGAGCACATGTGTGTGCCCTTCCATGACCATCCAAAATCTATATGAAAATTCTCCTGATATTCATGGTACATACTATTAGATGGGTTTATGATCTTATTTTGTAAATGAGGATTCCCATCTATTTCTTTTCATCTCCTAAATCTATTTTAGTGTGATGCTGTTTATGGTCTTATTGAATGTCAAATTATTTTCTTTTCTTCAATTGTTTATTTCATAAGATTTTGTGAAGGCATACCGCAATCTGGACTTATGAAATAACAGTGCTGATAGTTGCACAATGTGGGGCATGATTTTGCTCTGAGCAACACATTTAGTAGTATCAAAAGAGACTCTTCTTCCCTATGCACCTCTGTATTATTGGAAATATGTTTAGCACAAATGGTGCACTGCATATATACTGAACAAATCATGACTTTATTAGTCTGAACTATTGTTTTGTAGAAACTCCAGTGCTCAATTTGTGCTGGTGTTTGCAGGAAGTGGGCTCTGACACTCATTGTTAGAGAGCAGGGCTTATTTATCTTCAGACTTTGACACAGAGCAAGAGAGAGAACGAGAGAAAAGGGTAAAAGAAAATGCGGAGAAAGATAAAAAAGCAGTAGCAAAAGGAGAAAGGGTTGAAAATGAGCCTTTAAAAGTGAGATAAATACACACAGAGTGTAAGGTGCATGGCCGGACTGGGAACAAAAACCGTCCCTGGCAAAGTGCCCGGGGGGTTGGGGGTGCGACCAAGCTCTTTGCCAGGGCCGCTTTTCGGCCGATTTTGTTACAGGGCCGATATGCTGCAAAAATGGTTCTGCAACAAAATCGGCCCACAGGGGCCCAAAACCGGCCCCCACCCTTGCGGCACACCGGGGGATTGCCCAGTGCCCGCAACGGCCAGTCCTGGCCTGGTAAGGTGGTGAAAGAAAGAGACATGATGAGGTATTAAAACCAGCCCACCTTAGTATGCTGTTGCTCCGTCAACCTGCAGGGCCCATGGCTGGAGCCTAAAAAACCTTTGGGCCCTTGCTTGTTTTTTACAAAGTGAGCACTGGTAACGCACAATCCACAATTTTGTGGCAGAACTCAAACTAAGAGGGGCATAGGATAAGAGTGAGGTGAATCAATAATATTTGAAGACACATTACAGTTGTCTAGTATCACATATCGGACTCATCCACTGATCGGTATTACAGACCTATTGGTATCCAAGGAGTGAGTTCCAACATACAAATGTTTTATATTTCTTACTGGCTCATTTGTCGCTAGGTGGTAAAACAGTATAAACTTTAATCTATTTTTTCTAAATTGTCATAGCAGTGTAATCATGATGGTGTCTTGAAAGGCATCTATCTTCTGGTAGATGTCCCACAGTTGGTATGGTCAAGCACCATGGCTAGAGCTTACACCAGTCTGGAGAGTTCTGGAGGATGACCTATCACTCTTATTCCGGGTTACGTAGATGAATAGTTCAGTCATGGGAACTAGGGATCATATTTATGAAGATTGTGACACAGGGCAGCACAGCAAGTCACAATGCTGCACTGCCCTGCATCACAGGGAAAGGGCAGGAATGCACCATATTCAAGACATACAGCACATTCCTGTTCATTCCCCCTGCACCGGCGCACAATGGGACATCTAGCGCCACTCCGCAAGCACCATTGCACCATGGTGCAAAGGTGCCTGCATTACATGCAGAATTGTTTTAGTGCAGGAAGGAGTAAAAAACAATCCTAAGAGCCATTTTCCTCTTTCTAGGTGTGCTGCACAATGCAGTGCACATAGAAAGAGGAAGTAACGAGAAGAAATAAAGATATTTCTCCTCATTACGCCTCTGCTGAGATGGAGTACATTTGTGGTGCTTTTCCCAGTTTTACCAGCTTTATAAATCTGAGAATGTGTCAAAAACCATTGGAGTTGTGTTGGAACACCCACCGCAATGCCTATGCAACACCTTTCTTGTGCAGAGTAATGCAACGCATCGATTTGTGCTCTGTTGCATTACTCCATATTTTTGAAGCCATTCAAAGTCACACAAAGTGGCTTTACACATCTTCAAAAATATGACTGACAGGTTTGCGTCACTTATGTACCAGGTTGCGTGGTGCATGCATGACGTAAAGCTCTCATAAATATGCTCCTAAATTCTGGGCCAATCAGAAGTAATATGAGATAGCGGAGATTTGGCTCGTTTACTCTTTTTTTTAATAATCAGGATAGGAAAAACATAATTCGAGAGTGAGAGTACACATGCAAACCGAGCCACCTCTCTTCAATCTGAAGGAATTGATAGCCTTTCACATGCTACAAGTAACTACAGCAATGTTCAGGTCAACATTATATGCCCTTTGCACTTAAAAGGCATACAAGTTTGAATTCAGACCTTAATGTTTAAACATATTTTTCTGACAAGAAAGAGTTGCTTTATTGCTACCCTTGCTGCTTCACTCTCGCCAAAATGACTCTTTTGGGACTCTGACGCAAAGCTGCCTTTCAACAGAACTGATATATATTTAAGGAAGCCATATTCCACCTAACTACCCATATTTTTCAGTTCTCATTTATTTATCTTTCATTTAGCAACATTACCATTTAATGTTGAGAACACATCTCTTTATGAAGCATTCTAAACTACGATATTTATTGTCATTTTCTGCCTGTGCTACTCTAATAATATTTTTCTGCATATGCCTATTCCTATTCACTGGTGCATCTGCATGGATTGGTAATCTTTGTCGCCCTGCCCTGCTAATTTTTCTGGACTGGCCTAATGTTTTCCTACAATCAAGCACACTTACTGAAGGTGCTCCAACAATTTCTTTCCTTTTGAGTTTGTATGTTGACCCCAGAAATGCTAGCACTTTGTGATGTTGTCTCTACATTTTTACCTCTCTGCAAATGAAAGTATTTATGTTCTTAGAAGTAGTAGCACTGACTTTAAATTAATGTAATTTAGAGTGTCCCACTGCCTCTGAGTTTCTGGCCCCACCACCTCCAAGGATAAGCTTTGAATGCGCAGGGAACAACTTTGTCTTCCAAAAGGTGTGCAATATTATTGGGGCCCTAGGTCTCACACTTCACCACCTGCTCCTATACCTGTGCAAGGTACCAAACCCATTAACATGGGGTTCTTTTGTGAGGAAACTCCCTCTCCTGCATCATACGTATGTTACCCTTAGATCTATCACTTGTTGCGTTTAAACCTGGAGGCAGATTTATCAAAGGTGTTGCTTCGCCCTTGCACCACAGAAAGGGATGCAGGGCAATGCAAAACCTAGAGTGAGATTTACCAAGCCACGCAAGACCACCTTGGTCCTGCGTGGCTAGGTAAATTTTAAGTAACACAAGGCAGCTACTTGCACTGCCTTATGTTACTCTGTCCGCGGGAGATGGGTGAAGCATGGGTGTTCCTGCGTATCCGCCCATGGGTTTTGGCGCATTCCCAGATTTTCCATGAGTGGTAGACCAGGGAATGTGTCAAAATGGTATGCCTTCAAAGGGGAGGCTTAACGAGGAAAAATATGTTTAAATGCATTCTACGGCACACATTGAAAGAGGAAAAGCATCAAAGGATTGTTTTATGCAGAAAGGTATTCCTTCCTGAACAAAAAGATCCTGCCTGAAACGTAGGCACCCTTGCACCCTTACAAAGTAACATTCAAAGCAGTGTTCACAACGTATGACCATTTAGGTGCTGAATATCTGTAACAGTGCACTTGTGCTCTTTTTGAACTTCCTAGCGATGCTGATTTGGGTCTAAGCTATTTTTATCACTAGACTCAGCCTCTTCAGGTATTATTTCTGGTATTCAAGCTATTGAACAACTTCTCCTCTGAATCTTGTTTTCACAGCTTTGTGGCCACTCTGCTTGTTGATTTAGCCACTTTGTTCCAGTGCTGGTTCCTTCGTATGGATCTTCTTGTCTCATGACAGCATCACTTTTGCCCAGTGATTCAATCTCAGCTTCTCTTCCGTTAGAGATCTACATGCCACTCTGCATTATTTCAGGTACTTGCACTTGATTTTCTGTCAGTTGGTCTTCACCCCTCTCATCCTCTTACTGCTGAACTGGCAGCATTGCCGCTAGTCAGGCGGTCTCTTAGCTGGTGTTGCAACCACCAATGTTCTTTGCTCAGGATCAAAGACCAAAGGCGCTTCTTTTGGATTGCTCACTCTTTTGATGTGCGAGGCATGAATCCAGTTTTGGATTCCAGCACAGCTGTATGTGTAGTAAGGAGCACCACCCAATCACCAGAATGGAGGTTGTGGCACTGTTTTTGATGTGGATCTTGTATATCAGTAGAGACCAGATGAGAGACAGAACGGATTACATCAACCACTCCTTTAGAGTAATCCAAAATAATATCTTCAGTAATATTTAAGAGAACATTTGCAGAAATGGCAGGTAATCCCATTGCCCTGCCCATTAGAGTTGTGTGGGAGAATAGCCCCGTCTTCCTGTCAGGTGTACTCTGAACACTCATCAGCCTCAAAGATAAAAAATCTGGTCATTTTAGAGAGGTGGATGCACAGACTTTAGCCATCCTACACTTAATGGTAAAATTCATTTGTTCAATGATACCAGAGGCTTCTGGTATGTAACTACAATGTAATCGTTGTTTAATCTGTAAGGCTGTGCAGATCATTTTCATAACTTCATTTTTGAAGTGTGTTCATCTGTCTGACTCAAGAGAAATCGGCATGCGAAACGGGTATCAATTCATGCTACAACCACTTTGATAAAGTGAGGCTGTCACTTCTTCTAGTTGGGTAAGCTTCCACCTATCTTGAAAAAGACACACACGACCACCAGAATATATCTCAGCCCGTTATGAACAGGGAACTCAATAAAATCCATATGCATCCTGTTGAATTGGCCACCTGATCTACCTAGGTGTTTTAGAGTGACATGTCTACATTTCTTTACGTTAACTGTTGACAAATTATACACCATTCGCAAACCTCTTCTGCTAGAGTCCTGCATCTGGGGTTATACTAATTCTGTCTAAAAAGTTTCACCATGTGTCTCTCACTAAGTGTGTGTATTCATGGTAGCATCATGTCATTGGAAACAACAAGCTATCCTGTAATACCCGTCTCCCATCTGCTGACATCCAAATATCATTTGCATTTTTCTTGCAACCTGCCTTTATCCAACCATTCTATTCTGCTTCCAACACATTTTCCTGCACCTGTTTCCTTTCATCCCACTTATCTGTGACTTTCATCAACATTGCAAAAGAACTCTACTCTTCTGACTCATAAATGAAACCTCCATTAAATGAACATGCTAACAGAGCAATGTACCTGGCTACTAAGCCGGCATATCGGTTGCCCATGGCAACCTATCCGCTTCCTCCTTGATGTGCTAAGCCCTTTACCACAGCAAACTCTCCTGGCAACTGTAGAGCATCCATTAGGTCTTTGACATGCATCCTGTTCTTTATAGGGGTGCCTAAGCATGTAAGAAAGCCTCTCTGTGACCAGAACTGTACAAAATCATGGACTACACTAAACCCATACTGGCTGTCAGTAAATATAGTGACTCTCATTTGAGCAGTTAAACTGCAGGCTCTAATAAGAGCAATCAGTTCAGCGATTTGGGCAGAAAATATGTTTTTTAGGCCATGATGCTTACATCACAACATTTATGAAGCACAAGGCATATGCTGCTTTGAGTGTGGCATCATTACCTTGCATGCATGAGCTATCTACAAATAACACATGATCAGGCTCAATTAGAGCTTCTTCCTTTATATTAGGGTGGTGTTTGGTGCACAATTCCATGACATCTAGACAGTTGTGTTCAATTTCATCACTATTATCATAATTTACAGGTAATAACTTTAAAGGGTTCAACACTGTGCAAAACAACATTTTCTAATGAGAGAATACCCTTTTTGAAATGTGTTAACCTATTGTGGGTCATACATTGAGTCTTTATTCTTGTTAACAACAGCTCCACAAAGTGTGGGACCATGGCAGTTAATGGGTATCCCATTACTATACTCTTGCCCTTTTCCAGACTAGTACTTACCACGGCCACCACTTTAAGACAACTGGGAAGTCCTACTGCTACAGAGTCAAGAGTGATAGAGAAGTAGGCAACAGGCTTTCGAGATCATCTATGCAATTGGGTCAAAACTGAGAGTGCACCCATCTCTCTCCCGGCAAAATAGTGTGAATTATTTTATATAATCTGGCATTCTTAGTGCCAGGGCGCAACACAGTTTTTCTTTCAACTATAGGAATGCTTTTGTACATTCATTATCCCATGGAATCAGATCAGACACATATGTGTCAATCTCAGTAGAGTCTTTGCCACCAAGGAAAAGTTTGGTTTCTACTGTCAACAGTAGCCAACCATTCCCAAAAACCTTCTGATTTCTTGGTGGATTCATCTGCAAGATTGTTTCCACTCTTTCTGCTGACACTTTCCTGATACTCTTGTGGGCCACAACACCATGTTAATACCTTCTACTGGAAGACAAAAGAAAATAGAAATGTCTTTCTTCATGCAATGACAGTGAGAAGAAAGACTGACAGGTCATTTACAGTAAATAATTCTGCAGTATATAGGATTTGGAACAGTATAGTAGCTGGTCTCAGTACCACAGGACAACAGGGCACTACAATTTCATTTATCTTTCTTAATTCTTGGACTATACTGTATTTACCTTTGGGTTTCTGTAAACCCATAATTTGAGAGTTACATGGACTTCCAATTAGTCATTTCAAGATTCCTTTTTGTAACATGTCATCTATCACTGGTTGTATTCCTTCATTTGTCTCTGGAGTCAAATAGTATGAAGGTGTCCTGGTGTATGTAACATTTGGTTTCACTGTCATTCGGACTGGTTCTACACCTTTAATTAGTCTGATGTATTTCCTTGTAAAATCCTAAAATTTGGTATTCACTGTTTCTTTCATATCTTCTGGTCATTCATCAATAGTTAGCAAAGAGAAAATTCCTGTCTCGATGTGCTGTCTTTTCCATTTAAAATCCACATCCTCATTGTGTGTCTGAAATGCCATGCCACCCAGTATATAGTAAATAGTGCAATTTAATTTGCAAAACATATCCCTGCCTAACAAATTCACTGGGCCTGAATTGTAAACAACAAATTGGGGATTCTTTTCAAATGAATCTATCTTTACTGGAATCTTTTCAGAAACTGGATTTTGGATTTGTTTACTTGCTACTCCTACAACTTGGATAGTTGTCCCCAAGAGAGATAAGTCTGGGACTTCCACTGTTTTAACTGTGGACCTGGTACCACCGGCATCAATCAGAAATGTTAGCGGGTTGCCATAAACCTCTGCATCTACATATGGGCCACTCTTGTCTACCTCTAAAACAGCGCCAGGAAAAACCTGGTCTTAAGTTGGCAAAATGAGGAGAAATGCTTTATTTCTGTTCGTTTTTGCTTTTTCCGTCTGTGCTGCCTTGTGCAGCACACATGGAAAAAGCAAAATGCCTTGGATTGTTTGTGTGTAGGAAGGTGACCCTTCCTGCACATAAACAATCCTTAAAAAAAATGTTTTTTTTTACTTCCATGTGTGCTGCATTAAGCAACACACATAGTAGTGACAAAATGGCATTTCAGGATTGTTTATGTGCAGGAAGGGATACCTTCCTACACATAAACAATCCTCCCCTGTACGAAGACATCCTTGCACTATGTGCTAAGTGTAGCACCAGCGCAGGGGGGAATGCAGGGCTGCACCATTTCACTTACTATCCTAATAAGCACCTCTGGGGGTGGTAGTTCCTATTTCACTTAGACATTTAGGGCCTCATTTATGAGGCCATGCGTCACTTTTACGCCGCCGGTGCGTCACTTTTTGTGACGCATCGGCGGCGTAAAACATGCCTCCTGATCCGCACTATTTACAAAGTGACGCATCTAAGCAGATGCGTCGCTTTGCAAACCCCTGCGCTACATTATACCTGCGTCAGGTATAATGTATGCAGAGGGGGTGTTCCCCCGCAAAAAGCCTCGTAATAGTGACGCAGTGAAATCTATGACATTTCACTGCGTCACTTTTAGGACGCTGTTGCGTCAAAATCTTGCGCCTGCCTCACAGCAGGCGTAAGACTGACGCAAGCCCTTTCACATGGGGCTTGCCCCATGTGAAAGGACGCATTGCTGGAGTTGCGTCACTTTTGTGACACACTCCAGCAATGCGTCACTTTTGCGCTTACAGATACGTCAGAAATATTGACGTATTTGTAAGTCCTTGCGCAATGATGCGTCATATTGTAAATATGACGCATCATTGGGGTCGCAAGGAGGGCGCAATGAAAAGTGACGCATCGCTGTTTTCTCGCAGCGATGCGTCATGTTTCATAAATGAGGCCCTTAATTTTTCTCAACCACTGCAACTGTGCTTGACACAGCCCGCAGCATATTAAATCTAATCTTTTTGGAAGAAAATGGGATTTGGACATTCTACTGAGTATACATTCATCCCTTGCTCTTTAGTCATAGTTTTGAGGAAAATCTGTCTACTAAATTCCGGAATATTAACTTGCCAAAGAAACTCAGCAGTGACTTCTAGATCATAGCTTTCAATTTCAAGAAGAGCCCACTCTCCCTTTTGCAATGTGCCACATAAGATCCCTCTAGCAAATCAGGAAGTTTCTGTGAACCAAACAAAAGAGAATAATTAGCAATTACATTTTGTAATAAAAGGTTTTTCGAAGTATCATGGAAGACATTGAAGTAAAGCTAAGAAATGAGGTACTTAAAATATTTGTAGATTTAGGCATTCACCAAAGAACAATATTTCACCAGGATCTGAAATCCTACTTTATTTCTGAAAAAAGGCCCTCAAAATATAGGTGAAAAATGACTGAGGTGTTTCCTTTAACCTGAATCCCACATTATCGAACGGCCTAAGATGTTACCAATCTGTTCACCTTTTTGATTAACTTAGAAATATGAGCATTAATTAAAATGTCTTTGGTTTGTTCATTTTATAACCTGAGATTTTGGAAAACGCATTAATTACTTTAAAAAAGTTTGTCATTCACAGCTACAGTATGTGGATTACAAGATGGAGGCAGGAAAAATATAGAAAAACAGCTATTAGCAGGAACATGTGCTACCGAAGAGCTCAGCTACCTGTTTATGCTAGGATGAAGACTTTCTAACCTGGTTCAATTAACGTTTTATGTTGGACAGTAATATAGGCAGAGATCAGGGTGCATTGGGGTGTCATTGGGAATGGAACAGCAGGTGGTACATTGCCCTGGACATTAGTATAACTAAGGTAGGCTTAGTCAGTTAGATTGTCCGACTTGTCACAGACCTGTCACTGACCCAACGTATGCTGAAGGAGAATTGAGAGCAGAGTGCTAGTTGAGCACTCTATCAGAAGAATCAGGAGTTTTGCTGAGGGAGAAGATTCGATGACCCAGTCGGGGTCCGACTGTTAGCCGCAGAGAGGGGTGTGACGCTGGCATTGCACTTAGCTGAGGTTACTTGTCCTGACCTGCATCTGTCCTGTCCTGCTGATATCTGATTTTGTCGGGAGCCCATTTCTCTTTGCCCCAGCCCGTGGCCAGGGTTGGTCCTCGCACCATTCTAGGTAAATATAATTTGTGTGGGTATGTCCTTGTACTGTTTCCCTTTTTCACCCTTCCATGGTACCAATGTCTAAAGGTTCATCTTTAAACTCTTGCTTTAATAATTATTTTCCATTATTTTCCTACTTGAAAGAATTTTAATCTCAATTGTATGGTGTATGATTCACAAGATATTGCATAGATAAAGTGTTTAAACTTTCTCCAGAGTCAGTGGTTATTTATTTTCATAAAGGTAAATGTTATATTACTACCTATTATTCTAACATCCCTTTCGATCCATAGGACTTAGGGTTCCATTAGGATGGCGGGCGGATCGCCCCCGCCAGGCCGGCGGTAGCCACCACCGGCCTGACGGGGGCGATCCGCCTGCCATCCCTGCAGAAATGACCCCCCGTCATATTAGAATGGCTGGGGGGTCCGCGGCAGACGGAAAGACCATCTGCCGCTTTTCCGGCCCTGGCGCTTGCGACCGGGTGGAAAAGGCTGCAAGATGGTGGCGGTGTCTGTGTGACACCGCCAGCCATATTACAATATGCTGTTTTGGATGCCTTCAATGCTGCCACGGAAAAGTATGCGGAGTCTGCTTTCGGGGCCCGTTGCGGGCCCCCATGGACTCCGGGGGGGGTGGGGGTACAATGTGGCAGGCACCGCGCTGTGCCTGTCACGTTGTGCTTGGAAATGCACAAGATGTATTCTTAGCATTGCGGCAGGCGGTGCTTTCAGCACCACCCGCCTCAATGTTAAGAATACGGGATGTGCCCGCCACTGTGGCGGGCGCATCCTAATAGCCCCCATGGGACCCCCGCCCTTATGGCGGGCGGTCCCTTGTACCGTGAGGATGGCGGGCGGGCAAAGTCCTATTGGGGGCCTTATTGCACAGGTGACAACGATTTGGTAAGTTATGGTGTACAGGTATGAGTCCTAAAGTGAATAAAAAATTCTGATAGGCAGGCAAGTTAAGCCAGGATTACCAGTCAAGGTGTGAATATTTAAGGGCCCAGGTGAGTTTGGTAAACTGAGCCGGTAATTCCGCGCGCACTATCACCTGGTTCAGCTCACTATTAAATGTTATGTACTTGGCTTGCATCCATGCCTCACAAAGAGGAAGATAAAACAAATCTATATGTATGTACTAGTATGTTAGCGGCTCGAACGGCAATTGCTATCTATTAGCTTCACCCAATAGGCCCTTCTTTGGCATGATGTTGAGATGAAGTAAGAGAATGGACAGTAGTGGAGGATTTGCAAAATCTCTGATCTTGTACAGACCCTAAATCCAGAGACGAAATTAAACAAGTTGATATTCTGGAGATAACTGCCGTTATTTCTGGTATATTACTCGTCTTATTTGACATGCTAATGCCTTTGTTTTTCTTTTACCTTAAACAGCTGTCTGTTCTTTGTGCTGTTTTATATTTGTAAAAAATATGTGATAAAAATAAGTTTATTATAATCTATTATTCAAGGGCAAGGAAGAGAACCTGATTGTCTGTGGATAGAAGGATCTTAACTCCTTCACTGCGGCGGCTATTCCGCCGCAGCGCTAACGGGGAGGCGGGGCCGCGCGGCGCTCCACGTACTCGTGACGGAACCGCTCCGTCACGGCCGTCGGGTGAGCTGTGCTTGTGACGGAACGGTTCCGTCACGGCCCTGCCCGCTCTTTAGAACGTGAGCGCAGGCGCGGAATTCGGGCCGCGCAGGCGCGGCGAGCTGGCCGTGACGGAACCGTTCCGTCACCAGCACAGCCCACCTGAGGCTCGTGACGGAACCGTTCCGTCACAAGCATGGGAGGGGTTAATTGGCAGCAATGACATAACAGGAAGATTTTGACAACAAAGAAAGGTGCAGGATTCATAGACACTCTAGCCAATACAAGTTAATATATTCTCAATGCAATGAACACTACAGAATTATTCCTCACTGGAAGCCAGTTCACAAATAGCACTACGTAAGACCTCGGCTTCTCAATTCATATCTCTTAGTTTGTTAAGTCATCATATTACCTCCTTCTCAGTATTTCTGGAAAAATGAGAAAGTGCAGAACACAAGTCTTTGATTAGCATCCACTTACTCACAAGTCATATATATCCCAAGATAGGACATATATTCCTCTGTTGCAATGCTATTGGAAGAGTTATGCGATTGCATTATATGGTAGGGCTTTAAGCTTTGCAGTAATCATTGTTTTAGCCACAAAAATCAGGCAATTATCTTTAGTTCCCTTTATTATTGGACAAGGTGTTTAAAAAGGTGTTCTTCGGCATTTACAAAGATTAGTAGTGCCCCTGAGTTTGACAGACTCCTATTTAGGAAGCAAAGTGTTTGGCAACATAGTTTGAGCATTACCTTTTGAGTCTTTAAGAGCAAAATTCAGAATTCTGAAATTTGAAAAACTTTAAGAACTCTGATAAATGGTATGGAATTATTGCTTAATTTTAGAAAGGTATGTAACATGTATTCTGCTAAATCGAATAAACAATAATGCCAGTCTCCCGGTGTGTGAATACAGCCTGATAATAAAGAGCTTCTGGTGAGACTGTGTAGTCCAAGGAAAGTTTATGTCGTGACAATTCTGGGATGCTAATCCATTTAAAACAGTTGTTCCAAATTGGTTTTTACTATGTACCAATAGTCTTCAATCTTACCTCTCTTTGAAAGAGATATTTACTCCCTAACCCCATAGAAATCAAAAGAATGTGTGGATAATCAAGACAAAAAGGAAGTGTTTGCATTAGCCTTTTTACTCACTGCTACCCAATGATATCTGATAATGAGTCATTTCCTGCTTCCCCCAGAAAGCAGCCCCCTATAAGAAGTCTAAACATGTTTGACTAAGACACAGGTACAAAAAATTTGTGAACACTATCATTTTGATAACGATGTTTATAATTTAAGGAGATGGATAGATTATTCCATCACCTATATATTTTTTTGTTAAACAAGTTATATTGTTTTCCAAGTACCAATAAAGTACACTCAGTTCCACAGTGTCACAAGTAATACCGCCTTTCATAGACATAAAATATTCAATTGACTAGATCCAGCCCATAACAATTCCATCATTTACCCTAGATCTTCCCATGTTTCTATGGGCAACCTCTACCAACATCAATATATTTTTTTGTCGAGAACATCAGTCCGCCCCCATTGCCATTCAGCAATTGAGGGGTGGTTTGTGGTTTCCATTTCTGGGCAATGTCTCACTTGGCGATCAGTGGGGCCACCCCGAAGAACATGTGCTCCACTCTTGGGCTACCAAGGTCTTCCAGCAAGCCCAGTAGAGCAACCCTAGGAGAAAGGTCTAGTGGCTGTCTTAGGACTGATGACAGCTCTTGCACAATCTTTCACCCGTATCGTTCAGTCACCGGACAGGACCAGACCATATCAAAATAATCTGCGTCTCGTGTGGGGTTGTGGAAGCAGGTAGCCTGGGAAATATTACCAGGTTGGAGGAGTCCCATGAGGGTCATATAGGTTAGGAGAAGATAGTGGAACTGGATGCAACTGAGTCACGTGGAAATAGCAAGTTCCAGGGGGGGCATCCAAGCCTCTCTCTAGTCTCTGTCATCCAGTTCACTGTCCCATACCTAACACCTCTGTTTTAGTCTGGTTAATCAATTTGGGGCATTATTGACTAGGGGTCGATTTATCTGTGAGATTGCACCTGTGATGAGCTTCAACACGAGCAGTTTGGCCTTCAGAAGGCTGAATTCAGGAATGTTCATGTCAGGAGGAATGTTAGGTGTAAGAGCGAGTCACAGTTGTAGGTATTCGTGAACCTGGGTATGAAAGAGTTGACATTGTATACGGCTGCCTGACCAGACGACTCCATGTTGGGTGATTCCTATCCTGCCCCAGTTTGTGATCCCATACAGGCCCATTGTGTGGTGTAGCCACTTCCCCTGTCATAGGGTCAACTGCGTCAGACTGCGATTCAAACTCGTGAGGCGAGACACCATTCTCCAATTCAGGAAGATCAATCAAGTGATCTTTGAGAGGGAGCAGGGGCTTGGGGTCCCATGTAAAATTCCCATTGTCTTATCTAGTTCCAGGAGGACCAGTTTACTCATTAGTTCGGGTCATCCTACCCCCCATTGAGCCATTCATTAATAACTATCATCTGTGAGACCCTATAGTAACAATGTATGTCTGCCATTCACATACATTGTATGGATACTGTTGACAGTTAGGAAAGGCGATCTGGGCACTCACATTGATGCTGGAAAAGGGTCTAGTCACACTAAAGATTCAAAACACAGCAACCACTGCCCAATGTGATACACCCAGGGATCAAGGTCAGGCCACTGCATAGTATGAATGCATGCTTGGTGGATCCCTCAGGCACTGTTGCCAACAGGCTTAGGCCTCTGCATACACGGTAAACTAGCATGATGCCATCGTTAAAATAAAACTAATGAAAACAGGTTTTCTTGTAGCAAAGGACTCAGGGCTGGAGCACATGTCAATATACCTTACAGGGAAAGTCCTGTCTCAAAAGCTATTAAAACCCCTATGAACGTGTGTCAGGGCAGTTTACAAGAAATGAGGAAACATGTTTGTAATCAAGACAGAAATTACATACAGCAATGTAACGTGAATTTCACAGTTAAAGAATAAGGCGGAGGCTTAAATGAGAAATAGGGATTTAGCAGGAGTCCACTGTGGAAAAGCTGGAAAAGGCATGTTTTGCAGTGGAACATAAATTATACTTGGTGATGTTGAAGAATATATTAAAAATCAACAGAAGGAAAGTAGAGGTTTTTCTTTGGGTCAGAGAGACTTAATGAGCATAACATCCTTCCACTGGCATAAGCAAGAAGGTATCGCATTCAACCCACACCAGTTGCTATTTTTCTGGATGTCGCTGTCAATACCAAGGGGCTTAAAGGGACCCTAATAATTGATTTTTGCATTATAAACAAACTCTTAAGTGAGGGCAGGTTTGTGACTCAATCAGTGGAACAAAACCTAAGGAGCTGTGTAAAGTTCACCACTTGAACTGAGCCTAACAGCCTGCAGACTACAGTCAGAGAATTTCAGCTCCAGCAACTTCCCCACAGAGACATCTGTTTACAGATACTGGAGTTCATCGACTTCAGATTATATAAATCGCAGATTGTATTGTGTTATACCAATAGAAATACTTTGTAAAGATTACTTGGCACTAATAATTAATCCTATGAAAATGGAAAAGCAAATAAAGTTGCAGAAAAAGACATAGGGCCTCATTTATGAAAAGTGACGCATCGCTGCGTGAAAACAGTGATGCGTCACTTTTCACTGCGCACTCCTTGCGACACCAATGATGCGTCATATTTACAGTATGACGCATCATGGCGCAAAAGTGACGCATTGCTGGAGTGTGTCACAAAAGTGACACAATTCCAGCCCCATGTGAAAGGACCTGCGTCAGTCTTACGCCTGCTGTGAGGCAGGTGTAAGAAATTGATGCATTTGTATCCTAGAAGTGGCGCAGTGAAATCTATGACCCTTTCTTGCGTCAGAACGCCCCCCTGCATACATTATACCTGGCGCAGGTATAATGTGGCGCAGGGGTTTACAAAGTGACGCATCTACCTAGATGCGTCACTTTGTAAATATGGTGCAACAAAGGCACATTTTTCACGCTGCTGGTGCGTCACAAAAAGTGACGCACCGGCGGCGTAAAAGTGACGCACGGCCTCATAAATGAGGCCCATAGGATCTATTTTGCGCAGCATTTTCTGCGGATAATTGTGCTTTGCTCCAGACTTACATGTGACCTACTCCAGAATTTCCAGTAGTTTGACGTGCCTACTTATGAAAAAGGTTTGGGAATCTGATGCAGAATGTTTAAAAATATTGTTGACCAAATTATAATAAATATATAAGGACTGCCAGAATTATTTGGTTTTCTTTTTTTAAAAATGGTCCGAAAATGACATGCGATATTGCGGTAAGGATACCCTTTTCAGCGTAATTCACAATTTGTGTTGCTAACTTGCAGAAGTGCATTGATCCTTCCCCCGTACATATCTTACAAGTCATCAAACAATCAAGGGTTTATATAGCGTGGCTACTCACCCGTAAGTGTTTCAAAGTTCTGAGGGGGGCCACGGGGAGCTAATGATCCGTCTGGGCACAGGGTTTAAGTCAAAGAACCAGGACTTGAGATCCTTCCTGAATTGGGTTAGCGACAGGTATTGCCTGAGGTGGAGAGGCAGGGTGCTCCAGGTTTTTGGCAGCGAGTAAGGAAAAGGATCATCCTCCGGCTCTGGCCTTGTGGATCCATGGGACGGTGGCCAGGGCCAGTTGGGTGGAGCCAAGGTGTCTGGCAGGTACGTGGAATGAGAGGCGGTGGTTCCGATATTCTGGTCCTGCGATGTGGGGGGCTTTGTAGGCATGTGTGAGGAGCTTCAAGGTAATTCTTTTGTTGGCTGGGAGGTGTTTGGTGATGAGGCTGTGGCAAGGGATGTTGAGGACCAGTCTGGCCATGGCGTTTTGAACATTCTGTAGTTTCTTGAGGAGTTTCTAGATGAGGCTGGCATAGAGTGTGTTGCCGTAGTTAAGTCTGCTGGTGAAGAGAGCGTGGGTGACCGTCTTTCTGGATTTGTTGGGATCCACCTGAATGTCTTTTGAAGCAGGCAGAGCGTGTGGAAGCATGATGAAGATATGGCATTATTATAGCAGTTAATTGTGAGTGAGGAGTTCAGTATGATGCAGAGATTACGTGCATGGTCCTTCGGGGTGGGGTTCGCAATGTGGTGGGCCACCAGGATTTGACCCAAACTGAGGGAGTGGGTCCCAAGATTAGTACTTTAGACTTGTCTGAATTGAGTTTAAGGCAACTATCTTTCATCCAGGTGGTAATGGCCTTCATTCCGCTGTGGAATTTGATTCCGAAGGCTGTGGGTGCGTTGGTAAGGGAGAGGATCAGCTGGGTGTTGTCGGCTTAGGAAACAATGTTGAATCCGTGGTTCCTGATGATAGCAACTGGGGCTATGTAGATGTTGTAGATGGTGGGGCTCAGGGAGGAACCCCGGAGTACTCTGCAGCTGATCTATGCAGGTTTTGAAAGGAACTGAGGTAGTCTGACTCTCTGTGTTCAGCCGGTGAGGACAGAGAAGATCCAGTCCAGGGCCTTGTCGCGGATGCCGGCATCATGGAGTCTCGCCCTAGTTGAGGAGGGAGCGTATGTTGGCGGCGGCAACGAGGAGTGCAGTCTTGGTGTTGTGGTTGCTTCTGAAGCCATATTTGGAGTTGTCCAGGATGTGGTTCACTTAGATGAACTCGGAGAGTTGTGCGTTGATGGCCTTCATGATGACCATAGCTGGTAAGGGGAGCAGGGAGATGGGCTGAAGTTCATGAGGTCTGTCGGGTTGGCGGATGGTATCTTCAGCAGAGGGTTGATCTCGGCGTGTTTCCAGTCATCGGGGAAGGTGGTGGTCTTGATGGCGCAGTTGATACTGTGGCAAAGGTCGGGGCGAAGGAGGTGGCTGCTTTATGGAAGATGTGGTACTGGCAAGGGTCTGTGGGGGCTCAGGAGTGGATCCTCTTCATGGTTGTGAGTGTGTCGTATGTGGTGAGTGGAGTCCGGTCGAGCAGGATCTGTGGGGTGCGGCGTGGTTGGGTGCGGTGGTGTCGGGTGTGGTTAGGAGGGTCTTCGGTGTCGAAAATGTGGTAGATCTGCCTGATCTTGTGGTGGAAGAAGATGCTGTGTTTCATCCTATTCAAAAGTCTCAAAAGGTTGCTAGCTGAGTGTACTGAGAAAATCTAGCGATATTGTTTCACAATTTGGGAATATACAGTCTTGCTGAAAGACATGTAAAGCTCAAGTCAATTTACTTAGAAAGACTAGCGGAATTGGCCTTGGATCCGATTATGTTTGAACCAATAGATAACTGCCCTGGTGAAAAAGATTGTAAGAATGTTGATATAAATCTGTTTCTCTTTCAATCACATCTGCTATGTAAGACTATTTTTGAGAGAAAACGTAATTTCTATTTAAGATGTGAATACTTGAGATATCTGATAAAAAAGATATATTTGTGGTGTGAATATTTAATTATTTCTGCTGAAGAGGATATTTAGGACATGTGTGAGGTAGTTGTTACATTAAAAAAGAAAATTGAATAAGAGAGTAAAGTATATTAAATAATTCTTAAATTTGCGGACTTGTGTTTAAGGGCAATTTTTAAGTATTTGCATGACCAGGTTAGATTCATTTACCAGAAAAAAGTATATATAGCTTTTACATGAAATAAATAATTTATTTAACCCATAATTGTACACGTTGATGCTCATCACTGTGACAAAAGTTTTTATGCTTCTGCTAAGGGGGTGGGGATACCGCATTCTTTGTAAGTTTTTAAATGACAACTGTCAACGTAAATTCAAGAGAGGCTAGTCTATACTTAAGTGTTTTCAATTTTTTATTTTGAAATGTATGAAATGCTCTTTATGTGTACATTTGTAACAGCGCTAAAAACACTAAATAAAAGTAAATTAATGGGAATGGAAAAAGTAAATAAGTTAAGATATGCCCATTGTGCCATGAAGTATGCAATCATCAGAGAATGACAACAGATTTTTATTTGGGGACTTAAAAAGAAGAAAGATAGCATTTCCTGTCACACTCAAATATTTTGTCTGCTGTAGGTGATTAAATGTGGTGTGTCATGGTGCCCTCCTTAGTGACTTCCATCGGTCTTTGCTTCATTTCATACTTTGAGCCTTCACGGTCCGTTGCTGTAGAGCAGCGACTGTGTGAGCAGTACAACATGATGAACAACCCTTTTCCCTAATAACGGTAAAATCAGGAACTGGTGCCTTAGCAAATGGCTAATTTCCTGAAGTGACACGAAAATGAACTGCCTCTCCATGTTACGCTGGGCTCTGCATGTCTAGCTATATTCTTTTTGATCTAGAAGGTGTCGTGGAAAAAAACGTTTGCCTAAACCTCCATGCAAGCCTTTCTATTGCTATTTGCTGCGAAGTTAGAGCAGTACTGCCACCTTGCGAGATCTAAAGGAAATTCAAACTGCGGATGGGAAGAAACATTCTCCTTGAAACAAAGATAAAGAGGCAGATTTACAAGCCTCATGCGCCGTCGGTGCATCACGTTGCGTGACGCATAGGTGGCGCAGCCTGCTAAGGGATATTTACAAGCAGGTAGTCACCCTGCATGACTTAACCTGTGCTTGTAAATATCGCCCCTGTTCACGCAGCACTTTCCGTGTTAGGGGGCGGGACATGGGTGTTGCTGTGGGTGTTCCCATGCAACACCCTTGCCCATTGATGCATTTCCAGATTTACGAGAAATCATAAACCTGGAAATGCGTCAGTTTGCTGCGCCACCATAGGGGTGCGGTAGCCAAGCGAAACGAGGAGAAATTTTTCATTTCTCCTCGATTTTTTTCCTTTTTCAATTGAAAGAGGAAAATGCCTGCAGTGATTGCTGTTGTGCAGGAAAGGGCCCTTCCTTCAAAAAAGCAATCTCCCCATGGCGTAGGCAACTGTTTCTGCGTCAGCTCTGGGGAGAGCACAGGAATGCAACATATCATTGTAGATATGTCGCATTCCTGTGCTCTGAAAGTGCCTCAGCGGGGTGCAGCCAAAGGGCTTGCGGTGCCGCGCTGCGGCACTTTCTTGTAGATCTGCCCCAAAGTGCTTCGACCATTTGTATTGTGTCCCTTCAAATAAAAATACGTAGAAGTGCCGAGTGTATTATGCTATTTATTAGGATTTTTGAGTGCAAGGAGGGCCTATGACTGGAGTTGATAATGATGCCCCTCACCTCCCCTCTCCCAACAATGGTTAATAAACAGCAATTCCTATGCTGCACATTCGTATATATGGTTTACGTTGTGCATGTTTATTTGTTTCTAAAAAGGTATTAAACATAACCTAGGGTGCAAATGTTACATTTGTGCACTATAGTAAAATCATAATGGATAGGCTCTGTTTCCATGTGTAAAGTAATTGTATTATTTGTGTGAAGCAGTTACTATTGTTTTTCTCTTATCAAATGTTTCTCTTTTGTGCTAATAAACTGCAACTTTGCACTGTAATAGTAGAGATGTGTTTATTAGTACAGTTGCTCTAAATAACGTTATTGGTGCACATTTATTTGCAAAGCATGTGTGTGTGCGGGCCAAGCAAGGGCACAGACTCCAGTTGAAGATATAATGAATTGGTTTAATGCAATAGCATATATTTATTAAAGCTCCAAAGTTCCCAAAGGATAATCATACCCAATAATCGAGAAGCCCTCTCGGGGGTGAGTTCCGTTGTTTTATTAGTAAAACTCATGAACAAACAGACATGTTTCAGCTGACACATTCCTCAATGTTAATCGGGCACGCCAAAACCACAATTTTTTTAAACAATACTCTCATACAGTGACACTAAAAAAGGACCAGATTGCAATCACATTAGATTCCATCATCTTAACATGATGTTGTTTCTAATTATTTCCGAAACGACAGTGTTAAAAAGAACATCGTTACTATCATATCATATCCATTTTCAGTTTTTATTTCATTACTTACAAAATTCCAAAATTATCTCGCCCTGAATGGGCCTTGGAAATGAAAGTACATGTTTGCGTCGGCTAAACATGATGTTAACGAATATTTCCAGAAAAAGCAACATTGGAAAAAACCAAGGGGCATATTATCAAGGACCGGTGTTAAAATTACCGCCGTTTTATCGGCAGAAAACTGCTGATAAAACGGCGATAATGGGCTTGATAATACGCCCTTGTTGATTCCCATAGAAGCCCAAGTTAACACCATAACATGGGCGTGTATGGGAATTAACAAGGGAGTATTATCAAGCCCATTAGCGCCGTTTTATCAGCAGTTTCCTGCCAATAAAACGGCGATAATTTTAACACCGGTCCTTGATAATATGCCCCAAACTTATGTGTTCTCGATATTATACATTTAGTGTGATCATCAAGTGGTCACCATGTAAATACCATTACATTATGGCAATTATTAAAAAACATAAATACAGTTATATCTTATTAGTTTTACACTTTTTTTCCCAAAATGTTATAATCTTTGTATGGATATATCGCCCTGAATGGGCTTCTTGAATATACTACATGGAAAATCAATCATGCCCTGCATGGGCTAACTCTCCTAACAATTAATCCAGAGTTACCAACGTTAATGCATATGCATTTTTCGAAAACAGCAATAGTGTTCTTTGTGTCCATGTATTTAACTGTTAACATGGTGGTGTTAATAGAGCAACATTCATAGACCAAAATTCATTAGAACTCCGGGTGGATAGGGGGCAATAGTTATAGTTACAGTTATTGATTTATATAGCGCTGAATCACCCATGAGGGTATCTCGGCGCTTAGGCTTTGGAACCCTTCCTGGCTCTCCCTGTGAGGGGTGGAGCCAGCCATCCCAGCGCTGGTGGGGCCGTTGTGGAGATTAAGCAAGCCATTGCCCAGAGTTGCAGCGTGGGGCCCATGATTAGAGATGGCGCCGAAGCGAGAATTATCGAGTCCGCGGACATTGATCCTAGACCCTGCCGCGTCGGGAATTGAACCCTGGTCCCGGGCCTGATCTCTGTTTCAGGGTCTGCCAACTCTAACCAGTGAGCCACACTTCTCCAAATAACCTTAATAATCCCTCTATACCTCCAATTACAGGGAGGCAAAGAAGAGAGGTACAGTGGGGTAATCCCGTAGGAGCCAATGCACAAGTTTCATCCCCATGGTGCCATGGTACCATGCACGCTTGGCCGGTGGAGCTTACACGCTACTGCGGTACCATGGGGATGAAGCTTGAGCACCGGTACCACAGGAGTAATGAAAGGTACTCATGAAAAATCGAAAACAATATACAAAAGATTGCAACGTGGGTTTGGGGTCAACTGGGGGGGTAGCTGCACGTGGAGGGGGTTCGCTGCATGTGGGGGTTCGCTGTACGTGAGGGGTTGGCTGCATAAAGGGTTGGGTGCAAGGCCTGTAGCCTAATACCCTGTTTTGCACAGATAAAGGCTGTGCGCAACAGGGGTACAGGGACCATGTGAAAAAGGGGTTTGGCCGCAGGGCCTAGCCAAAAGCTGAGTGCACCTGATGTAGGTTTCAGAGGACTGGAAATAGTCTGAGGCTTCAAGATAAAGCCTAGTCTAAAAATATGTGAGAAAGACCAAAGAGTTTTTTAACAATAGATTATCTACCAGTGGATATTTGGCCTCCTACCATGTTAAATAGTTGTAATACAGAGCTACGGGCAAAGAGGACGTTCATAAGGTGTAGATGTTTACTTTCAAATTGCAAATTGAATTTATATAGCCCTTACTACCCTGACAGAGTGTTGAATCACTTTGTGGCGAGAAGCACGCTACTCTAGAATCCAAGATTAGAGTTAAATAGTTCGTAAATTAGTAATATGTGCTTTTTCCCTTGTTGATTAGTTGTGATCATTTTGTGCTCTTCAGTTCTTGTGTGGTTAGTAATGTTTTAAGCAGAAATAGAATGTTGGGAATCGATTAGAGAAGGGAAGTTGTAAGTTGTTTAAGGGAGCAATGGACATGTGTGCATGTTAGTTGGGTGAATTGGCCAAAAAGGAGGGGACAGTTTGAAAAGGATATTTGAGAGTTCTTAGTAGTCAACAAGGTTTGGGATGAGTCTGAGAGAGAGGGGGGCTGGGACAAAGGTTAAAGTGAATATATTTTTTAAATATTGTTTTTTAACAAATAACTGAAGCACACTTTACTTACTTTCCATAATGCTTTTTTTGTGTGTAGTGTGATTTAGCAGTGACAACATCTCAAATGACATTATTAATAATGAGCTCACTAGCTCTACACACCCATTAGGAGAACAAGCATGTTAAAAGACCTTATACCCTTTAGCAAGAAAGAGGCTGTACAAACCTATGTAGAGGAGTAGGATGATGCTTACCTACCACCAGGTAAAGTGCAAAACAAACTAATTGGATGAAGTCATGAGTGAAGCCATCAATTTTGTCATTTGAGATGTCATCAGTGATGTCATCAATGGTGTCAAGTGAAACAAGCTGAATTAAATTTGAAAATGAATCGTAAAAGTGAATCAATAAATTACATCATTAAAACACAATCCATTCCCAGAACAATAATAGCATCAAAAACTGTTTAACAGCCTCAATCCTGAGGACCATAAAATATGGTATATGTATGCCTAAACATAATTAGATTTGAAATAGTGTTTGCATATATTTCCTACCCACCTCTATCCAAACCACTTCCTGATAAAAAAGGTTCCTCTAATAAAGCTTAAAACCACTACAAAGGGCAAAACATCAAGTGTTTTCTTTTGTCATAATATTGCATGGGCACATGACAAGGTTTTCAGACCATTACCATTGCTGCGGAAAAGATACCAGAAAGTGAGCCAAAAAGAAATGAAATCTAGTCAAACAAAATATATGTGCTGATTCCTAGAGAAAGTCAAGTAAAATTTTAGTTGGTTTCTTCAGGTGAGCCACAGAGCACTGCTGGTTCAAGACTTGTGTATGATATGCACTAGCCCTTACGACATAAGCGGCGTTAATCATAGATTTTACTTGTTAGGGCATTGCAATTGAATTATTAAAAAGATCACTTAATCCTAAATCTTGAAAAGTTACTTTCAAATACCTAAGCCATGGAATACTATCAGAATTAGACATATAGAAACAGTCTTGAATAATGGCTCTTGTGCACTTGAATTCAGGAGTAGTCCAGACCTTCCCCAAGGGTGCAAGTGTAAGTCTGTCTTTCATTATTTCCAAACCCAGTTCTGAATGGCAAAAAGGAGTTGATGTACCTTTCGGGACCATCAAAAGTCTTCTGATAAAATTATTCTCCACTAACTGGAGCTTTGAATAGTTGATATAGCCCCAAACACCCACTCCATATGAAAGAATCGATAAACATTTTGCTTTGTAAAAGGTCAACAATTCGTTTACTGGCTTCTGTCCCAACTGTGCAGCAATGCAAAAAGTGTCTCAGTCACTCTGATTACAAAGATCTAAAGGTAAGTAGCGAATCCCATAATAGCTGTGAATTGGAAATGAGTCCCACTTAACAAAAAACTATTGACCTTAGGAATTTTATTCCCCTGAACCATGAAGGTTCTGGACTTTGTTCGTTGAGAGCCATAGATTTTAACATACAATTATTTTGATTAATCTTCAGGTCAAGAGATTTCATAAAACTAACAAAATATTTCTCTTGGCTATTTGCTGTCCTTACAATAAGGACAGCATCATCTGCATATAAAAGCATTGGGATAAAATCAGAGCCAATTTTAGGATAATCGAGGTTTCCCCCCAACAGGTGAGCCTCTAATCCATAAGTGTACATAAGAAATACAAATGGGGATAGAATACAAACCTGACGAACCCCTTCAGTTGAAAAAATGGATCTCACAAAACAAGTCCATGAAGGCAAGATGTAAAGAGCTCTTCATGGACTTGGCGTATTTACAAATAGTGATAGATTGAGGACTGTTCTATGGTACCCATTCCTCGCCTGAAACCAACCTGAGCTTTTGATAGTATGTTATTTACAGCAGCCCACTCTTCTAGTCGAGCCAGGAAGAGCCTACTCAGCACCTTTACTGTAGAGTCAATCAATGAGATCGGTCAATAGCAGCCCGGATCATTTTTATCAATGATGTCATAGAACATGTAATGAGTCATGTAATATGCAAGATAATATGCAGTGCATGGCCAGGAGGCAAGTTACAATTAGTAGTGAAAACTCTAACTGTACAACTTTTGTCTTTAATTTAGTTTAAAACGTTACCTTCTCACTGAAATTTTCTCCTAACTATAACGTTACTTTAACCTTTATATTTTTCAGTGAATATCTGAGAATTGTTTTTTTAATACAAAGTAAAATATTATTATTCCTAACTATAACTTTACTTTAACCTTTGGTTTTTAAAGCAAATTGATAGTTTTTTTAACATAAAGTAGTATTTCATTACCATAGGTAACGTCAACCCCATGCTGCGCATGGACGTTGGCTATGTGTGGCATGGGGTTGGCCACAAGGCCAAGCCTGCTGCCAAGGACTGCGTCCAACCCCTCATGGCCTGCCAGCTATCGGCTGTGTGCTGTGTGGTGTTGGCAGCAGAGCCTGGCCAGTGGCCAGGACTGCATCCAACCCATTGCATCCAAGTAACCCCACTCTGTGCACCACCTTCACCAGTGTTCAACATGTGGTTGGCCTCAATGCCTACGTCTAACCCCTCGCAAGCAGTCAACCCCACACAGCAAATGGTGTTCTGGCATGCACAGCATGTGGCTGGTCTCTCATGTCCCAGCTGAACTCAGGCAGACTTGCTGACTTTGTCAAAGAGTCACAAAGCGAATATATAAAAAGCAGGCCTGTTGGCATAATCAAGGAGGGAGCATACCAATATACATAAAGCAGATATATAATCTTTCCCAAAAATCACCAACATTTTTAATCAAATGTATATTTCAGTCATTCACACAATCCAGTGTTTAGCAATAATTATTATAAAAAATCTTAATAAAGTGTTAACTAAAAAAATACCATCAACATGTCTGTGAGAGTCTTTTTTAACATAGTTTTTATTATTGTGTTTTGTGGGCTGAAAAATGTTAAAAGAAAGACTCAAAAGCAACATGTGTCTGAGTTTTTCTTCTAACCTTTTTAAGTCAATAAAACACAATCATAAAAAACCACAGAGAGACTTGCACTCCAGCTGAAGAGCACAGAGCTCCAGCTGGAAAGGTTTATGAAAAATATGATATGTTCTCCTGTGGTCATGGATTCAATGACCGAGGAGACTAAGGGGGTCATTAGGATGGCGGGCGGACTTTGCCCGCCCGCCATCCTCGTGGTAATAGGGACCGGCCGCTGTAAGGGCGGGGGTCCCATCACCAGCATTAGGATGCGCCGGCCACAGTGGCGGGCGCATCCCGCATTCCTACCATTGTGGCGGGCGGTGCACTCAGCACCGCCCGCCACAATGGCAGGAAAGCATACTGTGCACTTCCATGCACAGCATGGCAGGCACCGTGCGGTGCCTGCCATGCTGTTCATGGAACTGCTGGGGGGGTACCATAGGTACCCCCCATGTGCACCCCACCCCCCCAGAGTCCCTGGGGACCCGCAACGGGCCCCCGCAGGGATTCTCTGCATGCCTTAAAGGCATTGAAAAATGCCCATCATAATATGGCTGGCGGTGTCTGATAGACACCGCCACCATATTATTCCTTTTCCGCACCGGCCGCAATATGACCGGGGCGGAAAAGCGGTGGGCGGTCTTTCCGTCTGCCGAGGTCCCCCCCGCCATACTAATATGGCGGGGGGGAACTAGTGTGGATGTCGGGCGGATTGCCTCCCTCAGGCCGGCGGTGGCTACCGCCGGCCTGGCGGAGGCAATCCGCCCGACATCGTAATGGGCCTCTTACTGTTTTCCTAAATGTTGCTTGGTGGTTGCTGCACTCCCTGCAGCTCAAGCAACATTAAAAAAATGTTTTGTGGTGCCTCTGCCTCTTCTAGCAGCATTAAGAGATTTAAAATATATTATGTTAAAATACCCTAGGGCATGATAAGGGCACTCAATGCTATGAGTGGTGAGTAATAAATAAGCAATCCCAATGCTCATTTGCTATTTTCTTTCCTTTTTTTGGCGGTATCCTTGTTTCCATCCAGGGCATCCAGATGCTTATTCTTGTTGGGAGCTGCAGGGAGAGTCTGGTGGACCACAGCCCTACCAGCTCCCCTGCCAGCAACAGTTTGCTAGCAGCAGAGCATTAAAGAAGAGTGATGTATGTTTATTTCCATTGACGTTGTTCTTGCTGTTCTCGATACAAACGTTCCGGCAAGGTCACAATAATGTTTCTGTTTTTTTACAAGGACATTCTGCTTGCTCACTTCACCCTATCCATTCATAATAGTTTGCTGCTGTCCAGGCAAATAGTCAGTCCTGCATCTCTGGATGACATTAGCAGAGAGTGGGCAGAATCAATATTCATGTAATTGGATAGTGCTTAGGTGCTAAGGCAATAAGATGTTTCATAAAACTGCTCTGATTTGGTAGGAATGTAATTCTTTTGTATTCACCACGATCACTCTGCAGAATTTATGATTTGATCTTTTAGTGTGTTTAGGATACACATTTTCCAGAGCTGACAAAGCAGACAACCCTAACTAATTTGCAAGGCAAAGCCTTACTGTAGACATCATAAGCACCATCTTATGAAAATCTAAACTTTGGGCACTTAAAAAGTAGTAACATTAGTAGCAACATGGATGCCATGGCTTGATAGCTTATGGTTTCCACAACACATATCAACACAACATCAACAGCACAACAATACTCGCAAAAAGAGCTTTTGTTCAACTCCTTGAACCATTGGCATGTTTGGGTTGCCTGCCTTCAACCATTGGCTTGTTTGCTGTGTTCTTCACTTGTCAGTCAACTAACAACATTGTTAGGAAGTTTACATGATAATGGTTGGCTAGAATGGAGTCTGTCTCTGTGATGCTCTTTGCAGTGCCATACTGCTGGCTTGTTTAGTTACTCACAGTAGATGTGAGTACAAATGATATTTGAGGAGTGGCTCTCTCAGAATACAGCTCTCCTGGGGCTCGTACTCCACTGAACCACATAGTTATCAAGTGTGGCACAACTGAGCTGATTAACTGGCCAATGCTCGCTACCCTTTTCAGGTCACACAGTTGCACAACATCAAGTAGAAGAAGAAGTGTGGCTCAAGGGTTAGAGTGGCAGACCCTGATGCAGAGGTCTGGCCCGGGACCAGGGTTCAATTCCCGCCTCGGCGGGTCTAGGGCTCAATTTCCTCGGACCTGATAATTCTCGCCTCGGTGCCTATTCTAATCATGGGTCCCACTCTGCAACTCTGGGCAATAGCTTGCTTAATCTCCACAACGGCCCCAACAGCGCTGGGATGCCTGGCTTCACCTTGGGGGTGCCCAGGAGTGGGCATTTCACAGGGAAAAGCCAGGAAGGGTTTCACAGCGGTATGCGCACAGCGCCAAGACACCTCTGGGTGTAAGTGCGCTGTACAAGTACGAATTCAAGTAAAGTACTTTGATGCACTACTGTGACTTCCTGCAGAGTCATGCATTGACCACTTCCATTATTGCACTTGTCCTTGTAAGCAGTCATATTACCCACTACGAAAGCCAGGCTATGGGTGACTTTGGATCGTTCATATCCATCAATCTGCACCAGTAAGATCTGAATTAAGTCATGTACCTCGGCATTGCCTTCAGAATCATGCCAGCAGATCAGTCAGATATTAAAAGCCTTCAACAATGGTGAAAGAGATGACGATGCAGCATTTGAAGTGTGTGGCAGAGTTGTTAGCCTCCTTTTGACTGGTGGTTAAGGTGTCCACCCCATTCCCTGTCCTTGCCAGTGTCTGCGTTGCTGTTTCATTCCCCTTGACCATCAGCGATGTAGATAACATCCTGCTCTCAACAGCTGTCACTTTGGACCATGGTAGTCATTTTCTTGTGAGTCTGTCTAATGATGTCATTAGCACTTTGTTTCCTCTTGAGGGCTCTTGTAGCTGACTTCAGTTCAGATAGTTTTCCACTAGAGTTGGGCTTCAGTTGAGCTCCATCTCCACTGAGCCCTTCAATTTCTTCACTGACATGATCACATCCCCAGACTGGCTACTGTTCGGGGATTTCCCCATGTTCACCATGGGATGCGAGTCAAGGCATAAGATAGCAAAAGTGACCTCTCCCTTGGTCTTAAGAACTCTAACAAAAGATGTCCACCAATTATTATTGAACAAGGAGTTAAGAACCACTCATCAGGAACAAAAGAGGATTGAAAGCCTTTTTTGGAAGTGGGAGATGGGTGGTGGTACCTAAGTTGTGCCCGTCTTTTCGCTTTCAGAACCCAGGCTTCCTTGCGTACTGGTTCAGGTATGATATCCCTGTGTATTTCACTGTTTCCGTCCCACACTACTGAGTGTCGCTTCGGCAGCTCCTTAACTTTTAGTCATTCAAGGTAATTAGCAATGTTCTTAATCCATCCATTTTCAGGAAAAAATTAAGAATATATAGCAAGAGCAATTGAGGTGTGCACAATAAACTGCTGGAGTCTAATTTTATTGAGAATATGAAGGACACAGATAAAAGCAGGTTGATTAAAAAAAGGAGAGAAATTGCTGCTTTAGTTGTAGGAACAACTAGACTCGACTGATGAAAAGGCACTGACAGCTGTCAATGTAATCGCTATTTAACACCTTGGCTGCGTCTGGAATTCCGCGCCGGTGCTGGACATTCCGATAGCGGGCTTGGTCATGACGGTTCCCGGCCGGCATCAGCACACGCCCATCGTGACTCATGACGGCCGTGAGCCGTCATGAGCACTGAAGTGGTTAAAAGCCGATATCCATATCAGCTCCAATCCCAATCCTGGGACCAGGAAATTTGAACATGCTCTATGCAATTTAAATATACTTCATAAAAAATATATGTATTGAGTTTCAAGGGAAATTGTTTGTATTTTTAACAGTCATTCTTGACCCGAAAGTATTTTACTGTTCAATGGCTCGACAGGCCATGGCCAATTAGAACACAGTCAAGACTGTTGCAAGAATTTCTGTCGCTCTAGGTGAAAATGCACTGGGCAAACTCTCCTTGTATCCCGCTTTCAGGCAATGGGCCAACTATGTTTCATGTATAGTACAATATGGGGGATGACTAGCATTGGCATGCACGAGACAAGCACTGCATCATGTGCCACTGATCCCATTATATTAAATTGCCACATCCATGACCTTGTGGTAAATAAATAAATAATACCTCTATTTTTGACTAGATATACGATAACAGATAGCTCAATAAATAAGAGTCAAGATTCGAGGTAGTAGGAGTATGCAGGTTTTAATACAGCATAAAGGACAGGAACAGGACAACCTGCACGGGAATAGGATGGCAGCGCTGCACGGGGCAGGGACAAAGGAATGGAATGGCAACTTTTAATAACAGTGCACAAGTATATATACTTAAACAAAATACATGATGTTCAATACAATAGGCGTAGCAGTAGGCAGGGCCTATAGCAGTCGCGAGAGATAAGGCAGAAAGTAGGTGTAACAAGAGGCGTGAACAGGGCGTATACATAGACATGTGATGTAAACGTAACGGAATATGTCACAAATGGGCGGAAACATGGAGGGGGCTACCTAAGGAGCCGGGACCTTTAACCTAGTGGTGCGCGCAAGCTGGCAATGACGTGTTACTAGGGAGAAGCTGGGGGCTATGACTTCTGAGCTAGAAGGAGAGACGAAAGTCTGGAGAGTCAGAGCGACATGTACCTAAACACTATCTAGTATCTGATGTTTAGAGAACATGTTGATAGAATCCAAAAGTTATCAGGGCAAAGGCTAACAGACACTAAGACTGGTGCATGCATTATTCTACATGTAGTGTGTGTTGAGGAATATTAAATGACCATAAATACAGTATTTCTCTTACATGGAGACGTAAAGGCTAGACGATGACTGAAACTATTGATGCGATTCAGTAGCTTAGGAATGCAGAGAAGGAGAGCTGGACTGATAACTAGAATCATAACATACTCTTGGCAGACTGGCAGGCAGAGCCAGGCCGAGCCGGGCACTGTGAGGCAGGAAGTAAGTGAAGGGTCAGGGATACAGGTGGGGGCTGTATCGCTCCTCGGAGAGGGTTCAGGAGACTGGAGCTGAATCTGAGTCCGGGCCCTTTTGAGGCCTAGAAACGGGGATTTTCAATGAAATAACGTGCACACTGAGAAACGTGGCAATGTAGCTTTACATAGGCCTAATACTCGTAGCTTTCACGAGAACTGGAAACTCGCATACTAGAGTTGGACACAACTGTAATGGCGTCTTTAATCGATCATGGGGAATACATATGCATATTAATCATGCACATATAGCATAAGATGGGGAACACGTAGGGACACAGAACATGGCAAAATTTACTTTTCCACATTCCCTCCTTGTCACTACGTTTCCATCAGGAAACATCAATATTCATGATACCATCTATCATTTCATACAGTATCATTTGCTCGTCTCGAAATTTCTTGGAACGGGATCTAGGACGGGACTTGGGACTAGGAATACAAGAGGTAGCGCAATGCCGCAAATCGCAGGGCCACATTGTATACAGAGGCAGCAACTGAATATGATCGCTACTGCAATACCTAGAAATTACAATACTTTCCATCCCCAGGCAGAAATTATACTCCAAAACCAACCGGACCATGTCCAGGTGCCTGGATTCTGGTGTAACTGATGGGCAATTTTATGAAGTCTGGTTATAGCTGAATAAACAGACGGCGCGTTATTAGGAATGAAAATGCAGCAACTAGATCCGATGACTCTACATGCTCCTCCTCTATCGGCCAGTATGACGTCAAGAACGAGACGATTTTGGAGCACGACAAATCTCATAGCAGATTGCTCTTCGGTTAAGTTACCTAGAGCAGAGGCAGTCTCATTCACTACTGCCTCAAGGGTTCTGGTTAATCTACGGATTAACTTACTATTCTGGATAGGTCCTATAAAAAAGAAGAATCCTCTATTGAAATCTGTATACTGTTCTAGAGCAGTTTCAGTTTGATCGACAATCGGGGACTCGATCTCCCTTCTATGTCTAATGTGTACTAGATGTGTGTTTCTGTGATAATCGGACGGGGCTAGGAAAACTGGTGGCAGTAGGAAGGCAATGTAACAGGTTCCATCCCAATCGAGGGGCAGACGAACATATGCGGTCTGACCACAAACAAAATAAGAATGACGTGAAGCTTTGAAAATAGATTTCCCACTGTCACTATACTCGACAATAGTAGTACAATCACTATGTCCTACATGTACGGAACCATTATTTCTGACACATAATTCGCCTTTGACTGGTAATACTGAAATAGCAGGTAAGTCTGGAGTAGGATCAGACTGAACATTCAGAACCATGAAATTCGAAGAATAATTACCCAAATTATAAACTTCATTTTCTAGATCTAACCCTGTTCTGTGGGGAAGACCTTGCTTGTCTGGAAAACATGTACTGTTCAGAAGGGACATATCAGTTGAGGATGACGTTAACGTGGACCATGCTCCACATGAACCATTATGTGAAAATGGATAAGGAAACAGTGGCAGAACTCCCTTCGGTGTCTGGAAAGGGGGGAGTCGACCACACACCCAACAATTAGTGGCATTGCTGGTCTGGTGTGAATAATGCAACATACGGATAAATGTGTTATTGCGCATAGCAAGACGATAGGATAGTTCGTGAGGAGGCAGATCACTAAACGTGTGCTCTACTGTAGCATTAGAAAACATATTTACATGAGAAATTGGAAAACATAAATGTAATGCATAACTCGTGCAGGTAACCATTAAGCTTAAAAACAATATAAAACTTAGAAAAACGATACATCGGATAGAGTTTTGACTAACTCTCTCACTATGGGGGTCTATCTCATACATGTCAGATACCTGTCTAACCGTTTCACCTAGGGGAGGACTTAGACAATTAAACTGGCTGACTTATTTTACTAGACCGTAGCTTACTTTTATACTCCTGCTGTGGAGTTTTCTCTAACAGGGAGGGCTTGATATCAATGTCATTTGCGGGACAGTCCTTAAGAATAGTATCTTGGCAGTCTTTAAAATCTTGACAATCCTTGGAAATGTTCTTGGAAACAGTTTTTAGTCCGTGAAATTTCTTGACGTGTGACAGCTGCACCCACCCCTTCCTGCCTTCCAACTTGACGGCAGTACGGGTGGTTAGAAGGACTAACTTCGGCTCCTTCCAGCGAGGCTCCAGCGGACTTGAACAATCAAAATTGCGGACGAGGACCAGGGTGCCGGGAAGGATCTCGTGTGGCTTGACTTCAGTATTGTCGGGAAATGCAGCGGCAACCTGTGAACGACAAGAGTGTAGGGCAGACATCAAGGAAGCTAGGTAATCCGTCAGCATATTACTGGAAACATCGGTAATACTTCGGGGTCTAGGTGTACCCCACATATTCGGGGGGCGGCCGAATACGACCTCATAAGGGGACAGACCTGATCTGGAGTGTGCGACCATGCGCATATAAAACAAAGCGACTGGCAGAGCAACTAACCAGTCTACACCTTTTTCTTGACAGATTTTGGCAATGCGGATTTTCAAGGTTTGATTATGTCTCTCTACGAGACCGGCTGCTTCTGGATGGCGTACACAATGGAACTTCCACTGGTACCCTAACAAAAGGGAAACGTGCTTCATTAGTTCAGATGAGAATGGCTGGCCGTTATCAGAATACACGACCCTAGGGAGTCCATAACGGGGGAAGAATTCACGAACCAACTGCTTGGCAGTGGTCGCGGCTGTGTAATCTGGGACTGGATATGCTTCTGTCCACCTGGACAAAGCGCATACAACTACAAGGACATACTTGAAACCTCGACATCGCTCCATCTGAATATAATCCATCTGGAGGACTTCAAAAGGGTGGTCAGGAGGTTGGAATCCACCTTGTTCCACCGGGACACTTTTACCTGGATTGAACTGGCAACATATCATACAGGTACGGACTTTCTGCTTGGCTGCAGCTCGTAAATGCTTGTTAAACCAAATGTTCTGGATACTGTCTAACATGGCTTTTTCTCCTAAGTGTGCTGGACTATGTGCGGTATTGATAATGACTTGAACCATTGAGTCGGGGAGAAACCATGTGGCTTTTCCCCTCGTCAACCATCCCTGATCTGTCTGAACCCCTCCTTGTTCGGACCATTTCTTGATTTCCTCGGGAGTAGCATGTAACTGGATATCTATGACATCTTGAGTAGGGTCCTTAACTGTCATACAAGTAGTCTGTTCGAGAGTGGATGTCGGTGTCTTGTTAACTGGTATGTCTGGAGTCTGTGCTGTAAGCTTGGCTGTTCGATCTGCTAGATCATTACCTTGGGAAATAATGTCAGTAACTTTCGTATGTGCCTTGCACTTCATGATAGCGATAGATGTCGGTAAATGTATTGCATCTAACAGAGCTTGAATAAGGAGACCATGCTGAATCTTGGTTCCATGAGAAGTCATGAAACCTCTCTCCTGCCAGAGCACTCCGAAGTCGTGTACAACTCCGAATGCGTAGCGTGAATCTGTGTAAATATTAACTTTCAGGTTCTTGGCACGTATGCAGGCTTGTGTCAGAGCGACTAGCTCTGCTGCTTGAGCAGACAGGGTGTCAATACGGTGTGTTTCAATAACTTCAGTGTCAGTAGTCACTGCATACGCGGCTACTAGTTCTCCTGTACTCGTTCTCATACATGAACCATCCACATAAAGTGTCAGGTCGGGATCTGGTAACGGAATATCTGTCAGGTCTTGTCTTGGCTTAGTCATAGTGTTAATGACTTCCACACAGTCATGTGTGGCAGGATTTGAAGTAACTGATGGTAACAGTGTAGCAGGATTTAGAACGTTGCAGCGTCTGATTTCTATGTGTGGCTGGAACAGTGTCAGTTCATAACCTGTTAAACGTGCAATGGTCAAGTGCTGTGTCTGTGTTCGGTTTAAAAGAACTTCCACGGAGTGTGGAACTTGTACTGTCAAGGAGTGTCCTAATACTATAGAATCACTTTGTCTGATAGCTAGAGCTGTGGCTGCAACTGACTTGAGGCACGCAGGCAAAGCCTGGGCTACTGGATCTAATGTGCTCGAAAAATAAGCACAAGGCTTGTACTGTCCTGCTTGATCTTGTGTGAGAACAGATAATGCAGTACCATCACGTTCTGTGACAAAAAGTGTAAAAGGCTTACTGTAGTTCGGTGTAGCTAGAACGGGAGCTTGGCATAAAGCTTTCTTTAACTCATTGAAACTAAGTGTATGTTCAGATGTCCAAGGGAGGACAGTCAATACGGCTGCCTCCTGTGTCGTTAACTGTATCAGTGGCTTGGCTAGAAATGCATACTGAGGAATCCATTGTCTGCAATAAGAAGTAAGGCCGATAAAAGCACGTACCTCCTTCTGTGTCTTGGGCTGAGGGAGACTCGCTATTAACTGGATACGGTCAGGTGTCAACTGCCTACCCCACTTGGACAGTAAGTGGCCTAAGTAGATCACTTGCTGGACACAGAATTGAAGTTTTGAAGGGGACACCTTGTGCCCCATCTCGGCTAGGAAATACAGAACTGTGAGTGACGCTCGCTCGCAAGCACGTTCAGAACGGGCAGTGATCAGTAGATCATCGACATATTGGAGCAGGGCAGTGTCAGTTGGCATGTGAATATTGTCTAGTTGTCTCTTAAGTGCTTGACTGTAAATACTAGGACTTTCTGTGAAACCTTGAGGAGCTCGTGTGAATTTATAGCTCCTTCCATTTAAACAGAATCCGAAAAGGTACTGGCTGTCTGGATGAATGGGGACACTGAAAAATGCATTCTTGAGGTCGATTACTGTAAAAAATATTGCCTCAGAATCAATGGCTGTCAATAGAGATGAGATATCTGGAACAACTGGGTACTGAGGAATGATACATTTATTGAGTTCTCGAAGGTCAATCACTAATCGATATACTGGGGGTGCATTTGGATCAGTACGTTTCATGACTGGAATGATAGGAGAATTACATACATTGGAGTCAGTTTCTACAACTACTCCTTGAGCCATAAGCTCGTCAATAATTTTGGATAAGGCTGCTACAGCCTCAGGTGGCAATCTGTACTGTCTGATTCGTGGTAACACTACACCTTGCTTGAGAGTCACACGATGGGGTGTGATTCTCATGAAACCAACATCAGTTGGACCTTGCGCCCATAGATGTTGCGGGACATTTGACAATCTCGGATCAAAATCTCGTAATACATAGTGACCCTTGAAGTCACGTAAAAACAAACGTATCCCCTCTGGGGAACAGCAAATAACTGCACCTAATTCTTTCAGTGTCTTAATACCTAACAAATTTTCTGGACATGACTTCGTAAGCAATAGATCAGTAGTTCGGGACAATGGACCTACTTCTAGAGTAACTGGCTTTGATATCTCGTTTACAATAGGCTTTCCTGAAAATCCAAGGGAAACATTTCTAGAGCCTGAGAGCGGAGCCCCTGGAACCTCGTCGTGACTAATAGTCGTCCTACTTGCCCCTGTATCAATCAGAAACTTTCTGTCTTTCCCTAATACTTGACTGTGAACATAGGGACCTTCTTGATCTACAGGAATCTCGATGAGAGGCAAGCCTACCTCCCTCTCTAGGCTGTTGCATGAATACGCTTGATACTCTGGATACTCGGATTGTGCATACTGGTACATCTGCTGTGTAACATGCTGTGTTGCAGCTATAGGCTGCGGTGCTGGAACTGTCTGTTGTGCATTCTGTGGCTGAGAAGTCTGTGAAACTTGTTCTTGTCTAGGCGGACGTGGTCTTTCTTTAGTTTTACCAGTGGCTATATTGTGTTTCAGAACTGCACACTCGTTTATAAAATGACCTGGTTGTTTACAATAATTGCATGTCCCTTTAACGGGAGCTGCAGGATGACTGGCTTGATTCGGACCCCTCTTCTGACTGTCTTGTGGAACAGATTGTGCAACTAGTACTTTCATTTTCGTGTCTTTCATACGTCTTCTCTCGTGTTCTTGCTCTTCTCTGATTCTATTCTGGTGATACTGGAGCATTTGGAGCATCTGGGACGGGATACTAGCTTGCCAAGTACTTTCGACTTTCAAAACTCGATTTTTAACTTGTGGACTTGAATTCTCGACTAATTTAGTAACAAAAAGATGAGGGTATGACTCGCTACTCGTCTTCAAACCACTGTTTATTATAAAACATTTCTCAAATCTAGAATAAAAATCACTAGTATCTTCGTCTGGTTTCTGTTTACATGCTGAGATTGCATCCCAGTCTTCCTTTTTCGTGGCTAATAACCTAGGCAAAACTTGTATCAATAATTCTGGTAATTCTTTACATTTGTCTCCAAGACCGGTACCTGGTACACGTATCTTATCTTCAGCTTCTAGAGCTGTCCAATCGATCTTTTTCTCTCCCACCTCCCAATCTTTTTCCTTGAGTTTTTCGTATATGCCCGCAGGCAACAGGACTTTTAACATTTTAATAATATCTGGATACGTGTATTCTCCCATACGGAGCATGTCTTTTAATTCTCGGTGGAACCCTGCTGGATCTTTGTCGTGACAGGGAATTAATTTCTTCATCTCTAAGAGTTCCATCTTGGTAACTGGGGTGTAAACAAATACTCGTTGCATTTCACCACCCGCTGTACTAACTGGGTGTACTTCTCGTAACGGATGCTGTCTATCTATATAAAACGGTTTACTTTCTGGAGGTGAGACATGAACAAAATGCGGATTTAGGAACGTTCTATATTTGTGGCGCTGTTCTAGAATGACACTAATTAAATCGGTGCCTAAACCTTTCCATCTATACTGGAGTAACTCGTTCAGGACATCATGTAACGGACCTGGATCAGAATGTTGACCCTCATACAGAGTAATGAGGTGTTGGATCATATACATACCCACCAGTCGCTGCTCGGCTGGGGGCAGTTTCAGAAACATTTGTGCCACTATTTCGTCTGGAAAAGTGGTAGAATCAGTAATCCATCGGACTGCTGATCGGGCTAGTTCTTGTTCATGCATGGTACTTAACTCACTATAACCGATTCGTGATTTCAGAATGTGATCGGTAGCTTGAAATACTTGTTCTAGAGAACCTTGTTCTGGTGCTGGAAGAGGAACAGTTTTCTTGTGTTCTAGGCGTAAATGTCGGTCTGGAAATCTAGATTTACCTACATACGCTATTCTGGCGGTGTTCTCGTCGTCTACCTCTTCAGTAGGAGAGTCATTTTCTTTCTCGCTTCCTAGAGCTTCTTTGCGTTGTTCGTGTAACCTTATTATTTCTTTACGTATTTTCTTGTACATACTCTCTATACTATTGAGTGTCTTGTGCTTACCCTCGGCTATATTATCACTCCACTTTGTCAGAATTTTCATTTCGGTCGGATCTTTAGTCGGGGAATCTTGTTCCCTAATTAAACAATTGATCAGAAACTTTAACAGCATGAACTGGATCTCAGATTTTCTGTGAGACATGACTTCACCAATACTTTCTGGATCTTGTCCTGTACGAATGAAACGATACATTCTGTCTAGATCTTCTTTCATATTCGGTAGGGTGTCCAAATACTCGGTCACCCGTCTTACACGTAATGAATATATAACCATACTATCATCACCTGGGACCGGATCATAACGGCATTCGGTAAGAGCTCGTCTGATATCTGCAACAGACTGATGTTTGGGCGTGCGCTGTAACGCACGTTCATGTAACTCGACTGATGTTACACGTTTGTGTGGCGGCGGGGTTCCCGGAGGACCTCCTCCCGCGACCCCTAAACTGGAATCGTCGACTGATACTCTTCGTGCTGGCAGAGTGACCAGTGTAGCGGGTACTTGTAATGTAGGCTGGACCGGGGGTACCGTAACAGGTGCTGTAACAGGTGCCCCGGTGACTGGAGGAGCAGGATTTACATTATTTACAGGAGCTGGCGGAACAGGATTTGCATATTCTGGGACTGTGTCGTCCAAATAGGACGAGAGAAAAATATCAGCTGCGGTCGGTTTGTGACGTAGCTTGGTCGGAACTAAAGGTGGCGGAAAATTACTGGATGCTTCCGGGGTTGCTTTTGGCAAGCCCTCGGCAAGAAGAGGATACATACCCTAATGAGGGCATTCCTCTGTCTGTCTGACTGTTCGGTTTTAACTCGTTCACCTATTTCGATTAATTCCCTTTCTTGGGCTCTTTCTAAGGATTCTCTACTTAATTCTGACTTTCTGATTTCTTTTTCGGTTCTTTTATGAGATTCTTTGCGCCATAACTCGATGGCATCTTTCTGTGACTGTCTGGCTTTCTTTTTCCATAATGCTTCTTCTACTCGCATGATGCACTCGGCATCCCATGTACCCGATACGGGCCATCTGTACTTTTCTTCTAACTGTTTGGTGTACTCCACCCACAAATCTAGATATAATATGGCACTTATGCCATGCTTTTGATACATAAAATGACCTGGACTGTCCCTAGGCGGGACAGGAACTGCTTCTTCTAACAGACCTTTTCTAGTTCTTAACTGACGTAACTTTGAAAACAATGGCATGACTGGGCTGGAGTCTAGACACAATTACAATACACAATGAACACGATAATTACTGAAGGTACACCACTTTCATACCACGACATTGAAATACATGAATGACATTTAAAATAACAGTTCGGACAAAATACTACCTGGAATACTGGAAACAGAATACATGAATTTCTCGAGAACAGAACGGACTAGAACAGAAACTAGATGCACTGCTAAAACAGTACGAAACTTACCGGTCTCATAAAGAGACACGTCAGGACCCGCATCCACCTAAGTGGACACTTCGTGTTGGATCTGTGTACCCAAACCCACGGACCAGAGACAATGCAATTGACCCTGTCTAGATACTACCCCAGCAACGGTACTCACCGGGCAGCAAGAACGGAAGGCCTCGGACTGGACTGGACTGCTACGACGACGGACGGACGAACTTCGGACTTCAGTTATAGGTGGGCCTCCGGATACCTCGGACCTTGGACTCTCGGCTTGGGCTCTGGTCGGGACTCGCCGCGTTCCTCCACCGCCTCGTCTGGACGCTGGACCGCAACCTCCGTCTCCTCCGTGGGCCTGAGGGATACTTGAAGCAGAAATATCTGCACGTGGCCGGTATGGTTCCGTCACGGCTGCAGAGGATCAGGGGGCTTGCGTGGCTTCACCGGCGCGTGGGGAAAGGGCAATTTCCTGTTCGGGCGCCATTATGTGGTAAATAAATAAATAATACCTCTATTTTTGACTAGATATACGATAACAGATAGCTCAATAAATAAGAGTCAAGATTCGAGGTAGTAGGAGTATGCAGGTTTTAATACAGCATAAAGGACAGGAACAGGACAACCTGCACGGGAATAGGATGGCAGCGCTGCACGGGGCAGGGACAAAGGAATGGAATGGCAACTTTTAATAACAGTGCACAAGTATATATACTTAAACAAAATACATGATGTTCAATACAATAGGCGTAGCAGTAGGCAGGGCCTATAGCAGTCGCGAGAGATAAGGCAGAAAGTAGGTGTAACAAGAGGCGTGAACAGGGCGTATACATAGACATGTGATGTAAACGTAACGGAATATGTCACAAATGGGCGGAAACATGGAGGGGGCTACCTAAGGAGCCGGGACCTTTAACCTAGTGGTGCGCGCAAGCTGGCAATGACGTGTTACTAGGGAGAAGCTGGGGGCTATGACTTCTGAGCTAGAAGGAGAGACGAAAGTCTGGAGAGTCAGAGCGACATGTACCTAAACACTATCTAGTATCTGATGTTTAGAGAACATGTTGATAGAATCCAAAAGTTATCAGGGCAAAGGCTAACAGACACTAAGACTGGTGCATGCATTATTCTACATGTAGTGTGTGTTGAGGAATATTAAATGACCATAAATACAGTATTTCTCTTACATGGAGACGTAAAGGCTAGACGATGACTGAAACTATTGATGCGATTCAGTAGCTTAGGAATGCAGAGAAGGAGAGCTGGACTGATAACTAGAATCATAACATACTCTTGGCAGACTGGCAGGCAGAGCCAGGCCGAGCCGGGCACTGTGAGGCAGGAAGTAAGTGAAGGGTCAGGGATACAGGTGGGGGCTGTATCGCTCCTCGGAGAGGGTTCAGGAGACTGGAGCTGAATCTGAGTCCGGGCCCTTTTGAGGCCTAGAAACGGGGATTTTCAATGAAATAACGTGCACACTGAGAAACGTGGCAATGTAGCTTTACATAGGCCTAATACTCGTAGCTTTCACGAGAACTGGAAACTGGCATACTAGAGTTGGACACAACTGTAATGGCGTCTTTAATCGATCATGGGGAATACATATGCATATTAATCATGCACATATAGCATAAGATGGGGAACACGTAGGGACACAGAACATGGCAAAATTTACTTTTCCACAACCTCTTACACATGTGTATGTATGCCACGGATTGCATGGTGTACGGAAGTAAGAATAGCATAGACAAGGTAGACCTAACACTCAGATGAGTATTCTTTCTATGTCTTTGTAGGAATTTTATTTTGCATAGGTTATTTCATTTACAATTGTGGATGTAGCTTGTTTCAAGATTAGTGGATTGTGGTTATTCCTGACTCCCGCCTATTTCTTTGATTCTGGCATGATGGAAATGGCATGTTACTCCTAGTCACAGTCACCTTGTTCAAACTCATGGGAGAATGTCTGTGAATGTGACAATGTGAGGATTGATGTACACTCCACTTTTATAGTCATTATATGAAGAATAGACCTGCATTTTTAGCATGGCATTGAGTGATCCTCCATCTGGTGTCAGGGAAGATAGATTTTGGATAGCTTTCATATATGCTTGCAGTACTTCAACCTCTTTCTTTCTTAGACCCATGCACAGTCTTTCAGAAAGACAAGGTAGTATGTTCATGAATCTTTCCTTTTTTTCAAAGTTGTTTTTTCAGAATCCCATTTCAACCAGAACATATGTCTTCCAAATGTCTTACTGTCCTCAATGTTTAGGTCTCACGAGACTTTCCTAAACATGGATGCTTTAAAATTCTGTTTACCATTATGGGGAGAGCACACAGGACACTGACTCCTCAGAGATCCTTCTTGTTGCCTCTAGGAAATTCTTCTCATGGCATCTATGTCATCTACAGATGGATGAGTTGTTTCTTATTACTATGTGAAAGGTCTTCTTCACCGGATTGAATTGATGTGCACATGCTCAGAGCTAAGGAGGGTTCTGTAGTCTTCATCTGCCACATTCTTCAGGAAGGATGCTACAAGTGCCACTCTACAAACTTTGTGATAACACTATACAAAGAACACAGATTTTTACTTGCGCACTCAAACTCATCCAAGATCCTATCTCATAAGGTCTCTGTTTGTTTGAAACTAACACCCCTAGTTTTTCTGGATTCTGTATAGACTTCCCATTAGTACAGACTAAGGCTACTCTACGCACTGGTAACTAAGGGTTAGTCTCCATCGTGACTCTTGTGCCAGTGGTCATGGCCGGCTCTTGCGTTGGTGACGCCCAGTGTAACAATGATTTTTGGCACCCCCACCCCCATGACCTCCTCCTCAGATCCTCTCACTAACACCGGGCAAAAGTGCCCCTCATCTCTCCAATCTTAAGTTATTAATAAACACCGCAGACCCCCTGAGGCCACCCCCTGAGGCCACCCCCTGAGGTCACCCCCCCTCCACAGGTCAGCACCCAAAGTGGCCGCACGAGTTGCCCTGCTCTAAAGCGGCCTGCCAGTAGTCCTTAGCCACCATTGTTCAGGTGAACCACCCAAAAACCCATCCGTCTTGAGTTTCTGAGTTTTTTGCCCGCAGGTGAGTGGGACGTGCTCTCTGGAAGCATGAGGGGCTCGAGCAGGAGCATTGGGCGTGGGCTGTGCAGTGTTGTTCTGTGCTGCACTACTCTCTATCTCTTAAAAATATATGAATTATAATGTTGTGCTAAGGTACTTCGCTTCCCTTGCCTTAGGATGGACTTGCATATATTTGGAGGAAAATGGTAAAGAGCTACCAATGCAACAGTTACAACAGTGAGCTACCACTAAATTCTGGACAAGAACAGAGGAAACATTTTTAAATAACTTGACACATTTGTCAATCCATAATTACATTTCACCACTCTCTTGGGTTCCAAGTATGATGCAGAACAGGTTCCTAATTGCAGCTTCGAATGCAAAAGAACATTTCACATCTGTTAAACCAGGTGTGAACACTGCCACGGTCCATATTGGGCATTTCACCAAAATAAACAACTCCTTTAACTTCACCTGAGTTAAAATGTTATTTTAAATCAGATTCTAACAGCTCCATCTCGTAGGAGCCTCTGGTTAAATATAAGTAAATATATTTTTCCGTGATCAATGAGAATATATTGCGCCAACACCTTCAAGAACAAAACGTACACCACTTAGAGCCCTACTGTTTATGCAGACTTGTGCAAACACAAGGTGGTGATTAAAATAGAAGTGCAAAGTAAATACTAAGGGGAAGGGTTGTCGTGTGTTCCTACGCTCCTACCTGTACTCAAAAACGCAGTCTGGGAAGACAAGAAACAAGTTGCACTATCACTACCTAAAACTACCACAATGCTGCCTTTTTACCTTCAATAGTATGCAGAGTTATTAATTTATTCACACATCCCTCATGTCTTCATTATTCCCCTTTTCTTTCCTTCTCCTATAATTTTTTTTATCTTTCTTTTCTTTTTCCTTCATTTTGCTAGTCATAGAGATTACAATTTATGACTTAATTATTGGGATTATTATCTCATGTTTCCTACAATATGAATATTTTGTTGTTGTTTTGCTAGATCTATTAACTGATGAACCACATCAAATATCATAGTTGTTAATAAATAAAATTACATATATATTTAATATTTCTGTGAGCCCAGATTTAATATTGTATTCATGGATGTTGAATCCCCTTCGATGTATAGTCTAAAAATAATGAAAAAAATGTAAATGAAAATGGTATCAAGAATAGCCACAGCTTTTAAGCTACTTATTTTTAATAAACCAGCGCCTACAAAGTTACTGGATGGATCTGCTACTGGTGAACGTGCTGCTGCCGCCAGTATCGAATAATATGACGTCTGTTTGCAAACTTGACAATGTGATTGCTGACCCTAATCTTCCCCCTTTGTAACACAAATGCTTAATCAGACACCATGCCAATTTGTTCCTGCCTGTATTTTAAACAGAAATCTTTCCTCAAAGGATCCTGCTTACCAGCCCCTCTCATCTGAACAACATAATAATGGAAAATGAGGTGGGTATGGCAAAAGGCCAAAACACACACACCTAAAAACATAAACGCGGCTCTTTAGATGGAGGACAGGGCAGCCATTTTATCTAGACCATCTCCACGCTTACATGTACTTAGAACATTCCGGCTAATTGCTTTGTTTTATGAAAACATAAAATAAATACGAGAAATGACGTGGGTTTACTAAAACGGTTCTCACAGCAATGAAACTCCTACCCAAAGTAGGACATTAAAATAGATAGTAAAATAGTAAAACAGCAAAATAGATAGTTCTGTCAGTTTAGAACACAATGTTGTGCTCTGAGCAGGTCACATATTCAACTCGTAGTAGGATTGTGGCCAAGGCACTTATCTTTCTGATTTTGGTGAAATGAGTATGGTTCAGGTGAGATAAAATAACAAATGTTTACTGATCTATGAAATGCAAATACTGTGGTACACAGCGGTGTGTAAATGCCATCTATTATTATTAAAACCACAGTTTCTTTCTCTTTCAGTGTAACCGCTGAGTTAATTCACCTAGATAAGTATCCGTCATGCTCAGGGCAAAACAATTAATTCATCTCCTGAAAAAAAACTCCCTGAATCCTGCATTGCTCAGCAACGTGCACATTACTAAAGCCATAATTGATTTAGCGAACACAATCTAAGATACCTCTACAGCCAACCAATGAGCTTTATGGCTGACAAAAAAACTACTGAGGGGGCAATAATCCAGATTCGGAAAGCACTGTAGTATTAAAATAGTCCTATTGTGTGTCATCAGTGAAATAGACACTTCCCTGCTTTGTTGTCGTACTGGACCATGTGCCAGAAATTGCACAGTAGAGATCCTTCTTAACATCATAAAGACTTGAATGATCATGTGTAGAAGAGTCCTTTGCAAGTTGTCATTTAAAAAAAAAAAAAAATTACGCTAACAAAATTTATGGCCTGATTACAATCTTGGTGGATGGGATACTCCATCACAAACGTTACGGATATTCCTGTCTGCAGTATTCAAAGTTCCACAGGACATAATGGAATTGTAATTTGGCAGAAGGGATATCAGCCATGTTTATAACAAAGTGACCTTGACCTCCAACGTTGTAATCAGGCCCTTAGTTATGATCATATATGCCTAAGACTTATCACATAGGCAAAACTACAATGTGCTAAGCCGTATTCACACATGGCCAATAGGTTCCTTTACCCACGCCAGCTTCATGCGCCAACATATACTCTTTCATGTCCAGGTAGTGCATCATGTCCCCAGTACAGCCTAACAAAGCAACGTCTGGCTTAATGGTGAGATATAGCATCCTATGCCACGTGCAGATTCCTAGGTCCATCTACAGCTGCATACACCCAGATAAAACCTCTTATACCAAGTACATGCTCCAAAGCCCATAGCTAATCTAATGCACTCAGGTCTTGCCTCAGGTGGCCAGGCAAAGTCCAATTTACCAAAGACAGACTCATAGGCCTGGAGTGTGGAGTCTGGGGCTGGAAGAAAGTCGATTAGCAAACAGGGTTCCTAGAAAGGTAGGCAGTGACCTGAATTAGCACTTTCAGCGGGTTAGGGATGGCAAGAAGTGCTTCAGAGGGAGTTAATATAAGGTCCCCATCCTCATGATGGATATGGGACAAACCAGGGAAATAGAATGGCACATGAATTTAGTTGGGCACCTTGAACAATGAGAGTAGGGAGCAATCCTGGAAATATGCAATACTGTAAACAATACTGTGTGCAAATAATATAAACCATTAATGATTGAGTCCGAGAGTTTAAACAGCGTTGTTGCGTTAGAGACCTCTCAATTGGTAAAGACCTAGCAAAGGGCGGAATTCCTTCAGCAGTTAGGATCCAGAGGTAAAAGGGATTGAAGCACAACAGTCTGAATTTGAGTGATACTTTAACTAATGTTTTCATGGAAGTATAAGAATTCAGCAGTCTCTGGGATCAAGCGATCCTCCTAAGGAGGATGTGGCTCTCCCACTTGTGTGAAGTAAGTAAGACACGTTCACGGGGCACTTCCAGATGAATAGAAAGGAAATGCAAAGGTCTTATTCATCTGCACTGTGTGCAGGCCACTTTGCAAGGCAGCATCCAGGACAGAACATTCTGAATGAGGAATCAGGCAGAGGCGGATAAATTGGGTGCAGAGGCCATCATTTCCCTCCTGTCCCAGGGAGGCGCATTCCTTCACATTCACCGTTAAGGCTTTTGGATCAACAGCACAGGCTAGGCAGTCAGGGCTGTGGTAAAGCAGCTTTTGAGCACACTTTCTCTTATTGCTCAGAGCAAAGGAACTCCTTCCAGGGCTCTATACACCCTCCTTACCCCAGAGCCACTGTCAGCAATGATAGTCAGTTCACAGAGAGGATGGACTTCTTTGTCCAAGAAGCTCAAGGTTCACCCAAGCAAGCTTTCTCCCCAGGTGTGGCCAAGAAACAAACAGTCACCAGGAGCCAGGCAGGTCAAACAGCATATTCTGCTGTCCACAATGATTCCTTGGTGCAGTGTAGATCAGATCCACTCCCAAAACCAGAATCTCACGTTTTCATCGTGCCCAGCCAAACAGCCACCTTGGAGGAAGGGGTTCCAACCTTCATGGATGGCAGTGGATGGAACAAGATCTATCTTTCTTTAAGTGACTGGCCCGTGCATTGCCGGGTAGGAGCTAGCCTGCGACCGAACCATCAACTTCAGACCTCCCCTACCCAAAGTTAGGGAGAGGTTTCTGTATGTGAATGATTTGTTTCTGAAATTTTATGAGAGAACAAGCAGATAAAACAGGTAGGGGTGCTGACCACCATCACTTGGAAGACTTGTGGTGCAAATACCGAAAAGGAACTCCAAAGGGATATGCTAAGTTTATAGATTTGTAGGCTAAGGTATAGGATCATGTGTGCAGATACTGCTCTGTTTGCACAGGTAATCCCAGTTGGACCATAGAATACCAAGTTTAAATATCAGGGATTCAGATATACCAATATAGCCAAAGTTCAGAGGAATTTTCCTTTTCTCCCCCCTGCGTCCTTTATCCCACCCCCATCTTGCCTTAAAGAAATCTTTTGGTCTTACTGCAGGGGAAGGCAGGATGCTGAGGCCTGGCCAGTGGGGTGGATGAGAGAGCAGTGTGACTCCCACCTCAGCATCACACATGAATTCAAACTTCCTGCTCCAATGTGGCAGACAAATGGGAAATTGACAGGGCCCAGAATACTTTGACCCCGGGACAGCTTGGAGTCAAAAGATGAAGGAAAGTGTGCACCCACACACAATGCAGGTTGGACCCAAATGAAGCCACCACACCTAGCTGACACTCACTCCAATTGTCTGTAATCCAAAGCCCCAGTTTAGCGATAGTGTTTAACCAGTGTTGACATACCGCATATCAACATGAATCACAGTTACCGAGGAGACGCATATGTCGAAATTGATAGGGATGGACAGATGGTGAAATGGAATGAGGAGGAGCAGGCGAGGTGTGTCAAGGGAACAATCCAGGACAAAGGTCCTCATTGTGCTTGACAACATATGCTTCCAAGTTACCTGTCTCCACTGTAGACAATCTTCCATACTATCATCATGATGGAGAAAAACTACAAAATAAGCACTACCTCCACAATGTGGAGCACGTTCTCTTATTGCCCAACTCTAAATTAAGTGCCACGCCTTCATATTGCACGTGTATGATAAGAAATCCACCAGACTATAGGATGAATGTGTGCCACAGTGAGATTGCCCTCATCAGCTACTCACCCACTCTGGCACCAACAGGCCAGTGCTGTCTCTCAGTGCTACTTGTTTGTGCTGGAAATATTATTTGAATTTTGAGGGTGCTTCAAGACTTCTAACAGAATGTTTTTTTTTTATCACATGTTCATACAATTGCTTAGAGTTTGCCTGCCAGCAACATGTAGCAATCTGAGCATCATTGTTTCTTATGAATATGCCATTTGTTCTCCAGATGCATATTCCCTCCGAACTATAATTGAGAGCCTGTGATTGCAAATATGTCAAAGTCCAAAAGTTTAGGTTCAGAGATTCATGGCCCTATGGCATTTTACATTTGACCCCGCTTTTCGTCTGATGTTCGGGTTATGTGGCGGCTCTGTGTGAGTTCATCTGGATGAACTACAGAAGTCTTCATGGTTGAAAATGATAGTTCTGAGAAGTAGCAATCCTTTAGCAGTAGGCGCTATAAATTGAAAGTCGTTACTGTTCTCACTCAAACGTAGCTCATTTTTCACAAAGCACAGATCTTTGAACAATCTCCCTGCAGGCCCCTGGAAGGCAATTTTGACCTACTGGTCAGTAAGCGAGACTGTATTATTAAATAATGTGACTGGCACAGGCTGTGGCAATGAAGCATTGGTAACAAAATTCACGCTGCAATTTCTGCATTAGATCAATTATGGGGAATATTACCAAGGGTGGCGATAGAATTATCGCCACTTAGCGGCCAAAAACTACCTATCGCCCTATTAGCAAGCTGTCACTAACAACAGTTAGCAACAGCTTGTAGGCGATAGCGAGCGGTTTGGGTCCCGCTTTGCATGTCAGCGATATTTATCGCTAATGACATGCAAAGTGGGCGTACCCAACCTGTTAGCGACTGAAAGGAGTCGGTAACCTCTCTATCGCCTATTACCAACACAGGCGTAGCGATGGAAATATTTGCGCTAAGCGCGAATATCTCCAAAAACGAACGCCTGCTCAGTCCAGTTCTTAGCCATTATATCCAATGGGAGGTGGATATCATGGCTAAGACCCTGTTAGCGATAATGCGTGAATATCGCTGTATTCTCAGCGATATTCACGGATTTTGCAGCTATCGCCAGGAATTTTAACTCTTTTCAGATAAACGTTGCTAATAGCACGTTATCTCAGCGATAAAATCCTGCGATGCGCGGCGATAAAAACATTGCCGCTAAGCCTACATAGCGATAAATATCGCTATTTGTTGGTAATATGCCCCTTAGTCTTTAAAACGAATACGAAGCTATTAGAAACCGAGATTTGAAAAAAACCTCACAATTAAGTACTTGTGCTCTTAGGATTGTTAAGAAAATAAACTATGTCATGTAAGTCCTAATCAAGGGGCCGATTAGGATTGCGGTGAATCCGCATCCTCCAGGCCGGCGGAAGACCGTCCGCCGCTTTTCCGCCGTGGTCGCCTTCCGACCGTGGCGGAAAAGCTCTAATATGGTGGCGGTATCTATCAGACACCGCCAGCCATATTAGGATGGGGCAATAAACATGCTTTTCCGTGGCGGCTTTTCCGCCGTGGAAAAGCATGTGGTCTTTGTTGTTTGGGGGCCCGTTGCGAGCCCCCAGGGTGTTGGAGGGTGGGGGGTGCACATGGGGGGACCTATGGTACCCCCCTGCTTTGGCATGCACAGGGTGGCAGGCACCACGCGGTGCATGCCAAGGTGCATGCCAAGGCTACGCATGCATATTTTGCATTGCGGCAGTTGCTGCTTAAAGCAGCACCCGCCGCAATGTAAACTATACGGGATGTGGCCGCCAGGGTAGCGGTCACATCCTATTTCGCACGGAGGGACCGCCGCTGCCCCTGCAGACGGTCCCTCCACCTCAGGGGTGGCGGACGGACGCAGGTCCGTCCGCCATCCTAATAGGCCCCATAGATGGTAGTATGCATGGCATTCAGACAAATGGCGAATTCTGTCTTAATTTGTTTGACCCTACCTGCCTTTTTTCAATGTATGCCGAGAGTATGGTTAAACATATGACATTTTTACCTTTGATAATTTGTCCTGCAGCAAAGCCATTTTTTGCAAGGACGACATCCGTTCTTACACACACCCTGAACAAAATGTACTCATATATTGCACTTCCCGGAACCTTTACACTATTTATGCAAGATCCATTTAGTGTGTGTGAATCAGGAGCTTAGGAAAGTGAGGGAAAATGAGTTCCAAGACATTTGTGAGTTTCAAAAAGATTACTTTTAAATAAGTAAGTAAATTAACTTTGGAGCCAATTATCAATCCCTTGCATACTAAAGTAGAACACAAATACCCATAACTTGATATGTGTTTCCCTGATAAGCCACGTACGAGAAGGACATGAGGCTGCCTGCCTGCCCGCCAACAGATCTGGTAACGTTCACCCTTAAAGATAAGGAGTATATTTCCGTGGACAGTCATCAAAAGACCTCGAAAGGGAAATGTTACAGATTTTATTTATACACCTAATGTAGGGTGAATGATACGATGCACAACCAACACCTTTCATGAGTGCGTGCATGTACACAATTCATGCACTGGCCTTATTTGTCATATGCGTGCATTTTGCCTTCTCCTGTAACATTCACGAGTCAGGTCTTGATTTAAGCAGTGGAGTTGAGACTAGGGTGAGGGCCCAGCCATGTTAGATCTGTCGCAGCCAAGTTTTATTTAAACAAAACAGAGAAAGTGGGCTTATGCAAGCCCCTTTCAGCTAGTGGTAATTTGGGTCCTCTCCTTTCAGCCTGTCCTTGTTTTGTGTTCTTCATATTTTGTAATAGGCACAAGGACATTGACCATTTTTACATTTTGCAGAGGCGAGTGGGAATTCGAAGCTTTCTGAATTCGAAATTTCATCTGAGCCCCTTTGAGGCTCCAGCATTGAGTCCAGAGGAGGGCAGTGCCAACTGAGTGCCACCCGAGCTGGACTCTGTCTTAGCGGTGTGATTCGGAGGAACATACAGTGGTCGCAGGTGGCAGGGCATCTATCTTGCACCATGGTAATGCAGGCTATGTATAGTTAAAAAGATTAATGGTGACCATATAAGAAGGTGGGTTTCCAACAAAGGTATTGAAAACCTCCCCCTTTTAAAAAAAATATATCAGTAGAGATCCGAGTGTGTGTGTGTGCGTGTGTCTGCGTGTGTCTGCGTAGATAGGCTGTCTGTCACCTATGTGAAGTGAGAGGCAGGTGAACTTCCCTGAAAATGTTGCCTGCGGCCTGTACCCCTGCCCTAGCATCATATTATTCCTGCTCTATCCAGTGCTGCCAGCTTTACCAAAGTGAAGACGAAAGATAATTGGAGCTATGAGATACTGGAAGTGCAGTCATGTGCGCCAGTCTTCTCCAACAATGAAGGATAGCGTCCCCGCTATGACACCTATTGGCTCATGAAGCCTGGTGGCTGGGTACATCCCCAGGACAGATTTTCCAATACACACAATGTCCCTTACCTCCACTGCTGTGCTGGAGGCTGCATGGTGAGGTAAGAGACTCCATTGTATCCCTCAACTCTGGCTCACATAGCAAGTCAGGTAGGTTTAATCCCTCTGAGTCAGGCAAAAGGGCAGCAATCCAGCAAGGCAGTAGTCCAGGAAGGTAATTGTCCAACAGAGCAGTACTCAAGAAGAGTAGCAGTCATTTCAGCAGCACAGCAGTCCTTTTTCCTGGCAGAGTCTCCATTGGTCCAGAAGTGTACTAAAGAGTTGGTGTCTGACGTCCAATATTTATACCTGGTGTCTCCTTTGAAGAGGGAGAAGCTTCTAGAGATTTCCGTTTGAAGTGCACAGGTTTCCTGGCTCCCCTGCCTTGTGTCTAGACTAACTACATGAGGTATGCAGGCCTATGTGAGGTAGGAAAAAGGCTATTCAAGTGTAAGTAAGGCTGTGCCCAGCTCTGCCCTCCCCTGCACCACTAAGTTCTCTATTGAGTGTGGCTGTCTGGGAGTAATACACAAAGCTCAACGGTCAGTTATACCCAGTCAAGTAACCCAGTGATGAGCTGCAGGCACTTAATTGCTAAGGCGGAAGCATGCCAGCTTTTTAAAAGTGGTACAGAAGGGCGTGGTGATGGACAGAGCATCTGAACCAATCAAACACTCACACCCGGTCAAAAGATCTGGGTTTAATCCATCACCGTTCTTTAGCCCACTCTGCCACCCCAGTTCAGACATGGCTATATGCAAATCAGTCTGACCCTGTGCCTCATGGGAACAGTCCAGCCCGAACTGCCAAGCCATGCCTTCCCTGGACTGGAAACAAGCTTCCGAGGACCGGTTTCTGGCATTGCAGCCGTCTTCAGCCCGGCTTGCTTGAATCCAGTGGCAAAGTGAGCAAGGGACTCACATCTGAGCAAACCCTGCCACACTTATGGCGGCCAAAAGCGGTACAAAAGGGGGTGGTGATGGACGGAGCATCTGAACCAATCAAACACTCACACCCAGTCAAAAGATCTGGGTTTAATCCATCACCGTTCTTTAGCCCACTCTGCCACCCCAGTTCAGACATGGCTATATGCAAATCAGTCTGACCCTGTGCCTCATGGGAACAGTCCAGCCCGAACTGCCAAGCCATGCCTTCCCTGGACCGGAAACAAGCTTCCGAGGACCGGTTTCTGGCATTGCAGCCGTCTTCAGCCCGGCTTGCTTGAATCCAGTGGCAAAGTGAGCAAGGGACTAACGTCTGAGCATACCCTGCCACACTTAAGGCGGCCAAAAGCGGTACAAAAGGGGGTGGTGATGGACGGAGCATCTGAACCAATCAAACACTCACACCCAGTCAAAAGATCTGGGTTTAATCCATCACCGTTCTTTAGCCCACTCTGCCACCCCAGTTCAGACATTGCTATATGCAAATCAGTCTGACCCTGTGCCTCATGGGAGCAGTCCAGCCCGAACTGCCAGGCCATGCCTTCCCTGGACCGGAAACAAGCTTCCGAGGACCGGTTTCTGGCATTGCAGCCGTCTTCAGCCCGGCTTGCTTGAATCCAGTGGCATATCTTTTGACTGGGTTCAGATGCTACGTCCATCACCACCCCCTTTTGTACAACTTTTTAAAAGTGTCATTTCCACAATTGCTAATTAAAAACAGAATATACCATAAGAGATGATTTCTCATTACAATTCTGAAGGCACCAACCAATACCTGTTGCTATTTGGAATTACAGCTTATTCAATGTAATAGGGTAACTCCAATGTTATCCTATGGGAGAGGTAGGCCTTGCAGTAGTGAAAAAATAATTTAAGAGTGTTTCACTACTAGTACATATTCAACTTTTTAAATACACTGAACCATGCCCTCTGGGCTGTCCTGGAACCACCCTATGGGTGACTTACATCTATTAAAAAGTAAGGTTTGGGCCTGGCAAGAGGTTTATTTTCCCTGGTCAAAATGACAGTTTAGAACTTCATCCACAGGCTGTAATGGCAGGCCTGAGTCATGTTTAAAGGGCTACTTAAGTGGGGGGGGGGGCACAATCAGTATTGTAGCCCCACTAGTGGTATTTATTTTTCAGGCCCTGGACACATGTAGTGCCACTTTACTAGGGTCTTACAAGTAAATTAAATTGGCTAATTGGGTGTAAGCCAATTCTACCATGTATTAAGGAGAAATCACAAGCACTTTAGCACTGCTTAGTAGTGGTAAAGTGTGCAAAGTCCTAAATGTCAATACAAAGAGGGTCAATAAGCAGGAAGGTGTAGGCAAACAGTTCAGGAATGACCCTACAGAAAGGGTCAAGACCAACATTCAACATATAGAAAGCAAAAAATTAATGATAAGTACAATGAAATATATATTTAATTAATTCACACTGTGCTATGTTTAAGTGATTGTCATAAACAATGCAATAAAGTTCTACTTTAGAAAATCATCAACATGTGTTTAAGTCCTTTTTTAACAGTTTTCAAGCTAGAACCCACTGCAAGAGTGCTTTGCATTTAAGCTGTAGAGCATAGAGCTCCAGATAAAAGTGGTTTAAAAATATGCTAAGCTTTCCTGCTGCACTCCCTGCAGCCCCCCACAACATTAGAAAAAAATACTTGGTTGTGCTCCGGGGCCTTCTAGGGACAATATCAACCTTATTAAACATTTTCTTTTAGCAGGTGTATTTTAAGTCAGCTTAGGTGTGACTTACTATTAAGATTTCTGTGACCAAGCATGTCTTCCTTCTATAAACCAGTGGTGGCCGGCACAGGTAAGAGCAGTGGAGCAGTGGGGTGAGACGGGATGAGGTGGGGGGTGGAGAAGTTAACAGAGGAAGAGATTGGTAAAATGAAATAAAAAAATTAATAAAACCACTTACCTTGTGCTAAGATAAGTAGTTTTATTCGTTTTTTTAATGTAATTTTACATATTCGGTCATCTGTCAACTTCCTAATCAACCTGCCCCACCCCATCGCCCACAGCTCTTACCTGTGCTGGCCGCCACTACTGTAAACTACTCACAGGTTTGCGAATAAGGACTGGATATTGAAGTGTAACTCTCAAGACAAGAACAGGACACAATTACTCCTAGAAAAAGTGTGATGAATAGTCAGTCTGTTTTTGATCTTTGGGTGGAGAAAAAAGAAGCTTCAACCAGTTCCGTCACAAGGGGAGGATAGCAGGGCCCCAGGACCTGCAACGTTGGGGTCTTGCTCTCCTATTTCAATATGTGTTAATAATGCAATAGAAGGTCTAACTGGTTCTTTCTTAGTGCAGCAAATTTGGCAACGCCATTAAATGTCACTAAACATCATGGGCGTTATTTATGAACCCTTGCGTCACTTTTACCCCGCTGGTGCGTCACTTTTTGTGACGCACCAGCAGGGTAAAAAATGCGCCATGTTGAGTCATATTTACAAAGTGACGCATCTAGGTAGATGCGTCACTTTGTAAACCCCTGCGCCACATTATACCTGCGCCAGATATAATGTATGCAGGGTGGGCGTTTTAACGTAAGTAAGCCTCCTAGAAATGACACAGTGAAATCTATGAGATTTCACTCCGTCACTTCTAGGACGCAAATGCGTCATTATCTTACGCCTGCCTCACAGCAGGCGTAAGACTGACGCAGGGCCATTGAAATGGGACTTGCCCATGTTAAATGGTGCATTGCTGAAGTTGCGTCACTTTTGTGACACACTCCAGCAATGCGTCATTTTTTGCGCCTACAGATACGTCAGAAATACTGACGTATCTGTAACTCCTTGCGACATGATGCGTCATATTGTAAATATGACGCATCCAGCATGTCGCAAACAGGGCGCAATGAATAGTGACGCATCGCTGTTTTCACGCAGCGATGCGTCACTTTTCATAAATGAGGCCCCATGTTTTCACTTTTCATAGAGTACATGTCTTCCAAATTATGAGCTGATTCTTTGTTCACAAACGAAAAATGGGCCCTGAGCAATTTCAACTGCTGGCCCCACCAAAGCGTCTGACATGCCTTACTGCCACACTTGACTCGTCCCGAGCCAGACTGAAACTTGGGAGGATTGGTTCCTCTTCCGAATTCCGCCCTTGTCACGATCGCAACCTAGCGACCCCACAGGTGGCTCCAGTCTGGTCTTCTAGATTTTTGGATCCCCTCAATTAGATCATTCCTAATCACCCGGTGCCCGGATACATCACAGGGATTGACAGACCCCCTTCAACTTCCCACACCGATTAATCTACCCATTTAGTGGAATAACGCTTGCCTGGCGCCTCGCCTCTTCTGGCCTTGCCAACATTCTGATTGATCTATCACGCCTGGAATGCAAGACCTATCCTATGCTAAGTTCAGCACTAGTTTGAAACTAGTGACCATTGTCCTGATGATGACATGAAATCAATCAGGTTGAAACGCCGTTGACTACCCAGCACAGAAGTTTGGCACTGTTGTGGTCAATTTATTTATTTATCGTACAATCACTTGAGTAGGGGAGTCCAGGTTAGAGTGGCACCACACAACCCATTAGGCATACCTGCTGGTGAGGTATCCATGCTCTATTGGTTACTAACACTCTTGTAAAGGGTTCAGGGATGCAGTGGCAATGCAAACCCAATTTTGTTCTTTGGAATAGCACACTCAAACACTGCCCTAAGAAAATGCACTATATATATTTAAAAGTGTTTCCTGTTACGTAGCACATGTTTAATAACCACACAGAACACAATTAAACTGCACATGTGCATGTTATTTATTTATTTTATTTTATTTATAAAGTTTTATTACTAGCAGAAAAAATAACAATAACATTTCTAACAAAATTAGAAAGTTCCTAGTAGCCTATCACCCTAAAGCTACTTCCATGCGCTACACTGTGGGAGGATGGAATAGCTCTAGAGTTTCTTGAGGCATAACACACTGTACACCTCTTCACAGTGAATCAGCTGTGGGTATGAGACAATGCTACAACAGTCTGGCAGGACCTCCTTTGATAACCGGGTTTGAAGGCCACTTGAATTCAGTGGTCAAATTAAGGGGTTTATATAGGGTTGACCACAAACCTTTAGCCACACACTTTATAGTAAGCCAAGATGTAACCAGTCTAAATGAGCATGATGGAAAAAATATCAATTCAGACTACATGTTTATCTTGCTTGTCTGTTGTCAAACCTTGAAACATAGATATTGTGTAGCTTGTATCAGACTCATGTCATCTTATGTGAGAGCAAATCATTGTTTAGAAGTGTTCAGAGGAAATGACACTTTCACCACAAGTTCTGCTAAAGGTAATGACATGCTGAATGGAACAGAAACAGACTGCCTAATATAACATGCTCAACATGGAGCCTGGCTTTGAGATTTCATGACAAATGATCTTGCAATAATATGATATGTATACACCAGCAAATTATTCATAGATTTGTTGTTTATTGTGAGAATCTTGCCTGGTATATGATGTACACTAATGTAAGTGGGCACCTTGCACCAGTCCAGACAACCCTTAAGGTGATTTAAGAGGTCTCAGACAACCTTAGAAAGCTATCCACGTGGTAGCTGTGGAGAGCAGCCTTCAGGCTTAGTCTTGAAGGAGTGTAAAGCAGTTTGTTTTACCAGAATTCAATCTTATAGTATAGATTGAATGAAAAAGACACACCAAATATTTATAAAAATATGTATATATTATATAACACTATCTAGTATATTACAGTATCTCCTACGCAGAGATGGACACAAAACACACAATACTTTGGCAAAAGCAACCCATGCAGGAAGTCAAGAAGGTGCACGGTTGGGACCAGCAAGGTCCAGGAGACTCACCACAAGCAGAGGAGTCAGGGTAGGCCAGAGCAATTGGAGAAGCAATAGGAAAACAAAGGTGTTCCACAAATGGACCCATGGGCCAAAGACATAGAGTCACGAGAGAACCTCAAGCAGCTCATCAAAAGATGCAGGACACGATGCGGTGTGGTGAAGATTCGGGTGACTGGAGGTGCTCAAGGTTGGGGCTACTTGGAGTTTGGAGATCTTCTTGCAAAGATGTCAACAAGCCTTTGCAACTGCTAAAGGGACCCGGTACCCAGGGGTCAGGTATTGCAACCCCCACAAGGACTACTGGCCTCAAACTTGGTAATAAGGTAGAGCAGGCCTCTGGAGCTGAGGAAACCAGCACCTGTTTTGCAGAGTCCACGGATTCTGGAGGAGCTCGGGATCTGCCGACTGGTCATCTTCGTTGCGGTGCCCGTAAATGCAGGGGAGTGACCCCTTCACTCCAAGGGAGATTACTTCGGTTGTCCTTGATGCTTCACAGGCCTTGGAAGGTTTCTGTATAATGCACAGATGATGCTGCAGACTGAAAGGGAGACAAAGTCAGGTCGACCGAATTCCAGAGTGCCCAGACTAGTAGAAGTGCAGTGGTTTCATTTCTGAATCATATCCCACGACAAATCTAGGGACCTACACACAGGTAGGCCCTTAGGTACCCTATGGAAAGGGTTGGAAAGATTCAGGGGACCCTCCTAGGGGAAGGTCTGGACAGGGGGGGTTACTCCCATATCATTTGTCCAGTTTTGTGCCAGCGCATGAGCCAACGGCTCCCAGGACTGGTTTGAACTGGACTATGCACAGGCACACCAAATGTGTCCCTCATGTAGACTTTCAGGCATTGGCAAGCACACCCACCCAGACCTAATACACTAAATCCTGCCTGGAAGGTGGTCACACCTCCTTGTGATAGGATGCTTATTGTTCTACCTTCCCCTGCTCAAGCTTGGCTCAGCAGCAGGAGGGCAGAAATGTGTCTCTGGTCGGCAGCAACATTTTGTGCTGTCCGGGACTAGAAGGCTGCTACCGGGAACACTGAGAGCCTAATGGAGGGCTCTTCCAGTGCTTGGAATCATACCTCCCACACTGTTTACAGTGTGGTGGTATGATTCCAACATGTTTGATACCAAATATGATAGGATTAGTTGCAGCTGTTTTCAAGATGGTCATCGGGCGATTATGCGATGCCCCTCTATATAATACATGGCTGCTTCACTGACAACCCAGAAGAAAGGACTCCGAAGGCTGCAGGGGTGTCCTGCTAATGCAGGGGCACCCTCTCACTTAGAAACAAGCACCCTGCCCTCAGGATTGTAAAGGACAGCTTTAGGGGTGACTTATATGTTTTAAGTGCAGTGACCCGTAGATATACTAAACCTATATCTTTCGTAAGTGGTGCATGCACCAACATACACAGGCTGCAATGGCAGGCCTGTAGTTCCATTTTGAATGGTATCTCATGGGTGGCATAATACATGCTGCAGCCCATGGAAGACCTCTGGGGTACGTGTGCCCATGGTACATGGGTACCATATACTAGGGACTGACAAGGGTACCCCAGTATCCAATCTGGGATTTACCTAAGTACCTAACAAAACCGTTTAAGGAGAAAGCAGATAGTCTGGGGTTCTGATAAGCAGGATCCCAGTCAGACTAGTCAAAAACAGCATCACATCAGGCAAAAAGTGGGGTAACCATAAGAAGCAGATCCTACTTTCCTACATTCATAATCTTCTTTTCCTGAGTGACCATGTTCACTCATGAAAATACAAGAGTAAGTCACACCTAAACTGAAACAATTGTTACTCATGTTACTCACTGAAAATTATTTCTGAAAGTTGGCTGGATGTGTAATTCACATCTAAGATATCTGTGGGCAAATTTTAATTTATGCCAAATACCCCAAAAACGAAATTATGCAAAATGCTAGCATGGCATTTTGCGTTATTTTTATAGGGCAATGTGCATCCTTGCCGTCATTTTGGATGCAAATTTTGCACAAAAAAAAGCAGACTATTGCCATAATAACATGGCGTAATCTGTGGCATTTTTCTTAAAGAGCATTATGTTCGGGGAGAGGAGTTGGCCTAACGGATTGGGCGGTCGACCTCAAATCTGAGGAAATGGGTTCGAGTCTCGGCAGCGACACTGAACTTCCTGTGATTATGGGCAAATCACTTAATCGCCCTGTGCCTAACAATAAAAGAATGTTTCCTCGCCGGACACACACTCGACGCCGTCTTCTCATCCAGCAAAGACATCGCCTTCAGCCACGCCACAGGACTCCACTGGACGGACCACAGCTGCGTCCACTTCACCTTCAGAAGAACGACGATCCACCACCACCAGCAACAGGTTGCCCGAAGAAGCTGGAACAAGATCACAGCCGACCAGCTCGCCGCTTCCCTGAGTCAGCACCCTCCCGCCAGCTCAGCGAACCCCAGCCAGGCCGCCGACAACCTCACGAAGTGGATCAGCAACTGCGCGGACGAACTCGCCCCTCTGAGGACCCCGCCCAGCAGACCCGGCAGCAAGAAAGCCCCATGGTTCACCGACGAACTCAAGAGCTCCAAGAAGAACTGCCGAGCCCTCGAGAAAGTCTGGAGAAGGGAACCAACACCGGACAACAGGACCACCCTCAAGCTTGCCACCCGGAAGCACCACCAACTGATCCGCGCCACCAAGAAAACTGCATTCAAGGACCGGCTGGACAACAACGCACACAACTGCAAGGAACTCTTCAACATCGTGAAAGAGCTCTCCAACCCCAACGCCGGAAACAACGACATCACCCCATCGCAAGACCTCTGCAACTCCCTCGCCTCCTACTTCCACAACAAGATCGCGGACATACACAACAGCTTCAGTATTCAACCATCGCACACAACGACCGCAGCAACGCCGCCCACCACCACCCTCCGCGCCTGGACTCCGATCAGCACCGATGACACCATCCGCATGATGAACTCCATCCACTCCGGATCTCCAACCGACCCCTGCCCTCACCACGTCTTCAACAAGGCCGACACCGTCATCGCACCCCACCTGCGGGACATCATCAACACCTCCTTCGACACCGCCACCTTCCCGGAGAGCTGGAAGCACGCCGAACTCAGTGCTCTACTAAAGAAACCAACAGCGGACCCCACCGAACTCAAAAATTACCGCCCCATCTCGCTCCTCCCGTTTCCAGCCAAAGTCATCGAGAAGACCGTCAACAAACAGCTGGCCGCCTTCCTCGAGATGAATGGATCCCTGGACCCCTCACAGTCTGGCTTCCGAGCCAACCACAGCACCGAGACCGCCCTCATCGCTGCCACCGATGACATCAGAGCCCTGATGGACAACGGAGAAACAGCGGCCCTCGTCCTCCTAGACCTCTCCGCGGCATTCGACACTGTCTGCCACCGCACCCTAGTGCAGCGCCTCAGCAACGTCGGAATTCAGGAGAAGGCACTGGAATGGATCGTCTCCTTCCTCGACGGAAGAACACAGAGAGTCCGTCTACCACCGTACAAGTCAGAGGCCACCGAAGTCATCTGCGGCGTCCCTCAAGGATCCTCGCTGAGCCCCACCCTCTTCAACGTCTACATGAGCCCCCTCGCGCCCATCGCACGCCAACACAACCTGAACATCATCTCCTACGCCGATGACACCCAGCTGATCCTCTCCCTGACCAACGACCCCGCCGCTGCCAGAGCCAACCTTCACGAAGGGATGAAAGATGTAGCCGAGTGGATGACGACCAGCCGCCTGAAACTGAACTCAGACAAGACGGAAGTCCTCATCCTGGGCTCCTCGCCCTCCGCCTGGGACGACTCCTGGTGGCCCCTCGCCCTGGGCACCGCACCCACACCGACAGACCACGCACGCAACCTGGGCTTCATCCTGGACTCCTCCCTCTCCATGACCAGACAAGTCAACGTCGTCTCCTCGTCATGCTTCAACATCCTGCGCATGCTACGGAAGATCTTCCGGTGGATCCCCATCGAGACCAGGAAGACGGTCACCCAGGCCCTCGTCACCAGCCGACTGGACTACGGCAACGCCCTCTACGCCGGAACCACCGCCAAGCTCCAGAAGAGACTCCAGCGGATCCAGAACGCCTCAGCCAGACTCATCCTCGACATCCCCCGACGCAGCCACATCTCCGGACATCTGAGAGACCTGCACTGGCTCCCCGTCAACAAAAGGATCACCTTCCGTCTCCTCACCCACGCACACAAAGCCCTACACGATCAAGGCCCGAGCTACCTCAACAACCGCATCAACTTCTACGCTCCCAAACGCCACCTCCGATCAGCCAGCCACGCCCTCGCCGCCGTCCCCCGCATCCGAAGAACGACAACAGGAGGAAGGTCCTTCTCCCACCTGGCCGCCAAGACCTGGAACTCCCTCCCGACCGACCTGCGCCTGACCCAAGACCACCTCTCCTTCAGGAAGAAGCTCAAGACCTGGCTGTTCGAGCAGTAGCAGCACCCCCCCCCCCCAAGCGCCTTGAGACCCTCCGGGTAGGTAGTGCGCTCTATAAATGTCCTTGATTGATTGATTGATTCCTCATGTAACATAACTGGTGCTATGTAAAGTGCTCTATTACCCAATACAGAGTGATTTTGCGCTATAAAAAACTCTGTAAAAAAAACCATGAAATTCTAAGAATAACATAACATTATGCAGGCGTAAACAAAATATTGGAGAGTCCGAAATCTAAGAATGGAGTAAAATTAGAGTGACCAGATTTTAAAAATCAAAAACCGGGACATTTACTGAACATGGAGGAAAGGCTACAATTTTATACTGGCGCAAAATTCCTTTATTTGCAGCGTTCATCAACACACGAAGGCAGTCAACGCAGTAAGGGTCTAAATTAAAAGCAACTTTTAAACCCAGCCGAGGGTGTGTTCAGGGCACATGTCCTAAAAAGAAGTGGGGGGACTAACATAGTTAGGCAGTATGCAAGTGACATCATGGCGAGCAGCATAATGGTGCATGACATCATGGCGCATGACATCACGGCGCATGACATCACACATGGCATCACAGGAATTGACGTCATATGAAGTGGCATTACAAGCCACAACTTTAGAAGTGACATCAGATCTTAAGCCCTCACATATATGTTTAGCAGGTCTAACAGGAGTACATTTGAGCGCAATTAGAGTATACATGCAAACCCTCCTGATTTAGGCAGAAGATTCACACTTTTGTAAGCTATGCATAAAACAATGTTGACTTTGGCCGGCGTAAAGCTTCCCCTACCCAATGATTGAAAAAACTAACTCTACCACCAGCCTACTCAATCAGGCATATTATTCCATATGCAGCACATTTCCATGTAGATATGATAGCTGCCTGCACTCTCCAAAGGTGAGACGACTATCCTACGCAAAGTATTCTTACTCAGCCTTACCCACCTGCACTCATTTAAGGAGATTGGGGCTAATTTTTCACCAACAGAGCATGACTCAAAGCAAGAGAGAAAGACAGAAAGGGAAGACAGGAGAGTGATAAGAAAGCAATGACGAATGCATAAAAGGAGCTGAAAAATAACCTCCAAGAATAAGCAATTTTAGGGTTGTGAAGGAAAAAGGATATTGCAACCTTGGCATCAGACAATAGAACAATAAGAAGAAGTTTGCGTATTTTTTTCTTCCCAAAGCCACGCAAAAACTATTCACTGAGGCTATTTCCTCTTTGTATGCAAAGAGGAAATAACAAGCAGAAATGGATATATTTCTTCTTGCTGCGCCAGCCTCAGGTAGACTTACTAGTCTGGTGCAAACCTATATTTACAAGTGTTTGAAAATATGGTTTTGTATCAAAATACATCGATGGATGCACAGGGACACCCTAGCACCACCCATATAATGCCTACTTGACGCAAGGTAATGCAAGACAGGGTAATGTGTGGTACTCTAAATTCCAAAACTGATTTTACGTCAGGGTTGTGCCAAAAAAGTGACCTAACCCGCACGCAAAATCTGGGCCTCAACTTATATATATTCATTTTTATTTAAACTCTGCCACAAAGAAAGTGGCAACAAGAAGAAAATTGACAGTAAATCTGATCTGGTTAATTGGTTGCAAAGACTGCATTTTAAATTATCTCACGGGGGTAAGGCACCTGCTGAAAAAATCTGTGTGTTCTAGTAAATCTGAGTGAATAATAATTGAAAGACAACTCTGGATGGAGGTTAATGCACTTGCTGGAAAGATCTGTGTTTTGCCTAGCCTCAGTGTTGACTTCAAGTAGCATAGAGGGTTAATGCAAAGCACATCATGTAACATGCAAATGACAGATTCTATTTTATGTAGCTAGATAAGTGCATTTCTGCTTTGAACACAGAGATCCTTATGTTACTTGCAGTTGCATTATAAACCTTTTAATATAGCACAGTGAGCTATGGAAGATGATATGTGACTTCTACACCTTGTAATCCCCCACAGTTGTATGTAACACATCCTGTACAATGATTTACAAATACATATGATTTATTGTAAATGTAATATGTACGTGTGATGTAAAGCGGTCTGACACCCTGCATTAGAATGAGTAGTGCTATACAAGAAAACATAGTGGTACTTACATTTTTTCTACGCCTCCTCAGGGATACTAAGCGCTACCTAAATGACATTTATTTTTGTGTAAACACTAGGAAAGACCAACACATCTGACATTCTTACAGTCCATGCATATCTCTTATACAGGTACTGAACAAAGTGAAAAACTGCCTCTTTAACACGTTCAGCGCGGCGCGAATTTTCGCGCTGTGCTGAACGTTCTGAGAAACGGGTGTGGTCATGACGGAACGGTTCCGTCATGAGCACAGCTCAACCGACGCTCATGACGGAACCGCTCCGTCATGAGCACCGAAAGGGGTTAAAGTATGTGTGAAGTGCTAACAAGGTGTGAGCCTTTATTTCATCTCTGCTGCAGTTGCTTCTAGGTGTAAGGTTCCTGTCTGCTCCCAGCCAGGAGACGCGAACAAAAGGATGAGGTTCCTGTCTGCTCCCAGCCAGGAGACTCGAACACGGAAAGGATTGACAGATTGATAGCTCTTTCTCGATTGACCCCTCAAATTTGGTCTTTGTTATGGGCCCAGCAGGAGTCCGTAACAAGACAGCCGCATCCCCCCCCCCCGGGGGTGGGGGGGACAGATTTACCAGCCCCATGCAACGCTTTTATGCCGCCGTTGTGCCACTTTTGTGAGGCTGCGGCGGCGTAAACTATGTGATATGTTGCGACACATTTACAACGTGATGCATCTAGGGAGATGTGCCAAGTTGTAAAACCCTGCATCATATTATTCCTGCATCAGGTATAATGTATGCAGGGTGGGCGTTCCGACGCAAGAAAACCCCGTAAAAGTGAAGCAGTGAAATCTACAAGATTTCACAGAGTCACTTCTACCAAAACCTTACGCCTGCTTGAAGCAGGCTTATGGAGTGACGCAGCATAATAGGAATAGGCATTCCTAAGCATTGCCGGAGTTGCATCGAGCTTCTATAGTGACTCCAGCAATGTGTTGCCTTTACGCCAACAGATGCGTGACCTAAGGGTTTTTTGCGTGACGCAAATTAACTGACGCATCTCTGCTGATATGCAGGGATGTGTCAGTTCTTGTAAATCTGCCCTGGGTGTGTTAATTAAAGTGCTTATATTTAAGAGCTGATAGCTCACCCTTCCTTTTAAAACATAAAAAAATGTGCCTTCCCCATTTAAAGTCTCCGTTTCTGTAAACCCGGACATGTGCAGAATTTGCCGAAATCTACTGGTTCCGCTGCTGAAACCCGGGACTGTCCCGGAAATTCCAGGACACCCTAAGTAAGATACAACGGCTCATAGAAACAGCATTGTGATTTGTGTCGCATTTTCCAGTAAAACCAAAGCAATGTATTAATGTAAGGTTTGTTTTGCAAAGTCGAGGGGGAAATGGTTATAATGCCTTAACTTCAAATATATATTTCCTTCTATGTGTTCAATTAGAATAAATAAAATTGGGAACGCTTCATTTGGCTGGCGCAGTTTTTAACATGATTGAGTGAGGATGAGAAATATGAGCCATTGCGGTGGAATGCATTTTCATTTCGTCTGGAAATATTTTTTTTAAATGTCGGCACTCCCCCTAGTGGCCAAATACAGTACTACATCTTGATAGCTAAATTTTCTTCAGTCTGCGCACTTCACACAAATCTACTTGTGCAAGTTTACTATACTAATACGTTTAGAGTAGATGTCCTACTTTGGAGTGATCCACAAAATAATTCAAGACTACTTCTGTAAAAACATGGCATTCCTGGATATCTAGGAGCTCTCCAATTCAAAGAATTTGTTCATGAAGAATTTTCAAATTCAATGTCAGTGAAATAGGTGGAAAGTACAATCTTACACTTTGGGGCCACGTTCACACCTAAATATAACAAGTGTTCAAATGGTCTTGATTGCGATACAAATAAATCATGTTTGCCATTGACAATACTGGTTTACACGGCTAAATTGATTAATTCACAAATATTGATATGTTGGAATAAATCTATACCTAGGGGCATAGAGAGGGGCTCCAGAGTGGAAATGCCATTCGAAGCTGGTGAATGCGTTCAAAGTCATGAGTTGGTGGGCATTTTCAAAGTTTTCTACTGCGCTTTTCCACCCTGTACATTTTGAGAGTGTCACTGTGGCAGCGCTCTAGTGTTCCATGAGCGGAACAGGAACCACGTCACAGGATGTGGTAGGCGGGACACTTAGTTTTCTCTGGCGCTCACCGCCAGAGGTAGCCAGCCCCGGCGCTCCGTGTTAATAAACCTTAAATCAAATATACCACTACGTCAGTGCTTCATTACAGTGGCGACGAGTCGGGATAAGCACGTGACCCCAGTATTTGCACGCATTACGCGTGAGAGGCAGAAGGGAGCGCGGCAGAGGAGCCGGCAAGGCGGGAAGAAGCGCGAAAAACGGCGCCAGCACAGCCACGAGCCAGGAGGGGGCCCCACAGCTGTCCTTAAGCCCAGTAAAGGCCACAGCAAGGGCAAATGACGCCCCAGGTGGAGTGAGAGCACAGCAAGACAGAGGAAGACACCTGAAGAAAACTAACAAGGCAACCAGCCCTATTGCATCACTGTGAGCCCTCACAGGCGCCCCAGCAACAGAGAATAGGGGTGCACGCTGGCGGAGACTGCAGGCACATCGAATGCGAAGGCAGGAAGCAGCTCAGAGGCGGAATCTCTCACCACAGAGGGTGGACCGGCAGAGGACAGTGAGTGCGAGAACAGAGAGGACGAGGGAAGAGATCAAAGCGCCCCAGGGAGTCCATCCAGGAAAACTGTTGTCACACCTAAGACCAGGAGGAAGGCTCCAACCATGGCGAGTCAGAGCACGTCTCTCACCCAACTCGTCCCATTCCTCACGAAAAGCGGAGAACCGGAAAGAAAATGGGAAGACTGGAAGAGGTACTTCCTTAACTATCTGGAAGCGCTGGAAGAGGAAGGCGAGACCGCATTCACGAGTCTGAGGAAAAAGAAGATCCTTCTCCATAACTTAGGTCCAGAAGGGCTCAGGATCTATGACACCATTGTGAAAGGAGAAAGAGCCGCAGCGGACACGGAGGTGTTTGATCACGCCATCGAAGACTTGGACGCACATTACAGGCCTGTAGTGTGTGTCGCCATCGACAGATTTAACTTCTTTCAGAGGAAACAGAAGAGCGGAGAGTCTGTGGACGAATACGTCGTAGCACTGAGGAAATTAGCCGTCACGTGCAAATTTGGGGGACTGCATGATGAATTCATCAGGGATCAAATTATTATGCATACCTCCAGTACCCACATACAGGAGAAATTGTGGGTGAATGGCGACGCTCCTCTCAAGGAGATCTGGGCGATGGTCAAAAAAGCCGAGCTATCGAGAAGGTGTGCCCAGGCGGTGAAGAGGGACGCCCAGGAATCGCAAGCAGTGTGTAGAGTAATGGCGCCAAACAGAAACGACCGTTGGAAGCAAAATGAGACGCGGAAGACCCAGGGAGGAAACAGAGCTGACTTCTCCACTAAATCACAGACGGACAGCAAGACACACAGAAAAGAAAGAAACCAGTGTTACAGGTGTGGTAGCAGTAGCCACATGGGAAACGACAAGGTGTGCCCCGCCTTCAAGGCCAGGTGTTCCTACTGCAACATCTTTGGACACTACGAGAAAGTGTGTCGCAGAAAACCGAAGAATGCCGTAGTGCGCTTGGTAGACCATGATCAGAGAGAAGATTCCAGTGATCAGGACGACAAAGGTGAAGAGGAAGAATTCCTGTACATTGATGTCCAAGTTCTAGAGATGGACGGTTCCAACACAGACAGGCCTCGTCTCGACATGCACATAGGGGGCATACCCTTGGAGATGATCGCGGACAGCGGAGCACCCATCTCAATCGTCCAGAGGCAGGTATGGGAAGACAACTTTGCAGCGAGGATCAAAGAAACACTCCTACCCATGGATGTGAGACCAGTAACGTACACTGGACAGAAGATCCCCCTGTTGGGCTACTGCCCGCTCTTATTTGAATTTAGAGGTCGTCATGCGCAGTGCAAGCTGTACGTAGCGGAGAGAGGGCCGTCTGTTCTGAGTTGGAAGGACCAAGGAGCATTGGGGATCCAGCTCAACCCTGGTGGCATAGAGAAAATCCTACTCATGGACATGGCGGTCAGGGAAGACGTGCAGTTGTGGAGGAAAACATATCCCAAAGTATTCAACGGGCAGATTGGCGAGCTGGGCAAGTACACGCACCTCATCAAACTGAAGGAAGGGGCGGTACCAGTAGTGCACAGAGTGAGGAACATTCCGTTCCGCAGCAGAGAGGCAGTACAAATAGAGCTGGACAGGTTGGAAAAGGAGGGAGTCATCAGGGCGATAGAGAGCGCGGAGTGGCTGTCTCCCCTGGTTGTAGCCCAAAAGCCCAACGGCAAGGTACGTCTCTGCGTGGACCTAAGGGAGTTAAACAAAAACATTGTCATAGACAGATTCCCCTTGCCGCGCATCAGTGAAATGCTGGCGAAAACAAAGGACGTCACATGGTTTTCCACAGTGGACCTCTCGTCGGCCTATCATCAGGTTAAGCTTCATCCGTCGTGCACCCACCTCACGTCGTTTATCACACCCTTCGGGTGCTATGAGTTCGTGAGGATGCCCTTCGGCTTAGCTTCTGCCGCGGCCGTGTTCCAGAAAATCATGCATAAACTCCTAAAAGACCTTAAAGATGTCCTCTTCTTCCAGGATGACATACTGGTAATGGGGAAGTCGAGGCAGGATCATAACGTGAAACTTCACAAGGTGCTGCAGAAACTGCAAGACAGTGGATTGACTGCCGAGTGGACGAAATGCAATTTGGGAGTGCAGTCGGTCACATACCTCGGCCATGAGGTGAGTGGACAAGGCATAACTCCGAAGAAAACAAACATGAGAGCCATCATGGAAGCGCCCACACCGGAAAGGAAGGAAGATGTTCGGTCATTCCTAGGGATGGCCGAGTATTACAGCAAATTCATCCCTCATTTCGCAACAAAGACACACTACATACGACAACTGCTCAAGGAAAAGAACAGGTTTCAGTGGGGTAAAGAGGAGCAAGAAGAGTTCGACACACTCAAGCGAGAAATGGGTACGGCCATTCCCCTCAAGGGATTTGACCCCGAAGCTGAGTCTATTCTCACCACAGACGCCAGTGACCGAGGCCTAGGAGCGGTACTGATGCAGAGAGAGGAGTCGGGAGAGATGTCGACCGTCAGCTTCGCCTCCCGCTCGTTGTCGCCCAATGAGGAGAAGTTCAGTGTGGTGGAGAAGGAGATGCTGGCGGTGGTCTGGGCGGTAGAAAAATTCAGGCAATACTTGTGGGGTGCCAAGTTTCTCGTAAAAACCGATCACAAGCCTTTAGTTCGTGTCCTGACATCAAGTGGACATGACCATGCCACGCCCAGGATTGCCAAGATGACCCTACGGCTATTGGACTTTGTCTATGAAGTCGAGCACATTCCAGGGCCACAGAACAAAGTGGCCGACTTCCTAAGTAGGGCAGCTGCCATGGAAGAGGCAAAGAATGAAGAAAGGCAAGAGTGGGAAGGATACGTGGTTGCCACCATCCAGGACACTGAAGAGGTAATAAGCGCCCAGGACTGGGAAGAAGCATACCGGGAAGACACAGACTTGGAGGCCGTAAAAGGATATGTCGTTCATGGCTGGCCCGAGAAGAGACACTTGAAGGAGGAACTGAAGAGATACTGGGAGGTCCGAGAGGAACTGTCTTTGGCTGAAAACCCAATGTTCTTACTCAGAGGGGACAAGGTGGTTCCGCCCAGGAACATTCTGGAACGGTTGATGTCTTTACTGCATGAAGGGCACCAGGGCATCACAAAAACGAAAGCCTTGGCCAGACAAGCCTACTGGTGGCCAGCCATCGACGCGCAGGTAGAAAGACATGTGCGCTCTTGCGAGTCTTGCGCAAAATCGGACAAGGCCCAGAGCATGCTGAGACCCCCGCTGGGAAGGTTTCCGATTCCAGATGGCCCGTGGGAGATGTTGTCAGTGGACATATTGGGACCAGTCCTGAACAAGGAGGGCACTCAAAAGTACGTGGTGGTCGCCGTTGATAGGTATTCCAAGTGGCCCGAGCTACAAGTCTTGGAGAGAGTGGATACTGAGGCAGTGATAAAGTTCTTGCGTACCACCTTTGTCAGCGAAGGCATTCCGAGGATCATCACCTGCGACAATGGACCCCAGTTCACTTCAGAAAAGTGGACGGCCTTCACCAACAGAAACGGAATTGAAGTGAAGCACACCCCGATCTACCACCCGGCGGGAAACGGCCAGGTGGAGCGCTTTAATCGTGTGATTATGGGCACCATACAGGCAGCCATTGAGGATGGCAAGAATTGGGAAATGGAGCTGGAGAAGATGATTTGGGCATACCGAATCACACCGGGTAGCACAGGCTACAGCCCCTTCAAGATCTTAAGAGGCAGAGAGGCCTTCACCAAAGACAATGCAGCATGGAGGAAGTTGATTGTCCAGAGTAAGTGGTCACCGGCGGTGGTAAGGAAAAATCTGGAGAGAGCCCAGGATGTCTACACGGCACACTACAACAGAAGAAGGAACACTCAAAGTACAGAACTGGACAAAGGTGATTGGGTGAGGGTGAAGCTAGCCATCATGAAGAAGAAAGGAGAGAGCAAGTTTTCACCTCCCCTCAAGGTGGTGGAGCCTTATGCCAGATCAGCTCTCCTGAGCGATGGAAAGATTTGGTCCATGGACAGAATGGCCAAATGCAGCAAGATACTGAAATGGGAAGACGAGGCGGAAGAAGGAACGGAGAATGTCGCAGGGGATGGAGAAAGTGTAAGTGGAGAAAGGCAAGAAGAGTATGTGAACGGAACGGAAGGACAAACAACAGCAGAGGAAGAAATAGTGAGTAGAGAGACAACGGAAGGAAAGAACAGAGGCATAGAAGAGTGTGCGAAGAAGGCCAAGGATGGGGAAGCAGAAGGTGCGAGAGAGAGAAGGGAACAAGAGACTACAGGAGGAGAGAGAAAGATTGAGAGAGTGGAAACTCGAGCAGGGCGGAGAATCAAGGTACCGGAGAGATTCAAGGATTATGAAATAGACTGGAAGTAAGACTTTTAAAATGTTGGTTATTGTGCATAAAGGGGGGAGATGTGGCAGCGCTCTAGTGTTCCATGAGCGGAACAGGAACCACGTCACAGGATGTGGTAGGCGGGACACTTAGTTTTCTCTGGCGCTCACCGCCAGAGGTAGCCAGCCCCGGCGCTCCGTGTTAATAAACCTTAAATCAAATATACCACTACGTCAGTGCTTCATTACAGTCACTTCTGTCAAGCGAAGGAGCAAATTACCTCCTAGTATAGGAATGGTATGGGCGAGACCCCCCAAATTAATGATGTGCAGACAAAGGGAATTCTCCGCAAGAACAATCCTGCCCTTAATGAAGGCCTCTTTACACTATGGTGTAAGGGTCCCTCCACTCACACTAAGCAGCGAACAGTGCGCAGGTGCAAGGAGAGAGCAGAAATGTGCCATATCTATGTAAATATATAACATTTAGGCTCTCTCTTTCTCTTTCAAGCAACGCAGGACAGCAAGTTCCCCTGTCGTGCCATTGCTTGAAATATTAAATGTGCCCCCAGTTTCTCATTTGACAACATTGCAAGCAAATGGTTTCACTTTGACATAATACCTGTGTCTCAAATAGTAGCATTTTAGATGAGCAAAAGGACAGTTTGTTTTATAAAACATACAATAAGCAATCAGTCTCTGCAATGACAACACCATCCTGTGATTCTGGGAAAATCACTTAGGAGCGCATGCCTCAAACTCCTCATTTGCGATTACCAAATAGCGATTTTTAAGGAATCGCTATTTGGTAATCGCAAAAATTCCAATGCATGTAGGAATAGCAATAAAATTTGCGATTCCTTAACATTAGCTCATAGCGATTCGGAAATTGCAAATCACTATTAGCTAATGTGACTCCATTCATTTCTATGGGCTTACAGGCCCATAGGAATGAACTTTAATTAATTATTTATTTATTTTTGTGTTTTATAGATCACGAACTTGACCCGTTAGGGTATCAGAGCGCTTTACATAGTCAAAGAGTTGTACAAAAGGCATTGAGTCACGAGAGTATACCATCGATTGGGAGGGTGGGTGGGTGCTGAGTACAAGAGGGATGGAAGGAACACAAAGTACAGTTAGCATTACAGTTGCTGAGGACAAAGGAGGGATGGGAGGATACAAGGTACAGTGAACATTATAGTTGCTGAGTACAGGTCCCGGGTTTCTTGGTGGGGCGAAAGGTCGTCGGAAGGAGGCAATAGTTTCTGTTGGGGATGCGGGACAGGGTTTAGACGAGGAATTTACTCATGAGGAAGGATTTGGCCTCCTTATTGAAACGAGCAAGAGAGGGGATTTTTCTGATGGCGGGTGGGAGGGAGTTCCATATTCTTGGCACAACCCCAGTTAACGTTCGATTATAAGGTTGTTTTTTTTTAAAGCGTGCGGGCTGGAGTAGGAGGTCTCTGGCAGACCGTGAGTTTCTGATTCCTCCAGATAACACAAGTTTCTGTGCCAGATATGCAGGGGAGTTTGAGTAGAAGGCCTTGTGCATGAATCAAGCCAGCTTAAGCTGTATTCTGGCCTCGAGAGGAAGCCAGTTCAGCATTTTCAGGTGTGGAGAAATGTGATCAAATTTCCTTGTGCCAGTGAGTAGTCTGGCGGCAGCATTGAGGCAGGCTTTTTTGGGTGCTAGAGAGATCTTGGGTAAACCAGAGAGGGTGGAGCAGGCATATTCCAGTCTAGAAATAACTAGTGCTTGGACTGCCATTTTTAGGTCGGGAGCGTCAAGGAAGGGTTTCAGTTTCCATAGGTAGCTCAGGTGGAATCTGGCAGATTTGGCCATCGAGCTGATGTGGTCTCGCATGTTCAAGTTGCAGTCCAAGGTTATTCCCAACGATTTGGCCGAGTTCACAATGGTCGGTGAACATTTTAAGGCTGTGATGGCCTTAATCCAAGTTTGAATCTCGGGGTCCATTTTAGGGTGGGAAATTAGAAGAAATTCTGTTCTCTTTGCGTTGATGTTGAGTTGATTGGAGGCGAGCCATTGGACGGTCTGCTTCAGGGCCTCATTCAGTGAGAGAAATTCCTCGAGAGATTAGATTTTGATGTAGATCTGAGCGTCATCGGCCTACATATGGTAGGAGATATATTTGCGGTGCGAAGTACTTTGGCAAGTGGTTCTAGATAAAGGTTGGAGAGGGTGGGGGACAGTGTGGAGCCTTGAGGGACTCCAACCGTGACCGAAGAGGGAGCGGACAGGATGCCGTTGATTAGGAATCTCTGAGATCGGTTTTAGAGGAAGGATCTAAACCATTCAAGGATGGTGCCATCTAGTCCCATCCTGAGTTTTAGACGTTCGAGAAGCTTCCCATGGTTGACTGTGTTGAAGGCCGAGTATAGATTTAGGAGGATTAGGAGACAGGTTTTGCCTTCGTCAAAGGCTTGGAGGGCATCATCGACGATGTGGAGCATGGTGGTTTCAGTTCTGTGTCCCGGTCTGAATCAAGATTGGAAGTCATTGAGTAGGTAGAAGTTGTTTATGTGATGACGTAGCTGCAGTTGCACACACTTCTCCAGCACTTTAGCTAAGGGAGGGATGTTGGAAATAGGTCTGAAATTGTCAGGTGAGGCTGGATCCAGAGACAGCTTTTTCAGAATGGGGAGGACTTGGCCCTCTTCAGGGAGTCAGGAATTGATCCCTGCCGGAGGGAGGCATTAATTATCGTAGTCCAGCTAGGAATAATGGATTGGGCGACGGTAGCTAGGCAGTTAGAGGGGAGCGGGTCATTGAAGTGGTTGTTCGGGTTTAAGGTACATAGTATTTTGGAGACAGAGTCTTTGTCGTAGAGTGTGAAGTCGGTCCAGTGTGCTTGATTCTTGGGTGAAGCCTGTTGGGGAGGCGTGGGTGGAGGAGGTAGGTCAGGGGGGGTAGAGAGTATGGGGCGGAACTAAGTTCGTTACCTAAGGTTTTAATTTTGTCAGCAAAAAACGAGGAGAATTCGTTGGATGAAATTGGAGACTTTGGGTTTTCTTTTGATGTTTTGGCCAATTTGTTGGATTGGTGTTTGACCAGTTCGAAGAGTTTGCTGGGCCTGTTCTGAGCGTTCCCCAATTCCGATCTGAAGAATTCTTTTTTGAGTTGAGGATGTTCTTGTTGTATGTATTTCTGGCCTGGTAGAGAAGTGTTAGGTGAGCGGCAGAGGGGTGCTGTCTCCAGATTCTTTCGGATTGTCGGAGGGATCTCCTCTCAATGTTGAGGGATCCAGTGAACCAGGGGTTTCTATTTTTGATTTGAGTTTTTTTAGCTTTAGTGGGGCTAGGTCATCCAGAATGTTGGACATAGTGGCAGAATAGTGACCGTTGAGGTCACTGACCCTTGTGATGTGTGGGGGGAGGTCAGATTTGCACCGAGCCTCGAGTTCCTTGTGGTCTAGGTTCTTAGTGTCTCTGACCCATCGTTTAGGAAGTACCGGCTGTGGTGCTCTTGTCTTGAGGGTGCCAGGTAGTAGGAAGGCAATGGTGTGGTGGTCAGACCAGTCACAGGGGTCTATTGAGATGTGCTTGATGTTTGTTTCCTTAGAGATGATCCAGTCAAGAGTGGCTCCGTTCGAGTGAATTGGGAGTAAACAAGATTGGGTCAGGGCTTGATCAGTCAGGAGGTCTTTAATGGCGTTGACATGAGGATCCTTGAGGTCGTTCCAGTGTAAGTTTAAATCGCTGAGGAAGATGTCTTTAGCATTGGAGGAACTCTTTGCTGTGAGGATTTCCATGAGGAGGACAGTGAAGGAGTCGTTCATGCCTGGGAGGTGGTAAAAGATGTGGAGGTTGCATAGTTGAAATATCCATGACATGAAAGTTAGAGCGATAGATGCAGGCGATGCCCCTCCTTTCTTCCTATGTTGTCTGTCCAGCCTCACAATGTTGGGAGGGACTAAGAGGTCCAGGCATGGGGATGAGGAATCGTTTAACCATGATTCTGTTAGAACTGCTAAGTCGAACTTATTGTTCATGATGAGAGCAGCAACATCAGCGGCGTGCTTTACTGCCGATCGGCAGTTGATTAACAGACCAGTCAGGGAGCCAGAGGGGAGGTGTCGGATGTAGGGGCAGATAGAAGTACAGGCATTAGATTGCTCTGGTCACACTTCTGTAGCAGGGGGTATCAGATCTGCCGGGGTTGATAGCGACCGTGCAGATGGGATGCTCTTCACTCACGCCTGATAGACAGTGGGTGACTGAGGCTGCATTGTGTTCCTGTGGAATGGTGAGGATTTCTTTTTCAGTGAGGTCTAGCGGATTTGGTGAGGCGAGGCAAGGGTTGTAGGAGAGGGCGAGAGATAGGGTTTCTTCCTCCGATAGGTGGCATGGGTGCCTGCGCGGGCAGAGGTGCCTCAGGGATGGAGGTAGAGGGTGTTTGTGGTGGGGAAGTGGAGTTCAACAGGGGATTGAGGCTGGCGAAGGAGAGTTCAGCCAGGTGGAGGAGGTTTGTTAGATCCAGGGTGGAGAAGTGGATGCTCTGGATTATTTTGGTGGCTCTGAAGTGCAGAGTATCAATATCCATATAAGGGGGAGGGGGCGGTAGGGGTGCTAGGAGGGTTAGGATGGGCTGTGTTGGGAGCAGGTGCGATGGGGTGCCAGGGGGGTTAGGATGGGTTGTGTTTGGAGCAGGCGCGATAGGGGTGCTAGGAGGGTTAGGATGGGCTGTATTGGGAGCAAAAGGAGGGGTGGTGTGAGGGCTAGCAGGGTTAGCTTGACCAGCATCATAGGTCATTGGAGGCTTAGCGGTCTCAGAGTCCGAGTGGAGAGCTAATCGGGAGGAGACCAGGGGTTTCAGGTCGATTGCTTTAGCGGGCCGGTAGGTGAGCTGAGGGGGTTGGGGTGACCTGTGTTAGAGACCTCCGAGACTGTATGGAGAGAAAGAGGGGAGGGGACCAGGGGTCTCAGGCAGTAGTGTTGGCAGGGCCGGTAAAAGAACTGGAGGGGTTGGGAGGAGTAGTGTTGGAGAACCTTAGAGAGGTGCTTTGCGGGAGGTTAGATATACAGAGCGGGCAGGTTGGAAGGTCATCGAGGCTGGTGTTGGTCACCCTGCTAGTGTCATGCACATGGTTTCTGAGGAGGGTCAAAAAGTCTGCAAATTTATTAAGGTTTTTGGTTGAGGCTTGGACCAATACAATGCCACTTTTGTAAAGGGTGATGATAAGGTCGGCTCGCAGGGTTGCGGAGGGCACTATTGTGAGCTTAGTGCCGTAGGGAATGTTCCTAGTTGAGCGTATATTAAGGAGGTGCTCATGTATTTGCAAATTGCGATTAACAAATTGGTAATAGCAAATTGCGACTGCAAATCCAAGGGTGCCATGGCCCTAAGGCCCCACTGAAGCTCCCCCCAACCAAAAAAGGTAAGTGTGCACATGTGAATCACACACATGCACTAAGGGCATGTGTCAGTTACACAGGACTTTGAAAAATGCATTTGTGTGCATTTTGTCAAATCATGCACAAATTAATATCAACTTGAAGTTGATGGTAATTAGCGTTGCTTAAATGCACAGTTTGCATTTAGGAAAGGCTACATGCATTGGCAAATAGGGATTTGCAAATTGCGATTCCCTAAATGCATTTGCAATTTAGGTAATCACAAAAAATAGTGATTACCTAGATTGCGAATGAAAAAAGGAACATGCATCTGAAAAGGCCTTTTTCCATTCGCAAACGGGCCGATTTGCAGAATCGGGCCGTTTACGAATGGAAAAAAGGTTGATGCATCAGAGAGCTTTACATGAGCACCAAAAAAAATGAATGCGTCCATCTGTAACAAAACCGGTGCTCATGTAAAGAGCTCTGATACCTGATATCTGTAGGTCTAGTTTGCGCTATATAAAACAAAAACAAAAAATTTCTTAAGACTCCACCACCCTCCACGACAACCTCTCCAACCTCGACTGAAGCAGCTCATCAACACCTCCACGCACAGAGCAGGACACACCCTCGACCCCATCTTAGCGGGAGGATCTAACATCCACTTCATCCACACCACACAGCCTTCCTGGACTGACCATCACTGAATGCAGTTCACGTTCAACACCACCACCGCACCCGTACTGACCCCCCACCTGCCACGAAGGAACTGGAGCAAAATCACAGAAGAACTCATCAACGCCACCCTCCTCCTAGACCCCCCCATCACCGTGACCGACGCCAACTCAACAGCCACCAAACTCGACAGTTGGATCTTCAGATGCGCCGATAAGATCGCCCCCCTCCACCACCCGGACAAACCACACCCCCTGAAGGCCGCCTCGTTCACCACCGAACTCCAAGTCACCAGGCGCACCTGCAGAAGCCTCGTGAACACCTGTCGAAGACATAAAACCACAGAAGACCTCAACAACCACAGGAGCGCCCTGAGAAGTACCAACAGTTCAAAAGGGACACCAAACAGACCTTCATCAAGAGCAAAATCAACGCCAACACAACCAACACCACGGAACACGTCAACGTCATACAGCAATTCACCAAAACCCCAAGCCAGGCCACAGACATCACACCCTCCCAGGGACTCTGCAACAAACTCAGCTCCTACTTCCATCAGAAAATCAAGGCCATCTACAACCACTTCAACGACGAGACGCCGTTCACCACCCCTACCCCCTCCGATGACCACCAGCCGACCATCACCACCTGGTCTCCTGCCACGGTCGAACTCATCACCACGACCATGATGAAAACCCGGTCCGAACCCCAACGGACCCCTGCCTGCCGCACATCTACCAGAGGGTCGCCACTGCCATCGCCCCGACTACGACTAACCACCAATGCCTCCCTCCAATCAGGCATTTTGCCCGACATTTGGAAGCTAGCAGAAGTAAAACCCCTCCTCAAGAGACGCACGACGACCCCACATACCTGAAGAACTATCGGCCCATCTCCCTGCTCCCTTTCACTGCCAAACTCATTGAAAGACTCGTGAATGCCCAACTTGATCAGGTCCTTTCTCTTCAGCAGAACCCAGAGGATCAGACTTCCCCCCTTCATCTCCGAACCCACAGAGATCGAGTGCGGACTTCCAGAGGGATCATCACTCAGTCCCAGACTGTTCAACATTTACATGGCCCCCCTCGCCGCCATCGTCAGACAGCTCGGACTCAACATAGTATCTTATGCCTATGACACCCAGCTTATCCTTTCCCTCACAAAGGATCCCGATGACACCAGGATCAGCTTCCAGGAAGGAATGAAGGATGTTGCAGCCTGGATGAAGGACAGCTGCCTGAAACTCAACACCGAGAAAACACAGGTCCTCATCCTGGGACCCTTGACCTCCGCCTGAGACAACTCATGGTGGCCCTCCACTCTCGGGAACCCTCCCACCCCTACAGACCACGCACTGAACCTCAGCATCATCCTGGACTCCTCCCTCTCCAAGACCTGCCAGATCAACGCCGTCGCCTTCACCGGCTACAACTGCCTGCGCATCCTCCGAAAGACCTTCAAATGAATCTCCCAGAGCACAGAAAAACCATCACTCACGCACTCATAACCAGCAGACTGGACTATGGAAATGCCCTTTATGTCGGCATCAACAAGACCCTACTACACCAGCTCCAGACCATCCAGAATGCCGCTGCCAAACTCGTGCTCGGGACTCCTCAGCACGAACACATGACGCAACACCTCCGTGATACCGGGTCCCTGCCAAGAAGAGAATAACCTTCAATCTTCTCACACACACCTACAAATCCCTCCACAACATCGGGCCCAAATACCTCAACGAAAGAGTCTGCTTTCATGCACCCGAAAGGAATCTCCGGTCCGCCGACCTCGCCCTAGCAGAGATCCCCCGCATACGCAGAAGCAGAGCAGGAGGAAGGGCTTTTTCCTACATCACAGTCAAGACCTGGAACGAGCTCCCAATCAGCACCAGACGCGCCCCAAACTTCACGCCTTCAGGAGGACCTCAAGAGCCTGCTCTTCGAATGGGTTGGAGCCACTCCCCCTTCCCCCAAGCACCTTGAGACCCTTAAGGGTGAGTAGCGCGCTCTCCAAACCCACTGATTGATTGATGATTGATTGATTAAACCCACAGCTTTGTCCCATATATGCTTACCCAAACAATGAAAGCATTGTTATAAAACACAGTGATATGTGTTGTGGATTGCACCATTCGAAACAGGTTTAACAGATGGGGAAAACTTTTAATAAATAAGACCAAAACATGAAAGATGATAATGATAATGATGATAATGATAATGACATTTATAAAGAAGGTTTTACTTCAGGAACTTGCACAAAACACTAAAACCAATTCCTTGTCAATATTCAAACTTTTGCTCTGGGCAGAGAAAGATTCTAAAACTGTTCTCTCCAGTAGTATGTCCCCCTTTGCTGGCGTATTCTGTGTGCTAGGTTAGCATTCTAGTTCTTTATTAGAACTCTGATATGCACAGGTGGCTATTATGAGACTAAGATGTAGTGATATGTGGGAGTTAATCTAGTCTCAGTTTCTGGCTATAAATCTCCTGAGTTCATATCAACCAGATAGGCGCCAATCCAAATGCAGCATTTCAGTAGTCTGCAGCTGCCTGATCCAAAATACCATTCATTGTTTGGCTTGCTGTATCTTCTTGTTTTTTTGTTAAATATTCAACCTTCATTGATTAGGATGCACTACTAGCATTATAGCCCCTGTCCCTAAAGCTATACTGCTTGGTAAAGTCAATGCCCATCTATAGAAGGCCTTTATGTAGGCCTTAGCCTCTGCCTTTCACTCCTAGAGGGTTTCAAATGGCTTTATAGACAATGAGAGCAAACCTTGAGTTGTCTGTGATAGCATTAAAAATCCAAAGTGAAAAATATGCCATCACAGTTAGCTCCTTATCTGCCAAAGTTAAGTAATCGAGGACAGAATACTACAGTGTTGCACTTGTGTGTCTAAGGGAAAACTACTGGTGCCTGCTCTCTACATGTCTCTGATTGTGCCGTTGTGTTGTGTTTGGTTGCTCTAGAATTGTTTTGTCTAGCTCTGCAAGGTGACTGCTTGAAAACTAAAGATTTGAAGTTAAGTGTTAAATCTGGATCTCCATCTGATCCCTGTTTACCTAAAACTGGCCCTGGAACCTATTGCCGACTTCCTGCAGAATGATTTTTACCCTCACACTGTGATCAGGAGTTTTTCCCACACCGTGGAAGAAATCGATTGTCACTCCACTACTTAAAAACCTAATGCGGACCATGAGGATATAAAAGACGTCCTTCCTATTTCCCTGCTACCAGCACTGGCCGAGATACTTGAAAAGTTTGCTACCCAATTTTATTGGGTCTCGCGAAATCCTTGACCCCTCACAAAATGGTTTCAGGAGTGACCACAGTACGGAGTCTGCTCCTTTCGTGCCTTCAGGCAGCATCCATCTTCAGGTCGATCAGGGTAGACCAGGCTTTCTGGTGATTCTGGATTTGTCTGCAGCATTTTACACCACCTCGCCAGTATGGATGATTTAATGGCTGCAGTAAATCGGTGTCAGTGGTTCTGCACTCAAGCTCCTTCATTTTTTTCTGACCAGCAGAGTACAAACTGTCAGCTGCGGGGGTTTCAAGGTGGAAGCTTTCAATCTTACTTGTGGGGTGCCTCAAGCTTCGCCCTTGAGTCTGATTCTATTGATTGTGTATGGTGCTCTGTTGGCTAAATTAGTGCACTCTTTTGGGTTCCAGGTGCTGTCGTACGCAGATGACACCTAGATCATCAAGTCTATTTCCAACGACCGGACAGTTGTAGTTGAGAAGTTCAATCATTGTGGGGCATATCATCAAGAAACATCCAGAGGCCCCTTTGTCCGAGACAGCCCTGCTTCATATAAGTTTCAGCCAACTTAACTCTCTTTTCCACTGGAACACCCCTAGTAAGCTTCTCAGATCCTCCTTCTGCAAGCAGGTGCTGGTTCTTAGATTTCGGAAGGCCAGATGGGAAGGTAGTTCCATCTCGGTGGCTGCTGCCAAACTGTGAAATACTCTGCCTGCTCATATCTCAGAAGTTGACTCACTTGCCATTTTCAAAAAACTTCTGAAAACATGGCTTTTCTCTTCCAATTTCCCTTAGCCACTTGGAGAAGATTTTTGATTGCTTTAGGATGCCTTCCAGAAGCGCTTTGACACCTCAGGGTATAGTGCGCTTTATAAATTCTTTCCACTTTTTCATATGTGAGCCTAAATGAAGATCACACTGTTGCTGCAAATGCTGTATGTGTGTGTGCTGGCAAAGAATACATAACAACTTTACTGTTTTACTGTTTTACTGTTCGCAACTTGCAACTATTGGCTTTGTCAATGTTTGTTTGTGGTGCAACTAAATTGCTTCTTGCCAACTTCTAGATTTGAACTGGGGCACATCAGAAACGGTTATGGCCATGAAAGGGTCCAGCATTTTAAACATCCACAAATGAAGGGGCAGATTTACAAGCCCCTTTGTGCCGACTTTATGCCGCCGTTGCGTCACTTCTGTGACACAGTGCCATCGTAAACAATGCGCCACTATGCAACATATTTACAGCATGACACATCTAGGGAGATGCGTCACATTGTAAAGCCCTGGGCTACATTATACCTGAGTCAGATATAATGCATGCAGGGTGGGCGTTCCGGCGCAAGTAAGCCTCATAAAAGTGACGCAGTGAAATCTACAAGTCACTTTTATGATGCCACTGCTTCAAAACCTTGTGCCTGCTTGAAGCAGTCGTAAGGAGTGATGCAGCATGTTAGGAATCGGCATTCCTAACCATTGCTGGAGTTGCGTCATACTTGCGACACAACTCCAGCAATGCGCTGCACTTACGCTTACAAGATGCGTCACGCATCTGTCTATCCTTGCGCAATGGTGAGCTGCATTGTAAATGCGGCGCATCCATGTTGGCGCAAGGCTATTTTTCCATCACGCAAGTTAAATGGCGCATACCTGCTAATATGGAGGGATGCGCCAGTTCTTATAAATCTGCCCCTAAGTCTTTTCTTGTGCTTCTCAAAAATGACACACAGGATCCAAAAACAGACACACTGGAATGCAGTTTAAGCACAGTTAAGAAAATAACATCTTACAAACTGCTGCTTTTGCATTCATGTGAAAGATCGGTTTACTTTTCCATGGATGCAAATGTCATACTTTTGAAACTTGGAGTGCAAAGACTCCCTTTCTGGGGGTCCAGGGGAAGGAAGACGGCTGTCTCTAGTATTCCGAACACAAACAAATGCCAATACCATTCACTAGCTTCCTTCCTACAGTTCTAGAAATATTTCAAAATATTCACAGAGCATGAGAAGTACAAATGAGAAATAGTGTTTGCAGTTATAATGTGATCGTAGTACATATTTTAAGTAGGGTTAAAAACAACAAACATTATTTTACTTAAAGTGAGGCTCACAAATGGAGAACAACTGATTGATTTTTGTTTAAATATCATTTCCAGCTGGAAATAACATTACAACATACTTTAAAAATGTTTTATTATAAAACTTTTTTATGGATATGGTCTTAAACAAGATGCGTGGGCACATAACAAACATGAGGTGACTAACGTTTACTGGTTTAGTATTAATGCATAATAAACTTGTTAACCAACTGTAGAAGTAGATGACTTACAATTATATAACCCAGTACATATACACTTAATACCCTTAACTCAGATGTAAACCAATGCCTATACACTTAATGCCCCTAATTCAGATTCGAACCCAATACCTATACATGTAATGCCTCTAACTCAGATTTGATTTAATGGGGCATATTATCAAGGAAAGGCGTTATAATTACCGCTGCTTTAGCTGCAGGAAACTGATGCTAAAACGGCGATAGTGGGCTTGATAATATGCCCTTGTGAATTCCCATAGAAGCCCATGTTCTGGTGTGAACATGGGCTTCTATGGGAATTCTCTACGGCATATTATAGTATATATATATATATATATATATATATACGTATTATATGTATTATAGTATATAGTATATATAGTTGATAACTGGAAACAACTTAGCTGAATTGTGCAAACAATCTGGCAACACTAATCACATCCCCGCCTTGTTACAGCACCTCCCCCTTCAAAATTAGTGGAGAGTAATTTAATCCAAGTTTAGAAATACCCAAGCACATGCCCATGGACAGTATGTGTGTGTTTCAGGCACCATATCTTTTTCTCAACAATCAGTTACCAGCAGTTAGCCAGACTGTTATTATAGGTCAGCCAGTTTCATTCAAGCTGATGCACTGGTTAGAGAGATGACTAGTACAACCCCTTCACCTGTTTTTTTCACCTATCAAAATGACCTAACATAGCACTATCTCGCATGCAAATAATGCCTTCTCTTCTACACCTTTGCATCCTCAGATTGCATTCTGTATTTAAAAAAATCTTTTATCGTCCTCAAACCCTGCATAAACAAGTAAGCTTCACTGAAAACATCCAGCGGTTGCTTATCCTTGCATAAGTGAAACCTATTGGCTTCAGTTTGCTTCTGATAATTGGGAAAGGTCAAAAATGTAACCGAATGTTCTGCATTTCATAATTCTGATACCAGATATGCAGTTACTGAGCAGCTTGTAAGCTGGCATGGCATTACTTAGAGCCACTGTGCACAGCCAATGTCTGCTTTTCTTCCAGCACAGTATTAGGGGTGGGGGAGTTACAGTGACAGCAGAGACAGAAATGAAACTCAACAGAATTCTTCCCTGTACACCATTGGTTCTAAACCTGTGGTCAGGGGTCTGGTCCGTGATGCCCAGTCGGGGAGTATGCAATTGCTTAGAAAATTATTATTCTTTTTTTTTTTAAAAACAAAACCAATATATTTTACCCTTGTATTCACACATGGCGAAAACCACCCTGATTTAATTATTGTCTCTTTTAAATAATGCTTTTTTTGTAATAGAAAGTGGTACAATGTATCCATATATTTAAGAATATTGCATCATAATCTACCATTGACCCACATGTTTGCAAAAAAGTCTGAGTACCTTCTCATTCACTTCCTTCCTTCCCACAACCACACATTCCCCACTTAGTTTTTTGCTAATTTGCTGTACTGGCTCATTCATTAACAACATGATTTGTAAAAACCCCTGTAATAATAGCCAGCAACACAAAACAGATAATTGTTCCAACTATTCTGTGTGCTCCCCAAGTTAATAGCACTGTTAAGTAAAGCAAGTAACAGTATTGGATGATTTAGAGACACAGTGCTTGAATTGCAAAGTTCTCAATTTTCGATAGTCTTATCTGCAACACTTAGAGCCCTAATACAGATAGTGGTGGCACTGTGGTGGTGGGTCCAGCCACCGCCACACCAGCGGTACGACCGCCCGATATGACTCGGGTAGTTGAGCCACACTTGGACCACCAGCTAAGCCAGGGAACCACAGTTCCCTGGCGTAGGAGCCCCGGTCAGAGGCCACAATATGCTTGGCGGACCGCCACGTTCCTGCCAAGCATATAACGAGTTTCCTCTCAGCCAGACCTTTCATGGCAGTTCCACAACCATTAAAACCCTGGTGGAGAACATATGTGGATACACACTGTAGGGCATAACATGTGCCCCCCTGTGTGCATGCACATAGGTTCCTGCACAGCGTGGACTTTCGAGTCCATGCCATCCATGAACTTTTTAGTGCGGTTCCATTGCAGTCCCTTTTTTAATGGCACTACCACCTTTTAAAGAGGCACAGCTATGGGAGCTCCACACCGCCCATCTGTCAGACTACGACAAAGTATTATGACTCTATCAATGTGGCACCCACTGTCATAGGAATCTTTCACCAAAAACTGGTCCATTATCCTACGGCATGTAATGAAAAAATATGGGGATAAAAATATGGGTGTCACTTCACTAGCTTCATGGATTAGTTCTAAGCATACAATATTTTCTTTTCTTAAATTCTGTTTATTGAAACGTGTGCAGTAGAACTCAGAAGCACGTATTCGAAAATTAAATAATATTAAAAGGTTAATTAAGTCTATGTGAATATAGAAGCAACATTGAAAATATTAGAGCATTAAGTAAATGCGAAGGAATTTGCAATTGAGGGCTAAAAATGTAGTTTCCATCCTCAGATTAATTCGTGGGAGCAGTGCAAATACATCAAAAAGAATGTACTATGCACAAAGGGTGGGCTCATTTGAATTTAGAAAAGACCCAACCTTGTTATTAAAATTAAAATGTAGTTTTTATAACTGTTTGCGAATTAGATAACATATTTCATCATTGTGTTTATTTGTTTGATGAGTGCTTGTTTCTGTATTTTTGTGTATTGTCTTGAGGTTCAAATTATCCAAATTGCATAAGCCAGCATCCCCATTGTCCAGTAATGAATGATTCTGAGTTTACAGATTCCAATGATGATTCCTTGGCGGTCGCTCGATTTCAGAAATGACTAAGTTGGGGCCCATAAAACTGAAAAGGTTAAGAACCACTGCTGTACACCATCCTCCATTTTTTTATGGCATCTGTATCTATTTCCATCGGGGTGCCACGTTATTGCCCATTACAATGCATAAGTGGACCTGCTTCCCATTTGCTTCCCCCTACGATTCTCATTGATTCTTCCATACATTACAGGTTTGCCAGTAGAGACAGAGCCACTGCTAGGTGCTTGCCAGAGTGATTTGCTGGGAAGTGTCTGAAAATTACATCTTGGTGCTTTACAAATGAAATTTATTAATGAATAAAGTATATGCCTAACTGTTCTTCTGGAATGTTGTCGCCTCTACAGTTTTTGTTACACTATGTGGTTTATATTGTCAGATGTGAATAACGAACGCAAATATTAATGCGGATCATATCGCAACACAATGTCAATTTTGACCTCCCAGCTTCACTTATATGGTCCGTGAACTCAAAGCCTACCCCCATGCTCTTATAGTAATAAGAAAGTCAGACACAACACTCTACATAAATGACAAATCTAGATCTCTATTATTTTCCTCCAGGTTTATGGAAATAGTCAATTTTATGAGAACATGCCCACACCATGAGCAGTTAATCAATGTAAACATATCAGACAGTAAAGCTTAAGCATTGTACTGTAGATTAATCATAATAATAATAATAATAATAATAATAATAATAATAAAGGCATTTGTTGAGTTCGCAGCTACCCCAAACGGGGTGTCCCGGCGCTATAGCAGACAGAGGGCAGGGAGAGGAGTGGCGCAGAAGCTAGTCATTCCGACTAAAGAGCCATTCACCTGATGAAGCACAGAAATGTATTAAAGGATGGGTAGCCTCACTGTACACCAAGAAGGGGAGCTTGATCAGAGAAGGAGATCCCATACACCCCAGTCATGTGCTGCTCAACCTATTCCCCCACTCCGCTAAAACCAAGGTCACGGCCAGGTTCCAAGACCTTGCATATATACTAGCAAAATGCGAACTAACAAGCAAGTGGAAGGCCCGACAGGTCCAGGGTGGGCAATTGGAAACGGGAACTAAAGAAGTGGGCGAGCTGCGAACGTAGAATACTGCTTTGGAATGCAAAACGAGGCATAGGACGATTGGAGAGGGCACAGTCCTGGGGGGGGTTGGTAGACGACCTGAAGAATGTAGACCAGGAGTCTGCACCCAGCACGCCACAGACTAGATCTCGACCGGCCAGTCCCAATAGCCAAGGCCAAGAAGGGAGGGAAAGGGCGGCATGAGCAGATCATAGCACCCTAGCATCCACGGACATGGTGGTTTATAGGAGTACGGCCCACGGTTTAGACTGAAAAGAGCGAGGCCCAGACCACACATACGGCGAGAGGCATAGTGGTGGGTTAGTCGGCAGCAGCGGGGGAGGGGGGAGGCAGGGGGCATAGTAGAGGGGGAACTGTTAGACTGTTATAATAGATGAGTATCTGTTACAGCTAGAACTGCATGGCGAGGAAGAAAGCCGCATGGCAAGAGGAGATATGGACAAGAGGCCAGATGACCAGCTGGGAAGGGAAAATCAGAAGGGTAACTGGGAATTTCAATTAATGTGATACGAATTGTGTGTGTAATGCTGATTATTAAATGCCAATAAAATATGTTTAAAAAAAAAAAGAAGGGGAGCTTGGTTGTAGAAGTGTAGGATTTGTGTTGGCTATGTTTTGGTGTTGTGTGCGAATGACCAGATGGGTGTCATTATCTTGTGTAGAATGTTGTGCTTAGTCCTGTGATAGCAGCAATAGACATTAGTGCATCTACTACCAAGCATGTGGTGAACACCTCGATTGTATCAAAACATACCTGGATTTTTGTAGATGCTGAGGACATCTTTGAAGTAATGAGGTAAATATCTTTCCAATAGAAGAAGCACATCTTCCAGCTCTTCGAGGATCCCCACAAGCAAAAAGTTTTCATTCACATTCTGTTTTGCTCTTTCGAAGGCCCATTCACCCGGCTCTCTTTAAATACAAAAATAGCCAATTCAGGGATTTTATATGTTTAAAGTAGTTAAATCAAGACACCAGTCGCACATTTTAGTTGCTTGATTCAGCTAGGAAGTATTGTAGATGCTAAAACTGCATACAATTATGCAATTACGTGAACATAACAATCTTTACATTCATTGTCATTTACCCATTATCAGCTTACCATTTTTAGAATGTTTGAAATCATTGTATATCATAATGTATTTGAGGTGTGCTGTGTAGGGCAGATCAAATTTTTTAGAACAGTTCACATAGGTTTTACTGTCCATAAATAAAACATTTAAATATGCTATTCGTGTTTTTTATACATAGGAAAGCTTAAGAGTGATTGGTGGTGCAGGTCAAGCACATCAAACCATCATGACTTGTGGACTCTTTATGTATAAATTAGTAGCACAAAGCAATGGCTGGACTTACTGCAATTGCTGACTCAGGATGCAGGAGGTGGGGATGTAGGGAGAAAATTGAAGGTCTAATTGAGAGGCAGGCAAGCAAAGTACTCTATTTCAAACGTAAATGAGTACCCAGTCCAGCAAACTCTTGGTGTCTGTCTTATTTAGAGACAGGTGGAACATACGTTTTTTTATTGATGGAGCCCCCATTGACAGAAAGCTTTGTCTGTCAGCCTGTCAGAGAAGGGTCCTTCAGAGCAAGGGTATCACACTGCCCACTATACTTAGGATATATGGTGTAATGTCCTTTTTTCTGTTCCTTATCGCCAAGTGAAACCTGGCGGTGAAGGGCAGAAAAAACCCCAAATAATAACCCCATAAACCTTGGAAACATATGAGAATTGATGTCCCATAAAAGATGTTAATAACTTGATACATTCAAATCTGGTGCGCTGAATTGGTTCTACAGAGTAAGGCAGTGACACGCTACATATTGTAATGTCTGATAAACCAAAGATGAAGCCATCAATGGTCTCAATGTTATTTCTCATTCCTATCCAACAAACTAAACAATGGCAGTTCTTTATTCGATCAAAATAGATCATTGATCATCCAGTGCCCCAGAATATGTTTTCTCTAAAAGAAAAATGAACATTTTATTGCTAGTAGTTGGTACTATATACACTTGATAAAAAGAGGAGCAGCATTTTGTACACAGGTTGTGAAGCATTCCCGTGACATATAAATGAACCCAAAAACTGCAAGAAGTAGGCTTTTCCGAGATCACGTGATGTTTGCGTTGTCCCTTATATTCCTACTCACCATTCAGTTAGCCATTTATGAGTGTAAGAGAATGGAAATAAAGTGACATCCCTGAAACCCATGTTCACCTGGATGTAGCCTGGACACAGGGATGATGTGCACTTAATCACCCGTGATTCTCTAATAACAGGTATCTGATATTTAAAGGGAACTCGAAGCGAGTACTGCTTTCTCCGCAAAAAATATTTACTAGAGTTGGAGATGTATGATCCATGCTATGGATGTAGTACACGTCAGACAGTTTAAAGGGAGCGAAAGTGGCAGCTTTCAGGCAGTTTTTGTAGCCAATGCATGCAATATTAGCCTTGTGGTTGAAGGGAATGGGCAGTTATTTTATCTACAGGGGAGTTCTTTTTTAAGTAGAATGTACACCCCCCAACTTAGTAGTATTCAACACTCACCTGCATTTCGGATGCTGCCCACAAAAATAGGGTATGATGTAAAATAATCTGGGATTGGAACACTCTGCATAGTTCTCAAGAATGCACTCATTTATATCCTAGAAAGCAAAAAAGAAAGAAAAAAGTCATGGATACCACTATTATGCAAGCAATCATAGTGTTTTTCATTTAAGTTTACTAGCTGATAAGTCTATAGGAAAACAAAGAGCTATTCAATGTCAAATGCATCAATGACTAACCTATTATGATGAAAGCATTTGTGCAGAATGCTGTCTCTGGAGTTTTTTTCTTTTTATGATATTATCTTTTATGCTAGAGTACCCATAACATACCGCCCACTATGGTGTGCTGCATTATACACACTCTTCCTCCTCTTGCCTAAATATCTCTCTATTAACTTACATCTCAATGCCTAAGCAGCTTTACTTCGAGCATTGGGAGTGTGCAATTCTTTTCTTTACCTATTTGTTCTTTATTGTCATTTTCATACTCAACCATACAGTACACTAAATAAACAATCTAGATCTTTGGAACAGCCCCCCCCCCCCCCCCCCAGCGCCTTGATACCCTTCACTGGTGAGTAATAAGCTCTATATATCCCTGATTGATTGTTTGATTGAAGAGCAGAAACTGAGATCAAACAAGAATGTTTGCCAATGAAAAGGATCCAGATACTGTACTAAAAACTAAGGGGCATATTACCAAGGCGGGCGATATGTGATTATCGAGGCCGCGATAATTCTATCGCCCTATTAGTAAGCTGTCGCTAACAGCAGTTAGCGACAGCTTGTAGGCGATAGCGAGCGGTTTGGGGCACGCTTTGCATGTCAACGATATTTATCGCTAATGACATTCAAAGTGGGTGTACCCAACCTGTTAGAGACTGAAAGCAGTCGCTAACGTCACTATCGCCTATTAGCAAGGCAGGTGTAGCCATGGAAATATTTGACGCTAAGCGCGAATATCTCCAAAAACTAACGCCTGCTCAGACCAGTTCTTAGCCATTATATCCAATGGGAAGTGGATATAATGGCTAAGACCCTGATAGCGATAATGCATGAATATCACGGATTTCCCAGCTTCGCCGGAAATATAATCGCTTTTGAGATAAACGTTGTTAATAGCGCGTTATCTCAGCGATAATATCCGGCGATGCGCGGCGATAAAAAAATAGCCGCCAAGCCTTCTTAGCGAAAAATATCGCTAGTTGTTGGTAATATGCCCCTAAATGTCCAATGAAAGGCGTAAGAAGAAGTTATGTTTTTTTATATTGACCTTAAGACTGCTACACCAGTGTTGGTGTTCGAGCCTTTGATATTGCTAAGGTATGGGCTGCTCACACAATTTGGCATATCCACATTTTCTTTCCACCTCCATTCCACCTCCATGCCACTTCCAGACTCTTTGGGGAGAGGATGTAGCCTTACGGCTAGAGCGGTCAACCTCGGACCTGGGGGACTGGGTTTGAGCCTTAGCAACAATGTTCAACATCCTGTGATTCTGGGCAAATCACTTAATCTCCCCATGCCTAACAAAAGTGAATGTGTTCATCTGTAACAAAAATGGTGCTCATGTAAAGTGCTCTGATACCCGATGTCTCTGGTCTAGTTCGTGCTTTATAAAACTCTAAAAAAATTGTTTTCATCTACTAAGCCTCGCTCTCTGCCTACGTCGCCAAATCTCCCATTATGTTCCCCAGCTCACCCCACATTGAGAGTTAAAAGACCAGGGGCCTGAGTCATACAGGTAAACTTACACTTCGCTATACGTTTATGATTGTTTGCTGTCCACAAAGGAATTTTACAAGTTGTATCTTTACGAGTGCAGAGTTCTCCACACATAAAAGCATAGGTATTTTTATACACGTAGATTTCACATTGGTAAAGATACTACTCATAAATCCCTTTGTGAATAGCAAACAATCATAAACTTATACAAAAGGGTAAGTTTACTTTTGTGAATCAGACCATATACGCATATGTATATACAAGTTGCAACCAATCTTCAATGTTTTTAGTTTGTATGGCGGTGGTACATATTTTATTGTATAGATTAATTGTAAACCATTCACAGTAGATGATTAACACAAGTAACAGAATAAAACTACATTTGATTAGATAAAATGGAAACATAAGAAATATCTAGATCAAGGATTTTAATATGATATTAATATATCTCATGAAGCTGCTAAATAATTGTAACTGATGGTTAAACATGTTATTAGACAGATGATACGCCGATTTGATAGTCCCTGAAAACCGAATAAAATGACGTCATTAACAGTTCTTGATTTAGCAGTCATTAGTACGTTCTACGAATTTGTAATAGTTCATAACAAATATGGATTATATGTTCTAAGTGTTCATTTGCTTGATTACAGAGACTGCAATTCAGTTTTCCTTTTCCGTATCAATCCAACTGCTTTTTATTGGTAAGATTAGGGTGTAGAGCAGTCTGAAGCTTGGATAAGAATTCTTTAAGTCTGCATCGCGATTAGAATCCAGATAGTGCTGTCTACCAGGACTATAAGGGTCTTGGATCAGGTATGTGTTTAAATTGTGTACAACTAACTGTATTTGTGCACAATGTCCATAGGTTCCTTGTTCTTAGTATTAACTGGAATAAACCTGTGTTCGGGAATCATATTGATTGGAATAGACACTACGCATATTTTCCTTGTCCAAATTTCCAGGGATCCACAACTCAACCCTAAAAACTCATAATTTCTTTAGAATGGAAATTATGTTGTTAGCTCTTATGGACAGAGAGAAACTTTCTGTTGAGGACTGGAAGTGGGGGTAGGTTTGTGGCCACCCTTGTGGATTCTTTAGCGTAAGGATGACCTCTTCCGATAGCGATTATGCCCACAGAGCACTGAACACTTGTACCCAGAAACTGCCCCAGAAAGAAACTGCCAATTGAGCTAAAGGCCAAAGCAGAAAACACCTTAATGAGACTGAAGTCCAGCACCCAAAACATAGATAGCACTGTGGGCACTAGACAAGGCAGGAATATTTCCAACCAGAGAATCACCATGGACAAAAAATGTCTGGGTCAAAAACAGAAATGAGTGGGCGAAGAACCTCTGGCATTAATGGACCAAGGCCTTATAAAGTATAGTCTAACTGCTTAAACTAACCTCTTCTGTTTGTAAATGTGAGTGCCTACTTGCTCTTGGCTTGGCCGCTTGTTCCTGCAGGTTTCCAGGGTTGGAGCCTCAATGAGGCAGGTCCTGCACAAAATAACCACCTCATTGCATTCTGTTAGGGGAATGACAATAATCGCTAAACTGCACCCCTACCATCAGTGACTCAGTAAAATCACTAGGCATCACACTAGACTCTATTTAAACATGCAAGCCCACATACGAACTGCTACGAAAAGTGCTAACTTACATCTAATAAGAAAACTAAAATACTTCATACAGCCAGGTGACCTGAAAACAGCGGTTTTATGGCTGGATTATGGGAATGCCACACTCATAGGTCTTTTCAGCCTAGCCCAAATGAAAGCAACAATAAATGCAGCAACATTGTTAACAAGTACATGTCGGTAAGACCCCAACTCACCATCAATCAGAACCAGCAACTGGCTCCCAGTTGAAAGCTAGGAGCCAACTGAAGGAGGCTTGCATAACACACAAAGCTCTTCATAACTCTGGTCCTCAATACATGGCGAATAGGATCAAGCTTTCAGGAGGCAGAAGGAATTCAGGAAGTGCCAAATCCCTAATACTGGAACAACCCAAATTCAAACAAGCATTTACAATGCAATGGTTTCGCCTTTGCAAAAGTTAGAGCTATTGGCTTTGCTCATGACATTATTTTTATTTATGTTTTTTTTTAAAAAACATAAATAAATGGCATTGTCATTTATAATGCCAATAGCAGGGCAGGAGAGCAAGCACAAGCAACGAGGGGGCAGGACAGCAAGCACAAGCAATGAGGAGGGGGGGGCCGCAAGCACGAGCAACGGGGGGGCTGGGGAGCAAGCACAAGCAACGGCAGGACAGCAAGGGGGGCAGGACAGCGAGCACAAGCAACAGGGGACAGGGGAACAAGCACTGAGGGGGGAGGACAGCAAGCACGAGCAACGGTGGGCAGGGGAGCAAGCACAAGCAACAGCAGGACAGCAAGGGGGGCAGGACAGCGAGCACAAGCAACGGGGGGCAGGGGAGCAAGCACAAGCAACGAGGGGGGAGGACAGCAAGGGGGGGCAGGACAGCGAGCACAAGCAACGGGGGTCAGGACAGCAAGCACAAGCAACGAGGGGGGAAGGACAGCAAGCACAAGCAACTTTTTGTGGACCTGTGAGATTGTCAGGTGGACAGGGTCATGGTCTCCCTTGGCCCCCCCCCACACACACAGAGCCCCACACACACACACACAGAGCCCCACACACACACAGAGCCCCACACACACACACACACACACAGAGCCCCACACACACACAGACGCACGCAAGTCTGGGATAGAGCGAAGGAGTGCAGCTTAAGTGACAAGTGCCCCTGTGCCGAGGCGCGCCCAGCAGTGGGAGGGGAGGGCTCCTTCTGTGCAGGTAAAGAGCACGAGTCTGAGATATACAAAACACTTTGAAAGTGGTGTGTGGTCACAGAGGAGAGGGGCGTAACAGATCCAGAACTTTAGTAAGTGTTGTATTACAATACATGCATATCTAAGAAGAAGTGCTTTTTCTAAGTTAACGCAGAAGTAAGGTGTTGAGGTTAACGGATGCCTTGGTTCTCGGATCACTATAGGCACACGGGTTGTATAGATTACTACAGAAGAGGTACACGGATTGTTTAGTGACTTTGAAAAGCCCGGTGTGCACCACTCTTTCTGTGAGCTGGTCCCACAGGCGGGGTATTATTACGAGCCACGTTTTACATTGCAAGAAATAAATGACACCAGAGCAGCAGAAACAGAGTGGGTGCAGATAGTAGAACACGTGCTTCTCAACCCGGCTCATTGTCCAGCCCTGCAAAACACAACTGCGTGTGTCAGGTATACTAGTATAGTGCCGACCGCGAGATCGCTAGTTTCTAAGTGCTGTGATGGGTAGCTGACGGGAAAATAAAGCATGCGAGAGAGATGTGCTCTGAATCGAGCAGGGCTCTAGTTTCTCTGGGTGTGCCTTATTTTCTTTGAAAGAAGCCATGTTACAGAATTGTAAACATGTGCACGGTTTTGAGAGGGAGCAGGTTGTAAAGGCACAAAAAACAGAGCACATGATGAGCCAGCGCACTTTTAGAAAGGTCTGAGCTCTAGGCGCACCCTGGCTCCGCAATATTATAGCGTTTTTATACAGAGAAAGTGAAGCAAAGGGCGGCAAAAAATTTGCCGAGGATCACACTGTTGATCAAGCGGGGATGCTGGCTTTAGAATCCATTTATCCTGGACTACACCTGTTACTTTAGTCATTTAGGCACATGATCACATATCACCCGAATTATCAACTCATCAAAACTATGAGGTCATTTTTGTGCTAAGGATCGACCTTTAGAACCCCCGTCAATTTCACCCATTGAGCTGTGTACGTAAGCGTAAAGTTAAATGTAACTTGATTGTGTTTAGAATACATAGTACATTCGCTGGAACCAGTCTATAATTAATGAACATCTATATCTGAATTTGCTAAAACTCACTCTGTGATGACAAAATTAAGAATTATCAACCCACCTCTTCAACAACCAATAGCAATTACAAAGCGCACTGAAGCCCACGTTGGACGAGCAAGCACAAACCCACCGTGAAAGCCTTGCAGTGTCCCAGACAACTGTGCATTAGACTGGCATTGTGTGGTTTCGGCTGTGCACTGTGTCTAATGTCGTAGCGACTCTGCCTGTATGCCGATTTTTGAGCTATATCAAAGCGCCTTGAAGCTGCCATGTGGAGCATATAATAAGTAGTATTAGAAACTGTATAAATAAGTGATACCCTTGCAGAAACTAGGTTCTCTCGCGAATGAAACTATCTGGCCAAAAATAAGACGACAAAGCGGATAGCGGGAGTGCCCCGGTCGACCTTGTGAGGCCCGGCGGCTCCCGAGTGATCGGACCTGCGGTGCTGCGGGGGAGACTCTGGAGGGCATCCCAGAAGTGTGAGCACCCCGGGCCAGTCGTCTGCTTGTGTCCGCACCCAACATCCAGCACAATGGCTGCGGAGGGGTTGGGGGGGATTTGGTGGGGAAGCGCTGGAATGAGAGGCCGGGGGCATTAAAAAGAAAAGTTTAAAAAAAAAAGAAAACTTACCTGACTGCCGACTTGGGTCCGACCGCGCCTCATCTGCTGTCCCCTCCTGGGACAGGGTCCGCGTTGGCGCCTTCCGTTTAGTGGCTGGTGACAACAGCAACCCCTCTTCGCCAATCCAGAAGCGGCGCCTTCTCCTGAGCAGAGGGGAGAGCAGTGAGGGCGTGTACCCTTCAGAGTCTCTCTCTTGCCTGTTTTCGCTGATGGGCACAGCTGACTCGAGTTGCACGAACGGGAGGGGGGCGGGAGAGAACACGGACGACGGGAGGGGGGCGGGAGAGGACACGGACGACGGGAGGGGGGCGGGAGAGGACACGGACGGCGGGAAAGGGGAGGGAACAGGAACAGGAGATAAGTATCTCAAGGGTGTATATTTAGGAGTACTGAACGACTCTCCCGAGGGTCTGCAGTGGGGCGGGGGCGACTTACTTTAAAACATGGGGGGGGTTTGAGAGCCGCATCGGTCCCATAAAATTAACTTAAAAACTCGACCAGTTTGAAACTTGTGAGAAACCAGCACAGGCAGCCAGCCACTGATGCTGTGGTCAGAAAAGCCGATCTCCACAGGGCGGCTTTGCACTTTCAGTACCATTAAAATTGCACTTTTGTTGTAAGGTGTTATTAGATTTTTGGTGTTTGATGTTAATCAAGTTAAACCTCAGTTGGTTAGATTTTTTGGAAGTCGTAATACACTAATTCTAATGATCGCTGCAGAACAACTTTATATTCGTAAAATTATATGTAAATTGTAGTAGTTTCTGTGCAGTGTGTGCTTGTGAGTAGCGTTCAGATTAGAAGATCGTCGTTTATGTACAATACCCGTGTGGCTGTGTGTGTGTGTGAGAGGCATCCCTCACTTCTAATATAACATTAAAAAACTGCACTAAAGCATAAGCCCATTTTTTCATAGAATAAAAAATACTCAACTGTATGAGTTCACCCAATCAAAGTTAAAAAGCTGAGCTTTTGCACTACTGCATTACATATGCAGTCTTAAAAATAAAATTCCGCATTAGAATGATGGCGTATAGGATAGATAAGAATACACAATAAGCAAACCACGATCGGCCATAAAGAAAAAATACGAGTGTTTTCAAAGTATCGTCGTTCGAATGCCACTTATGGTTTTTCACTGTCTATTTTCCTTAAACAGTATTAGACCAGTCACGAGAAAATGCAAATGAAAGGTTCTGCATCCCTACAGTCCAAGTCGAAATACATTTTATTCGCATGTCCTCTCGGCTTGGAAATATACCGGAATAAAACGTACACGGTGTATAAAGACTTCCGGTTTTTTTTTATAAACCTTTTTTATTGCATTTTCCATTTCAAACATGCCATACAAATACATTCACATCAGTGATGAATTACGTATAAAGACTCCAGTTAGATACGCAGCTATTAAAATTAACGTGTCATTGATTGAAGAACTGCTGTGAATATTAATGCATTGCTTGCCTTTTCGGAAATGGACGCGCACACACTGCTTTTTTAACCAGTTTATACTAAAATTCTAAAAACTTTACCCGCAGCATTTCCGTGTGTTCTTTGGCCACAGACACAAAAACAAGAAACCGGGCTCTAAATAGGACAGTTAAACCGCATAGTTTGTTGGGTCGAATTGCCTTGGTACAACCGATATGAATGTTTGATGAGTTTGTAGTTACGTTAAAGGTAGAGAAAAGTGGACTCTTATTTACGGTGCAGTTTTTAGGGAGTTCTCCTCCTTGCTGAGCGTGTCGCATACAACGCAATATATTCATATAGTGCTGCTCCGTTTTGTGAGCTTTTGCCTAACTGCAGTGTTTTGCAGCGCTCCTTTCTGTTCAATTTGTGACTAACTAAATATTTTTGTAGTCGTCCTGTGTTGCGAGTGGGGGTGACTGTAGTATTTTTGCACATTTACTTTGTGTGTTCAGTGTTTTGCTAATTGTGTAGTATTTTTGCAGAGATCCCGCTTGTGTTGCGAGTTTGTTTTTAACAGCAATGCAGTGTATTTGTAGTTGCTCTGTGTGTTGTGCGTATCTACCAGTGCGTTATTCCTGTAGTTGCTGTTTGTGTTCATTGAGGGCCTAACATGCCAGTATTTTTGCAGAATCCATGTATATTGAGTGTGTATCTCACAGTCCAGTATTATTCAAAGTTGCTGTCTAGATTGCAATTTCGCGGATAACGGTGTGATCTTTTGGCTGAGTTCCTCTAGAGGCCCTCTTTATATTTTGAGTGTGTGGATAGGTGTGCAGTATGCCTGTAGAATCCTCTCTGTTTGGCGAGTGCACGCAAACAGTGCAGTACTTCTGCAACAATCCGAGCAGTATTTTTCGAGTTCCACGTTGCACGAACGGGAGGGGGGCGGGAGAGAACACGGACGACGGGAGGGGACACGGACGACGGGAGGGGGGCGGGAGAGGACACGGACGGCGGGAGGGGGGCGGGAGAGGACACGGACGGCGGGAGAGGACACGGACGACGGGAGGGGGGCGGGAGAGGACACGGACGGCGGGAAAGGGGAGGGAACAGGAAAAAACGTAACTCCGCCCTGGGAAAAAATCTCGGGAACGCCCCCGAATCTGGTCCGGCCTTGACGGACAGATCCGGCACTCAATGGCTAGCCTCCATTTATGGAGCTAGCCAATGAGAGCCGGGGGACGTTCCCGAAGTGCTTATTGGGGACATAGGATTTCACCTGCGCTGAAAGGCTGCGCAGCAGCCTTCGGCAGGCGAAACCCAAAAAGGAAAACACACGGATGCACTTTCGCTGGATCTAGTCCAAAAATATGGAACTCCCTACCACCCTCAATGAGAGCATTGACCTCACTCAGGCTTTTCTAGAATGAAGTTAAAGCCATACTACTAGAAAAGCATGTGCCTTAGGAGAACAATTTTGAAAGTGTGATTCACCCTATTTTATACTGCATCCTTTTGTTCTATACTTTGCACTATGAACTCTACGTATAGCATCCCTTATTTTGCATCTGTATTCTATTATTTTATACCTTGCCCTGAGAATTTTGTATCGAATATCATATGTGACAGGAGTTTTAATGTACTGCAACCCTCTTCAATTGGCTCGTTGTACAGCGCTCTGATACTGTGATGGTCATGATCACGCTTAATAAAACATAATAAATAAATACCATCTGTTTGTGGAGGAAAGTAGTATAAGAAGTCATACTCCATTTATATTCACTTTAGGGAGACCTAAAAATGTGCCTATTAAAATGTCATCACACTAATGCAGATGTCTGCACTCCATTTTCACTAAGTGCATTAGCTTGGAAAAGTTGATTTGGAAATGATGATAATTTCACAGTAAAGCTGCCAATAAGGCTGTACTCCTCTCAAAAGCAGCATGCAGTACAACAACCGTTGTACAATACAACAATATCTTACTGCAATAATACAGCACAAAAATGTGTAATAAACAGGTATGAAATCGCTAGCGACCTAGGGTAAAACATATCAAGAAACATGGGTTCCTAATTAGTATAATATGAGAAAATGTAATAACAAAAAGAGAAGGATACGCAGTTCCTTAGTGGTATATTAGCCAAAATATTGTGCTCTAGGTGGTGAGGAGGAAAGTGGATTCCTCCTGTCGGAACTAAGGCCCTCACACACCCAGCAAGCTAGGTGTCATGCTTCATCATATGTGTCTGCTCCTCGTCGGGCCGGCGCTAAAATGCCCGACGGGATCCCATAGAGGGGCTCTTTGTCGGAGATCTTCTGTTATTTGCCGTATGAGTGCCGTGAGTGTAAGGGGCCTAAGTGTGTGTAGATGTGGGGAGTGAATGTTAAAACAGGTAAGGGAGTCATCTGTATTCACTTTTAATCTGAGAGGGACCCATCCTGACTAAAAGAAAAGGGGGGTGCGACTATTTTGTTATAATGTGGCAAAACTTGCGTTCGTCCCCCTGATGGTCAACATATTTCTCGTCACAGTAATGTCAGGATTTGATATGGGGCGATTCTTCAGGTCCGAGTGAAATACAAACACTATCTACAAAAAATTTTGGGTGGTGAGTTGCTATGCCACCTACCATTTACTGACCCTTAGGGTCAATTTTACCCAGAAGGGGCGGCAGCCAACCTATTGGAGTCAACTGGTGCAACTTCCTTGTTGCAGCAGAGCTGGTAGGTCGACCTCAAGGCTCCGAGCGGGAGTAGAGACACCACCTTTTGTGTCTCATTACTTCACTGCTACTGATGAGGCACGACCAGTTGAATCCAATAGTTTGGCAGGAGGCCTGTTTCTGGTTCAGGGAGGACCTGGACTAGCAGTTTGGGCTGGATTGTTCATTGAGGAGCAAGGCCAAGACTTATTTGCATATGGATGGGTCCAAACTGGTGTGGTGTGATGAGCTAAAACAATGGATTTAGGCCAAGATCTCTGTACTGGGGTGAGTGTTTGATATTGTACAGCATTTCGTCCACCATGTGTTCTTTTTGCATTTGTTGCCCTAAGTGGGACGGGTATCACAAGACGTGGGTCCAGTGCTCACTACACCACCACCACAGCCAAGCTATTCTGGCTGATGAGGGGGGATAAAGTGAAACCTGTCCTAGGATGTTTGTTTCTGGTCCAGGGCGGACCTGGGCTGGAAGTTCGGGCTGTACAGTTCCCTTTGGGAGTAGAGCCAAGACTGATTTGCATATGGCTGTGTTCAAACTGGAATGGCGGGGTGAGCAAAATAACATTAGCTTTAGGCCTAGATCTCTGTACAGGGGGTGAGTGTTTGACATTGCTCATGTTGCAAATGCCAACACAGGGCAGATGCTGGCAGTCTACGGGGAAATTGCTAGGCTGCTGTTCCTCTGCCCCATTGGTGTTTGTCCTCTGTGCATAAACAGTTTTCTGTGCAGGTAGGAGCTTGGCTTTCCATCCTTTTACATTGCTTTAAGTCTCTAGGAAACAAAAATACACAAAATGTTGTGGGGACTAATTTCATTGCTCGAAGCAAAACTAGTCAAATGTTTGCAGCAGTGATGACGATAACAGAAAACAGAGAGGAGCCATGCATGACGTTGCAACGTCGACCTCTAAATTGCTTCTGATAGGCTCGATAATACTTGAGACTGCGTGGGAGAGCAACGTAATTCAATGCAAGAAAAAATTGCGACCGCTGCTTCGAATGACAGGCATATTACGAACATGTTCTTTTGGGAAGTTATAGTGAAATGTAGCAGATGTTAAAAAGGAGATTAATCTAACAGGCGGGAGCAGGAGGGGCAGTGCTGTAGCATTGTGGAGTACACATCAAGAAATCTGCACTAACAGTATTCATTCGTCCTAACAATAATTCGCCACTAGGGGTCAGACTGCAGCCACAGACCTCTGCCTGAACGCACACTATCTTTCAGTTGCCAAATGAACATCTCCACTGTTTTAATTCATTACTGGGAGCTATAAACAACAGACCTTATACTGTCAAACAGAATGGCGTGTTTTTAATGCAGTTGCGCAACTTTATCTGTTATTTGGTCCGTTGAAGCAGAATAACATTTAGACTCGTTTCAACATTATTAGCAGCTTGGCGGATTAATGAGCGAAACAGTGAGATTGTATGAGATTTCGGGACGGAATGTAGCTGTTTAACCTCAGGACTGCATTATTCCAACCTACTGCCACAAAAAACAAGCACTGGAAAAGCCAATAGGTCTGGCAGCCCACCATCACAAAAAACAACCGTTGGCAAAGCCACAAGGTTTGGCATTTGATTCCAGTCTTTTGACCTTGTCAGTGCTTGTTCTGGTCTCTCAAAGATTTTAGGAATCTTTATTTTTGAGAAGCTGGCGGACACTTGCCAAATTTTTTTTTTTTTAAAGCAGAAATTTGCTAAAAGTTAAAATATTTCTGGGGAGTCATAAATCACGTTTTGTCGTGGCAGTCCATGGTACTGAAGAGAACTACTTTGTGTTGATGAGCTTTTTGCGAAATAACAGAATGCCATCACTCACTGTAAAGTTAGCCAATGGCTGAAGTGGGTTGATCCATTGCCCTATGCTGTATACTGAAGTGGGTGGAAGAAAAAGCTGATCCGGTATGATGCTCCTCTGAAATAGAGGTGGGGGAGCTCCTGAGTTTCTACTAGTGGCGTATCAGCCTGCTCCACCAGTAAAAACCCTTGATGTGGCTGTCCATGTGCCACAGGCTTGCCAGAGACAGTTGTGATGCCTCTGCCTTAATCTGGGCGTGTCACGGGATTTCACCTGATAGGGGCCGCCATGCACCACTGACCATGCTTATGATACTGTGATTCTTGCCAGTAAGGCTGGATCTCGGCGAGAATGGACATAGTGGGCATCGGGCGTTTCCCCAGGAGGCTGGAAGGGTGGGGGCTTATTTTGCACTGGTGGGGGCTGGTTTTGTTACTGGGGGTCGGTTTAGCAGCAGTGCTGCAATATCGCCCCCAGTAACAAAAACAGCAATATTTCAATTTTGCCTTCCTCTTCCCCAGGGGTATGTGGGGGGTGGGAGGTCCGGCAAAATTGCCAGGATTGCTTTGGGTTTCCAGTCTTTAATTATGGTGAGCAATCCTTCTCAAGAGCCCACATGCCAAGGACTCCATTGGCCCATTGGAGGCTTCTTACCATACTCTTAATGAACCCTTAATAACCTTATGACAGTCAGATGCTCTACCATTTTGTTCCACAATTTGTAGCTGTGGAATGTGAAAAACAATTGTATCAGGCATTGTGATATTTGCCTAAATATTTTAACATTTTTCATGATGGAACTTCATAGTAATTTAGGTGTTAACCCTGAAAATTAACAGTTAAGCCGAACATCAGCAAACCTTCTGTGTGCATTGACGTTTTCAGCCATATTTCATCCGCATGGGCCATCAATTGGGATTTTTACATCTTTCAATAAATATATCATCGTAATAACCACTTCGACATCAATTATAATAGAAAACATAACCACAAACTCTATTATAGGCTAACATATTTTGGCATTGTCAATTTTACGTTTTTTTTAACGTTTTAAATTCCCCTTTGGCAGTGCTTTTTTTTAAATTTTATTTTTTATTCTATTCGTTCAGACACAAGTGATTTGAAGTGATTTTATTTGTTCGATGATCTCTACCTGGCTGAGGACTAGACTACCTAGCGAGAACCTAGGGGTTTGAAGTGGTTCGTTTGAAGGCAAGAGTTTTAAACTTTCAATACAATCAGCGTTAACAGAGGTATTGCGAGTGGAACGGGTTACGCCCATCAGCTAAACATGGATGACAGACTGAGTGGTCTGACCAGCCTCGAGCCAGAGTATTTTTGATAGCAATAGTAGATGTCCTAGTAAAAATGCCACGTGCAGGTGCGTTCTGTAACAAGTAATGTACAATCCATGCCAGTCTGCCTTGCTAGGAACTGCTAAAATAAGCAAAAAAGTGATAAGTGGGATGCTGCTTAAATTAATCTCAGCTACTGATGATTACTTGGGCCACAACCCAGTCCATCTTCTTATGCACAATGTCACCTCATGAGTCCTTGCCATATTCAAATCAGCACTGATCCTGATCCAATGGAAACAGTCCAGCCCAAACACCAGAACCAAGCAACCCAAGACCAATTTGACCCTAGTTGGGGCCTTTCCATCAGGTGCAACTTGATTCAAGCAGCAAAGTGAGCACGGGACCCACTTCAGGACATACCCATCATGCTTTGCTAGGAATTGCTGGGCCTCTATGTCATCTTCTTTCTCTAATCACAAATTAATAACTCTGAGTAGAATGAAATGTGGGTGTCTGGAAACAGCCCTGTTGAATCTAATAGGGAGAGCAAAGATTCTATGGATTTTTTTTGTATATAGGGCAACAGCAAAGCATCCGATTGGTCAGGTCTTAAAAGATAAAGCAAAGAGAAAGAAATGTATTACAGCCAGAAATGGACGCAAGGTTCTGGAAGGTGTAATCGGTAGAGACTGACTGTAGATAACAGCGTCCTCTCTGCCCGCCCCCCCGCAGCCAAGTTGGCAAAGGGTGTGTAATTATGAAAGCATGATATATCGAGACAATGTCATACAAACTTCAATTGTCTGTTTTAAGAAAATGAACGCAAGTCTTATGAACTCTAGTAAAAACACGTGTCGGTACGTGTTTTTTTCGAGCTTCAGACTTGCTCCAGAAAGAAATTCAACAAACACAAGGAAGCACCAAGTGAACAGGATCCGCATAAATAAAAAGTGAGCGATTCTCACAAATTAACTAACTGCATACACAACACTTGTCCACTGGAGTGACTTTTGCACCTGCAAAATGTAATTCTATGGTATGAAAGAGGAAGTACCCAAGGACACACCCTACAAATAATGGAAACACATATTTGGACAATAAAGCACATGAATAGTTTCATGATTCACTAAAGAGATTAACCTTGGGCGTAGTTCGCGTAGTAGCACTACGCGTAGCTACGCGAAGTGCACTTCGCACTACACAAGCTACGCATAGCTATGCGAACTGCGTAGTACACTGTGCAAAATGCTGTTCGCACTGATTCCATAGTGCCGGATGCTTGTCCGCACTTTGCAAACCGCATCTGGACCAGTGCAATCAGTTGTTTTCTGCCGCTCGAGTAGATTTCTACTCGAGCGGCAGCTTTCTAAACGCGGACTGGTAGTTTCTCATCGTGAGCGGTCGTGAGCATACGCGACCACTCTCAATGAGAAACCTGACCTCCCCGCGTTGAGAATCTCGCCGGGAGGTTTCTTTTCCACGCTTGCGATTGGCAACTTGATGTTGCTGATCGCGAACGAGGAAAAAGTTTTGCTGGGATGTCATTTTGTTCGCTCGTGGTCGCCAACTTGACGTTGAGGACCACGGACAAGCAAAAAATTACCGCTACGCTACATGTGTTTGCACTGTGCTACGTGCAATTCACGTAGTGCGAAGTAGCGCAAACTTTGCAAACTACGGGAACGTAGCATAGTACTACGTCCAGGGTTAAAAGAGGTCCCAGGTATTACACATTATGCCAGTTATGGGATGAACAGTTCTGAGAAGTGCTTCATTGTGTATACCTATGCAAGTAGTTTATCAAGTTATTCAAATTCATATGTTTTGGATCTGACATCTGCATTTTGCACCACGCACAGGCACACAACATAACTGAATATATATGCTCAAAGAGCATGCAAACAATTACTAGACAAGTGGGGAAGCCGGGATGGAGCAGGTTTTCTGGTTTCACATTATGCAATTCAGCCACTAGATGTACATGCTTCACTTCCCCTACACACACATTAGAGCCCAACTCCCCTTCCAACCCCCTCCGAACTGCCACCATGCTGGCATCAATGCGGCCGTTGGTCACACCACAGACCAAACATTTTGGCCCTTGAGAACACTGTTGCGAGTACCCATGATCTAGGGGAACCCCACAAAAACATAAAAAGTGTGGAGAGCATGGAATAATTATACCATTGACTAGTAATCCATGCCATATGTCTTAATATGTACCTGTTTCAAGATGATTCATGTCTATCATACTCAAGGAACATAAGGCAACCTCAAAGCTACTGTTCACTGTTTATTGTATGTAATAAAAAATGTATAAAACGTGTTTTTTAAAAAGCCCTTCCTGTATTTATGGCGAACAATGTTATAGATGCTGGGATTTCTGAACATTTGCATCAAATGATATAAAATACTTGACATGTTTTTGTTGCTTTATAGTGTTTTATCGGTTTTCTACCAGTGCTACACCATTAAAACCTCACATAATGTTGGATAAATATGGCGCAGAATCCAAAATGAATATGTTCAGTCTGGTGTTGACAGATCAATTGAACACAAATCCAGTCATTCATTTCTCAACTCATGGACCATGTTGCCCACATCAGGCTTTGGAACGTGAATGCCACCGGCAACATTTCTGAAGCCTTAACGTAATCAGACATTTACAAGTGAGGAAGTAGAAATGGAGGTTATCATTCCACAGTAATATAGGCTGAAATAGAAACATGCAATAGAGAATAGAAAACAAAATCAGACAAGTAATGTAAGAAATTAGAGCAAACTATGCCAGAAAGAGGATGGAGAAGGATGCTAATTGATGTGTTCTATACATCATGTAACCTTAATTTGTATCAACATACCAACTTACAAACGTCTTTGATCTAGCGATGAAAATCAGACACCAGAAAAGTTCTGGCAGACAGCATGACATTGAGTTACATGACATACTGTAATGGGAGTTCTCTGCATAACATGAGACTGGAAAACAACTAAACTCTCTTATAGGTTGTCACTTCAGTTGATGCAGATAGAAATCATGGCCAACTAATATGGGCTTACTCGTTGTTTCTAGTCTTTCTATTTCAAAGCAATGGTGTTAAATGATTAAAAAATTCATATTGACTATTCTGCAGGTTTCCCTTTGTTTATTGGGCTAGCTTGTCGAATGTGCGGACGGGTGGATCTCAAGCGGTTGAGGGTATAGTGAGTGGTCTTGTACTTTGTGTATAAAAATGACAAAAGTGCAAGAAGTGTCGTGTAAATATGAGAGGCTATCAGTGAATTGTCTGGCAACCCATAATAATTGACTAAGAGGAGTTTTGACATTTCAGTATCATTTTCCAGCTTGATAACGTATTCTCCCATTTTTTCCCCAGCATTTATAAAAATATTTAGATTAAAAAAAGACATGTATCATTGTGCCACTTTCTGAACCACAATGCCAACATTGATCCTATTCTCCTATATCGTGTAGTTCTGGTCCATCAAATGCAGTTCTACATAAAGAATAGTGAAATTTCAGCGGATCATGAATATTGAGTGCATTTTTATCCACATTTTCTTCCATTCACTTGAAGATAAATGTTTACTCCCCTGAAGCCTTCTTGACGGCATTGTTCAAAAAGTTATAGAAGTGACTACCTTACTATGTTCTTTATCCAAAATCACTGAGGATATTTTCCTTATTCATATTATACAAAACAGTTCAGGATAACAGTACAGTCTCTGCATTACTAATAGTGCCCATAATCTCTGAATAATGTAAAGAATTGATAAAGTCATTGCCTTAGCAACTGTGATCCTCACAACGCAACCCAATCACTGGAATCGTTCATAAATTCAGCAGAAGATTGTGCGGCTACCTAACATGCCAGAGTAAGGCATCCCTCTTCTGGTAGCTGGCCCAGAATTCTGGGTGAATTCCACAGCATTATCTACAGTTATTATATTTGCCCTGGTCCAAAAGTATCAAAGGGGCAGCAGGTAGTCACAAGTACCTGCCATCTCAGGACTTTGCATTAGTCCGAACTATAAGCACCAGGGGCCACAAAAGAAACTTGAGAGGAGGAGGGAAAGAATAGTGGAAAAGGGTAGGATCTTCATCTGAATTTGGGATTCCACTGGAATTGTGTAAAGATAAATGTAAATTAGATAGCAGATACCAAATGGAGTCATCATTCAATTATGTGTGCATCTTTCTAGAGGAATGTCCATAAGAAGTCTCTAGCTGCACAATAACATTAGCAAATTGTAGGGAAATTCCTTATCCTATAATTAGCCTTATCAATCAATCAATCAAGGAATTTGTAGAGCGCGCTACTCACCCGTTAGGGTCTCAAGGCGCCTGGGGTGGGGGGGGTTGCTACTGCTCGAACAGTCAGGTCTTGAGTTGTTTCCTGAAGGCGAGGTGGTCCTGTGTCAGCCGGAGGTGGGTGAGGAGGGAGTTCGAGGTCTTGGCTGCCAGGTAGGAAAGGATCTTCCTCCAGCGGTGGCTTTGCGGATGCGTGGGACGGTGGCTAGGGCGAGGCTGGTGGAGCGTAGCTGGCGGGTTGGTGTGTGGAAGGCGAGGCGGTTGTTGAGGTACATGGGGCCCACGTCGTGGAGAGCCTTGTGTGCGTGGGCGAGGAGTCGGAATGTGATTCTCTTGCTGACGGGGAGCCAGTGCAGATTCTTCAGATGGGCGGAGATGTGGCTGTGGTGGGGGATGTCCAGGATGAGTTTTGCCGAGGCGTTCTGTATGCGCTGTAGTCGTTTCTGGAGCTTGACTGTGGTTCCGGCGTAGAGTGTGTTTCCGTAGTCTAGGCGGCTGGTGACGAGGGCCTGGGTGACAGTCTTCCTGGTTGCGGTGGGGATCCATCGGAAGATTTTTCGGAGCATGTGCAGGGTGTTGAAGCAGGACGAAGAGACGGCGTTGACTTGCTTGGTCATTGTGAGGGAGGAGTCCAGGATGAATCCCAGGTTGCGAGCATGGTCTGTGGGTTTGGGGGCGGTGCCCAGGGCAGGAGGCCACCAGGAGTCGTTCCAGGCCGAGGGGGACGGTCCCAGGATGAGGACTTCCATCTTGTTTGAGTTCAGTTTCAGGCGGCTGAGCTTCATCCATTCCGCGACGTCCTTCATTCCTTCCTGGAGGCTGGCTCTGGCGGTGTCCGGGTCATTGGTGAGGGAAAGGATCAGTTGTGTGTCGTCGGTGTAGGAGATGATGTTGAGGTTGTGTTTGCGTGCGATGGCCGCGAGGGGGGCTCATGTAGACGTTGAAGAGGGTGGGGCTGAGCGAGGATCCTTGTGGGACGCCGCAGATGACTTCGGTAGCCGTGGACCGGAACGGGGGGAGGCGGACTCTCTGGGTTCTGCCGGCGAGGAACGAGATGATCCAATCCAAGGCCGCGCCTTGGATACCTGTGTCGCTGAGGCGTCGTATCAGGGTGTGTTGGCATACCATGTCGAAGGCTGCTGAGAGATCCAGGAGGATGAGTGCGGTGGTTTCCCCATTGTCGAGCATCGACCTGATGTCGTCGGTAGCTGCGATGAGGGCGGTCTCGGTGCTGTGGTTTGCTCGGAAACCGGACTGTGACAGGTCGAGGGATCCGTTAGTGTCGAGGAAGGCGGAGAGTTGTTGGTTGACGGTCTTCTCGATGACTTTGGCGGGAAACGGGAGGAGCGAGATGGGTCGGAAGTTCTTGAGGTCCGTGGGGTCCGCGGTGTTTTTTTTTCAGGAGGGCGCTGAGTTCGGCATGCTCCCAGCTTTCCGGGAAGGTGGCTGATGCGAAGGAGCTGTTGATGATGTCGCGGAGTTGGGGTGCGATGATGGAGTTGGCTGTGTTGAAGATGTGGTGTGGGCAAGGGTCGTTGGGGGAGCCGGAGTGGATGGTGTTCATCGTGCGGGCTGTGTCATCGATGCTGACTGGTTTCCAGGTGCAGAGGGTGGCGGTTGGGTGCGCTGGTTCGGTGGTTGGGTAGTTGGTCTGTGCGCCGAAGCTGTCGTGTATGACGGCGATCTTGCGGTGAAAAAATGAGGCAAGTGAGTCGCAGAGGTCTTGCGAGGGTGTGATGTCGTTGTTGCAGGTGCTGGGGTTGGAGAGCTCTTTAACGATGCTGAAGAGTTCCTTGCTGTTGTGGGAGTTGTTGTCCAGGCGCTGTTTGTAGGCGGTTCTGTTGGTGGTACGGATCAGTTGGTGGTGCTTGCGGGTGGCGTTCCTGAGGGCTATCATGTTCTCTGTTGTCTGGTTCTGGCGCCAGGTTTTCTCCAGGGAGCGGCAGGTTTTCTTTGAGTTTCTGAGGTCGTCCGTGAACCAAGGGGCTTTCTTGCTGTGGGGTCCGCTGGGTGGTTTCTTCAGTGGTGCGAGTTCATCTGCACAGTCGGCGAGCCATTGTGCGAGGTTGCGGGCTGCTCTGTTGGGGTCCATCGTGGTGGTGGGGGGGCTGGCTGAGGGAGGTGGTGAGCTGGTCGGCGGTGATCTTGCTCCAGCTTCTGCGGGGGGCCTGTTGCGGATGGTGGTGGGTCGTGGTTTTCTTGAAGGAGAAGTGGACGCAGCTGTGGTCAGTCCAGTGGAGTCCGGTGGAGTGGCTGAAGGAGATGTGCTTGCATGAGGAGAAGACGGGGTCAAGCGTGTGGCCAGCGTAGTGGGTGGGGGTGTTCACCAGTTGCTTGAGTCCGAGGTTGGCGAGGTTGTCCAGCAGGATGGTGGTGTTGCTGCCATTGTTGTTCTCCAGGTAGAAGTTGAGGTCTCATAGGAGGATGTAGTCTGGGGAGGCGAGGGCGTGCGGGCTTACGAAGTCTGCGATGGTTTCGCTGAATTGAGTGCGTGGTCCCGGGGGTCTGTAGATGAGGGTGCCTCTGAGGGTGGTCCTGGGGTCGGTGTGTATCTGGAAGTGCAGGTTTTCGGCGGCTGTGAGGGTGTCTTCCGAGTTGGTCGTGATGCGGATGGTGTTTATGTGGACGATGGCGATGCCTCCTCCCATTTGGTTGGTGCGGTCCTTCCGGGTGACCTTGTAGCCGTCCGGGACGGCTATGGTGAAGTCGGGGGCTGAGGAGGCGTTCATCCAGGTTTCCGTGAGGAAGGCGACGTCCGGTGCTGTTGTGTCTAGGAGGTTCCTGAGTTCGACTGCGTGTCGGTGGACGGAGCGGGTGTTGAGCAGGATGCACTCGAGGTGGTTCTTGCTGGTGGTAGGCTTGGTGGGTGTTGGCCCGGGATGGATGCAGGTGAATTTGCAATCTTGGCAGGTGAAGGGTCCGTGGGTGCGGTTCGGGGTGGCAAGGTGGCAGGTGGGGCTCCGGCCGGTGTTGAGTGCGTGGAAGGTGGCGGCATAGTAGGTTCGTTGGGTACGTTGGCATCGTCGGGATCCAGGATTCCTGGCGCTGGGCACGGTCCAGGCGTGGTCGGGCGTAGATGGGCTTACCTTTGGCGCGCCTTCGGCGCGCAATCGGCGCGCCCGCTGCGCGTCACTGCTGCGCGAACGCGTCGACTCCGCCATAAGTGGCGTAGTGGGAGGGAGGAGCAGCTGGGAGGCGGGAGTGGGGGGGGCGAATAGAAGGGGGAGAGGGTACAGAAGGAAAAAAGGGGGGCGGGGCCGCGGGGGAGCAGCCGCAGGGAGCGGGGAGCGGGGGAACAACAGCGGGAACAGGCGGCAGAGAAGCACAAAAGTTGGAAAAATACAGGGGCACAACGGTCAGACAAATAAGCAAAAATAAGGCACAGAAGTAGGAAATAAACACAACCAAGAGGCTGTGGCGAACAGGCGACAGCAGCAGGGGGAACCGGCGCACTCAGGAGGAGCCACGCGGCGGGTGGAGCAACCAGCTCTGACAAGGTCAGGTCAGGTCACAGCTCCCCGTCGCGTATCCACCGCCTAAATCAGGGGTGTGGAATTTATTGAAATATGTACTTGTCCATGGGACAAGTAGCTTCATAAATCTACATGTCCTGTAACATAATCCGCTTGTCCCTTTGGTGCCATGTAGTGTGCCGTCAAATAATGGCTGCAATCTCTTTATAGAAGAGCTATGATAATAGCCTCCCTGCTTATGTCATGCTAATACTATAAAAGGATTTGAATTCTGGAGTTTTTCACCAGCTCTTCTCTAATCTTTTCCCATACTGAGAAACATCGGCAATTTACCCCTGACAATGGCAGAAGTAAAGTTTCTTCCAGGGCTGGGAAAAATGTGGTCGGAGAAAAAATGAACTTGTAAACACTCAACAGATTTCCACTGGGGCATATTCATATTTGCTCATGCTAAGATGCAATTCACAAATATTTTCTAGGACTACGGTTTCCTGGCCTACTTAAGGAAATTCATGTGAATACATGAAAAATTTAAATCTTCATTAATACAAGGACATATATCATGGGTGCACTTTTGTGACTTTCACATTTGAGCCCCTAATTAAATCTGAGTTACCCAAAGACATTTTGTTTTTATTAAAATGCTATCTCTTCTTATCTGTGAGCTGGCTTCATTATGTGTCACAGCATTCTGCTCTTTTACAAAGTAGTTTTGTTCAGTGCCTGGAATTTCTATGGCAATGTAGCCTTTATGAGACCAAATACTAGCAGTCTAGTATGAACGCGCTGGCATACAGCACCACGCCTACCTGATAATCCCAAGGTAGAGAAAGAAGCATAGTGTAGGCCAAGTGAATAACCAGAAAATTAAAATACCCCCCACGTTGTTCCAAAGTTCTTATGACACCAAGCAAGCAAAAAAAGTCATTGGAATCCTCGCCAGAATAGCTCTCTTGTCTCTTCCATCTAAGCATCTATCCATTCATCCTTTCACCCACTGATATCTAGCATTTCACCTTTACATTGGCACCCATTCATTCTTTTATCTATTATCCTTTCACCAAGCTGTTCGTCCATCTGTTCATTCGGCAGTCCATCTGCTCATCCATATCCAAACCTACCCATCCATCTCCAAACCTATCCATTTCAACCATCCATCCATCCTTTTGCTCATCCATACACCCTCCCTTTCACTCCATCTATCCACCCTCCCTTTCACTCATCCTTCCACCCACCCTTCGACCCATCCATCAATCCTTCCTTCCACTCATCCATCCATTTATCCTTTACACTCATCCCTCCTTTCGCTCTCTAATCCTTACACCCTGTAACCCATCCACTCATTCACCCTTTCCTTCATTATAACATCCTTTGTCCATCCACCAACCCCGTCACTCAACCATCCCGGTCACTCAATCATCCACCCATCCATCTAGCCAGCCACACTGCCACTTACTCATCCTTTCACCCACACATCCATTCATCTTTTCACATTAATTACGAATCTTTGTCTGCTGAGCTGCAGACAGAAGAGGCCCATCAAGAGCTCCATCTCTACTGTAGCTACTAAAGCGGGGCGTTCAGGAAGCCCCTGTTCAAACCTATCCTGCCATCTCCAAACCTATCGATCTAACTGATCCATCCCGCCTTCCTTTTACTCATCCATCCTTTTGCTCATCCATCCTTTCACCCCACACATCCTCCTTTTCACTCCTATTCATCCACCCTTTCCCTCATCCCTCCATTCATCCTTTGACTCATCCATCCATCCACCCCATCCATCCTCCTTTTCACTCATCTATCCACCTACCCTTTCACTTCCTCTATTTATGCTTTTGCTCGTCCATCCACCCTTTCACCCGTTTCGATCATATATCCATCCACCCTTTCACTAATCCCTCTATCTACCTTTACACTAAACTGTCCACCCATCCATCCATCAACCCTTCCACCCAGCCACCCATCCATCCATCCCCACCCACTCAGCCATCTATTCATCTACTCTCTCACCCATTAATCCACCCTTTCAATAAGCCATCCATCCTTTCACTCTTCAATCCACTTTCAACCTATCCATCCACTCGCCCATCCCTTCATTCACCCTTACACTTATCCTACCATTCTTTCACACATCCATCCTTACATCCATCTACTCATTCATCCATGCATCTACCCTTTTTCTCCACTCATTCATCCATCAATCCAGCCTTTCACTCATTCATCCATGCATCTATCCATTCACCCTTTCACTCATTAATCTATGCATCTATCATCCACTCTTGCACATATTCATCCATGCATTCTATACATCCACCCTTTCACTTATTTATACATGCATCTATCCATCCATTCATTCATCCATGCACCTATCCATCCACCCTTTCACTCATTTATTCATTTATGCATCTAAACATCCACCCTTTCACTCCACTCATTCATCCAACTATACATCCAGTCTTTCACTCATTAATTTATGCATCTATCATCCACTCTTGCACGCATTCATCCATGCATTTATACATCCACCCATTCACTTCCCATTCACTTATTCATACATACATCTATCCATTCACCCTTTCACTCATTAATGTATGCATCTATCATCCCCTCTTGCACGTATTCATCCATGCATCTGTACATCCACCCGTTCACTATTTATTCATGCATCTATTCATCCATCCTTTCACTCACTCTCCCACCCACCCTTTCAAGTCCATTATGGGCCTTTGTCTGCGGACCTGCAAACTGAAGAGGCCCATCAAAAACTCTACAGCTGCTGTAGTTGCTACAGCGGTGTGTTCACAATGCCCCTGGTGCAGGCACAGAGTGAGATGAGAGGCCTAGTGCAAGGACAGAATTAGGGGTGGCCTTAAGCCTGCATGAAGGCCCATGGGGAAACTAATGAGCTTTAATGTAAGCCCTTGAAGGAGGGGGTGCATGAGAAGGGAAATCAAAGTGAGTTGAAGATGAGCAGGGATATTGGAGCCCTATGAGGCCCAGGAGTGGAGCAGAGAATACAAGGCAGGGAGGGGTCATACAGTTCAAGTCAGAGCAAGGGGCCAAGAGATAGAAAAAGCAGCCTCTTATATGCCATTGCTGCGAGTGTACTGGAGCTGCAGAAGCTCGATGTGTGTCTCATGCTTGAAGAAAATAAAAGGACCAGGGGAGGGCCTGGAAGCCAAACGAGCTTATCGAGCTTGCTCCAACCTTGAGCTTTGCTTTATCATTTTGTTGTTCTGCTCTGGGGAAATTAAAGTGCAGGCCCCCGCTTTTGCATTGACCCTTTCACTGCCAATAAACAGCTCAGAGCAACTTATTTACTGGCTGTGACCTACAGGGTTTAACAGCTGTGTATCTTATTACCATAAATCTGTCTACTTGTCCTTTGGACAAAATACAAATTAAAACCTCTTGCCTTCCTAAGAAATCTAGATGTCTCGGGCGTCGGGAGATAGGAATTCCCCACCCCTGGCCTAAATAGTCAGCGGGAGGGAGGAGCAGCTGGGAGGCGGGAGCGGGGTGGCGAATAGAAGGGGGAGAGGGTACAGAAGGAAAAAGGGGTGCGGGCCGCGGGGGAGCAGCGGCAGGGAGCGGGGAGCGGGGGACAACAGCGGGAACAGGCGGCAGAGAAGCACAAAAGTCGGAAAAATACAGGGGCACAACGGTCAGACAAATAAGCAAAAAGGAAATAAACACAACCAAGAGGCACCTACGCCCTGGGGGCAGCTGCGAAAAGGCGACAGCAGCAGGGGGAACAGGCGCACTCAGGAGGAGCCACGCGGCGGGTGGAGCGACCGGCTCTGACAAGGTCAGGTCAGGTCACAGCTCCCTGTCGCGTATCCACCGCCTACATAGTCAGCGGGAGGGAGGAGCAGCTGGGAGGCGGGAGCGGGGTTGCGAATAGGAGGGGGAGAGGGTACAGAAGGAAAAAAGGTGGGCGGGGCCATGGGGGAGCAGCGGCAGGGAGCGGGGAGCAGGGGAACAACAGCGGGAACAGGCGGCAGAGAAGCACAAAAGTCGGAAAAATACAGGGGCACAACGGTCAGACAAATAAGCAAAAATTAGGCACAGAAGCAGGAAATAAACACAACCAAGAGGCACCTACGCCCTGGGGGCAGCGGCGAACAGGCGACAGCAGCAGGGGGAACCGGCGCACTCAGGAGGAGCCACACGGCGGGTGGAGCGACCGGCTCTGACAAGGTCAGGTGGTGGGTGGAGCGACCGGCTCTGACAAGGTCAGGTGGTGCTCTAAAGCTTTAGAGTTTCGGGATAAAATGTCTTGAACTCAACTAAACCTAGATGATACCTGACTTGGCCCTCTGGGTTTGAAAGAATGGGTCTGACTGCTTTGGGGTCAGAAGTGGAATGTCAACAGGCAGGAAATCCTAATCAGAAAAAAAATGCTGGTGACTTACAAGCTAGTTATAAAAAACTTAGAACATCAGTCATTTGGGTTGCCCAACCAAATATATTCTGTTCAATCAGGATTCGTCTAAGCTCTTTAAACACCTGGGCTCTAATCATATGCTGAAGGATTTTCCTGCACCTAATTCAATGTGACAGTGACATTAGGGTGCATATTTGAATACTTGACTCATAAAGTGCTGTATTTCCATGGTGAGATAGCTAGAGCTTACATTTCTGGTATGCTCACTTATTAGTTGCCTTGAGAGTCTTTCTGGGTCGTTCCCAAATTCTTCTCTGGGGGGCAGATGTATCAAGCTGTTTTTATGTCGCAACCGCTGCGAATCGCAATTCCGCAGCGTTTGCAACAAAATAAAGTGTAACTGGCATGTATGAAACAAATCGCAATATTTGCGATTTCTTAGTGTGCGAGAAGTGTTTTTCTTAGAATTTTGTTGCGATTCCTTATTTTGCATGTTCTTAATTTTGTGAACTTCGCAAACAAGAAATCACAGCTTAATAAATCGCAACAGGATGTATGTAAAAATCGCAATTTGCGAATTCAAAAAAATCGCAAAATAAGAAATCGCAATTAACACCAAATAGAAGCAGGTGGTAAAAGAAAAAAAGTATAAAAAGGGCACCCAGAATGCATTATTTTTAATTCCAAAATGGCTGGACTGTACCTGATTGCCAGGAGGCTGCGCATTCAAGCTCTTGCCCAGAGCAGACAAAGACAGGAGAGAATCTTCAGAAAACGCATTACGCTGTGCCAGCAGACTCAGGAGGAGATATATGACAAATACAGACTTCATCCACACACCATTTTGGACCTCATTAATGAATTGGAACCTTTTTTGGAACATCCTACAGGCAGGAGACAATCAATCCCAACACATGTGCAGGTATTTTGGCTTCAGGGTCTTTTCAAAGTGTCATTGCAGAGGTTGGTGGAGTGTCACAAAGTGCCCTATCACGCTTCTTTCATGTGTTCCTGGATGCAATGCTGAGGAGACTCCAACATCATATATATTTCTCAAATACACAACAAGCCTTACAGGAAACAAATTTGGATTTCTATCAAATCTCACGCTTTCCACATGTGATTGGATGCATTGACGGAACCCATATTGCTATCACTCCACCTGCAGCCACAGAATATGTATTTCATAATAGAAAAAGCTACCACTCTCTCAACATCCAGATCATATGCAATACCAAATACATAATCAGTGACATTGTGGCAAAGTATCCAGGGAGCACACATGACTCCTTTATCTTCAGACATAGCGCAATTCATAGACGTCTGAGTGCTGGTCAGTTTAGAGACGGATACCTGCTAGTTGAGTAACACTCATGCAAAACATCCATCCATCTATCCATCATTTGCAAATGGAACATACAGTTACTATTTTCTTTCTCACATGCAGGTAATAGTGCCTAAGCAGTGCGTGATTTCATCCTAACACCATACTTGAATCCTGCAACTGCAAGTGAAAGACGTTACAACAGGGCACACTGGTCTACACGTGGGGTAATTGAAGGTACATTTGGAATATTAAAAAGCCGTTTCAGATGCATACACAAAAGTGGAAGAGGTTTGCAACACAATCCTGAAACCTGTTGTAAAATTGTTACAACATGTGCAATGCTGCACAACATGGCCATGTGCAAAGGCACAGACATTGAAGTGAGTGAGTCTGACTCATCTGATGATGATGACATACCTCCACCTAGAATGGCTGTAGCAGGAGTTGGAGCAATGGCTGGCCGACAAAGACGTACAGAGATTACACAAAATTATTTTAGGGTAAGAAAAGCCAAACTACAGACTCATGTTTGCAATTGTTTTTTTAATCCACAACAGACAAACCATAGTGCATTGTGCAAAAATCAGAAATTTTAAATGAGGGAAATGAAAATAGCCATACGTGGAACATAAAGACAGCTTCCACAATGCAGTTATGCTGAATAAATTGCTATTTAAAATGTTACTTCTTGCGCTGGCGGCTTGAAGCAGGTTGCTCCTGTGATTGCATGCCTTCTTGTTCAGGTCCTGTACTAGCACGCCTTCCACTTCTGCGTTGGATCAATTGGGTTGTTGGAGTGGGGTTCCTACTGCTCCTACTGGAGGTGTCCTCACTATCAGCTGGGCCAAGGAGAGCGCTTGCGCCAGAGTTGGATGTTTGCATGATTTCTAATACAGAGGTCATTTTGTACAAACTTTTAGCCATTTCACCTGTGCAGTTGCTCATTTCACGCTGCATGTTAATGCTGCGCCTGGTGAAATTGCTAGTGACAGCACAAAGCCTGTTAATTGCCTTTGTGTAACCAAGCATCCTCACATGTGCTGTCTGTTTAGCCCTGTTGCGAGCACTTTCTGTGCGTGCAAGGGTCAGGCAGAGTTTTTCTATTGATGCAGCCATGCCTTCTTGATTTTTATTTGATTTCAAAAGCTGCCTATTGATTGACCTGAGGGCCTTGTGTTGCAGGCGCTGTACATGAAGCATATCCTGCTCAAGGCCAGCAAAAACAGTGCCTCCTTCAATTTGCCCACTGCTGCTCCTACATGTCTCCAACCGGAATGACCGTGGCCTCCTTGGTATTTGTGGTTGGTCTTGTGAGTCTTGAGGGAACACTGTGTTAGTCTCACTGGGTACTGTACCTCCATCTACATTATCATCATCTTCCATTGCTAGCAGAGGAGCAACATGTCTGCGCTTTCTGTGCATATTTGGATTGAGGGTATTGGCATCGGTGCCTCCTTCTTCTGTATCGGTGGTAACATGTGGAGGTGAATTATCCAACTCACTTTCTTTCCTGGATTCCCTTGATTGTTCTGTGGATGTAGAGTGTGATAAATGAGTTTGTGTTTCTAACAAATAAATAGTTTTCATTGATGACAATAACTTGTACTACACTGTTTTTCTATCCTTCATTATTAATTGAAAGCAACTCATGTGTTTCTATGATAAGTGTGACAATCATTATTGCACTACAACTCCCATGATGCATTGCTTGCTACAGGTTTAACAGTCTCACTAGACTACTACCTTTCTAAAACTGAGTATAAGCACAGGACACACACACATTCATTACACACATTCTATGGACTTCTTTGCATGCATCTTACCTTGCGTAGTTGCTGTAGGGTCAGAGCTATCAATGTTAGCCACTCCACTCACACTCTCTGGAAGCAGGGTTGATTCAATTAATTCCTAATGGGGTGTCGGTTGGTCTGCAGATGATGTACCGCCACCTGTTTTATTCGCCTCTTTAATCCTTTCTGCAAGCCTCTCTTTGGATCTTAGTCTCATGTCATACCATCTCTTCTTTATTTCATCTATGGAGCGAGTGGTAACTCCAACTGAATTTACTTTTTCCTGGATCTCCAACCAGATTTTTCTTTTCCTTGAATCAGGAACTTTAAGTGCTTTCTTGCCAAAAAGAACCTCATGGTTACAAACCATTTCTTCAATGAGGATTTCTTGCTCCTTTTCAGAGAATTTTTGCTTCCTTTTCCTCTTTTCAGCAGACATTTCCTCCTGTGCCTTTTGGGACTCCATTGCTCTCCAAACAGGTCTGCTCTGCCTCACAACAGTCTTCCAACTGCCACTGGGTGTGGCTCAGGCAAGCAGGTGGAAGCAATCACTGAAACTTCTTGGCTGTGATGTCATCAGGCTGTTTCTGCATTGCAGATTCCCGTTTTTGCGATTTCTTAATTTGCGAAATTCGTTAATTAAGAAATCGAAGAAAATTCGCTTATTATTCTGCGAATTTTTAGAAATCGCTAATTTATCGCAAAAATGTACATACATCCCATTTTGCGATTCCAAAATTGCGATTCGCAAAAAATCGCAATTAAGGACTTGCAAAACAGATTGTTGATACATCTGCCCCTGGGTTTGGAGGTTAACTGTTTATTCAGCAAGGGTCTGGAATAACGTGGAAGTATTATTGAGTAAATGGAATGTCAAGGACCGGAATATCGATAGGTGAGTATGTATAGATTTTCAATACCTCACTCCGCATAAGTTATGTAGATGTAAAGTTAAGAATAGTAAATCTATACCTCCTTCAATGCACTTACTTACTTGATATTTTGAAATTAAATTATTGTTAGTCTTAGGACAGCCACATGATACTGGTGATTAGCAGGTGAAGTGATTTCTACAGGTCAACACCCTAATATGCGTGTGTTAAGATAGCCTCAGGAGAAGCACAGTTTTTGGTACATGAGCCACTTATGTAATTTCAGCCTTAAGATGGCTGCTGCTTTGTTTTGTGATATTTGGAACTCTTACACACAGGAGAGTCACAAGAGTGCAATGCCATACTGCTGGCGCTATGTGGCATGTACAATACTGACCAGCATCATACAGAAGATATGTCCAGAAAATGTGTGATCGTAACATGAATCATTCTTAGTGTTAGCTCTAATGGCGCTCTGCTGGATGGATAAGGATGGGTTTGCATGGATATTAGCCTCAACCATGGAAAAACATCTCCACAAAAGCTCCTGCACCTCAGCAACAGCTTGATTCCCTCTTACAGACTACTCTGGTATTGAGATTACTACACTTCAATTGTGTTCTAAATTTCTGTCATATTTACACATATCACCATACGCTCACAGCCACTTACTGCTCTATCAGGTTTACTCGGCAAACCATGATAATACTTTGTACTCTGTGGTTGGCAAGAGAGTTTTTCTTCCTGCTCAAATGTTACTTTTGCTTAGCATCTGATAACAGGCAAGATTTTTTTGTGTGCTCTGTTTATTAATCCGTATCTACAGAATTGCACCAACAGATGTTTTCAATATGTATAATAAGGGCTTAATCATGCCAGCAATGCTTAAGACAAACCCTTTATTATCAAATCCTTGTGATCACACAAATGCCAATAATCTATCAATGTTGATCTCTTTAACCTCATGGTGGTTCGCCTATCTCTACCAGGATGAGATCTCTCCCTTCTCAACCCTCTCAACATTGATGGCATCGTCAAGGTTATTGATTTTGCTTAAGGCATTTTTCACCTCTTCAAAACTTGCTGATGTAGTTTCCGTGAGGATTTTTACACCCCGCAATACAGCAAGAGCAACGCCTGCAGTATGTTCTACAGGTGGAGAGAAGGTTTCTTATTTTGGCTATTTGTTCTCAATAGAGTATACAGGAAAAGTTGCAGGACCTATTTTGATTTCTCGCACTGGTAACTGTCAGCAGTTTGTAACCTGGGGTACGCGGACCCTCTGGGGATCTCAGCACTTTCTCAAGGAGTATATATATATATATATATATATATACATATATATATATATATATATATATATATATATATATATATATATATATATATATATATACATATATATATATATTCTCACGCTCCTTTTGACCACAAAAAGACAGAAACACTCTCTTGGGGCGGGTGCAGTTAGCGGTTCTGTTCCGACCGCATCATATCATGCTCACAGCTCCTTTGTTTTTCAAAAGATACCGCACTCACGGGGATGCTGTTCAAGTTCCTTTATTGCAGGTAAAACAAACGTGTTTCGGCGTGACGCCTTCCTCGGTGTTCAGTGCACACCGAGTGAGACTAGTTTAAAAGCATTACCATTGGGGCATAACGTCAAAGAAAGGACAAAGCGTCTATGATTAAAAAGGTGCCATCTTGGATAGGTATTTTTCCTTCGTTCCATGCAATATTTACAATATTTACAAACAAAACCTCTTACTCTTCTTGACCGTACTTGATAAGTATTTACAAATATTTACAAATTAATCTTGCAGTATATCGGCACCATTCCTTTCATTGTTTTGACGAATTTGGAAAAGCAGTTAATTGGGCACGTGTCTGTTACCATTTTTGACAACCACGTTAAAGAAAGGACAAAGCGGCTATGCTTGTAAGGACGCCATCTTGGAAAAGTGTTATGCTAATCCATATCATGCAATATTTACCATATTTACAGATTGAAAACAAAACCTCTCAATTCATATCTGTACATGATAAGTATTTACAAGTCAATCCTGCCGCATATCGGCATTATGCCTTTCATCATATTAACGTAATTTATTAGGCACATATCTGTTACATATTTGGCAATCATACCCACATGTTCCAGAAACTGGAAAAGGACGAAGCGTCTCCTCTGTCTGAAGGCGCGTTTTTTTAATTCAATATATGAAAACTTTGTTGCAATATTGCAATTCACATAGGACACACCATCTGTATTAGGTGTGATCTCCTATTGTCATATAAGTTCTACATGAACTAGGTTCAATAAAGCCTTAGATCGGCTATACGTCCTTTCACGGTTCTCAATCTCATGTTGGTTAATTTGTCAACTCTGTACACATTTTCTAATTTGTGTGCCAAATTTATTAACATTTCATGGTATGTGATTAAGGTTGATAGTTGCTATAAAATACAGAATTCATATTGACTTTTCTTGTCTCTTACTATGTACAGGTACCCTAGGTTCCAGTGTTCAATATCCCAGATTCATGAGCCTAGATGTACAGCAAGCTCTTCCCCACTGTTCAATCCACCTGGATGTTTAGTCATAAGGTCTATGATATACCGAGACTCTAGTCTACGCAATCTTTTCAGCCTATCTCCCCCTCTGATGTTCATGGGTACGTAGTCTAAACCATAGAATTGTAATTTACTCCTGTCCTTATGGTGAAACTCAGAGAAGTGGCGTGCCACCGGATATGCCATATCCACCTTGTCTTAGATGTTCGAGGATTCTGATTTTAAGCGGGTGGATCGTACTACCTATATATTTCAACCCACATGGGCACATTAAACAATATACCACATAGGGAGTAGTACAGGTAATAAACTTCTTTATAGATTTTATTTCCTTCACCCCTGGAACTTTATACCCCAGAACCCTCTTGCTAGTGCAACCTTTACACTTCCCACAGGGAAAAAACCCTTTCATCTCTTTCAGGGTACTGATCTTCCCTGGTATGGCTTGTAGGTAACTTCTAACTAGTGTATCTTTCAATTATCTACCTTTCCTGAAAGTCACTAGTGGGTGCTTCGGTATATCATCTTTTATGACTGGATACGTTTTTAATATATGCCAGTTTTTCTTGAGCATTTTTCTAAGTTGATTAGCATCAGAGGAATATGGGGTTATCATTCAGAACTGATTTTTGTCTGTCTCTATCTTGGTCCTATCTTTTCCTCTTAATAAGATTTTCCTATCCATACCACGTTACTGAGATTACCCGCCTCAAAGGTTTGGGCTCTCTCTTTATAATATTAGTATGGATGGATATATACACACACACACACACATATATATATATATACATATAAATATATATATATATACACTCACACATATATATATATATATGCTGATAGATAGATAGATAGATAGATAGATAGATAGATAGATAGATAGATAGATAGATAGATAGATAGATAGATAGATAGATAGATAGATAGATAGATAGATAGATAGATAGATAGATAGATTTTGACAAAAAGATCTAAAATTAAAAAATGCAAAGCATTGTAAATGTGAAGGAATTTGAAATTGGAAGCACAAGTACTGTAAGCAAAATCTACCATGAGTGGAATGGTAGCTTTTTTTGAAACACTGGTACACATCGATAAAAAGAAACCATACATTAAGAGCAAAAAGAGAAAGTGATGCGCTACAGCCTATCATATCACTTCATGTGGTGTAGTCCCAGGCATTTCTATTTACAGCAGTAAGGGAGGTGGATGTACAACTGGGTTAAAGAGCACTTTGTTAACACGTATAAAATACTATTATGCTAATCAGGTTAATGGATAGGGGTTCTTGCAGCAATATGAACTGACTTTATTACTGGCAGTGTATTTGACACTGGGGTTTAGCAGGAGGTTAACAGCAGCCGGGCAATTAAATAAAAAACGCAGACAAAATGTAAAATGATGTAATATTAAACTCGAGTAAGGCTGCTTAGGCACTAAAGTTAGACAAATAGAGATTTAAAGCCAAGATTAATTGTTTTTTTTTTTTTTATTTGTTTATTGAGGTAAGAGGATCGATGCACTGCACGATGCATACAAACATAAACCACAGGGTAACCATACACAGCGCAGATGCCTACATCCATAAATGGCCGGCCACCCGTACTCTGACATCAAAATCTTCTGCATTAGTGTTACACGGCCCATCAGCCGACATCCATCGGACCGGCGGCGTAATGATCGATAGCCTCCCTGCGTTTGGCAGTGCTGAATTCGCACACTTATAAATCAGTAATCTTACATTTTTCAATTTCTTTGGCTTCTTATCCTGTATCATAACTCAAACTAAACCAAACAATGTAGTCCCCAACTTTTAGTTCACATCCTGCAATCATCAATCTGTGTCACAGCATCCTCCCTCCTCAGTGTCATTACTACTAAACTCGTACATTTTGAGTCGTCATTGTCTCATCTGTAGATTCCTTCATATCTCCGCCTCTGATCCTGAACCAACATGTGCCAGTAAATACACTGGCAAATATCCCCAATAATCCTTGGGCCTAGAGCCACCTGGCAGCTCTTCCTCATATGTTGCAAGCGTGTCTCGACAATACACCATATCATTTATCCATTGCTTCACCTCAGGGGCCCTTCTTCCATTCCAGCTCATAGATACCCTTCTCTTAGCCAGTAAAAGCGCTATAGCACAAAATTTACGTTTCAATGCTCTCAGTTGCGGGATAATGCCCAACAAGCAGATTTTCGCATCGCACAGCATAGAGGTCCCCAACATCTCGTTCAGGCTCTGCATCACACCCTCCCAAAACCCCGCCACTTTGCGGCAGTGCCACGCCAGATGCATGAAGTCCGCTTCATCTTGCTTACACCTACAACATTGCGAATCATCTCGCAAACCGTATCTATGCAATCTCAGAGGTGTGTGGTATACCTGATGCAAATACTTGTAGTGTATTATTTTCAAATTCCCGTTAGGGGTTAACATACCAGTGAGCGCACAGGAGGAATCCCATTCCAAATCAGTGAGAGGTTCTGCTAGTCCAGCACTCCATCTGTCCCTAGCCTTGTGAGTATTCGCCCCCGCCGCCTCTTGTACAGCGGCATACAGTTTGGACACCAAATGTGACGCAGTCGGTGTAGTTAGGAGCAGTTGTAGGGGCGCCAGTGTTGGAGGTTCCTCCGGGTGTGTCGGAAAGTGTTCCCTGAGTGCTCTTTGCAGCCTATAGTAATTGAAAGTGAATAGCGGCGTCGGGTTTGTGATGTAGTTCAGCTTGTCCAGCGCTATAAAGACCCCGCTATCGTATAGATCCCCAAGAGTGTCTAAGCCCGCACGTCTAAACATGTCAATGCCTACCCTTTCCTGTGTCACCGAAAGAGCTGGGTGATGTGCCAGAGGAAGTGCTGGTGCATATAGTGGTAAGTTGCGTGTCGTCTTGCCTATCAGCCGCCAAGCCTCAATCGTGGTATTAACTGGGTTTATGTCTCGTTCATGCCGTTTAGCGCGTGTATGTGTTAATATGCTGGCTAGTGGGATAGGGTCAGCGTCACCCGCCTCTACGGCCACATGTGACAAGAAGGGCACCTCATGGTACCAGTGGTGCGCGTATTGCGCTTGCGCGCATAAGTAATACAAATAAAAGTCCGGCACCCTAAAGCCCCCCCTAGTATATGGCAGCGTCATGGTACGTAATTCCATCCTCGCTTGTTTCCCCGCCCATAATAAGTTAAGAACCAGTGTGTTAATATTACGGAATACGGCAGCGGGTGGTTTGATTGGGATATTGTTAAACAAGTACAGGAACTTCGGAAGGAGCACCATTTTTACAATGGCCGCCCTGTCTGCCAACGAAAGGGGAAGTCTGTTCCACCTCTTAACCTTGTCCTCCAGCGACGATATGGTCCGCCCGTAGTTCGTCCTTACCACCAATTCCGGGTCTCTGTGGAACCATACCCCTAAATATTTCGTCGGTTCTTCCTGCCATTTTAAAGGATAGTCTAGTTTTGTCGGGTGGGTGCTGTCCGTTAAGGACAGAACTAGGGATTTATCCCAGTTAATCTGCAACCCGGACTGTAGGCCAAACCTGATGTACTCTCTCAGGAGCGGATTAAGGTGCTGCTCAGGATTCTTCACATATAGCACCATGTCGTCTGCGTATAGTGAGATATGTATGGGTCTGGAGGGCATTTGTATCGCTGAATAGTGGTGATGCTGCCGGATCTTACATGCCAGCGGCTCTAGCACCAACGCAAATAGCATCGGCGAGAGCGGGCACCCCTGTCGAGTGCCTCTGCATATTGGAATGGGCTCTGATACGTATTTGTTTACTCTGATGCGTGCTGTCAAGTTGGAATACAACATCATTATCCAACCCAGAAAGATCTGCGGGAATCCCATACGCACCAGTACTGCGTGGATAAAGGGCCAGCCAATTGTGTCGAAAGCTTTTGCTGCGTCCAATAACACAGCCACCGCCTTCGATTCCGGTGTTAGGTAATGGGCCAGTGCGAACAATGTGCGAGTGTTATGTGTAGTCGCTCTGTCGGGGATGAAACCTGATTGGTCTGGCCTTACCAGCAATGGCATAAGGGGCTTCAACCGGTCTGCCAATAAACTGGCTATGATTTTAGTGTCCACATTCAATAAAGAAAGAGGGCGATATGAGTCGCATTTATCGGCTTCTTTACCCGGTTTCAGCAACGCCACAAGCAGTGCTTCTCTCATGGAGGCTGGTAGCGTCTGAGCTTCGTGCGCCGCCCCATATAGCCGCACCAAGTGTGGTGCTAGGGTATCAGCGTACTTTTTATAAAATTCCGTGGCAAAGCCGTCCGGCCCAGGTGCTTTGTTATTGGGTAATCTCCGAATGGTGTCAGTCACATCCTCTACTGTCACCGGGCGTTCTAGATATTTCCTGTGTCCTTCAGCGAGCCATGCCAGCTCTATATCTTCCATGTATTGTAATAAACCATCTTGTGGTGGTGATGGACGCGCTGTGTAAAGTGCCCCGTACGTCTTCCTAAATTCAGTCAATATTCCCTTGGTGTCCGTGATCGCCTCCCCTGTGTCTGTGCTAATGGATGTTATGTTTTGTGGGGTTCTACCCGTGCATATCTTTGCGGCCAATTCCCTACCAGGCCTCCCTCCTTCCCCATATCTCCTCGCTGTCGCACGCCTTGATATATATTTTAGTTCGTCCATCGCGAACTCATCGTATTCGGTGAGGAGTGTTTTGATTTCCCCCAAAACAGCAGCGTCACCCGTTTGGGCGTACGTGTGTTCCAGGGTTTGTATAGTCTGTTCTCGTGTGTGCAGTTGGTGTCTGATGTCCTTGAGGATGCCGGAGGTGGTGCTGATACAGATCCCCCGTATCGTGGCCTTAAATGCCTCCCATAGCAGACCAGGGTCTTCAGTGGTGGGGGCGTTGAGATCGAAGTAATCTATGATTGCCTTGTGTATTGTTTCGACATAAACAGGGTCTTGCAGTGCAGTCGCGTTGAAACGCCAGGTAAAAGGTGGTGGGTCATAGTATGGTATAGCAATGTCTAATAGTACTGGGCCATGGTCCGAAAGTGTTCGCGGTAGGTGAGTTATGTCCCTGACCCATGAAAGTACCTCCCGTGTGCCCAGCCAGTAATCCAGCCTAGACCAACTATTGTTAGCTGCATTTATGTGTGTCGCGATAGTTTTGTCTGGGTTGCGTGTCCTCCATAAATCTACCATGTGTAGGTCTTCCATGGCGTCTTGCAGCATCAACCTTGCTTTGCCGTGTTGTTCCAGCGTATGTGTCGCCCTATCTAGAGTATCTTGCAGGGTGACATTGAAATCCCCACCCCAAATTATGTGAGTCGTCTGCATGTCGACAATAGCGTGCCATACCTGTTTGAAAAATTCCGGGTCATCCACATTGGGCCCGTATGTGTTCACTAACAAAACCTTCTGCTGTCTCACCACTCCAGCTAGTATGACGGTCCTCCCTTCTGAGTCCCTGTGTGTGCTCGTGATCTCAAAACCCGTTCCCTTTCTGATCAATATGCTCACTCCTCTAGAGTACGATGAGTAATTCGAGTTGGTGACAGATTCAGCCCATTTAGCGCCTAGTGCGGAAGTACTTACTCGGGCCAAGTGCGTTTCCTGTAGGAACACAATGCTAATTTGTAATCTGTCGAAATAGGCAAAGAGTCGGATCTTTTTCGGGTCGCCTAGCCCCCGTACATTCCATGTTAGAACCTTGAGCGTATTAGTACCTGTTGTGTTTATGAGCTTGGACATCAATGGCATACAACTTACATTTGTAACTCTGCATGTTCAATGCGTATGGACATATACATTTTACAATGACCGGCATTGACGTTGGTACGCTCCGTACATGGACAACTCTCACTTCATAATACACAGCTAAGGAGTTCGCCATGCGTCTCAGACACAGAAATTGCAGTTGGAAACATTTAGGAAATCCCACCCTCCCCCCACCCACTTTAGCTCCCGAACTGTGCCAAAGCCATCCCTTAACAACCTTTAACTGTAATGTCAAACTCTTAGTGGGGAACACCCACTCGGGGGTATCACCAGGTTCACACATCTCCATCCACATAGTGGACGTGGACGGTCGCAATATCATGCTGTAGTGTAGTACATGCACTCCAGGTCCCCCAACCCCCCACCCCTTCAGTACAAGCAGGGCCGCCAATTCGGCCTGTCGTCAGTACGCCAATTCCCTCTTTACCAGCCACTCTTGCGTAGTCATTAGTTCGAGTCTTGGCATGGTCTAAGTGCCTCCTATCAGGCGAGCTATGGAAGTCATATAGTTTACCAGAAGTGGCAGGCATTAGATCGTGGTCACGCAATCTTCACAGCCGATTGGCAAAGAAGTAGACATCCCCACGCCCTCTATTGCAGCGATACTCACTGTCATGATGACTCGGCTGCGGCGTATCTCCATCATGGTCCATACTTACAGTAGAATCGCAAGTGCCACGCCAGGTCACCATCCGCTACCAGCTTCATCGCTCTGGGGCGTGTGAACATTCACGCACAAAGGCAGCGTCCGTCGCCTGCGCCTCACTGCCGGGCACCGAAATGTAGTTCCGCGCGCCCCTAGATTGGGTCGGTCATTCCACATCGCTCGTGGCCGCACTTTGATCCTGTTGCTTGCGCCTTTTCAGTTGTTGCCTCACGTAGTCCTGCGCCGCCTGTACTGTTGGCAGTATGACCGGTTTTCCACCAGTGAAGATTTTGAGTTTCGCCGGGTATAGCATCGCATATTCTTGTCCGAGTTCTCTTAGCTTCTTTTTAACTGGAGCGAATTCCTTCCGAGCTAGTTGCACCGCCATGGTATGATCCGGATAGAACTCTAGCGTATTACCTTGATGGGTAACCTTGCCCATTTCCCTGGCCAGCCTAAGGATCGTGTCGCGGTCCCGGTAGTTGAGCAAGCGGGCTATGACCATGCGGGGGGCGGCACCAGGTTTCGGCACAGGCGCAAGTGAACGGTGCGCCCGTTCAACCAGGAACACTGAAGACATTTTCTCAGAGCCAAATACCTCTTTCACCAACGATTCTATGTAAGTCTCCATCTTCCCCGTGTTTGTGGATTCGGGCAAGCCCGAAATTCGGACGTTGTTGCGCCTGGACCTGGCTTCCTGGTCCTCCACTTTGGCGCGCAAACTTTCCACTGTCTTTTCCAGACCTCCGCAGAACTTGGACATGGCCTGATGGTCATCCTCTACTTGTGAGATTCGTTGTTCGGCTTCCGTTATTCGCCCGTCGTGCTGTTCAATGTTCGCCGTCATGTTGTCCATGCGCTGCACCACATTGTCCAGTTTTCCGTTCATTTCCTGCAGGCTCTTTTGGATCGCCCGTAGCACTGATTCCATGCCCGTGGCGCCCGATTGTTCCTGGCCCCCTTCCGTCTCGTGGTCCGTCGCAGCCATTTTATCTTGCTTCCGCGCCTCAAATTGGAGCTTAGTTTGTTGCCTGTCTGGTTTCCCCATTTCCATCTGCTGCTTCGGCGTAGTTTGTGTCGACGACAATCTGGGGCTGCTAGCCGTTGTCCCACCGGCCGTGGAGCTGACGCGGTGCGTTTTCGCTGCAGCCCCCCACCGAGCTTTGCGTGTAGTCATTAGCCAGCCACGTGTCTTGGAAATAAGGCCGATCGCCTTCGCGCCGGGTCGTCAGCTCAAGGCTCCAAACGGCGTTATGATAGTGGCTGCAACGCGTTGGGGGGTCTCTCCTCAAAGCAGGTGCGCTGAATGGGTGTGCGCTGCAAAGTTACATGGCTCGCACCTCAGAAGCGCAAGCACCGTGCATACCTCCCTGCTCCTGAGCAATGTGCAGGTAGTCGCTTGAATCGCACGGGGGCCAGAAATGGAGTGTGCTCCCGCTAGCAGCTTAGGCGTGCCACTATGCCAATGTCCATGCACGTCTGCGTATTATTTATAGGCGCCCCGCGTACTATCTGGGCTGTTCGCTCACCTCCAAGACCTCTGGCGGCCCCCTGCGTTATTCCGCATTCAGCGCCGATGCAAGTCGTGCACTGTGGTAGTCACCGCGAGCCTTCCTCCGTCTCCGGTTCACATGTGCGGTCCGCGCCGGCAGCCCTTGGCAGGAATGCGGCCGGCGGGAGCGTCCGTCTCCGCCTCCAGTTTTGTGCGTTTCACCGGCGCCGCCATCTTGTCCGCGGTGGAACGCACGCTTTTCTGTTGCGGCGCTGTGTCTCGGGGGCTTACTCGGGCCACGCAGTCGTCCCGCCGGTGGTCAGTGGCCACTCACCACTTGGCGCTTGGTGTGCACCGTAGTCTCACTGCTTTAGGAGCCTCGGTAAGCGCCGATCCGCCAGGCATCCGGAGCGGCCATTTTGGTGATGTCCGAGAGCGGAGTCCGCGTTTAGGGCCGATTCTTCCTTACACCGCATAAGTCACCTTCCAGTTTCAACTAGGGAAGACGGCCCCACCTTCCGATGTCCATATTTACAATCGTTGCTTTTTTTTATGGGGTTTCAAGGGGTTAAAAGGCCGCTAGTTACACGACCGTCCGGCGGAGCTGACAAACTAGCCAGCCATTCCGCAGTGCGCCCTCTAGCGCCTCCCAAAGCCAAGATTAATTGTAAATGATAAATGAGGCGTAGGCAAAGTTGCAGACAAACAGGGAAATTGCCAGGGAATAGAGATCAAATGGAGCAAGGTTTGCTAAATTAAAAAAATCTTGTCTAAAATCTTTATCTTTACTTTCTTAAATATCTGTAACTACATTCCCAGACAGTCAAACATGATTAAAACATATAAATCATACAATAACAACCTAGAACAAATTAAGAAGAAAGTGTTGCAGTTTGTGTAAGTTGGGACTACACACTTTTAATTACTGGGAAGCCAAGACAATTAACAGGAAAATTGAACTGTATTACAAAAGCAAGATCGCCTCTCAAAACTGTGTAACTCTCCCCATTACACGTGTACTTCTGATCAGCCATCTTAAATGGCTGTTGTGTGTAGTGTTGTGTCTATTCTGTTAACGAGTAGCAACACGGAATCTTCCAAGGAGGATGTCATGATCTAATGGATTTTAGGGTGTCAAATGCATAAACAACAAGGTGATGGATGGAATGCTTGAATTAAACTCAGCCACTGCCAATCACTCGGGCCTCATCCCTAGCCATCATTTTGACCCACCATGGCATGGTGTGAAAAATAACAATGGAAGGGGATACAGCCAGAGTAATTATCAGTAGCTGAGGTTAACTGAACCATTCTATACATCACTATTTTGTATATTTCGTGTGTCACCCTTATTGGGACGGGTATGTCGAGATGTGGGTCCCTTGCACTCTGTGTCACTGGAACCAATCTGTACTCTGCTGATGAGCCCATAACTAGGCCGAAACCTGTCCTGGGTTGCTTGTATGCCAGTTCAGGAAGGACCTGGCTTGGCAGTGTTGGATGGACTATTCCTATTGGAGCAGGGTTGAGACTGATTTACATATAGCTGGATCCAAACTGAGGTGGCATGGTGTGAAAATTAACAATGGATTGGGATGCAACCACGAAGTGATTACCAGTAGCTGAGACTAATTCAAGCATTCCATCCCTCACTATTTTGTATACTTCTTATGTCACCCTAAGTGGGATGGGAATGCCCAGACGTGGGTCCCTTGCACACTACATCATTGGATCCAAGTTGCACCTGGCTGGTGATCCCATTACTCAAGAGAAACCAGTCCTGGGTTGCTTGTGTTCCATTCCATGGAGGACCTTGCTTGGCAGTTCGGGCAGGATTGTTCCTATAGGAGCAGTATCAAGACTGATTTGCATATAACTGGGTCCAAACTGAGGTGGCATGGTGTGCAAAATAACAATGGATTGGGATGAAATTAATTAAAGCATTCCATCCATCATTGTTTTTTTTTACTTGGAATGGAATGCAGAGATTTTCAGAAAAGGGGAAATTCTCAGTTGATGGTGGTTGGAGATCTCTACAGTCGGAGTGCTTACCAAGTAAACCTATTCTTTCCACAACTGCTGTCTAATGTTCCCCCTTGGATACTGATCTTTTATAACACTGAGCTCAATATAAGTCACAGAAACACAGGCTCAACCTACTTTGGTTACAAATATCCTGGAAGGAGTGAAACAGATAAATGTGGGCACGTTAGCGAAAGTTCAGTAACACTCCTTTCGGATCAGCAGTGTTGACACACCAGTGTCCTTTCTTGCTCATAGTCAACATTTGATGTGGAAAAATATGTGCTGTCCCCAAGAATGATTGATGATGTGCCCCACCAGCAACCACCTGCTCAAATTAAGTACTGTCTGTGCTAAAGGTGAGACCGAGTCATTTCGTGCAATGTAAGAAATAAGCTAAACTGAAGGGCCTGAGGAACTTGGTGGTCCTTTTATGCTGTCACTAGGGTCGTGACCTTTCTCAGAAAAACATGGACCACCATTTGTATACTCTACGCTTCACACCTTGGGCTGGTAGGTGAAAAAGAATTTGTGTAAAAGTCTCGGTTTTCTTTTGCAACATGCCAATTATCCCTCTGTTTGTTTTTATATTTATTTAAAATAATGTATACAGTTTCCAAGCACTTTTCAAGTGGTTTCTTCATTTGTTTGGTGTTGTGGGTGAAAAATACTAGGTTTTTGCAGTTTTTTCAATTTTTTGACTGGCAGGGACATAAAAACAAGGGCAGGCCAGTAGAAAAAACATCAAGGTGGCAACTTGCTATCCCATGTGTATGTGCATGTGGTTTTATGATTCACAGTCCTTTGATTTGATTGTAACAATTGTTAAGTTTTTGTGCAGTATGCATTGATACCTCACAATGTATTTCTTTTCAGTATTTACATCCAGTAAATATCTGGACTCAAACTGTGGAACAATTTTAACAGGTTTTGGCAGACCAATTAGACTGAAACCTTCTAACAATGTAGTTTCTAATTTCTAGTTTCGGGTTATCAGAAGATCCAACAACTATGCATAAATTCTTAAATGAAATACATTATTTGTAAATGTTTCTACCACATCTTAGTTTATTATACCAATCTATTTGATGGCTCAGCAATTTCAGACCTTATTGAAATGAAAGTTTTAATAAACAATAATAGAACAATTGTGCAATACTCTATGGTGCAGGTGCATCATGGCTGTGCAACAATCCATAGTAGAAAATGGGTAATGTAGGCAGCTTCAAGTTTTATTTTTAACACACACTGGCAACTGATTTTTATGCATTGTTGTACATTAAATACATAAATAGCATTATGGTGACACATCTGTGGAAAACAGGATAATTAAAGAAAATTGCAAAAAAATCATGATATTTAGAACAAAGCAAATGGATAAAAATAAAAAGGCCTGGAAAAGCATAGATGATGTGGAACAGAGTTAGACAGATCCAGGGATCACTGAGGAAAGTGAGTGAGGATTCCCTGTCAGCTGATGTAAGGTGGTCCAAGTTTACCTCTTGATTGTATCCAGGTTGACATGTTTTTTTTCTTAAATAGGCAGCTCTGACTTATCTTGTCCTTTTAATCCATTAAGTCCCATCTTATTTATTCCAATTCATATGCCCACACCAGCTTTGATCCCACTTCATCTCTTAGCCAAGCTTGTATCTATTTTGATGGCTTTCCCTGGTTCACTCTTCTGGGATTTGGGCAAACTTGTGTTTATGAAGTTCCTATTATCAGTTAGTTGTGTTTGGATTTCTGTTTTGTGATGCACACTGGAATATTTCAAGTGTAAAAGGCATTGCTTGGGAGGTATGGGTATCAGTAATTTCACATCTGCTTTTGATCTATTGGCTATTCCAGAATTTAAGGTACACCACTGCGTTTCCCCTAGCGCTAGTGCTAAAAAAGCTGTCTAGCGCCAGCGCAGGCACCCTTGCAACATGTAATAAGGGTGCTTGCGTTGCAGGGGTGATTGGTTATGTGCAAGAAGAGAAATCTTCCTGTACGTAAATAATCTTTAACGGCAATTTGCTGTTTCTATGTGTGCTACACTATCACAACACTATCAATATATCAATATAAATAAAGCATTTTTATGTAATTCAATGGGTGCCAACATGTTTTTCTCTAATGCTTCCCCAGCAGCTTCAGAACTACCCAACTGTGTTCCCCACACTCCAGAACCCATCAACCAATGAACAGGCTCCAGGAGTGCTTGCAATCATGGAAAACCTCTCCCTGTGTCATGGAGTCCTTCCCCTGGGAAACCTAGGGCCACTTTTAAGGAAACATTTCTAGGGAGTCTCAGGAAAACCCTCCAGGGTCCTCCAGCAGGTCCATTGCCCCAACTGTTCCTAAGGGGGCATAAGAGGGATGAGAGTGCCACTGACCCTACCACCATCCTAGACTATGATGTCAGCTACAGTTAAAGCTCTTCTGTCCACCCTTACAGTGGCATCCAGTGGATTCTCCTTCCAGCTGGGCATTCTTTGGACATCGTCACTCTGAGGTCCAGTGTCTTCTCAAGTGTCTTTCGTATGGGTAGGGGTTTAGAAGTGGGGATGGAAGTTCCTATAAGTCATGTATGCCTGGCCAAAAAGATGGTGACTTCAAATGGTCTTTGAAAAGACCTAAACTGACATAGCTGCCTGATCTTTTGTCACCAAAACTTCAAGGGAGAGCCCCTCTTATCTTTGGCTCCAGAGGTCTGGCCTTCATTCTTTGTTTCTGAGTGTAGTCTATACCAATCTGTGCCACACCATTAAAGAATAGAATGCTAGCAAATATAGAATGAGTCGTTAACAGGCCGTTAAACCATGAATGAGGGACAGGAAAGTCTTAGTACGGTTAAATAGTAATTATGACATAGTAGCTGGCCTGTGTGTGGGTGTGTTATTATGCATCTAGTCATGGCGTAGTTGATGTTGGACCTGATGTCAGCTCTTCTGTACTTTATTTAATATGGAAAAATGTAGGGAGTTGCCCTTAAGGGAGAACTGATTTGCCCCATTCTATTTGAGACAACTTCATCATAGTTTGCCTTGCTCACATGATTTTGAATCTATCAACTAATGCATTCATGGTGATGTGAGCAGTAACTTTACAAAAAAAACAAAAAAACGTTATGGTTTTGAACTTTAACATCTTCTGTTTTCCTTGTGAGGCTAAATGTGCCTCATACTGTTGAAATGTATTGAATTTGATGTCTGCCTCAGTTGGAACTGAAGTTTCATCGGAGAGAAGTATTGAACCAGAATTTGCACCAGAATTTGCATGGACAAAATGCCGTCTCCCCGGGGAAACCAAAAAGGTAGAGTGCCCTTTATTTTGCAAATCTCATTTATTCATGACACGGATATTTGCTGCGAATTGTTTTTCTTCTCCTATTCCCTTCCTAAAGATGCTCAATGTAGGCATGTTTTCCTATGCTGTAAACCGTTAGGCGAAACAGCTTACAAACAATGTGGTCAGAGGAGCAGGTTGAAAGTTCCAGGATCAGCTTTTATAACGTGCACTAAACTCATCTTGTGAAAATCCATTCCAGATGTCAAAACCCACTGGCATGTGTCCATTTTCCTTGGCTTAAGACCTACTGGCCATACTCATTCTGTGCACGCTTCCAGTGTACTTCCCCAGGGTTCCAAATTAAATTGGATCATGTTTAAAAAAATCACAGTGTTACAAAACTTCCTTAAAATAGAAAATGATTGACTCATTTTTGTAGGCTGCTGTTTTTGACCTTGACCCCACCCATGACGGCTGAAATTAACTTATTTCCTGCTTTTTGGATTTTATTGTGTTTCCTGTTTGTGGCTCTGTAAAATTTCACTCAAAATCTCCTCCCTGCTTACAACACCCTGCCACTCCCACTAGCCACACATGCCAATGGTACAGCATTCATTTTTATCATATTTTATGCAGTATGCTTGAGAAAAGGTTGGGGGACAAAAGTGAAACCCTAATGTTAAGGTGACCAGACATTTAACTATGTGTTTAACAGCTATACTAAGGATGAACACCGAAAGAGTCTCTTCCAACATGGGTGAGGGTGGAGAAACGAATTCCCCTAAGCCCACCACTGGTGGAGATGTACTAGTCTTTTCGCACTCATTCTGCTCCTCCCCTTGACAGGAGCATGTCTCTGACCATAGCTACTGTAGCAGAGTATCTTGCATATGTCTGAGAATAGCCACTGCTCTGGAACTGACAGTTCCCGTCCCTAAGGAAGATTTTCTAATACATATAATTACACAGTGTGCACACGATTTAGGGATCAAGCCTACAAAGAATTTCAGGAGAAAATTGGGGCAACTGCAACTTGTGCAGGGACCTAAGTGTAACATGAGTGCAAATATGCACGTGTAAGCAAATGTACCAATTTCAATGAAACTAATTATAATTTATTAAGACAAGTATGCATACAACCTTTAAACAGTACAAATTGCTGTGCAACAGCTGAAGTCAAAATTACAGAGACTATGTTAAATGTTAATTAAGTAAAGTCGGTTAATTAATTATTAAATTTATTGAAATAATTTAAGCCATAGAATGTTTTTAAAAAGCCAGCTACTTAGGCCATAACATCTTGACATATCTTCCTCCAGCTTTTAGAACAGGGTAGGAATGCAGTCAGGGTCGGACTGGGAGCCAAAACCGGCCCTGGCAAAGTGCTCGACCGGCCCCTCAGTGGGTTGGGGGTGCGGCCGAGCTGATTGAAAGGGCCGGTTTGGGACGATTTTGTTACTGGGGTCAATTTTGCAGCTATGCTGCAAAAACAGCCCTTAAACAAGAGCAGCCCACAGGGGCCCAAAACTGGTCCCCACCCTGGAGGACCCCAGGGCAAATGCCCAGTGCCTGCTACGGCCAGTCTGGCCCTGAATGCAGTACGTGGCATGCTTCTGTCAAAACATTAGGTACAAGCACAGACGTCATTACAAATAATTCTTTGCTCGAAATTCAACAGCTCGATGAAGCGTTTCATTATTATGAAACAGGTATCTGGCATGGAAGAAATTATATGGGTAGGGCAGCGCAAAGTTGCCCACTCTTTACTTGTCACAGAAGTCTAACAAGAATAGTCCATGACACACAAAATGAATGTGTAATTTGCACATTATTCTTACTTGCCATGATTTATGCACACGTTGCATGTGACAATGTTATTGCTGAGTGCCATTACTGTAGAATTTACAGTTTATCACATAAAATGCTTATTGATGCTGAAGGAAATGTTTTTGAAGTTTAACCTAGGCACTGTCTTCACTAAAATAAGAGATGTGTTTTAATATACATAACTTAGAAATAAACATTTGATGTTGGTTAATAAAGTGATTGACATGTAGTAACAAAATGTATTAGCTTTATTGCAACTAAAAGATTATGAATTATAACGTGTGCTACATTGCAAGAATAACATTAATAATATGTACATTTACTTTGAGCCATCCCTTACACTTTACTACTGAAACGTTACTCCTGATTTCTAAACGTGTGCTATTTCATCTGTATAACTTTGAGACTTGTTGTTTCTTTCCAACCATCCTCACCTGAACTGAATATGACTGAACCAGTAACGGAATGCTTTTTTCAATGTATGCATTGATGTTACATGTATGTACTTTCAAATGTAGCACTGCTTCGCATTACTTTGTACCATGGGTGCGTACCATGGGTGGTGCACGGGCGTTCCCATGCAACCACACAAGGTTTTTGACGCTAAACCCAATTTACTAAAAAAAAGTAGATTGGGTTTAGCGTGAGAAAACTACGACCTTTTCAAGTAGGCACAAGGAAAGAGAAATGCTTTCATTTCTCCTTCCTTTTCTGACTTTGCATGTGTGCTGCACTTTACAGCACACATACAAAGAGGGGAAATGGTTAAAGTGAGTCTGTGCATAGTATTTCATACTGGAAAGGTTCCTTCCCGTACAAAACCTATGCTAGGCTCATGGAGACACCCTAACACCATTGGGCAAAGGTGTCTCCGTAGCGACCGGCAACTGACTTCAGGGCCGGCGCTAGTGACAGGGGAGGAGAGTGCCTTTTTTAATGCTCTCCTTTTCATGTAGCGCAGTGCAGCATTGGCGGCTGCTGCAGTGCGCTACGTGTATAAATAGTATATCTGCCTCAAAGAGTACCAATACATTTGCCCCTACAACCAATGTTCTAACAATGTTTGATCTTCCCTAAATCGTCTTTGTAACTAAAAACTAAAATGGCATAAAATGGCATTGTGCTCTCTTTATCACCTACTAGCAGCCCGTCCCGACGTTGTCCGGGAGCAACAGGCTTACCCGACCCCCGCCCGCCCCGACATTGTGCAGCAGCCCGGCCCCCGCCTGCCCCGACTCCCGCCTGCCCCGACATGGGTCCCCTTACCTCAGCCGCCGCTCCTCCAGCCTGTCCGCTGCTCGCACCGCCGCTGGCCTGTCCGCTGCTCCTCACATCACCGCTCCTCCCCTGCACCATGTCCGCCGCTCACTTACCTCAGCCACCGCTCCTCCAGCCTATCCGCTGCTCGCACCGCCGCTGGCCTGTCCGCTGCTCCTCACGTCACCGCTCTTCCCCCGCGCCATGTCCGCCGCTCCTCGTCGCGCTCCTGGACGCCGCTCCTCCCTGCGCTCCTGACGTGAGCACGCACGTCGCGGCCGGCGCTACTTCGGAGGGACTACTTTTTTTTTTAGTGTAAATTTTTTAAATAACGTTTTTTTATTTATTTATATAGCCTATAACCATCTACACACCCTGACGATTCCAACGGTGTATCGGGTGTGTGGATTGGCGCTGTGGTTCCCGAGTTTACCCGCCTCAAAGGCTGATAGTTCTTCCTTTATTATAGTAGTATAGATATATATTTAATAGGGGTCATGACCAACAAAGGCTCTTGCTGTTGCTTCTAGCCATTGTTGCTTATTTAGCCAAGCCTCCATATACAGCCTCTCTTTTCACTGTACATAGAGGACGTTTTGTAGTATTATGCCTTATTTCCTCTTGAACGTGTCACTAAAACACTAGCTCAACGACACAAATTCCCCAATGCAGTTCTCTCCATGGAACAAACACACAAGGATAATTTCAGCACAAAACACAACTGCTCCTCCAGCTTCCCTCAGATCCCCCTAGGCGTGCAATTCTTGGTTTCTAGACACTTTAGAAGCAAGTTCTTCCCAAAGATGCAGCAGTTCACAAAAAGATATGTTCTGCCACAGGATTGGACAATTGGTACTGTAGTGCAACATGTTCCTGGCATCTTCAATCAATTCCGAATCCAGCCATGTGTGACCTTCTGAGACCTCCCAAGATATTCTGCCTTTTCCAGGGACCAAGTTCTCCTGTCTCCAGATAATAGGTGTCCTCAGGATTGTAGGCTCTAAAAGTCTTATTGTCTATTCAATTGAATGAGTCTCCATTGCTCTGTAGTTAGCTTGTTTCTTGTTTTGCCTGCTTGTATCTTTTAAAGGTACTTGCTTTACGTATTGCTGCTGTTTATCTCAGGCTCAGACATAGTTTCAGAGATTAGCTTTCTAACTGTTTGAGTGGATGTATTCCTCTGTTGCATGCCCAGTTCCCAGTATTTGCCCAAATTTGCAAGTGCTGGCAGCTTGATGGCCATTATACTTTATTTTCCCGACTGCAGAATAAAACATATGCAGGCCGCTCTCTGGATGCAGGCAAGGGTTGTCTTTCAGGAATTTTTCTCACATCACATGTCGTCTCCTAATTCTCTTGAATAAACACCAAATATACATCTTCCACTGTCCCTTCAGAATGGCATTATCTCTCTCCAATCAGATCAAAGTGTGAAGGCATAAGGGATTCAAACCTGACACCTTTATCCTGCATTATGCCTAGGTTGGGTGGAAGTTAAATTGATGGCCTAATCCACGTAATTTTGGGACATTTGTGTTATACTTATTAGGAAAAATCGCCGAAATGACACCATTATACCACATCATGCAATTAGGCATCATTCACTGTAAACTTTTACTGCAACATGAACGCCGAGAGTGAGAGTGACTGTTGCTCATGGCACTTGTGTTATTCGTGCTACATTTTATCGCAAAATGCAGCCTCACATCAAAAATGTACATAACAATGGTTTTCTCTCTAAAATATAGTGCTGATTTGCATTTCACACAATAACACATAATTTTGCTGAAATTTTGCGTAATTATGTGAAACAAAATTGGGCAAAATGCACACACCTCTAAAATTTCAAAAGGTAAACGGCAGGAGGGTGAGAACGAACCACTGTCTTGTAAAATGAAAAAAAACAATTAAGAAAATTCAATTAAATCTTTGTCCAGGGAATCAAATGCATTTCTTGTGCCCTTTAGTCTTAGCGGTTACGGAGATGGGTCTGCAGTCTGTGGAGAGGCTTTGGTGCAATCTTCCTAAATATAATACAAAGCGGTGTTTGGGAGAAAGCAGGAGGCACATTTGTATTTCCCCTTAGACCAATAACTGAGCTGTGCTTAGGTGTTTGACTCACCAATAGGATGACGCTGATATATTATAGGGAGTTAGCAAGGGAAGGATGTCAGGGTTACACTGCAGTGCAGTCATGTGATATGGATCAAGTGGGTCTTCAGTACTCTTCCGAAATATGGCAGGATTCCTTCAAATCTCTAGATGAGTTGCAGGTAATTCAAAGAGTGGAACTTTGTACATGTAGCAGCCTCTACCTGATTCACTTGTAATCAGAGAGGCATCCAGAGAGCAAGTTAACTGTGGAAACCAAAGCCATTGGGTTGGTTTGTGTTGCAAATCATTTTAGAAATATTTCCTTGTGGTCTGCTATGCAGGAACTTGACTTGTGGACCATGCATTAAATCAGGAGAAAATAAAGAGACTTCAAAGTAGGTGTAATATGGACATAATCATGGAGACTGAATATTAGCCAGCTTTCACACGTTTAGGGGTTCATTATGATGTTGGTCTGAGTTCCATCCAACTGACATCTTTGTAGATGTGGAACCGACCGACCTTCGGTCAGCGGTCGCGAAACCGCAATTAGGAGGCAACCAAGCTCCTTTTTAGGTCTCGGCTAGCGTAGGCTGCGCTTGCGCAGTCTCGCTGCCGAGATTTTATGTTTTCTTGTAGGGAGGTAAACGAGCTAGCTCTTCTCCATTGTCTGGCTCCCTAAACGGCAGCCAGCCATTGGAGAAGAGTTTTGTCTGTAACTTTAAGCCCCGTCCGTTTCAGATTGAGGGGCATGTTTTTTGCTGTCCTTTCTCTCCGTGACGTCTTCAGTCACTCAACAAAAAACACGCCCCCCAGTCTGAAAAGGACAGGGCTTATCCGCAGCTGCTGCCACCATTTTGCTTGTTTGTTTTTGGGCTTGTGGCTGTTAGTGGTCTCTCTCCCTACATGCGCCTCTATCTCTGTATGTGTCGAGGCTCCAGGTCCGGTCTTCCGTACGGCAGCCTTGCTGCTGTGCCTGCAACATGGGGGGCATCGCAACGTATTCTGTGTGGCAGACTGGTGCACAGGTCGAGCTGGGGCCGCTGCTTGACTGTCAGCCATTTGCCAGCACTTAGAAGCCCAGGGCTGTTCTGTGCAGGGGGCGCAGCGATATGGCTCGGAGCTTTGTGCCGGGTGGTGCTCGGCGCTGCAGCCTGGGGCTGGCGTCATTTTGGAGTGGTTCTTAGGGCTGTGGGGTTGTTGGGTGCTCCTGCATTCTCGCCGTGGCGTATTTGCTGGCGAGCCTCCCTGTTTACAAGCCGGCCGGCGTTGCGGTACCACTGGGTCTCCCCCTCCCCCTTTGGTGGCGATGCACTTCCAGGCTACCCTTCCTGCTTTGGCCCCGCCCACCCTCCTTCCGCTTCTCTACAGGGATTAGGGAGCTGGAAGACCCCGGTCCGGGATTCTCGCCTCACCCCTTGGAACTACTGAGGGCACCGGGAATGTATTCTGGGTCGGCCTTATTCCGGGGTCACGCTGCTGACTCTGGAGGAGCGGAGGCACTCACGATGGTGGCTGTCCTATGGGGCATTTGCCCTGTAGACCTGTTCTCACCGTCACTCGTCGGTGTTGCAGCTGGTGCCCTCTTTTCTCCTCAATGGTGTTTGGTATACTGCCCCCTATGCCTGTTCCTCCGTCCTTGGTGCGTGGCTGGTGGGTGCTTGTACCGCCCATGGCCATATGGCACTTTTTGGGCTTCCAATGGCAGGGATGGGGGGTGCCGAAGGGCTTTGGGGCACATTTGCTCATTTTCGGTCTCACCCTACGTGTTTGCGCCTCCTATTCTTGGGGCTGCTGGGTCTTGGCTGTTTTCTCTTCTCTTTGCTTCGGCTTTGATATGCGCGCCTCACTCTGTGTTTCGTGGGGTTGTTACGTTCTGGCGGGGCTGTTGTCGCTTTCCTGCTCTGCGTTTTGTGCGTGGGTCTGTCTGGTTGGGGGTGTCAGAGGTGCTCTCCGGATTCTTTTGTGTGGTTGCGGCAGATGGGGACCGGTAAAGGAGACGTTCCCTGATGTTTGGAGGAAATCTCTAGTGTTTTGGCAGATAAATTAGCGGATTTCATGACGAGGACTGTGGAGCCGCTTCAGCAAGCGACCATTTCCCTCGACCGCTACCCACGCCCAACCCATAGTGTTTAAAGTTCAAGTTTTCCCTTTCAGACTATGTGTGCGTGTGTGTCTCTGTGTGTGTCTCTGTGTGTGGCTCTGTGTGTGTGCGTGTGGCTCTGTGTGTGTGTGTCTCTGTGTGTGAGTGCGTGTGGCTCTGTGTGTGTCTCTGTGTGTGTGTGTGGCTCTGTGTGTCGCTCTGTGTGTGTTTGTGGGTGAAAGTGCAATAGGTCTCGCATTTGCGAGAGATTAAGCTATTGGCATTGTAAATGACAATGCCATTTATTTATATGTTTTAAAAACAAAAATAATGTCATGAGCAATGCCAATAGCTCTAACTTTAACAAAGACGAGACCATTGCATTGTAAATGCTTGTTTTCTATATGGTAGCTTGTGGTATGGGTGGAAACCGCCCGCAGTACAAGCTCCCATTGATGAATGGGAGTTTGTGATTGGCCATTTCGATACAGTTACGCCTAAAATGTACTTTTGAATCATAATCTCTATGATGATTTTGCAGTATTAAGATGAAATGTACTAACATTCTGACAATGGTCGTGGCACGGATTGCCCTATTTCATATTCGCAGGTAAAACTTATTGTGCAGATATTGATGTCCAGCTGACTTTAGTATTGTACTTTCAGTGTCTCTGTATATAATGGTTAGTATACTTGTAACTCTGTTAATGTAAACCATATTGTGAACCTATAGCTCTCTAGAAAGAAATATTGTAATTTTATGTAGTTTAATAATTGAATAACGCAGCTAATGGGGATGTATGGTGACCGTATGCTTCATTCACTAGTATACCCAGTCGCGTAATTATGTGCCGTTAACCCCAAAAATGTAGTGTGAATACGCAAGATCAATGCGAACGACCAGAAAATGAGCGGTTGATGTTTGTGACCCTTGTGCTTTTTGCATTCTTTTTTAGCGCAAAATGTACTTTGAGCTAAAATATAGCACCAAATGCAAGTTTAACAGTTTTCCAAATGCAAATATTAAAAATTTCGCTGACCCCCTAGATATTGCGTGCCCTACCGCGTGATTATTTCCTACCACACACTGTAGTTAATAAAACAGTGTCACGCTTACATTTCCTCCATGGAGGAGCGTGCACAATCCTCCCTACCAAGAAAGACTTATCTCAATGTTTATATTTCTAAATATTTTTAATAGGCTCCCACATGGCACAGGCATGTTACAGTTCCAATTAAACCCAGTTTATAAGTGTTCCTTATGGTGGGGTGGAGTCACTATGTGTAGGCCATGTAGCTCATTCCCATTCATTAATTACTACACCCGTGAAAGCTCCCTCCTTCGGCGATTTCTCACAGCGGAGGAAACCACGGAGTCCGTGAGTAATGTTTCCTGGGAACGCATGTCGACATACCATAATTCTTGTGAAAGAAGTCAGGCCGTCCATGCGGAGGAAATATAGCACTTTTAGGAGTCAGATCATACTTTGGGTGCAATTTGTCTTTCCTTCCTGTGAAATGCTCATGCTAATAAACTGGTAAGATTTACAACACCGGAAGTGCTTAGTCAGTTACTGGCAGGTGCATGGCGCACTGCCTCTGCAGTTCTCCTGAAACAGATGACTTCACCATTTTATTTTTATGAATGTGGTGGAATATGCCAGAAAATGTACATCATGGAGATTTTCTAAATATGGGTGTAATTTAAATGACAGCGGAGATCTGTGGGGGTCCCTCTCTGGGCAACTTCGAAATTACTCGCAGGAGGAAGCCAAGGTGACTCGCTAAGGGGCTAGATTAATGTAAAAAGCGAATCGCATGCCTTTTAATGAACCAAATATGAATACAGTTGATGAAAGCATATAGGAACGATAAATCTGTTTCGCAGTCTGAATAACATTTGGTTTCAATCACCTGAGCAGCTTTCATGTCAGTAAACCGTGAAAGGATGCAGGGAAATGGTGCAATACTTACAGAGGTGTTTTTTCCTAAGGGGCGTAGGAGCGTCGCCCCACTGCCTCTTCTCAGCTGCAACATGCTGCAATGTTTATTTTCCTTATCTAAAAAATAAATACCTCTCTGCCGGTGGAGCTGTATGGGCAGGGTGTTGGGTGTATTTAGTCTTTCTGATTGGTAGGCTGCAGGATTGGGAAGTGCGCATGTCAGGTAGGTCAGGTCTCTTACTGTGTCCAGCCCGACATGCACACATCAGTCCCTTGAACCTGCATTGTGTTACACAGCCAGGGGGAAGGCAGCGCTGCCAATGAGTCTCCCTCGGAGCGCTGGCTGCACCTGCTCCAACCAATCCTTGCGTGGCTCTCATACTGTTTACTACTATAAACATCACGGTAGCAAAGCAAGAATTGGTTGTGATCACAAGCTTCAATGACTGTTCTCGCTGCCCCACATTCGAAGGCAGTGCGTGCGGAGGTGGGTCTAATAAAGAAGACCATGGCAAATCATTGTTTGGCTTTATTTGAAGCCACATAGTGATTGCTCATATGTATGCGTTGCCCGTGAGGACAAACTCTCCTCGCATCGTTGGACGTAGCATTGTGACAGGTTTAGTTTGGTAATTGCAGGATGAGGCAGATGAAGAAAATGTGGAGATAGACTCATTAGCATTTAAAACATGGCCCCAGACACCTGTGTGGAATCTACACCCACCTGGGCACAGGTGAGTCCAGGATTTTCCTCCATGTAGGGAAAGTCCAGTGCATTTGCATGCTGTGGCACACAGCTGTTAAGGTTTTTTTTTTGCTATGCATTATAATTTGTGAATTATTGTTTTAATGCTTTTGTATTTTCTTTTACTGTGAAGTGCTTAGATGCCCTAGGCCAGCATAGCACTCACAGTGGCAGTGCACATTTAAAAAGAAAAATAAATCACTATTGCAGTTTAATTAAGTCCAAGGTAACGCATGTTTATGAAAACCTGTCCTTTTAGACGGTAGACAACCTTTACAACGAAACTTTTACAACGAACTACCATTACAACGCAACTTTTACAATGCAAACTATTACAACGCATTGCGCTGGGGGCGCTCTAGGAAAGGGAATAGGTTAATTTACTATCCAATAACCTTCCCTAGTGTCCACGTGGACTGGAGTTGGAATAGTAAATTAAACTATTCACTATCCAACACCCAAAAGCACTATGCGTTGTAATGGACTGCGATGTAAAAACCGCGTTGTAAAGGCAGGCGTTGTAACAGCCTGCGTTGTAACGTCATACATCCCTTTTAGACAATGGAAGAATGCCTCTGCTCAGCCAAAGAAGTTTTATTCCTCATCAGAAACTCCTACTCATCACACTCATGCCTCCCCCAAACAGACAGCTGCTGGTAATGTCCCGAGATCCTCCGTATCAGCAAGGGCAGTAGCTACCAGCCGGCCTTGGTCAGGCATGGATGAGCACGGAAGCCCTTGGTATGGCACACACATCAAATCCTTTTTATACAGATTTTCAGGGTCCACTTCATCTATATATAAGATAGTGCTATCTCTAATATACTTCTAAAGAGACATCCCTGTGTGTGAGTACTGTAAAAACAAAATGACAAAAAAATCCTGTGCCAAGACAAATATAGAGTGCAGCTATAAGAGTGGAGTGTTGTAGAGTGAAGTGGCGCACAATGGAATAGTGTAAAGTTTAGTTGGTAGAATGGAGTGGCATAGAGTGGAATGGCATACAATGGAAGGCTTATAGTGGAGTGATGTAGAATGGAATAACATTGAGTGTTACTGGTGTACAGTGTAGTGACAGAGTGCAATGACATATAGTGGAATAGTGTAGAATGGCGTAAAGTCAAATTGCAGTACAGTGGAATATCGTAGATTGTAGTAAGTAAGAATAGATTGGCGTGGAGTAGAGTGGAGTTGAGTGTAGTGCCATAGAATGGAGAGATATACAGTGTAATAGTGTACAGTGGATTGTCGTAGAGTGAAGTGGCATATAGTGGAGTGGTGTACAGTGGAATAGTGTAAAGTCAGTGGTGTACAGAGAAACAGGGTGCATTGGTGTACACTGAAGTGGCGTGCCGCAGAGTGTCATAGAGTAGACGAGCGTAGAGTATACTGTCATAGAGCAGAGTTACGTACAGTGTAATTGTGTACAGTGGAGAAGTGTAAGGTGCCAGTGCATACAGTCTATTGGCATACAATGTACTGTCATAAAATGAAGTTGTGTAGAGTATAACAGCATACAGTGGAGTGGTGTAGAGTGGACTGGGGTAGAGTGGATTAGCGTGCAGTGGATTAGCGTAGAGTGAAGTGGTATATAGAGCCATGTAGTGGAGTGGCATACAGTGGAGTGGTGTAGAGTGTAATACTGTAAAGTGAAAAGGGGTAGAGTGTAGAAATGGAGTCTTATGGCATAAATTGGAGTGTGGTAATTGAAAAAGATGTAGCGTGAAAGTGTGTTAACAGATGTAGATGTAACGAGGCAGGAAAAAGGAATATTTTGTGCCGTAGTACACTGCAGTAAGTTTGCAGTATATAGTGGTACATGTAAATGATAAGACAGTATGTGAATGGCTAGTGGTGGTGTTTACCAAAGTTAAAAAGCAGCCATGTCTTTCAGCATATTTTGTGTGTGTTCTATGTTTTGCTATGGTTTGGGTTAGGGTCTTAGATGTAGGTAATTAGTAGGATTTATTGTTGTTCCTTGCCTATTACCAATTTATTAAAGTGTTAGTAGGTATAGAAATGTATTTAGAATTGACTATATATTTTCATACCAATTTAGGTGAGAATTGCGCATTTAAAAAAAAAGAAAATTCAGTAGTGCAGTAATTTTTAGTTATTACCATGGTACTACGTAGATTTTTACTAAAAATTCATATGTGTTAAAAATGGAAAATACACTAGTACACTATATTTCTAACCACGGTACTCCCATACTCCTGAGGCAGTACTGCGGTACTCCATACTTTTGTTTTTAAATATATGGGTACTTACTAATATTTTTTCCCATGTATTACCACTTAAGATAAGTGGTAACAGGTAGGAGAAAATGTAAAACCTAATAATTACCTATGTCTGAAGGGCAAATGCAGCACATAGCTAAAGTGAACCTAAAAAGAACATGGCTGCCTTTGACTTTTGTAAAGACAGTAATTAGTCAATCAAACAATGACTTGTTATCACTATGACCGTAGTACTTGACTGAAATACAGCGAAATTTCACGAAATACAGCGACAACATATATCACTAAGTTAAAATGCCTTATTAATTTCCCAACTACTTATCTATAGTACCAAAAAGGATCATCTGCACACCATAATGTCTAATCCTGCAAAACTGCATGCAAATCCACTCAGTCGTTTTCACTCAATGTGAGATACAAAAGTCTATAGAAAATGCATTGTGACAAAACACATTTGTGACCCCCCTTTTATCTGTGCACCCCCTTGACCACTCACCACTATACTTTGAATCATCTGCCAATGTAGAATGAAGAATAGGTTTGCAAAGTTTCGTGGAGATTCATTAAACGGGCGCAAAGTTATTAATGATGACAAATCTTTGGAATTCATATCTATATTAATATAGATATATTATGGAGTGTATTATATGGTGTTGTTGTGAGACCTCGCCATGTAATAGACTCACCAACCATTTTGTGACCCTTAGGGATTTGTCAAATCTTCAGCTCAACATTGGGTAGCTGTGGCTCTGGGCAGCAAGGTTTACACAAAGGACAGATGTAAAGCATTTAAACAGCACCAACACAATCTAAGAAGAAATCAACAAGACACCAAAGAAACCTGACACCAATTTATTAAAATAGACTGTATATTTATGTATATTTAGACACAACAGTAAAAGAGATTCACCAGAGGGATGCAGAGCTGTAGAGTTTACAAGGTATTGTAAATCACAGCATGTAATTCAACTGCGAACAAGCATTTGCAAAATCAACGAGTTTGACACTTGGAAGCTTTTTGAGCAAAATGTTGGGCAAGTTGTAATGTAGTTGGTTAGAGTTACTTGGGATGACCAACTCTGGCAGGTAGCCACTCAGAGTGGACCAGGATGCCTCTAAGAAACAGCTACCTCCTCTGAAGAAGCAGTCTTTCAGCAGTTCCAGTCACTATATCCCCAGTCAGTGGATTCCTATGGAAGTGGCCCTAATGCTGAAGGATTCTGAAGGATGCTGTGAACTTGCTTGACGGGGGTCTCTTTGTAGGTACTCTTCAATCCACAAATGTAATGGGGGGTTCTGGGCACAGGGTTTGACATCCCACAAAGTGTTCTCCCGTATGGCCAAAGTCCAGTCTCCACTGGCCAACCCATTGTCTAGTGTCATGGCCACAGCCAAATCGTTCTCCAGGATGTAGCTTGCCTTCTGGGTGATCAAGCTGCCCACCAACGACTCTTCTGGGTCTAGCAGACACAGGTACAACTTCTGAGCATCAGGTCCTGATCTCTGGTGCTGCATGATGGCAGGGAGCGAAAATCTGTGAATCTGGGCTACCACTTGCCCTTAGTAGGCTTCTTCAGCTGTTGTGTCTCTGCACTGCAAACAGGAGGCCAGTCGGCTGATCCTTGGAGTCTCTTTACTTTGGCTGGGCTCTGGAGATGACGTCTCCTTGAGCAGGACACAGCAGGCACAATCCCTTTTCTTTGCTAGCCACCGGGAGCAGGTGCTGTCTATGCGGGTGCAACCTCTCCTCCCCGGTAACTTGGTACAGCAGGCCAGTACGCCTTCAGTCCTTCTTCCAGTCCAGTGGAGATCTGATTTCTGGGTGCCAGGGGTGCCTTGTTTATTTACCTCAGAGTAGGATGCGGATGGTAGCCAATGGGCTACCAGGTTCCCTCCCTCCTGATGACCACTTTCTGGGAAGTGTGGAATCAGGCTAACCTAAAATGCACCATTATGTAGACTCCCAAGACAACAGAACTCCTCTCTTGGCATCTAGAGCTCCTGATCCTATCCCAGAGGTGTGGCTACCACAGGGGCTACAAGCCCCTGGAAAAACGGTTTGACAACAAATTTCCCCTCTCCATCCCAGATGTCAGATGCTCCGCATAAATAAAGGCTTCTCCCAAGTCTTCCCTGTTTGCACTTCAAAGCCGGCTTCAGGTTTGAATCTCACCTTTTGGGATAACACCTGTGTGACTTCCTGCAGGAGGGAGGTGACACCTTTCTCTAGTACGGGCCCCTATTGTATCCTTTCCTTGTAGTCGTTGGTACATCTCCCCAGGGGGGCAGAAAGCTGTCTCGGGTTAAGCTCCATGTGTAACTATTAAGGGCACCAAAGATTGAAGGCAACAAAGTGTCAACTTTGTAAAAGTGAGTTGTTTGAAACCTTGGAGTGTCAACTTTAGTTGCACCGTCCAGGAGTTAGCATAGCTAGGGGGTCAGCATGTAACCCTGCACTCGCCAATGGGTTGACCGAGTTTATTCAAAGTAAAAACAACAAATGCATGTTTTTACTTTCATAATATGTAAAACACATGTTCTGCCCATGAAATATGCTGCACCTTGCCTTGGGGCTCGGTAGGCCTGCCATAGGGGTGACTTACACATGTTTCAGTGGAACAGAGCACTTTGCCATGCATTTTAAAAGGCAAAGTCAGGCTAGCAGTTCAAAACTTCCCTTCCGGTCTGCAATGGCGGACCGGGAGACTCGTTTTACTCTTTGCATACCGATGGTGGCACAACCAGTGCTTCTATTTAAGCGGGGGGGATCTCTAACTTACAGGAGCTAGATACCCTGGGTACCAAATACTAGGGACTTACAGGTTAAGGTAGTCTATGCCAATTGGGTATAGCCAATGTAACATACTCGTTGTGGGGTCAGGGCATTGGCACTAAGGTTTGGTTAGCAGGCCTCAGTGCACTCACAGAGTCGAAAAACCAGCAGAATCAGTGTATATAAAACGGATCAAATAACAATACGTTAGTGGAGGGCCTGAGGGATATTTATAGACCAGCCTAGGTTGTACCCCTCTGCAAAACTAAATGAACAACAAGAAAACCTAGGGGTCTCTACAGGAAAATATCTTAGAAAATCCTATTTACTTAACCCGACGTCTAGCATAGTACATCAAGATAATGTCAAGACCGAATAGTTCTGACAAAAGACAAAGAACCTAAAGCAGGGGGCCACCAGTGATTGTAGATCAAAAACCCTTTATAGGATTCCCATCAAAGACTTGTGATGATCAATTTTATCATTTGGTCGTCCTTAGGGTCGTGTGTCTCTAGATCATTGAGACAAAGATCGTACCCTATGTTGGATTAGGGTTCCGACCCACAATCACTGTTGGACCATATGATATTAATCTGATGGAATCTGGTGCAGTACAAAAAATAATAAAAGTGGTGAATTAAAATACGATAGAGGACCAAAAAGAGGAAATTTTTATTAGGGAAGGCCTCTTCCTGTTAAAACCAAGAACAGCGCAAAATCATAGCAGTTCAACCAAATATCTGCATGGGGGCCAACATGTTTCAGCCTAATGGGAAAAAGGGACCCAGGCTTTCTTCAGGGCCTCTGTTCTAAATAATAATGCTACTGCATATAGTGCAAATAACGTGCCAAACATGATACCTCCCGGATTAAATATGTGTGGCACAACTCCCCAACATAAAAGTGACTACAAAGATGTTATGTATTATGTTCTAGATGCAAGGTATTTACCCCAATGATACATTTTACTGTCAAACAATTGAAATTGTGTGCTTTAATATTTTATCCTCCATTGTAAGGTATATGATTATTAATAACACAAATTGTGTTATATTTCCACTGGAGCAACCACTATTGAATGCTTCCTGCACACTAATCAAAAAGCACAGGTCCGTAGGCCACATTAATAACTGCATTTAATGCATATAACAGTTACATTTTGCTACTATTGCACTGATATGGTAAATAAATGTTCATAAAAACATTATCGAGAAAGAGAAACACTTCTCAGTTAAATGGAGCAGATTGGCACAAGCTAAAAGCCCATGTCTGGTATACTCATTCTAAACAGAGAGATTCACTTTAACCCCTTGGGCGTGGCCGCGATTCTGCGCCTGTGCGGCACATTCCGATCGCGGGTGCGGTCATGACAGCCGGGAGCCGTCATCAGCACACAAGCACTGTGTGCCATGACGGCTCCCGGCGTCATCAGCATGGAAGGGGTTAATGGCAAAAAAGTAGGCAGGCCTGAAAAGCTTGAACCAACCTAATACACAGGTAGTGACTGTGGCTGCTTTCCAATAGAATTCTTTCTTTTTTGTCACTGCAGGGAGAAGCAACTGATAGAATAGAATGCTGAGAAAAACTGAAAGTCTAGAATTCTGTGAGAATATATCAAGGAATGCAATAATGCTATCGGGAACTGCCAGTGGTATTAACTATTTTACTCAGTGAGTTGTCTTAGGTGGTATGGACGGGCCAATAAATGGCTACACCAGCATGCTGTTCCATAAGAACTCACGTTTTACCTCACTGATGAGGCCGAGCAAAGCTGAAATGTATTTTGGGTTGTTTGTGGCATGGCAGTTTAGCAAAGACTGTGCCTTTTGGAGGTAGAGTCAAGACGGATTTCCATATGGTTAGCCTATTCATCAACTGGTTACCTAAAAACAATGTAATTGAACGTTGCGTACTGCAATTGGAAGTGGTTAAGAATAACTCAAGCGTTTCCATCCATTATGTCTTATTTTGTTTCCCTCAGTGACTTGCCTAATTAGTATTAATAAGCTTAGATGAGGGTGCTTAGCTCACCTTAATATCAGCCAAACCATCTCAAACAGGAGGTCTTAGCAACCTGCATGGGTAGACATGAACACAGTAGGACCTTATTCTAAATCGATTGGAGTACAGTTCGCAGCACAGGCCAGGTGAAAGATAATTCCAAACAAATAGACCTTCAACAGTGAAAGTATAAGACTTAGGGGCTAATTACGAGTTTGGAGGACCAATAGACCGCCAAACCTGCAGTGGCGGTGGTCCACCCACCGTATTTTGAGTTTGTCGGTCGGACTACCATAGAACTGCTGCTTGCGCCGGGGATCCACAATCCCTCTGCATTCTTGCAGAAGTCAGAGACCGCAATATGCAGCTATGCCACTGTGGCATCGCCAAGCATATTAAGAGTTTCCTCACCACCACAGCTTTCATGGCGGTGAGCCTGCCATGAAAAGTGTGGCAGTGAAGAAACTAAGGGGAACTTACAGGGACCCCTGGTATCTCAAGGCCACGGGGTGCATGCCGTGGGGCACATAGTGTGGCCCCTTGTCTGTATGCACCCCCTGTTCCCGCATGGCATGGACTGCACAGTCCATGCCGTGGAGGTACGTGCTTTGGCGCTCCCATTGCGGTGCCTTTCTAAGGCTCGGGACTGAGCCTTAGAAAGGCACTACTGTGGGACTGCCAAAGCACTGCCCACCTCACCAGGATTGAACTCCTAATCTGCTTGTGCAGACACACAGTGGGGCGCTGGCATGGCGGCCTACTGTGAGACCGCCAAAGTTGTAATCAAAACCTTTGTGTCAAATTCATAATACATCCTGCAGCAGACCATTGAGGTAGTGCAATATGGTGCAGCTGAGGACTGCACCTGTGCTTCTGAAGGTAAACAAGCCCCACCCTCACAGGGTCACCAGGGCTCAACTCAAGGGTCAGGAAGGTCAGCACACAGTGACATAGTAGAAGGTTCTCCAGCAAATCTAGGACTATCTGCTATACATTTTCTTACACCATCCTGAAAGGCACTGCCACCACACAGAAAGGGGATTGTCTTTTCAGCTAATGAGGCACACAGGGGACCCATGTGCCAAATCCAATAACATGGCTCTGTTTGTCAACAATCTATTCTAAATCCCCATTCACACCTCACATCCCAAGCGATGCTGTACATGTGTTTCTACTTCTGTAATTAAAATGTACACTGATCAAGAAGATTCCCTCACTCGAATGGGTCAAGACCCCCATTCAAATGAAGGAATGCCTACTTTGAACATGCACCCCTTGAAACACAGGCATACGTCCAGATTTTCAGAAGGGACATTGTATCCGCCAAAGTCCCAGCTGGGAAAATGGCACAGTGTGCCATTTCTGTAAAGTGTACCCTTTGTGTAATATGAGAACATACGTTCAACAGGCTCGCTTTAAAAGGGAATATGCTATGAAATGTAGGGTCACTGAAATAAATCAAATGAGAGAGAGAGAGAGAGAGAGAGAGAGAGAGAGCGAGAGCGAGAGAGAGAGAGAGCGAGAGAGAGAGAGAGAGAGAGAGAGAGAGAGAGAGAGAGAGAGAGACTTCAGTGTTCAATTTGCACTCTAAGGAACCACCATGGTTGCCTCTAAAATTGAGGTAAGCCTTCCAACATTCCAACCCCACGACACAGTGAGCTGTTAGCTCTGAAATGCCTTCGAAGCCCGGCCACAAAATGATTTTTTTGATAATCTGGTAATTAGCAATCATAGATCATCTGCAAAGTGTGTTAAACTGTAGGAAACATCTGTATTGTGTTATTTTAGAGGACATTTCTTACGTGCTCTATCACCAAAGGTCTCTAGGCGCAGCAGCTGAGCAAGCCGCAGCAAACAGAAGGACACTCTAAAAATATGTTAAAACGGATACGCCTGGCGGAACAGCCAAGTTTTGAGCAGTCGTCGAAAAACAATGCATTTTCCTAAACGTAAGGAAGCTGGCAAAGGGTTTTAGAGCCTAGTCCTAGAAGAACACGTAAAATCCCGACCTCCAACTCATTATTTACGACATTTAGGGGCTATCAAAAGATTAGTAGCAGAGGAGCGAAGGGTTCTGTACAGATTGTAACTTTGGAGACGCCACCTAATAAATGCCAGGGCATCGCTGAGCAAAGTCTTATGTACAATACATTGGACTGTAAACTGAGCCCTCTGCTTAATTGGAAGTCAATGAAGTTTCTGGAAAGGCCGTGAGGCAGGCGCAAAGCAAAGGGCCCCAATTACAGATCGAGTGACAGGGGCCTATTTACAAGCCCCTTGAGCCACTGGTGCATCACTTTTTAATAATGGAAAAGTGATGTACTGGCGGCGCAAGGGGCTTGTAAATATGCCCCACAGTATTTTGTTCAAGTTGCACCTTGAGTAACAGGAATTGCAGAAGCGCCACGTGAAGGGTGTTAGTGTAGTCAAGACATGCTCTGACAGCAATATACTTCTGTCCGAAGATAGAACAAGCATTTGCAATGCAATAGGTCTCTCATTAGGAAAGTTTGAGCTATTGGCATTGTAAATGACAAATTTTTTATTTATGTGTTGGTTTTGAAAATAGCGAAATTAATAGCTTTGTCATTTCCAATGCCAATAGTTTTAACTATCGCAAATGTGACACCTATAGCATTTGTAATGCAATATGTGTTGTATTTACGTGACTTAGATGTATTGATATTACAAATAACAATGTTTTTTAAAATAATTATTACTTAAATAAAAGTTATTGTAATTTATAATGGCAATAGCTTACACTTTTGTAAATAACTTTTGTGAAGATTATGTTCAGTGTATTTTATTGTGACGAAAATCCACGAACAGAAGTGAAATATAAACATTTTTTTGTGACATTTGTAATACAACTTGAAACATTGAGAGAACATATTTGAACCAGTTGTTGTTCAATGGTTGCACAGTTTGATGCTGTGGTGGCGCTGAGTGATGTTGTGGTGGCGACGAGTGATGCTGTGGCGTTCAGTGATGCTGTGGTAACGCATAGTGATGTTGTGGTGCCCCTGAGTGACGCTGTGGTGGTGCTGAGTGATGCTGTGGTGATGCGATAGATAGATAGAGTGAGGGCGATAGATAGATAGAGTGAGGGCGATCGATAGATAGAGTGAGGGCGATAGATAGAGTGAGGGCGATAGATAGAGTGAGGATGATAGATAGAGTGAGGGAGATAGATAGAGTGAGGGTGATAGATAGATAGAGTGAGGGCCATAGGTAGATAGATAGATAGATAGATAGATAGATAGATAGATAGATAGATAGATAGATAGAGATAGATAGATAAAGTGAGGGAGATAGATAGATAGATAGATAGATAGATAGATAGATAGATAGATAGATAGATAGATAGATAGATAGATAGATAGATAGATAGATAGATAGATAGATAGATAGATAGATAGATAGATAGATAGATAGATAGATAGATAGATAGATAGATAGATAGATAGAGTGAGGGAGACAGAGTGAGGGATATAGATAGATAGATAGATAGATAGATAGATAGATAGATAGATAGATAGATAGATAGATAGATAGATAGATAGATAGATAGATAGATAGATAGATAGATAGATAGATAGATAGATAGATAGATAGATAGATAGATAGATAGATAGATAGATAGATAGATAGATAGATAGATAGATAGATAGATAGATAGAGTGAGGGCGATAGGCTCTGTCATCAGTTCTGGAAGGAGCGGATCACAATTCTAATCTTCACTTCCATGCCAAAATTGTGGTCCTCTTAACAAAATGTGTCATCTCTCTGTGCTACACATTTTCATTTCTGAAGTTCCGAGATGTGGGTTGACGCAAAGTATTAGAAACTATAAAAACTGGACATTGGTATCCAAATCTTTCTAGTAGGTCGCACATTTAACCCAAAAGCAAAGAGTTCATTAGCAATAAATATCCGCATGGTTTGTTACGAGTCCACAACAACGTCCATAAAGCAGAAATACCAGCAAGAGGCATTTCTCAATTAGTTGAGAGGAAACACACACAACATGTCACCCGACTTGTGTACTTAATTTGCCCATACTTCAGTTCTACTCTTAAACAGGAAGCATGCACCAGAGTTGCGTATGAAATGCAGTGATGCTATATGTAGCCTCGGAAGAAAACTAAACTTGTAACACATTGTTGTAAAGTCAAAGCACAAACACAACAAAAAGACACACATATAATCGAAGCATGCCTACTATTCACAAAATATCATATATCACACACAAGTTCACAAAAGCTACAGAGGCCTACAATAACTAGCAGGACCAGCAAAGCAAGTAGACTGAAATATAACGACAGGAACTGGAAATGAGCAGATTCCAGTACTCTTAATGCCACCCTAGTATAATAATTAAGGCTTTCTTTGGTGAAGGCAGAGAACAGGACCAGTATAGTGAGCAGCTGCAAATATAAAGTGGAGAGGGCAGGCTGGGAGGCAGAATCAAATGAGTTGTGATACCCTTACTACCATTCAAGTGTCATTTTTTATTGCTTTGTTAGGGAGAATGGAGAGTAGATGCAGACATTAAAATCCGGAGATTATAGTTCCAGTGGCGTCACTGGGGTTGGTGTCACCCGGTGCGGGTAACTCATGGTGTCACCCCCTCACGACTTACCGCATGGACCACCTCTGTCGGAAATGTACGGCGCTAGGTACTGTCTTACTCCCTCTAGCTCCCTCTCTCTGTCTAGCTCCCTCTAGCTCCCTCTCTCTGTCTTATTCCCTCGAGCTCCCTCTGTCGCTGTCTTACTCCCTCTAGCTCCCTCTCCCTCTGTCTTACTCCCACTAGCTCCCTCTCTCTGTCTTGTTCCCTCTAGCTCCCTCTCTACTTCTAGCTCCCTCTCTCTCTGTCTTACTCCCTCTAGCTCCCTCTCTCTCTGTCTTACTCCCTCTAGCTCCCTGTCTTACTCCCTCTAGCTCCCTCTCTCTGTCTTACTCCCTCTAGCTCCCGCTCACTCTCTCTTTCTCCCTCTAGCTCCCGCTCTCTCTTACTCCCTTTAGCTCCCTCTCCCTCTGTCTTACTCCTTCTAGCTCCCTCTCTCTGTCTTGCTCCCTCTAGCTCCCTCTCTACTCCTTCTAGCTCCCTCTCTGTCTTACTCCCTCTAGCTCCCTCTCTCTCTGTTTTACTCCCTCTAGCTCCCTGTCTTACTCCCTCTAGCTCCCTCTCTCTGTCTTACTCCCTCTAGCTCCCGCTCTCTCTGTCTTGCTCCCTCTTGCTCCCTCTGTTTTACTCCCTCTAGCTCCCTCTCTCTCTCTCTGTCTTGCTCCCTCTAGCTCCCTCTCTCTGTCTTACTCCCTCTAGCTTCCTCTCTCTGGCTTACTCCCTCTAGCCCCTCTCTCTTACTCCCTCTAGCTCCCTCTCTCTCTCTTACTCCCTCTAGCCCCCTCTCTCTCTCTGTCTTGCTCCCTATAGCTCACTCTCTCTGTCTTACTCCCTCTAGCTCCCTCTCACTCTGTCTTGCTCCCTCTAGCTCCCTCTCTCTCTTTTACTCCCTCTAGCTCCCTCTCTCTGTCTAGTGCCCTCTAGCTCACTCTCTCTCTGTCTTACTCCCTCTAGCTCCCTCTCTATGTCTAGCTCCCTCTCTCTCTGTCTTGCTCCCTCTAGCTCCCTCTGTCTCCCTCTCTCTGTCTTACTCCCTCTAGTTCCCTCTCTCTCAGTCTTACTCCCTCTAGCTCCCTCTCTCGCTCTCTCTCTGTTTTACTCCCTCTAGCTCCCTCTCTCTGTCTAGCTCCCTCTAGCTCCCTCTCTCTGTCTTACTCCATCTAGCTCCCTCTGGTTCCCTCTCTCTCTGACTTATTCCCTCTAGGTCCCTCTCTCTGTCTTACTCCCTCTAGCTCCCTCTCCCTCTCCCTTACTCCCTCTAGCTCCCTCTCTCTGTCTTGCTCCCTCTAGCTCCCTCTCTTACTCCCTCTAGCTCCCTCTCTCTGTCTAGCTCCCTCTAGCTCCCTCTCTCTGTCTTACTCCATCTAGCTCCCTCTGGTTCCATCTCTCTCTGACGTAATCCCTCTAGCTCCCTCTCTCTGTCTTTCTCCCTCTAGCTCCCTCTCCCTCTGTCTTACTCCCTCTAGCTCCCTCTCTCTGTCTTGCTCCCTCTAGCTCCCTCTCTTACTCCCTCTAGCTCCCTCTCTCTCTATGTCTTACTCCCTCTAGCTCCCTCTCTCTGTCTTACTCCCTCTAGCTCCCGCTCTCTCTCTTACTCCCTCTAGCTCCCGCTCTCTCTCTTACTCCCTCTAGCTCCCTCTCTCTCTTACTCCCTCTAGCTCCCTCTCTCTGCCTTACTCCCTCTAGCTTCCTCTCTCTCTGTCTTACTCCCTCTAGCCCCCTCTCTCTTACTCCCTCTAGCTCCCTCTCTCCCTCTTACTCCCTCTGCCCCCTCTCTCTGTCTTGTTCCCTTTAGCTCTCTCTCTCTGTCTTACTTCCTCTAGCTTCCTCTCACTCTGTCTTGCTCCCTCTACCTCCATCTCTCTCTCTTACTCCCTCTAGCTCCCTCTCTCTATCTAGCACCCTCTAGCTCACCCTGTCTTACTCCCTCTAGCTCCCTCTCTCTCTGTCTCGCTCCCTCTGTCTCCCTCTCTCTGTCTTACTCCCTCTAGCTCCCGCTCTCTGTCTTACTCCCTCTAGCTCCCTCTCTTTCTGTCCTACTCCCTCTAGCTCCCTCTCTCTGTCTATCTCCCTCTAGCAGCTCCCTCTCTCTATCGTAATCCCTCTAGCTCCCTCTCTCTGTCTAGCTCCCTCTCTCCCTGTCTTACTCCCTATAGCTCCCTCTGTCTCCCTCTCTTTCTTACTCCCTCTAGCTCCCTCTCTCTCTCTTACTCCCTCTAGCTCCCTCTCTCTCTGCCTTAGTCCCTCTAGCTCCCTCTCCCTCTCTCTTACTCCCTCTAGCTCCCTCTCTCTTACTCCCTCTAGCTCCCTCTCTGTCTTGTTCCCTCTATCTCCCTCTCTCTCTGACTAGCTCCGTCTAGCTCCCTCTCTCTCTGTCTTACTCCCTCTAGCTCCCTCTCTCTCCGTCTTAGTCCCTCTAGCTCCCTCTCTCTGTCTTGCTCCCTCTAGCTCCCTCTCTCTCTCTTACTCTCTCTAGCTCCCTCTCTCTCTGTCTTGCTCGCTCTATCCCCCTCTCTCTCTATCTTACTCCCTCTATCTCCCTCTCTCTCTCTATCTTACTCCCTTAGCTCCCTCTCTCTCTGTCTTGCTCGCTCTAGCTCCCTCTCTCTCTTACTCCCTCTAGCTCCCTCTCTTTGTCTAGCTCCCTCTCTCACTCTTACTCCCTCTAGCTCCCTCTGTCTGTCTTGCTCGCTCTAGCTCCCTCTCTCTCTATCTTACTCCCTCTAGCTCCCTCTAGCTCCCTCGCTCTCTGTCTTACTCTCTCTAGCTCCCTCTCTCTCTGTCTTACTCCCTCTAGTTCCCTCTCTCTGTCTAGCTCCCTCCATCTCTCTTTCTCCCTCTAGCTCCCTCTGTCTCCGTCTCTCTCTGTCTTACTCCTTCTAGCTCACTCTCTCTCTGTCTTACTCCCTCTAGCTCCCTCTCTCTCTGTCTTCCTCCCTCTAGCTCCCTCTCTCTCTTACTCCCTCTAGCTCCCTCTCTGTCTGTCTTCCTCCCTCTAGCTCCCTCTCTCTGTCTAGCTCCCTCTCTCTCTGTCTTGCTCCCTCTAGCTCCCTCTGTCTCCCTCTCTCTCTGTCTTACTCCCTCTAGCTCCCTCTCTCTGTCTAGCTCCCTCTCTCTCTGTCTTGCTCTCTCTAGCTCCCTCTCTCTGTCAGACTCCCTCTAGCTTCCTCTCTCTCTGTCTTGCTCCCTCTAGCTCCCTCTCTCTTATTCCCTCTAGCTCCCTCTCTCTATCTTGCTCCCTCTAGCTCCCTCTCTCTCTATCTTTCTCCCTCTAGCTCCCTCTCTCTGTCTTTCTCCCTCTAGCTCCCTCTCTCTGTCTTGCTCCCTCTAGCTCCCTCTCTCTTATTCCCTCTAGCTCCCTCTCTGTCTTGCTCCCTCTAGCTCCCTCTCTCTATCTTACTCCCTCTAGCTCCCTCTCTCTGCTTAACTCCCTCTCTCTCTGTCTTACTTCCTCTAGCTACCTCTGTCTCCCTCTCTTTCTTACTCCCTCTAGCTCCCTCTCTCTCTCTTACTCCCTCTAGCTCCCTCTCTCTCTGCCTTAGTCCCTCTAGCTCCCTCTCCCTCTCTCTTACTCCCTCTAGCTCCCTCTCTCTTACTCCCTCTAGCTCCCTCTCTGTCTTGTTCCCTCTAGCTCCCTCTCTCTCTGACTAGCTCCGTCTAGCTCCCTCTCTCTCTGTCTTACTCCCTCTAGCTCCCTCTCTCTCCGTCTTAGTCCCTCTAGCTCCCTCTCTCTGTCTTGCTCCCTCTAGCTCCCTCTCTCTCTCTTACTCTCTCTAGCTCCCTCTCTCTCTCTATCTTACTCCCTTAGCTCCCTCTCTCTCTGTCTTGCTCGCTCTAGCTCCCTCTCTCTCTTACTCCCTCTAGCTCCCTCTCTTTGTCTAGCTCCCTCTCTCACTCTTACTCCCTCTAGCTCCCTCTGTCTGTCTTGCTCGCTCTAGCTCCCTCTCTCTCTATCTTACTCCCTCTAGCTCCCTCTAGCTCCCTCGCTCTCTGTCTTACTCTCTCTAGCTCCCTCTCTCTCTGTCTTACTCTCTCTAATTCCCTCTCTCTGTCTAGCTCCCTCCATCTCTCTTTCTCCCTCTAGCTCCCTCTGTCTCCGTCTCTCTCTGTCTTACTCCCTCTAGCTCACTCTCTCTCTGTCTTACTCCCTCTAGCTCCCTCTCTCTCTGTCTTCCTCCCTCTAGCTCCCTCTCTCTCTTACTCCCTCTAGCTCCCTCTCTGTCTGTCTTCCTCCCTCTAGCTCCCTCTCTATTTTACTCCCTCTAGCTCCCTCTCTCTGTCTAGCTCCCTCTCTCTCTGTCTTGCTCCCTCTAGCTCCCTCTGTCTCCCTCTCTCTCTGTCTTACTCCCTCTAGCTCCCTCTCTCTGTCTAGCTCCCTCTCTCTCTGTCTTGCTCTCTCTAGCTCCCTCTCTCTGTCAGACTCCCTCTAGCTTCCTCTCTCTCTGTCTTGCTCCCTCTAGCTCCCTCTCTCTATCTTACTCCCTCTAGCTCCCTCTCTCTGCTTAGCTCCCTCTCTCTCTGTCTTACTTCCTCTAGCTACCTCTGTCTCCCTCTCTGTCTTACTCCCTCTAGCTCCCGCTCTCTGTCTTACTCCCTCTAGCTCCCTCTCTTTCTGTCCTACTCCCTCTAGCTCCCTCTCTCTGTCTATCTCCCTCTAGCAGCTCCCTCTCTCTATCGTAATCCCTCTAGCTCCCTCTCTCTGTCTAGCTCCCTCTCTCCCTGTCTTACTCCCTCTAGCTCCCTCTGTCTCCCTCTCTTTCTTACTCCCTCTAGCTCCCTCTCTCTCTCTTACTCCCTCTAGCTCCCTCTCTCTCTGCCTTAGTCCCTCTAGCTCCCTCTCCCTCTCTCTTACTCCCTCTAGCTCCCTCTCTCTTACTCCCTCTAGCTCCCTCTCTGTCTTGTTCCCTCTACCTCCCTCTCTCTCTGACTAGCTCCGTCTAGCTCCCTCTCTCTCTGTCTTACTCCCTCTAGCTCCCTCTCTCTCCGTCTTAGTCCCTCTAGCTCCCTCTCTCTGTCTTGCTCCCTCTAGCTCCCTCTCTCTCTCTTACTCTCTCTAGCTCCCTCTCTCTCTGTCTTGCTCGCTCTATCCCCCTCTCTCTCTATCTTACTCCCTCTATCTCCCTCTCTCTCTCTATCTTACTCCCTTAGCTCCCTCTCTCTCTGTCTTGCGCGCTCTAGCTCCCTCTCTCTCTTACTCCCTCTAGCTCCCTCTCTTTGTCTAGCTCCCTCTCTCACTCTTACTCCCTCTAGCTCCCTCTGTCTGTCTTGCTCGCTCTAGCTCCCTCTCTCTCTATCTTACTCCCTCTAGCTCCCTCTAGCTCCCTCGCTCTCTGTCTTACTCTCTCTAGCTCCCTCTCTCTCTGTCTTACTCCCTCTAGTTCCCTCTCTCTGTCTAGCTCCCTCCATCTCTCTTTCTCCCTCTAGCTCCCTCTGTCTCCGTCTCTCTCTGTCTTACTCCTTCTAGCTCACTCTCTCTCTGTCTTCCTCCCTCTAGCTCCCTCTCTCTCTGTCTTCCTCCCTCTAGCTCCCTCTCTCTCTTACTCCCTCTAGCTCCCTCTCTGTCTGTCTTCCTCCCTCTAGCTCCCTCTCTCTGTCTAGCTCCCTCTCTCTCTGTCTTGCTCCCTCTAGCTCCCTCTGTCTCCCTCTCTCTCTGTCTTACTCCCTCTAGCTCCCTCTCTCTGTCTAGCTCCCTCTCTCTCTGTCTTGCTCTCTCTAGCTCCCTCTCTCTGTCAGACTCCCTCTAGCTTCCTCTCTCTCTGTCTTGCTCCCTCTAGCTCCCTCTCTCTTATTCCCTCTAGCTCCCTCTCTCTATCTTGCTCCCTCTAGCTCCCTCTCTCTCTATCTTTCTCCCTCTAGCTCCCTCTCTCTGTCTTTCTCCCTCTAGCTCCCTCTCTCTGTCTTGCTCCCTCTAGCTCCCCCTCTCTTATTCCCTCTAGCTCCCTCTGTCTTGCTCCCTCTAGCTCCCTCTCTCTATCTTACTCCCTCTAGCTCCCTCTCTCTGCTTAACTCCCTCTCTCTCTGTCTTACTTCCTCTAGCTACCTCTGTCTCCCTCTCTTTCTTACTCCCTCTAGCTCCCTCTCTCTCTCTTACTCCCTCTAGCTCCCTCTCTCTCTGCCTTAGTCCCTCTAGCTCCCTCTCCCTCTCTCTTACTCCCTCTAGCTCCCTCTCTCTTACTCCCTCTAGCTCCCTCTCTGTCTTGTTCCCTCTAGCTCCCTCTCTCTCTGACTAGCTCCGTCTAGCTCCCTCTCTCTCTGTCTTACTCCCTCTAGCTCCCTCTCTCTCCGTCTTAGTCCCTCTAGCTCCCTCTCTCTGTCTTGCTCCCTCTAGCTCCCTCTCTCTCTCTTACTCTCTCTAGTTCCCTCTCTCTAGTTCACTCTCTCTCTCTATCTTACTCCCTTAGCTCCCTCTCTCTCTGTCTTGCTCGCTCTAGCTCCCTCTCTCTCTTACTCCCTCTAGCTCCCTCTCTTTGTCTAGCTCCCTCTCTCACTCTTACTCCCTCTAGCTCCCTCTGTCTGTCTTGCTCGCTCTAGCTCCCTCTCTCTCTATCTTACTCCCTCTAGCTCCCTCTAGCTCCCTCGCTCTCTGTCTTACTCTCTCTAGCTCCCTCTCTCTCTGTCTTACTCTCTCTAGTTCCCTCTCTCTGTCTAGCTCCCTCCATCTCTCTTTCTCCCTCTAGCTCCCTCTCTGTCTGTCTTCCTCCCTCTAGCTCCCTCTCTATTTTACTCCCTCTAGCTCCCTCTCTCTGTCTAGCACCCTCTCTCTCTGTCTTGCTCCCTCTAGCTCCCTCTGTCTCCCTCTCTCTCTGTCTTACTCCCTCTAGCTCCCTCTCTCTGTCTAGCTCCCTCTCTCTCTGTCTTGCTCTCTCTAGCTCCCTCTCTCTGTCAGACTCCCTCTAGCTTCCTCTCTCTCTGTCTTGCTCCCTCTAGCTCCCTCTCTCTATCTTACTCCCTCTAGCTCCCTCTCTCTGCTTAGCTCCCTCTCTCTCTGTCTTACTTCCTCTAGCTACCTCTGTCTCCCTCTCTTTCTTACCCCCTCTAGCTCCCTCTCTCTCTCTTACTCCCTCTAGCTCCCTCTCTCTCTGCCTTAGTCCCTCTAGCTCCCTCTCCCTCTCTCTTACTCCCTCTAGCTCCCTCTCTCTTACTCCCTCTAGCTCCCTCTCTCTCTTACTCCCTCTAGCTCCCTCTCTGTCTGTCTTCCTCCCTCTAGCTCCCTCTCTATTTTACTCCCTCGAGCTCCCTCTCTCTGTCTAGCTCCCTCTCTCTCTGTCTTGCTCCCTCTAGCTCCCTCTGTCTCCCTCTCTCTCTGTCTTACTCCCTCTAGCTCCCTCTCTCCCTCTAGCTCCCTCTCTCTGTCTTGCTCCCTCTAGCTCCCTCTCTCTTATTCCCTCTAGCTCCCTCTCTCTCTGTCTTGCTCCCTCTAGCTCCCTCTCTCTATCTTACTCCCTCTAGCTCCCTCTCTCTGCTTAGCTCCCTCTCTCTCTGTCTTACTTCCTCTAGCTACCTCTGTCTCCCTCTCTTTCTTACTCCCTCTAGCTCCCTCTCTCTCTCTTACTCCCTCTAGCTCCCTCTCTCTCTGCCTTAGTCCCTCTAGCTCCCTCTCCCTCTCTCTTACTCCCTCTAGCTCCCTCTCTCTTACTCCCTCTAGCTCCCTCTCTGTCTTGTTCCCTCTAGCTCCCTCTCTCTCTGACTAGCTCCGTCTAGCTCCCTCTCTCTCTGTCTTACTCCCTCTAGCTCCCTCTCTCTCCGTCTTAGTCCCTCTAGCTCCCTCTCTCTGTCTTGCTCGCTCTAGCTCCCTCTCTCTCTCTTACTCTCTCTAGCTCCCTCTCTCTCTCTATCTTACTCCCTTAGCTCCCTCTCTCTCTGTCTTGCTCGCTCTAGCTCCCTCTCTCTCTTACTCCCTCTAGCTCCCTCTCTTTGTCTAGCTCCCTCTCTCACTCTTACTCCCTCTAGCTCCCTCTGTCTGTCTTGCTCGCTCTAGCTCCCTCTCTCTCTCTATCTTACTCCCTCTAGCTCCCTCTAGCTCCCTCGCTCTCTGTCTTACTCTCTCTAGCTCCCTCTCTCTCTGTCTTACTCCCTCTAGTTCCCTCTCTCTGTCTAGCTCCCTCCATCTCTCTTTCTCCCTCTAGCTCCCTCTGTCTCCGTCTCTCTCTGTCTTACTCCCTCTAGCTCACTCTCTCTCTGTCTTACTCCCTCTAGCTCCCTCTCTCTCTGTCTTCCTCCCTCTAGCTCCCTCTTTCTCTTACTCCCTCTAGCTCCCTCTCTGTCTGTCTTCCTCCCTCTAGCTCCCTCTCTATTTTACTCCCTCTAGCTCCCTCTCTCTGTCTAGCTCCCTCTCTCTCTGTCTTGCTCCCTCTAGCTCCCTCTGTCTCCCTCTCTCTCTGTCTTACTCCCTCTAGCTCCCTCTCTCTGTCTAGCTCCCTCTCTCTCTGTCTTGCTCTCTCTAGCTCCCTCTCTCTGTCAGACTCCCTCTAGCTTCCTCTCTCTCTGTCTTGCTCCCTCTAGCTCCCTCTCTCTTATTCCCTCTAGCTCCCTCTCTCTATCTTGCTCCCTCTAGCTCCCTCTCTCTCTATCTTTCTCCCTCTAGCTCCCTCTCTCTGTCTTTCTCCCTCTAGCTCCCTCTCTCTGTCTTGCTCCCTCTAGCTCCCTCTCTCTTATTCCCTCTAGCTCCCTCTCTCTCTGTCTTGCTCCCTCTAGCTCCCTCTCTCTATCTTACTCCCTCTAGCTCCCTCTCTCTGCTTAGCTCCCTCTCTCTCTGTCTTACTTCCTCTAGCTACCTCTGTCTCCCTCTCTCTGCCTTACTCCCTCTAGGTCCCTCTCTCTCTGTCTTTCTCACTCTAGCTCTCTCTCTCTCTGTCTTACTCCCTCTAGCTCCCTCTCTCTCTCTGTCTTACTCCCTTTATCTCCCTCTCTCTCTGTCTTACTCTCTCTAGCTCCCTCTGCCTTTGTTACTCCCTCTAGCTCCCTCTCTCCATCTTTCTCCCTCTAGCTCCCTCTCTCTGTCTTACTCCCTCTAGCTCCCTCTCTCTGTCTTGCTCCCTCTAGCTCCCTCTCTCTTATTCCCTCTAGCTCCCTCTCTCTCTGTCTTGCTCCCTCTAGCTCCCTCTCTCTATCTTACTCCCTCTAGCTCCCTCTCTCTGCCTAGCTCCCTCTCTCTCTGTCTTACTCCCTCTAGCTCCCTCTCTCTCTGTCTTTCTCACTCTAGCTCTCTCTCTCTCTCTGTCTTACTCCCTCTAGCTCCCTCTCTCTCTCTGTCTTACTCCCTTTATCTCCCTCTCTCTCTGTCTTACTCTCTCTAGCTCCCTCTCCCTTTGTTACTCCCTCTAGCTCCCTCTCTCTATCTTTCTCCCTCTAGCTCCCTCTCTCTGTCTTACTCCCTCTAGCTCCCTCTCCCTATCTTGCTCCCTCTAGCTCCCTCTCTCTTATTCCCTCTAGCTCCCTCTCTCTCTGTCTTGCTCCCTCTAGCTCCCTCTCTCTATCTTACTCCCTCTAGCTCCCTCTCTCTGCCTAGCTCCCTCTCTCTCTGTCTTACTTCCTCTAGCTACCTCTGTCTCCCTCTCTCTGTCTTACTCCCTCTAGCTCCCTCTCTCTCTGTCTTTCTCTGTCTTTCTCACTCTACCTCTCTCTCTCTCTCTGTCTTACTCCCTCTAGCTCCCTCTCTCTCTCTGTCTTACTCCCTTTATCTCCCTCTCTCTCTGTCTTACTCTCTCTAGCTCCCTCTCTCCCTTTGTTACTCCCTCTTGTTCCCTCTCTCTCTGTCTTGCTCTCTCCAGCTCCCTCTCTCTGTATTACTCCCTCTAGCTCCCTCTGTCTCCCTCTCTCTCTTACTCCATCTGTCTTCCCTGGATTTGTATAAACAAGAGTGCGAGCAACAGGTGGCACTGAAGTGAAGAACAAGCTGAAATTTAGAACTGGTTCACTGGAAAACTGAAGACTGCAAGATACTGAAAAATAGGAAACCATGCACCCTCAGATGAGCTAGGCTGCTATAGAGTTGCCTTGTGAGCAAAGAAAATTGCAGTCAAGCATTGCAGATCTCCTGCGAGCCGCTGCCGAGTATGAACAGCATGAGGAACAAGCTTGCACAGGGAGCGACAGTAAAGGTGAGAGCAGAGGCGAGGCTGCAGTGCAGATTGGTGTCACCCCATGTGTTGGTGTCACCCGGTGCGAGCCGCACCCCCCGCACCCCCCTAGTGACGCCACTGTATAGTTCGAATCAAATTGCAAGTAGATTTTGCTCTATTTTCTACTTCATAGCTTCTATTTGAAATTGGGTGCTAATTTCTCACACTTAACACTGTCTACTTTTTCAAGTAAATTGGGCTTAGCGTCAGAAACCCTGGGTGGTTGCCTGCGAATGCTCATGTACACATCATCACAAACTTTCACAGAAGACTTCCCTTTTTAGGTCTCGCTGAGCCATCGCATTAGCGATGCTCTGCGAGAGTTAAGTAGGGACTTTCAAAAACGCTCCCAAAGTCTGCAGGCGGATCGGGCACAGTGCATGTGCGCTGGGCACGGGCACCATTTGTCCGCCTGCAGCCTTTGGGAGCACTTTTGCGGCCGCTTTGATATTCTCAGTGAGCCGCGTGACCACTGAGAGCATCAAAGTAGCCGCGAAAGTGCTCACCATTTGCCACTACTCTAAGTCCATGGACAATGCTTTCAAGAAAATTACAGTTCTTGTACTACAAAACAATGGATATCAAAAAGCGCGGGTTGATAGATTGGGATGACTGGGATCTTAAAACAATGGAATTTGAGAATAGCTACCTACTGGTAAAGGGTACAAAGATTTCAATGTTTTATCAAAGATTATCGTTAATACTGCAAACAGTAAGGAGAATATTGGAGCAGAGAAGTGGGAAAGGATATTTTTATACAATCTTAGGAGGATTCATGTAAATTGCTGTGTGTTTCTGTAATGGTGGCAATGTCCCTTAGAAAGCACAATATTATATGCTATTTTGGCAATACCAAACATTAATTCACCCTTTTAATTTAAGGGCACCATGTCGTGAAAGCAATCTTTGGAGAAAGCACAGATAGGCTTAGTATTTTAAAAAGGCAACCAATAAAACAAATTGATAAGCAATAAAGGATTTCAATGTACACATGCAAAGTTTTTTTTAAAAAGCCATACGATTTCAGACTTTAGGCAAAAGGAAAGATATCATTCATTCAAATCAATAGGAAAAGTAAGAAATAAAACATTTATGGAAAACACTAAGGGGCATATTAACAAGCCCCTATCGCCACAGGAACGTCATTTTAAGTGATGTTCCTGTGGTGATATGGGCTTCTCCTTATTTACAAGGCAGCGCTAAGCCACTTAACATGGCTTAACACTGCCTTGTAAATAAGGCCCCCTTTCACGCTATACTCAATTTTGGCACTGCCACATATTTAAGCTGCCCTTGTAAATATGGGGCAGTGTCAAAATCAATGGGTGTTGCAGTGGAATACCCATCACAACACCCATTGCCCGCCCCTTTTACGCTAAGTATTGCGCGAAAGGGGGCCTTATTTACAAGGCAGCTCTACGTTGCCTTGTAAATACGGCGAAGCCCATATCGCCACAGGAACGTCACTACAAGTGATGTTGCTGTGGTGATAGGGGCTTGTAAATATGCCCCTTGGTCTTAAACAGGCGCAGTGAGAAGATATGTTTTATTTCTCCTCTTTTTTGCTGTTTCTATGTGTGCTGCGTTGTGCAGCACACACAGAAACACCCAAAGGCCATTGATTGTTTAATGCAGGAAGGTGTATCTTCCTGCACATAAACAATCGATTTAAAAAAATTATGTTTTGCAACTTCTATGTGTGCTGCATCAAGCAGCACACATAGAAGTTACAAAACACCATTTAAAGATTGTTTATGTGCAGGAAGGGACACCTTCCTGCACATTAACAATCTTCCCCTACAACGCAGCCACTCTTGCACTATGGTGCAAGTGTGTCTGCGGTGGCGCTAGGCAGCTAAATTTAGCGCCGGCACAGGAGGAAACGCAGAGCTGCACCGTATCCTTGTAAATACGGTGCAGCCCTGCATTTTGCAAGTGGTGGAGTGCGGCGTTAAGCCAAGGAGGCTAACGTTGCGCTTCTCCACTTCCTACTAAATATGCCCTTAAATAATCAAAAATAGTGAAACATTTCTGAGTGGCCTTATAGAGTGAGTTAGAACCTAGTCTGATCCATTAATGCATGCACTCAGGTATAAGGTGGGAGTTTGCATTGGTTAACTGGTCAAATATTTTGAGGTAAAACATTTTCAATTGACTCAACACCCCAGTCCATTCAGCAATGAGCCAAACAGAAGTGCACACCACTGGAGTGCAACACCATCGAATTCTCTCTTTGGAGCACTTTTCCAGGTGCTGCCTCGTGCCTTTTTTCTGAAAAGTCTTAGACCGCTCACAAAGTCCTTGAATCCATGAAGGGCTCACACCAGGCTGCTACACTCTTCCCAAGGACAGTAAAAGGGCCCATCCACCCAAACCATATGCGGAGACTGGACCAAGCAGCTCCTAGGAGACTACTTCCTTTCTTCCACTATGTCCGTCATACTTAAAGCTCAGATCAGGAAACCCCTTGGAACAATTGTTGGCATGTCAAGGGAACATACTGAAAAGGGGGGGGCCCTTGGCCCCCCCGCCCGCATGGCGGCGCGGCGACCGCCTCCTCCCTTAGTGCCTCTCGATGGTGGGGCGGGCCCTCAGGGACGCGACCCGCCACCGATTGGCCGGCGGCCTCCCTGACCCGGATACCAGGGTAGGATGTCCGGGTCAGGGGGGGCGTGCTGCTGGAGGGGCTGGGCGGGGGGCGTCGCCATCCCGCCCGGCCCCTTGGGAATAAAGAGGCGGGGAGCGCCCGGGAGACCCCCTTGTCCCTGGACGCTCCCCCACAGCGTGTTGTGCCCCGCGCTCGGGGCTTCTTTGTTTTTAATTTTTCTCGCTTTATTTTCCAGGTTCACAGCGCGAGCGGAGTCCATCTGCGAAGAGGTCTCACGATCTAGCGCGAGCGGAGTCCATGCGAGGCACCGCACTGGAGCTAACGGGCACTGTGAATAGGAGCGGCTAGAGAGCGGGTCGGAGAGAAGTTTTTAGTCAATCTGCGAAGAGGTATTTTGCGGGGGATGGGCGCCGCATCGGGGACCTGGGAGCAAGTCGGTATTTCAGTTGGGAAGAGACCGGCACTTGAAGAGGTATTTTTGCGGGGTGGGCGCCGCATCGGGGACCTGGGAGCCAGCCGGTATTTTCGTTGAAAGAGACCGGCACTTGGGGTACACACTGCGGACCCGGGCGGTACCGGCGCTGTAGCAATTTCTTTGTTTGGGCGGTACGAGGGATTTCCCGCCTTCAGGGGCAAGGTAATTCAGCGGCGCGGGAAAGATTACCATCAGTTGTTAGAAAATACCCCATTTGCGCTTTCTATTTCTCCGCGCTTAGGGTCACAGTCGAGTTTAGTGCGTTCTACTGTGGGAGGAAGTGAAGCAGGGTCGACCAGGGCAGGACCTGGATGGGAGACCCTTACTGAAAGTGTGCAATTGGGGGTAAATTAGTGAATGGACATTTCAAAGAGGGGGCTATTTATTGTTTCATAACTGTTCTTGGCTTAAGGGAGTGTTACTTTGCTATTTGCTGATCCAACAAATTTGGTGTTTTGCACATCGCCAGAAAGGTTAACAGGGGGGGTTCAAGCCTCCACTAAATTTAATCTTGGTGTTCCTAAATCTGCTCCTGCTTATATCCCACGGTATTAATACAATTCTCTATTCCAGGCATTTAACGACATTATAGGTGCAATTCGCTCACAGAGGGGACGTAAGGCGTTGTGGCTGATCCAATACCGGCGGGGTACACGCAGGACTTATCGGTAAGAGGAGAGCGGGGGGCTAGCATTTCATTGCTCCTGGTAGCCGCCGGGTGGGTCTACACTAGGTTTACTCACCCCTTACATAACCGGACAAGCCGGTGGTGTTGCGGTTGCCATTGCATGGTGCTGAAAGCCCCCTGGAGATCCTCCATCTGGAAAAGGTACACAAGTTTGGCCAGTTGTGACATTAGGAGAGTAGGGAGCGGTTTTGTTTTGGGTTTTTAACATGCCAGGATTGCGGGGTGGTAAAGGTGGGTCCAAGATGGAGGTTATGATGCGGGCCATGATGCGTGAAATGGGCGAAATTAATAAACGGCTGGGGAAGGTTGATGAATTGGAGGCACGGATTAATGAAAGGTTTGATGATGCCCCTGGCCCATCGGGTAGGCCTACTCGCCAGAGGGCGGCACCATTGCCAAGGGGGGATTTTGTTACCACGCCTAAGAAGTCTAAGCCCAAGAAACCCAGGTATGCTGCACCCGCCCCAGGGCCGGTAGTCCCGGTACCTATCTCACCTCTAGCGGTCATCCCTCCCGCTTTTACACCAATGCCGGTAATTCCAGCTCCCGCGGCGCCGGCCCCTGCCATACCGACAGGAGCTGCAGGGCCTGTCCCCTCACCGGTGGGCCCGATCCCGGTTACAGGCTTGCCACAACCGGCACCCGCCTTGCCAATTACACCAGTACCACTGGGCATAACCCCAGTGGCACCTGCTGTCCCAGCAGGTAACCTAGATTCAATGCCCCCTGAATTGGTGTCTCAGATAACGGCCTTTATGCCGTGGCTACAGAAGGGGGGGGCTTTTCCGACTTCTGCTGATCATGCGGCAGAGGCGGCAAGGTTCGTGGAAAAGATTAAATCGGCAACAGTGGCCGACAGTGTTGCAGTGCCCTCATCTTCTTCCCTTGCAGGTTCCAGTCTTGCCCAGCCGAATGGAGCTAGTGGGCAGCCGGCCCAGGTGCCCGCAAATGGTAAGGAGGTGGCTCTGCCTCTCTTGGGTGATGGTTCTATACCTTCCAGGAGGGAGAATTTAGCACAACATGTGTCACAGACTGTGAAGGAGATGATTTGGGCAGATAAATATGTGTATATTTTTTCATTGTTACTGGATAATAGGGAAATGGAGCATGCAAAGACACTGAAAGAGTGGATGCATCCAAGTGAATGGAGGGCACAGTGTTCTAGATTTAGAGTGGAGGAAACGCTGCTCAACTGGATCAGGGCTTTCGCAGTATTCACGGCTATCAAGGCCGAACGACCTCCTAATGTCCAGGCGCCATTGGCATGCTACCAGAGCAGGATTGTGGGATGGAGTGACCAGTACTCTGGGGATGCTTGGAAAGGGTACAATATAAATTTCAGGAAAGCATTAGAATTTAATCCATCATTGGCGTGGGATACGGTTGACTCAATGTCATGGCATAAGCAGTTCTCAGATAACTCACCCCATCCTCAGTCCACCAGTGCGGTAAGGGTGTTCTCCGCGAGACCCCAACAGCCCTTTCGGTCCCCCCAAGCGAGTGAGGTACCCGGGAAGTTTAGGGCCGGCGGGTCAGAAAAGAAAGGGGTGTGCTGGGACTTTAATAGGCGCACCTGCACAAGGGCCCCGGGCACCTGTAAGTTTAGACATGCATGTTCGTCCTGTGGTCACCCCTCACACCCAGAAACATCCTGCAGGTCCAAGCACGGGAACACGGGTCAGAGGGGAAGGGGAAAGCCAGTGTAACACAAGCCAGTTGGGTATCCCCACGCCGGTAGATGTGTTAGCAATGATCCCATGGTTAAATAGATACCCGGACCACACAACGGCCACCTTACTCCAGGAAGGTTTCTCCCAAGGCTTTAGGATCCCGGCGGGGGGATACACAGGCAGCGCACACTGCAAGAACCAATTATCGGTGAAACACAACCCAGCGGTGGTGGCAGCAAAAATTGAAAAGGAATTATCTCTAAACAGGATAGCTGGCCCTTTCACCGAAGTGCCTGTCCCCAATTTTGTGTGTTCACCACTAGGAGTAGTTCCCAAAAAAGAGAATGGTCAGTTCAGATTGATCCACAACCTATCAGCACCTAGAGGCGCATCATTGAATGATGCCATTGAAGAGGGTATTTGTAGCGTTAAGTACGCCTCTTTCGACCAGGCGGTTAACTTGTTGCAAGCCATGGGGCCGGGGGCGATGATGGCGAAGTCAGACATTGAATCAGCTTTCCGTCTCCTCCCGGTTCACCCGGCTGATCATCATCTCCCAGGTTTTACGTTTGGGGACAAGTTTTACATGGATAAATGCATGCCCATGGGCTGTTCTATATCATGTGCATATTTTGAGATGTTTAGCTCTTTCCTGGAATGGGTCATGAGACAAGCGACGGGCCATCAGCAGGTCATGCATTATTTAGATGATTTTCTTTTCTTGGGTGCGGCGGGCTCTCAGGAGTGTGCTTGGGCATTGCAGGAATTTCGCGTGCTCATGCGGGCTTTTGGGGTCCCGCTTGCGCCAGGGAAGACGGTTGGCCCGGCCACCTGCTTGGAATTTCTTGGCATTGAGATTGATTCAGTGGAGGGATGTTTCAGATTGCCCAGGGACAAAGTGGACAAATTCAGAACAGCGCTACGTCAATGCTTACGCAAAGACAAGGTTTCCTTGCAACAATTACAGGAAGTGGTGGGGCAACTGAACTTCGCGCTACGGGTCATCCCTATGGCTCGCCCTTTCTCACGCTCCATTGCCCAAGCAATGAAAGGACTACGGGAGAAACATCACCGCACTGGCTGTCGTCTGAGATTCGCCAGGATATGCTTATATGGATGGCATTCCTGGAGGATTTCAATGGCAGGGTAGTGTGGCCCGGTCCTCCCGCAACATCAGCAGAGTTGGGTCTATGGACAGACGCTGCTGGTAGTGTGGGCTTTGGCGCCATCCTGGGGAACAGGTGGGTCGCCCAGCGTTGGCCGGAAGTATGGAGAACATGGGGTCTGACTGCTAACATTGGCTTCCTGGAACTCTTCCCAATATGGGTGGCATTGAAGGTCTGGCCCGAACACTTATGTAATCAATCAGTGGTGTTTTGGTCAGACAACATGACAGTAGTGGAATGTATAAACCAACAGGGGGCACGATGTCCTTTCATACTGCGCCTGATAAAAGAGATTGTGTTGCAGTGCCTAAAATGGAATGTAGTTTTCAAGGCCAAGCATGTCCCTGGCATTCTCAATAATGCAGCTGACTCCCTCTCTCGCTTTAAAATGCAGGTTTTCAGGGAACATCTTCCTACAGCAGACCCCTCGCCAGCGCACTTCCCAGCAGTACTTTGGCAGATTGGTGCCCCAGATTACAGGACCTCGTGGTTGCTAGCTTAGCCCCCAGGACCAAGACGACTTACGAAGGGGCGTTTTTGTCTTACTGTGCTTTCTTGGGTCAGCATTGGGAGGTGCTATGGGCGCAGGAGGATGGCTTTGCGGCCTATTTAGAATGGATGCATAAGGAAGGACGTTCAGTAGCAGCTGCAAACAGGCATAGGTCGGCGGTATCCTTCTTTGCTCAAACTAGGGGCATGCGAGATCCTACTAACACCTTTATGGTGCGCAAGGCCTTGAGGGGTTGGCGCCGTTTACAAGGTCACCAAGCAGATAAGAGAAGGCCCATCGGGCTAGCACGGCTGACGCCTTTACTGGTCGCACTGGACAGTGTCTGTAGCTCGGAGTGGGAGGTACTTCTTTTCAAAGCTGCATTTTCCTTGGCATTCTATGGGGCACTGAGAATTGGCGAGTTAGTAGCAGGGTCCAAGACTGATCTACAGGGTGGCCTACAAGGGGCTTGTGTAAGGATCAAGGAGGACACCATGTGGGTGACCATTCAGAAATCAAAGACTGACCAGGAGTCACGGGGTCACACAATAGTGCTCCACCGGGCCCTTGCCAATCCTTGCTGCCCAGTGGGGCATGTGGAAGTATTCCATGGGTGGCAGGGGGGCACGGCGGGAGGTGCACTGTTGTGTCACGCCGACGGTACGCCCTTGACTAGGTACCAGTTCAGGAGAGTATTGGGGCTGACTATCAGACAAGCAGGTCTTGATCCCAAAGATTTTGGCACTCACTCCTTTAGAATTGGGGCAGCAACTGAGGCAGTGGCAAGGGGCCTCCCAGTGGAGAAGGTGAAGAAAATTGGGAGATGGTCCTCAGAATGTTACAAACGATATGTGCGGATTGACATGTTGTGACAAGATGGTACTCACGCCTGGTTTGTTTCCGTTTTCTTGCAGTTTCTCAGACCTGTTACGCAGGGGAGGAACTTGCCGTCGGGCAGCAACGACCTACATCATCGCGGAACAACCATCGGGATCAAAACAGGAAAATGGTTTGGATTGTGGGTCACTCCTATGTGAGACGGGCCGAATGTGTTTTTCTTTCAGGAGACCGTAAGAAAAGGGCTGCGCAACAGGGGTTTGACATCTCGTTCTTCGGGAGAGGGGGTTTATGTCTCAACCAGTTTAGGGACTTCTTCCAGGGGCTATTAGCGCGACGGCACGTTCCCCCGTCAGTGGTGATACTACACCTGGGGGAGAATGATTTGGCCAAACTGGGGAGACGCATTCTGATTGAAGAGATTATCTCAGCTGCGGGGTGGTTGGCCAGGACTTGCACGGGTTGCATTGTAGTATGGTCGCAACTCATACCTCGATGGCAGTGGCGAGGGGGGGATTCGGTCAGGGCGTTGAATCACTCGGTAAAGAGGATCAACACACAGTTGGACAAGCTGTTTCGAGCCCCCCTGTTGCAGACAATTCCACATGGGTGTATCTGGGGCGAACAGTACTACCTAGGGGAAGGAGTTCACTTGAATGAGGCAGGGAATGTCTTGTGGTCTAACAAACTCTGGGCCTGGTTGGAGGGATTTGCCAAACAAGCGCGCTCATGAATTGGGTCGAGATGGGGGGAGGCCAGATCGTCGGTTAACAATGCTGGCCTGTGGCGGTAAGGTCATGACCGGTGAGCACCTCATTTTAAGGTCTGAGGGGGCGGGCATCATCCTATGGAGGTTCCCGCCCAGGGGGAGGGGCCATTGGCCACTCCTAGAACTCCAGGGGCAAGGTAATTGATGCTTCAAAGGGGCGCGGGTTGGAGTAGTCACGCTTTCCTTAGGCTGGTAGCCACCCCGCGCGCGCATACTCATGACGTCACCGGATGGCGCAGAGTAAGGGCCCTCCTTTAGTGGGTAAATGGAGTTCACGGCGTAGACCGGGTAAATTACCGGGCACGGCTGCGCATGCGCACATCTCTAGGTGAGGCGCAGCTTGTAGGACCTGACACCGGTTAGCGACCTTGCCATATGGCCAGAAATGTACAGAAATCAAGATGAGGATGTTAGATTCGGTTAGGACACAACATGTATTAGAGTTTTGTTACGGTTAGCCTCTCAAACTTGTTGACGATATTGTATCTAATGTCCTGCTGATTTTTGTATAAATTGTTGAGCATGCAATTAAAACCTTTTTTAATTTCATATCTTAATAAATACGGCCGGGGAACTAGCCCCCGCCTTCCAAAGATAACCAGGCCTCATGTTCATGTTTCTGGGGTTGGTGTCGGATGGGGGGGGGGCGGCAGCCAGTCGCTGACCATGATAATGGGGCTGTGCAACCAATGCAAGGGACAACAATATGCATCATAAAACATAACATTTGCCATAAAAAGTGCGGGCCTTGCATTCTTACCTATGTGTAAATATAGTGTCCCAGCAATTACCCTCCTAATTAAGTTTGATTATGTGCGCAAGAATTATAGCTTTACAAATGCTGATACAAGCTATGCACATTAATTTCTCTTGTAGTCATATGCATTTTTGCTCTAAAAATAAATTGTCAACAGGCCAACAGATCTCACATTGGTTAGGTCTATTATATATTAAAACATATTGGGTTTCATTAAAATTTTCCTGGTTTTCAGTGCGTGAATCTTCAAACCTGGTGGCATCCCAGCACCACAGCCGGATTGGGAACCAAAACCAGCCTTGGCAATTCCACTCGACCAGCTTGGTTTTGCATCTATGAAGCATTAGCCCGAAGGGGAGGGAATCATGCTAGTGTCAAGCACTGCTGCACCGCTGCCGCTTTTGTTACAGCGGACCGATTTGGCAGCACTGTTGCAAAACCGACTCCGAGTAATAAAACCGGCCCCCACGGGTCAAAAACCATCCCACACCCTTCAGGCCCACCAGGAAAATGCCTGATGCCCGCTAAGGCCAGTCTGACCCTGCCCAGCACATAAATCCAGAGATGACAAGTTATTTCATTTATCATGGGGAGTAAAATGTAGAGAATCACAATCGGTATCCCAATGTATTATAAGATAGCATGTGGTACCCTGGGAAATCAATACGTAACGCACCCTAGATATTCTCCACCGGGTAGTGGGAAAGGAAAAAATTCCTTTTTGCTTTAGTTACCCTCACACACCCTAGTGGTGTCATGCTTCATCATGGGTCACCCAGCCCCCTAAAAGACTGGGTGGGCTCAACCGTATCTCAGGGAGCGCTAGAGAGAAAAAGCCAGGGGGTCTTACAGAATAAAAATCCTCAGGCTGTTCCCGGTATCCCTTTATTCTTGAACAGCGTGGGATATTAAAAACAATTAAGCATATACAAGGGTCAGTAGGATATATTATTGTCCCCATGACCCTAGTGCCACTAGCTTTTTCTCTCAAACACTCCCTAAGTTACGGTTGAGCCCACCCAGTCTTTTAGGGGTCTGGGTGACCCAATGATGAAGCATGACACCACTAGGGTGTGTGAGGGTAATTAAAACTAAAAGGATTTTTTTTCCTTCCCCACTACCCGGTGGAGAATATCTAGGGTGCTTCACATATTGATTTCCCAGGGTACCACATGCCATCTTATCATACAGTGGGATACCGATTGTGATTCAGTGTTAAGAAAGGGAGGATGTACTCCCCCTAGAGAGTTCCTCTCAGCCCTCCAGACACAAGGGGAGGTTGTCTCCTCATAGCGTCTTAAGATTGTAGTGAATAAAATGCAGAATCATCAATAGTGGATTTAATTGTGTATGTTTTTCCCAGTGCTTACTTTGAGCCGGTCATTTCTGGTGCTTGGCATCAGCACTTAGCTTTCAGAAGTGGCTCTAGTGACAGTCCACCACATTGTGGCACTGTCTGTCTAATTTTGTTATGAGCACAACAATGTTTAATAGGTCAATATGAATTTCAAAATTAATAATTACTGTTGATCACACCATTAGCATAGCTTTAGATGGCATAACATAGTCTGAATTGTCACACTAGTAGAAGCGCAATGGTTAGTAGTTGTGTTGATACTGTCATTGGCAGCGCTAGCAGGGCAATGGGTGGTGCAAGCAGCAGTAGCAGCCTGAGAAAGGACCTGGCACTCCTTTCTTTTACAAATTAAGCACTGGTTTTCCCTCTTACAAGAGAAATATTGGGCCTAAAAGGGCACACATTTAGCCCGCAGCTCCTTGAAAGGTCTGTGTCCAATGGAGCGCCAGACTGGCTGTAGCGGGCACCTGGGGTTTTTCCCGGTGGGACGAAAGTGTTGGGGCCGGTTTTGTTACTGTGCGCCGGTTTTGCAACAATGCAATATCGCCCCCCAGTAACAAATGCGTAATCAGTGCTTAAGCAGAAGCAGTGAACCTGGGTTGTTGGGTCGGGCCGGCAAATTTGCCAGGGCCGATTTGTTTCCTGGTCCGATGTCTCCCGTCATGGTGTTATTAGATCCAGAGTTTGAAGACCCAGTAATTCCATGCCCCAAGACACCTGGAAAATTGGCCTGAAGTGGTACTCCCAAACCCTCGCACCTCCCCAGGAAACCACTCCAGGCCACGTGCGTAACAAAACTTGAGGGGGCCCCCCTGCAAGCAGGCCCGGACTGGCCGTAGCGGGCACCGGGCAATCCCCTGGTGCTCCGCACGGGTGGGGGCCACTTTTGGGCCCCTGGGGGCCGATTTTGTTACAGGGCCGTTTTTGCAGCATAGCTGCACAATCGGCCCTGTAACAAAATCGGCCGAAAACCGGCCCTGGCAAAGCGCTCGGCGGTACCCCCAACCCCCGGAAGGGGGGCTGGGGCCGTGCAAGCACTTTGCCAGGGCCGGTTTTGGTTCCCAGTCCGGCCCTGCCTGCAAGGTACATGGAGGCGCCCCGCTCCGAATTGAATCCGGAGCTCTCAGGCCAATGTACTGTGCTGAGGGGGGAACCTGCAGCTCGGGGCCCCCCACACTGAAGGGCTGCGGGGCCTGTGTTACGCTACTGCTCCAGGCCTCTTGTAATAAGGGCCTTAGAAAGCCATCACAGCAGCATCTGGGACACCTACCACTTAAGTTGTAATTTCCAGATGTAGTACATTCACAGAGTCTACCAACAACATCCTCATGCCTGCTTACTTTTAAGTGGCTTTAACCTCTTTTATCAGACCAGAAATAATTAACAGCTTTCTATTATGTGGCAGATTAAAAAAACTCTAGTGGTTCTAATAGTAAGCCTTATACATTTTTTTCAATCTTTAATTCGCAGTTGCTTTTCCTGGCATCAACCATGATATAAACAAGAAAAATATCAGATGTTCTGCTTGATTTCCGGCAAACTACAAAGGCATTTCGGTGACACATCCCCTGGAACGTTTCATTTACTGTTTCAAGTGCAGCCTGTTTTACAGATTGGGCAGTAAAACAATCTATCTACAGTTTAAAGTAAGGCTACAAAGGCATTTTTAATGTACAAAGCATGACAGTGCTCCTTAGTGCAGACAGGGGAGTCTATTTACTAAGATTTTTCGCTGTGTTTTAGTAACAAAATTGACGCAAGTCAACGCAAAATCTTTTTTACCAATTTACTTTCCAGAGCTAAACTTGTTTAGCGCTGGAAAATCACTCGAAAATAACACAAAGCAGCGCATAGCACTGCTTTTCATTACTTAACGCCAAGGGGGCATAATGGGTGGTGCATAGGCATTCCCATGCACCACCTAAGCTTTCTGACGCTAAGCCCTATTTACTTAAAACAGTAGAAAGGGTTTAGTGTCAGAATATAGCACCCATTTTAAGTAGGCGCTATGAAGGAGAAATGCTTTCATTTCTCCTTCCTTTTCCAACTTTGTACGTGTGCTGCACTGTACAGCACACTTACAAAGTGGGAAATGGTTTAAAGTTAGTCTGAGCATAGAATTTTGTACTGAAAGGCTATCCTTCCAGTACAAAACCTATGCTAGACTCACGCAGACACCTTCGTACTATGGTGCAAAGGTGTGCGCATGGTGCACAGAAGCTAATTTCTGTGCCGGTGCTTGGGCGAGGGGAGTTGAGTGCCATATTTCTGTAAATATGGTGCTCTCATGCTCTTTTCTTCTCACGCATGGCAGCATAGCATTTATGCCTGCTGCATGAGATTTTAGAGAATCTGCCCCTCAGTTTGCTCCTAACTGTAATAAAATGTAAATGTGGCTTGCAAACCCACTTCCTAAAGTGAGGACATATTTATGCACAGCAATGAATGCATACCTTAAAATAGAATAATAGGTCGTTTAATTTGGTGAACTCTTATAAAAGTTTGGCAACAGTTGTTTAAGAAAGGAAAATGCTCTTTCAGCATTGTTAACTGATAGATTGACTCTAGGCGGTATGTTAACGAGCCTTCTGCCCTGCCTGAGTATCACTTTTTGTGAAGCTACGGTGGCTCGTACTGCAAAATCATATCTATGGACCCACACAAAACCACTTGCTGCGTTGCCTTACTCTGCGGTTGGGAAATGTTTCAAGGGCATTGCAGTGGGTGTTCCCATGCAACACCGATGGATTGTGATGCCTCAGGACCATGTAAACCTGGGGATGCACCAAAACCTTATGCCTCCCGAGGTGAGACGTAACAAGGAGGAATAGTGGTACTTCTCCTCGTTTATTCCTCTTTCCATGTGTGCTGCATTCTGCAGTACATATAAACGGAGAAAAATGCCTCTCAGGATTTTTTTGTGCAGGAAGGTGCCACTTCCTGCACAAAAATAATCCTGCTGGCAAAACAGGCTCCCTTGCACCATAGTGCAAGGGTGCCTACGTTGGCGCTAGGCCGCTGAAACGACGCCAGTGCAGGAAGCAAGGACATGAATTGACAGTACTGGATAAATACAGTGCATTCATGCCCTTTCACTTTGGCGTAGGGCAGCAAGGTGACTTACTGCACTGCCCTCCGTGAAATGCCTATAAATGTGGCCATGGGTTCCCAAACTGCCCCAAACATATATTAGGGATCCAAATTATTGTGTCACACAAAGAAACAATGACAGAGTTTTGCCGCAGTAGCCATTGGTAATCTAGCCTGTGAGGAACACTATGGCACACATTAACAAAGTTTTTGTGCGGGTCCTTGTACGATTAAAATGGCCCAAAGTGGTGCAAAGCATTGATCCACTTTCCACAGCTAAAGCTTTCAAGCGCCCAAAGATGACCCTCAAGCGGAGCCAAACCTGTTTTGCACAAATCTCCTACATGCAAAGGGAGCACTTCCGGGGAAGAACTGTGCAAACCCCATAAGTACTGGCTCACTGCCAAAACAATTAAAGCAGTGCAATTTGGTTTTGCACCAAGTCATTGTGCCAAGAGTCAGGTGCAAGCAACTATGTAAATCTCGAGCTGTGCGCTTTTCTTACATTCGTGTAGTGCAGCTCTGAAATGCTTCAGGCAGCTCTCTCTTGCCTGACAGATAGACATTTTGGATCTAAGTTTAACAAACTCTCACAGTAGCTTATGAAGCCCAAATGTTGTCCACTTATTTTAGCTATAATGTACATCCATCCCTTTTGTACTACTACGTAGGTCTGGGCAGGTTGCACTTAATTTCCAAACATGTCCAGGTTGTATGTCACATGAAAGTGTAACACAAAAGTTAATGGTATGAGCATCTACGTTTTCAGAGCTAGCATTGTTTGGCAGTGTTTCCTTGCTTCCTGATTAAGCTCTTTTTCAGTGCTACTTAATTTGCTGAACTTCCACTACTTTTGAAGTTACCCCTTTTGCAGTCATTTTCTTCCTTTCCCTGTTCCTCGATACACAGCTCCTATGTGCTTACTTCCTATCCTTGCTGGCTTAGTGATCCTTTTCCTAGTTTTGGTTGCTTGCTGTCAAGTGTTATCTATGTTTTCCTACCTTTCATTTTCAGCACTTTTCCTCCCTAGCTTTTTATCTACTGTGACTATGTGTTATGTTCTCTGCCCCTCCTGTTACTGCCTTAGTGTTCCTGTGTGATTGTCAGGGTTCAGGGATTCATCTAGCAACCTAGGTTGTGTTTCTCGCCCACTGTGAGTTTTGTCTCTGCATGATTTTATCTTACATCACCAGAGAAATCAGATGCATGGACCCTGCCTTTGCAAGTATCTTCTACATGTAGATATTTTGCAGACAGTATATAGAACAGCAACTGTGGTTGAGAGACTTACTAATATTTAATCTTATTGTGAGGAGTTCCTCAGTGCATTGCCTCACACCCACTCTACTGTTAATGTTATTTTCTGTATGTGCTTCACTTCCTGGGATTTAGCTATTCTGAATTGCCTCTTGAGTGCCTGTTCTTTATGAGCCCTGGCTTCCTTAATTGGCTTCCACAGAGCTTCCTCGTGGGACCTCTCTTCTCCTCACACTCTGTGTGGGTAAAACTCTTACAAGTGTTATTTTACTTTTGTCTCCCTTATCACATGTATTTTCCAGGCCTCTGACAAACAGTCTTGTTCTACCTCCATTCTGTACGGCTGTTTCTTTTTACTAGTCCCCCTTCTGCCTCAATTATATGCATTTCCCTTGCACTTGCCGAATTGCCAACTCGGTGATGCGTTGAGCACAAGGTAAGTGGGTTTATTTATTGTTTATTTACGTTTACCTATTCGGTCGTCTGTCGACTTGCCTCCCCTGCCACCGCCCCACAGCTCTTATCTGTGCCGGCCGCACCTGCATTTCAATCATATTGTAAAGATGACTTTTTGGAGTGTCAAAGAGGGAACATGTGATCAGCTTGTGAATGTCTGCATATTAATGATGTAAAGTATTTTTCATCAATGACCTGAGTTTCTACGTTTGCATAAAAGTCTCCAGTTGTGCCTCTGAATCCTACGCTTGAGCCAAGTCCACAGGGAGTTCAGCTTTTGCATGCTAGTTTTCATATTTTCACTTCCGAGGACATTTTTGTCTGCCTACACTCAGTCTCCTCTAGTTTCTGAAAACACACCTGCACAAGGTGAAACACTTATGGCAAAATCTGTTAAACTGTATAAAGCAGAAATATTGTAGTGAACAATGACAAACAATATAATATTACAGGAGCAGATCAAATCTCTTCAAGGTACACAAGAAACTACAAATATTATGGTTTGTCAAAATAATTTACCTGATGATCAGAAATAGACCCTACAGCCGGTGTAAAAATCCCTAACCACATCAGCTGTTGGAACGCCCCTTCCACATATACCTCTTCTTCACACTATAGCCCTCTACTTCGCATTAATAGTCCCATGATTTGAAATATGTCCGAGGCAGTTATCATATTTAAAAAGAATAGATCGTAAACCAGTTGATTTTCTCTGAACTCAATGAGTCCAATAAAAAAAGGTGATGTACTCATGCCCTCGCATATGACTTCACTCATAACATGTTTGATGACATCATTGATAACATCTGAATTGGCACCATTTACAACAACGCTGTGCATGATGGAGCAGTGAGCTATAGTTACTTTAATTAGCTATAATTGGTGCATTTCAGTGTTCTTTTAGTTTAAAATGTCATATATATATATATATATATATATATATATATATATATATATATATATATATATATATATATATATATATGACATTTTGTATATAACTATAACTACCCAGTGTGTGTGTGTGTGTGTGTGTGTGTGTGTGGGTGTGTGTGTGTGTGTGTGTGCGTCCGTGCGTGCGTGCGTGCGTATGTGTGTGTGTGTGTGTGTGTCGCCACGGCCCGTGCAGGTAAGAGAGATGGGGCCGGGGGAGTGGGGATTTTGACAGATGACGAAGAAGGAAAATTAATTTTTAACTCTTGGTCGGCTGTTTAGCTGGTTTTACTAGCGCTTTATGATGATGCATTACCTTACTGTTGGAGCTGTTTTTCCCTTATCTCCTAAGATTTTGAGCACTAATAAATAGGTTAAATACAGCTTTAAGGTTCTTTCTTTAAGCATGATATGAGATTTTCTTGCACATTAACATAATCTGTCTTTAATGTATACCCCTAGTATATATGTAGCAATTTATATATGAATACTTTATAATGTTGTGTAAATTGTTGATAAATAAACATTTAGCCATGTGGCTTTAACTGTATTCAATCACAAACAGTGTTATGGACTAGGTCCCCACAAGGATGGTAGCACGTGTTCAAGTCCCCACAAGGATGGTGCCGTGCACATGATTAAATAACAATATATTTGCAAATTTGAAGCAGGATCCTGTATCATGAATTTTGTCTTAACATTTTTCTGTTATTAGTGTATTTTAAAAACATTGGGAAAGGTTAGTCCCCACAAGGCTGGTATTCACACATAGTCCCCACAAGGATGGTAGCACGTGTAGGTGTGTGTGTGTGTGTGTGTGTCGCCACGGCCCGTGCAGGTAAGAGAGATGGGGCCGGGGGAGTGGGGATTTTGACAGATGACGAAGAAGGAAAATTTATTTTTAACTCTTGGTCGGCTGTTTAGCTGGTTTTACTAGCGCTTTATGATGATGCATCACCTTACTGTTGGAGCTGTTTTTCCGACATAACCTCCCTGACTTCCTTCCCAATTCTCATTTGTCTGTTAATATGTGTGCCTTCGGCTTCATGACAGCCATTTATTCTTATCAATCCATTTTTGTACCCAAGGTCACTGTTTCTGCTTCAGTCCTCAGGGTCCACTATAGCCCTTCTCACAATTTTCTAGTTGCTGTCATCATCACACCTTTTAAGAAGATAAAGTCTGATGCTAGTGCATTACATCAGCATAATTTGGAGCATCTCTCAAACATGGCTTGCAAAACACCTTTGAACTAAAATGCCCTGTCCCCTGGCCTTTATGGATATCTGTGTGGCAATTCCATGCCGAAATGTGCTTTTTGCTTTAGTGGTAATTGTAAAAAGTAATAAAATTCAAAGTCCAACAAAAGCCAACGTCTGAGAAGATGTCAAAATGGAGAGCTGGATAAAGGGTTTAATGAAGATATGAGATTATCTTAAAATGATCAGAATTTGGAACTGACACCAAAAGTAGTAACAATCAATACATAACATTATGTGCTTCGTATCCATTTTAAATAATCGATTTACATTTTCCTGTATGCTCAGTAGGGGTAGGTTGAGGGAAATGTGAATATCGTTTTTCCAGCTCACTGTGAAAGGTGCTCAATAATTGATAGAATAATTTACAACAAGGGGTGGTGATGGACAGAGTCTCTGAATTAAGCAGATACGGTGTTGGATCTAGCCCTGATCTTTTGACTGGGTGAGAGTATTCTGCTTAATTCAGAGACTCTGTCCCTCACCACCCCTTGTTGTAAATACAATAATTGATAGAGGCATTTTTCCAGGCGTGCATGTGGTCACTTTATAAGTCACTCTCTATATGACTTTAAAATAGTATATCTTCTACTTACACATCTACAGTTCTGTCTAAGCCACACCACCCTCAAGTTTCAGAATGGCTGAAGGTTGGATAAAGAGGCCATCTACTAAAATAAAGCCCAGCGGGAATTAACAGAAAAACGCATGTTACAGTCCTGAAAGGAGGTAAACAATAAGGGTACAGTCGTATTCTAGGCTTTCATACTACGCAGGTGGAGGCTGTCAAAACTGGGCTAATATGCCTGGCTGTATGCTGTTTTAAAGTTTGAAAAACATCAAACCAAAGTCATTTTCATTCTATTCGCAGGCTACACCAAAAACACAGGATATCAAATATAATCAATACATTAGTCACAGCTGGCTTGTCAATTTCCAGTATGTTCTATTGCTCTGTCTTTGTTAATATTGCTTCATCACTGTAGACAATTCAGACTGTCTGGGCACCTATGTTTTTAATAAATGGCCATTCTGTAGTTAATGAACTTTTCACTAGGCTGCTGACAGCCCTGAGGAGCCAACAGGCTGAGAGCCATCTAGTGTTACTGTTACCTGCAGATCGGTCCCAGATCACAGCGGTGTTTAAGTAGGTGGCCCAGGGCTGTAGTGGAAGTCCCACTGCAACCGCCTCCTCGTCCAGTTGACACACTCCATGATACAGGGGGCTGAAGGTTCCATTACTGTCTCCTGAGAAGAGGCGCTATGTATGAAACAGCCAATCCTGTGCAAGGAGCTCTTGCTACTTCATTACCACTCCAAGTGCAGCAAAAGTACTCTCCTCCAAATGTAGTGCAAACCCAGCTGCCATATGTTAAGGGGTAGGGTGGAGAAGTGGAGTGGTGTCAGGGCAGAGAGAGGCTATTTTGTCAATGGGCAGCTGATCGGGTGGTAGAATCCCAACATCCTTTTACTAACCAAATGACAATTGAGCTCTAGATGATGCACATCAAAGTTGGGTGCAGCGTACTATGTACTTGGCCAATTACTAAAATTCTATGTTTTCTATTCAGATATGGTTTCAGTCTAGTGGATGAAAATAATGCACACTGATAGGATTTTACTTTGACATTACTCCCATGTCTCTTGTAAGAGTTGTAGTCTTCTTTGAGCTCTTCTTCTGACTTATGGTGGATGATAGTTTGGAGATAAACATTGTACCAGTTGCTCATGCAAAAAGCAAGCCCTGTCAGCAATAAAAAAGAAATAGCATAATAACCTAAAGGAGCATATACCCTACTAAAAGGCAATACGTTATTTTGTTATTACACGTGTACTGGAGAAGACCTTTTGGAAAACTGAGACAATCATAGGTTTCCAGGAAAATTTGTATGTAAAATTTATACATGAAGAATTTTCATCAGGTGTTAACTTCTATACAAGGAAATGTAAATTTTCACAGTTGACATTTGTTGGTCTCTTAATGAGGAGAATATTTTTAACACACAGGAATCCATTTTATTACATTACGGTCAAACATGAGAGTGCTCCCTCTCTATTCTCATCCTGGAAGCAAACAAACTCTCATCCTTGACAGGAATACAGTTCTGAATGTTTTAATGACCTCTCCCCCCACATGTCACAGACATAGTAAACATTGTTTACCTTACCTCCTAACTCTGACCAAGATGGAGGACAGCAACCTAGTCTTTATGACAACCTACCAGTCTCGACTTGATATCATACAATTTGCTACTGTGAGGATTTGGGTGTATTATATGGTATGACTGTTTGACCTTACTGTGTAGTGCACTCACAAAAACTGTCTTGGGTCCAGTTTAAAACCTTAAGCTCAACCCTGGGTAGCTATGGCTTTGATCAGCAAGGCTTAAACAAAGGAACTAATGTAAAGAATGTAACCGTACCAAACAACAAAGAAAGAAAGCCACAAAGCATGAAAAAAAATCCAGCACAAATTTATATAAATAGACTATCTATATAAATAAAAATGTAAATGTTCTTTTGTCCAAAATGTTCAACGTTGGATTCAATTAAGCGCATGTTTATATATACACAACATTGGATTCTAAAACACGCGTGTCCAATATGCTTGTGTTTTTAATCGAAAGGCTGAAAAGACCCTATCGATTTGGTTGCTGCGCAACAACTACAAGGGACGCATGGAGACAATAGACCACATAAAATAGGATGGACAGTTGGTGTCAGGATGGCAGACCAGGATGTGGGTGGAGGGAGGGGGGAGGAGTTTGGTCACTTCGCAACATTAAGAAAGGCCGCATAGAGACAATAGTCTACATATATTAGGATGGACAGTTGGTGTCAGGATGACAGACCAGGATGGCAGACCGGGAAGTGGGTGGAGGGAGGGGGGAGGAGTTGGTTCACTTTGCAACATTAGCACGTGTTTAGGGACAATAATCACAAAAACATATTGTATACCCACAAGCATTGTGAAATTAAACATATTAGAAACGTGCGCTTACACTTTCCTTTCTATTCAATTTACACAGACTGAGCCACAGCAACGCGTGGCCGGGTGCAGCTAGTAGGTTTATACATTTTTAGAGACCAAGATGACCAAAATCCACTGGAGGTTCCGGAGATTTTTAAAGAAAACTTAAATTACAGTTTAACCACAAACAAGCAATGGTAACCATAAAGTTTGCAAACATTTGAAAAGTTTATAAGAGATGTCTTCAGCCAGACTTTGGTTGCCAAATCCTATAGGATGGAGCTCTGAGGGCCTCCTAAGCAGACTTTGGACAGTTACCTGGCCACCAAAGCGGTTTCCAGTTCAGTTTAAACTTTACCATACAACCGTCATAGACTTCAGTGGAGTGGTCCTGATGCTGCAAATGCAGGAGAGGAAAGATGCTCAAGAATGCTTTTGGTGCTGTGTGGTCGACGGGGATGCCTTTACCCGTTATTCATTGGTTCATGGGTCAGGTGCAACAATTTTGTCCACAGAGGTCTGGGTACCTCGAAGTCCTCTTTAAGAAAGTAGAAGGCCAGCTACATCAGGGCTACCGGTCTCCATCCATAGTGTTCCTGGCTACATCCCTTGGTGTAGACTGGTGTCCTTCTTGAGGGATCAAACTGGACTCAGATGACACTCTAGACTCTGACTGACTTGGGTTCAACTTTTGGCTGTCGAGGATCAGTTTCTTGAGGCACCCAGCGCCGGTCAGTGGTGATTCTTCTGGAGTGGGTACTGACTTGCGAGTTGGGCTACTTCAGCTTTGATGGTCCTGGTGCTGAGTCTAGGGGGTCATACTGACCCTTGGAGTCACTTCTTTGGTCCAGGCTTGGGAGTGACTTACCTAAATCCAGGAGCAACAGGCACAGTCTTTTCTTCGCTAGCTCAAGGTGCGTCAGGTGCAGTCTGGCAGATGGTGCAGCCTCTCTTTGCCATGCCCAGGGGCCAGCAGGGCAGTCCTATGGTCCTCTTTCCAGTTCAGGTGTGATCTCAGGTTCTGGGTGTCAGAGCTGCCATATTTATGCTGAAAAAGTGCCCTAAGGGGATGAATGGGCTACCAGGTCTCCTTCCTCTTGGTGACGACTTTTCTGCTATGTGTGGCATCTAGCAATCTCAGAGTGCACTACTGTGTTCACTTTCAGGATGTCTGAACCCTTCCTTGGATGTCAGGAGATTTGTAGCCCACTCTAGAGGTGCTGCCACCTGTGAGCTACACGCCAACGGAAAACCAGTTTGGGCAATGGTCTCTCTGTTCCTGCCGTCAGCCTGTTTTCTTGAACAAAGGTCAGCCCTTCAGGAGTGTGCTCGCCAAAGGCAACTTCACCTTTGAAGCTCGCCTTTTGGTCTAACACCCTGAGAAGCTTTGTGCAAGGTAGAGGTGACACCTCGCCCTGTAGTAGACTGCTATTATTCCTAGGCCTGGGAATTGCTCACACTACTCCTTAAGAAGGCAGAAGGCTACCTGTTGGCCACTGGATAAACTGGGTCGCAGAGTTCCAACATTCTAAAAGGTGATTTCTTTAATAGTGACATTAAATTCAACTTGGGCATCCAGTTGGGTTTGGTGCCACGATTAATTTGACAGCTTACAGTACCCATCTAAGTAGACCCATTCCGAAGTTAGCCGGGATGCGGGTTCAGCCGGTAATCCTGCTTTAGCAAATGGGATTACTGACTCCCTGACAACAAAACAACAATTTAGAAGTGTTGCTGTTAGAGCATATATAAAAATACATGTCCTACTTAATAATATACAGGTAACTGCCTTAGGGATTGATAGGCCTTCCAAAGGGAAGTGGGGACTTTGCCATTGGTTTGAATGGCAAAGTTGAACTAGCAGTGTTAACATTTCCTTTCCAGTCTGCAATGGCAGTCTGGGAGCCATTTTGTACTTTGAGACACAGAGGGTGGCACAATCAGCGCCTCAGTCCTGGGTGGACACTCTGATTTACATCCCCTGGGTACCATATACTAGTGACTTACTAGTAGTCTCTGCCAACTGGGGGTAGCCAAATCAACATATACTTTGTAAGACATTAGAGCACAGACACCCAGTCTGGTTAGCAGGCCTCAGTGCACTCTCAGAGTTGATAAACCAGCAACATCAGTCCAAAAGTGGCATTTCCTTACAGCTACCTGATTCAAGATCAATGGGACAGGCATATAATGTATTAAAGGACCGGTAGCGCCTTGCTGGCAACAAGAGAGCTCAGACACAGACCACACCAGCCTCCATAACTACCTACTCATTGCTAACTAAGCAAGTGTCCCAAGGCAAATGCGTTGAACCACAAATTACTGGTCACTAGACAACTCTAACATAGTACACTCTGCGTGCCCCACAAAGTCACATATTCTGAGCACTGACATCTTTTAATGACAAAGGGATGATGATAATGCAGTGCATATTGACAAATCTAGTCACTTGACATCTCACGATGGCAAATATATAAAAGACAAATGTAACATAGCCTATCTGGGGAGATCTCTGAGCCCCCGCCCACTATTTAACTATATCTGTTACCTACCCCAGATCCATAAGATCACAAAGTTGACAACCTTTTAGCATCACCAGCATAGGGTTGAGAAAAAATCTACCAACACAATACAGGGGCTGGCAGAGATAATCAGAGTTGCCATCATAACACAAATTATAAAGATGTGTGCCTGTCATACGTCTTCATCCATCACACTGCTAATTGCTGTACCCCAAACACGATTATTGTACCTGGCAGGCAATCAGACACAACATGGGAACACTTCCCATATAGGACTAATACTTAAAGAACATCCTCCCAACTATACACCCCACATGCTTTCCAAGGAGGAAAGCGCTTCAGCGCCCCACATAGAGGTAGTAAGTTCTATATAAATGTCACAATACCTCACAATACAGACTGAACAGTGAGAAAATACCCTAATCTCACCTAATCAACCCTACTGCTTGTGTATGGAGCACTCTGTTTGCACTAACAACAGCTTCCACATAGAAGAAGATAAATATGGGCAGGCATGCCCCTGAGTGTCTTTATAAGGACACACAGATGTCTTGCAATATGCTTTTAGCATAGTGTTTGGCATATGTTATTCCGTACAGTGCGTGGTATTTATTGATGTTTATGGAGCCCATGTTCTGTGCGTCTCTTTCACCAAGAACTGGCAGCTAGGGAACAACACCCAAAATTCTATGTCTGGGAGGTTGAAACAAAAACTTGTTTGAAGTTGTCACACATCTTACAAATTTGAAGCTACTCAGCCCTATCATTCACGCAGGGTGACTTTACATGACCTTGCAAATATGGGCCCTTTCCTAGGCAGTACTCTGTGTGAAAGGGATGTTACTGTGGCTGTTCCCATTCAACATCCATGAAACCTGACACATTCCCAGATTTACAAAGTGTCATAGACCTGGGAATTTGTCAGAATCCTACACCTCCCGTGTAGGAGTGGCACAACGAAGAGAAATACTTTTTTTTCTCCTTGTTTTTTGCTCTTTTACGTGTGCTGCATTCTGCAGCACACAAAGAAGGAGCAAGTCTCCATTAATGGTTAATAAGAAATAAAGCAAGATGGCGGCGGCTCCCTAGACCGCTGTGAGACACCCTCTGCCCAGTGCCTGGGAAAACCGAAAAAGGGCTATCTCCTTTTTATGACACGAGAATGATCTATACCCGCGTTGGTTGCAGAAAGATATAATGAAGATATAATGAATGAACTCATATATCCAGGAGGAAAGAAGTAATATGCGTGGAGCTTACCTGGCATCTGATTCTCCTTCTATAGCAGACCGGCCTCATCCATCTCTGCACCTGGTGGCCTCGGTGCTCGGTTACGCGCTGCTGAGGCTTCTCTCCTGGCACCGTCGTCCAAATGCTCCGAGCGCTCTGAGCGAAGGCAGAGAGGCACAGAGAAGTACAGAGAGTCCCTCCATTCGGACCGGCGCCTGTAACCCTGCAAAGATGGCACCAAAAAATGCCGCTTCAGGTACTGCTGCCTCCAAAGCCCGAGCGGCTAAGCAGGCCATCCGGGAACAGAAGCTTGCGGCAAGGCGCGCCTGCGGTTCTGTATCTGAGGAAGGAGCCTGCCCTGAACAACAACCGCACAAGAGAGAGCGAGGTCAGTCCAAGTTGGCAAAGACTCCCGTTACACCGGGGCCCGGGCCAGGGCCGTCAGTGGTGGACCTGTTGCGAAAACTACCCGCCGGAGCAGCTGTTTCTTCCTCCCCTGTTCACCACGCAAAGAGCGGGACGGTGATTGCTGCCGCTGCCGCAGTTCCCGCCGGCCCTGATTCGCTGCTCTCTCCCCAGGCAGTGTTTGCTTTGGAGCCCGGTACAGTGGTTCCCATTGAAGTCCCTGAGGCTTCACAACGCTCAAAACCGGCGGAGGCAGCAGAGGCCAGAAAACCGGCAGATCCGACCCCTTCTGAAGCGACTGAGGCTGAAGAGGCTGAAGAGATGGAAGAGGCAGCAGATACCACTGCACAGCGACAATTAGATTCACAGGCCCAAATGGATGGGGGGCCTGGCACAGAGGCAATGCCACCAATATCATTTAAATCCACAATGCAAATAGCACCTACATCAGTGGGACTGGTATCTTCTCAGCGAGGGTTGGCACCGATCCATAAGGAGGTAAGGCCTGCATTCACACCAGTACCTCAACCAACACAGGCTACGCACGGGGAGGGGGAGGCTACGCACACCCTCCACAGTGATGTTGCTTCTGTTTCTTCTGTTTCTGTCGAGCCTGTCGAGCCTAACTCTCATGAATCAGTCCCAGCTCCAGTGCATCCCCTGGCATGCACAACCCCCCTCGAGACAGTTACGTCCAGCTTGGGTAAGGAGACTACCATCGCTCGGCAGCATTTAAATGACGGGCAGTGTGCAACTGACTTCAAATTGGGGTCAGGCTTAGCGTCAGATACAGACAAGGAACCATCAGAGTTTTTTACCATCTCTGAAGGTGCGGAGGAGTCTATACTGCTTCAGGACCAAGACATCGACTCAGACTCCTACTCTCTCTCTGAACCCCATTCTGATTCAGAAATCTGTACAAACACGGATGCAAGCTCACAAGATAGTGATCCTGACGTAGTCATGGGCAGACACAGGAGGCACACAGTTCTAAAAAAGAAAAAAGGCCTCCTTGGTGCTAGTGGTCGCCCTAGGGCCCAATCTCCTCATACTAGCATGCAGGATCCTCCCTCCAGACCCCATAGCGATAGTTCCCCTTTTTTTGATCAGCAAAATGCCACCTTGACATCAGTCATGGACACAGTGCTTCAGGCTTCAGGCAATTGCCTCCCATAGGGAACAGACGTCAAAAGATGGGCGCAGGGCTCAACAAGCACTTCATAAAGTCCAGGGAGTTGTACGCAAACTCTCTAAAACAGTGGCTGCATCAAATGCAAGAATGACCGACATGGAGGACCGCATAGTGGTAAATGAGGCTGAAGCCACTGCTGTAAAGGAACAAGTAGATGCTCATGATGCCGAATTAAAAGACGTCAGGTGGAAACTGGAGGAAATGGAAAATCGCATGCGACGCAACAACCTCCGAGTACTTGGTGTTCCGGAAAAAATTGAGGGCGAAAATGTGCGTATGTTTGTAATCCAGCTCTTCAGGGATACGCTCCCTGAACTTTCCACCTGGAACTGGGAGCTAGAGGTGCAGCGCGCCCACAGAACCCCATTTACTTTAAGGGCCACAAAGGGACAGTCTAAATATCCAAGGGCTATCTTAGTGTACTTTGGAAATTTCCTCCTCCGCCAAGCTATTGCCGAGAAAGCAAGACCAGATGCTCATCGGACAAGAGGTGAAATCTCCTATTTTGTTAGACCCGACTTCTGCCACACCACGGTGGAGCGGAGGTGGCGGCTTCGTCAACTGATTAAGCCCTTCTTGGAGAAAAAGGCCCAGGTGTACCTGAATAACCCGGCAACTCTGAAAGTCATCTATAAGGGCCACGCTAAGTTTTTCACTTCAGAAATCAAAGCAAAAGACTTTCTTGACAGCATGAACTAGAGATGTACTTTTTCATTATAACGTTGGGTCTTACTGCCTTAAAAAGAGGGTGGGACTAGAGGGAACTAGAGGGAGCAAGAGGGAAACAGTACACCTAGTCAAGGCTTTGAATTAGATAACGTCTTTGTGAGATAGCCACCAATTAGTTACTAAATATTCTTAAAAAAAAAAAAAAGAAAAAGGTGGGGAAAAAAAAAAAAAAAAAAAAAAAAGGAAATCCCTAGGGGGCTAGCATTTGGGCTAACTAAGTCCTATCTAATTCCTCTAACTAAACGATAACCAAAATATACATAGAACTGATGTTTTTCATACTCTTCAGACAGGATTTTTTTAGCTTTCTATATAAAAGTTCTATAATGGGTCACACTGTTGCTCTCTAAGTTCTCTGGCTCTATCTTACTCACTACTGCTTCTTTTTTTCTCTTTCTCTCCTTTTTTCTTTTTCTTATTCTATGCTCATCATGTATTTTCTCCTATCTTATGCCCTTTAAAAGGACATTATAAGCTATAAGTCTATATGGGTGGCACTGGGTAGCGATGTCTCTCCATCACAACAGACTCTAGCTAGAGTCTAAATGCCTCACTGGGGGAGAGGCGGGGGGGGTGGGGGAGGGCAGCCAAGGGGTGGGAGGGGGAAAGGGGGTGGGGGAAAATGCAAAAAAATGTACAAATTCATTTGTAAATTCATTCGCAAAGTAAAGTATATGCAAATATTATTTGTGGATTACAACAAATATGGCAGAGAAACAAGAGACATTATAATTTTTGACGCTAGTTACAGCTCATTTGGTCGATATATGAAAACCAGGTTGAACATATTTTTTTTTAAATGGGGAGAGTGAGTCTTTGTTCATGGAACGTGGCAGGCTTAAACGATAAAAGTAAAAGGGCTCAACTATTCCTACTAACACGCCAGAATCCAACAGACATACTTTGCCTGCAAGAAACTCATTTGGTAACTGCCGATAGGGAATTACTTAAATTACCTGGATATAATCTGCTGGTAGCCACAACCCAATCCTCTAAAACTAGAGGGGTAGCTATTCTAGCTAAACCTATTATGGGCCCCCCGACTCGCAGATTAGCGGATAAGAATGGCAGATGGGCGATAGCTCAACTAAAATGCGGTCTCACATTATGCGCAATCTATGGCTCAAATATGGATGATCCCACCATCTTCCAAGAGTTAGAGATAGAACTGGCCTCCTGGACAGGCTCCTTAATTTTTTGTGGGGATTTCAACATAGATATAGGCGTATTCATCAATAACAGTTTCACTTTGAATTATAAAGGGCGCAAACCAAAGGTATTTAGCGCACTTAAGCAATTAATGGAAACCCATAACTTACTAGATATGTGGGCTCAGTCAGGCAAAAAGACGGACGGTCATACATTCTTTTCTTACCCCCACAATATATATTCTCGGATTGACTACATCATGTCATCGTTAGAGGGCTTGGTAATGATTGATATGATCAAGTCCCCTAAAACAATTTTCGGACCACAATGCGCTCACCTTTGTCTTTGATCTCCCCGAATTGGTTAAACCAAAGTTTAATTGGACCTTTGACAGAAGACTCTTGATTAATCAGGAATTCATAACACATATGAAAAATTGGGCACAGGGCTTCTTCGATTGTAACCGCGTCACGAGTAACGGTCTGGGACTGTTTTAAAGCGGCAATAAGGGGAGAAACTATCTCATTTGTCGCCAATAAAAAGAAGCGGGAAGACAATATCAATACACAGCTCATGGAGGAACTTTCTGATCTTGAGACACTCCATGCCACTCAGATAGGCCAGGGGGTCTCAACATCTGAAACCTCTAAAAAAATACTGATATTAAAAAATGAAATTAATAACACCTTGATCCAAAAAGCAGCCGAAACCTATCAAGCTAACAAAAATAAGCTATATGAATCAGGGGAGAATGTAGGCAAACACCTAGCATTACGAACACGCCAAAAACAATCACAAGGCAATATACAGATGATTGAATATGAAGCCAAGGAATATACATCCAAGCAGGATATCCTAAATATATTTCAAAAATATTATAAGAAATTGTATCATAGCGATCTGACAAATTCGGACTCGGACATCACGTCATTTCTGAACAACTGGCTCCCAGACCAAGACATAAATACTAGGATAGATGATAGGATTAAAATAATACTCGAGAGAGAAATTACCTATTCTGAGGTAGAGATTGCCCTATCCGAACTTTCCAATGGTAAGGCAGCAGGCCCCGACAAAATCCCCCTAGAACTGTATAAAATCCTAGGTAAACAAATAATCCCGTTATTGTTAGATCTCTTTCTCGGAGTGCAGCATCACTCCGCCCCACCAGACTCCTGGAAAATAACGAATATTATAATTTTTCACAAAAAAGGTAAACCATCTCAGCTTCCCTCATCTTACAGACCAATATCCCTGATAAACTCTGACTCAAAGCTCTACTCAAAAATACTAGCCAACCGACTCAACGGGGTTATCAAACATCTCGTATCCCCCTGGCAGCACGGATTCATACCCGGAAAGGGCACTACAGATCATACCCGGAGAGCCACTACCCTTTTTGATATCATGGGAACCACGGGGGGCGAGATGGCGATGATTCTCCTCGATGCCGAAAAGGCTTTCGATCGAGTAGCATGGCAGTTTCTCTGGAACATATTAGAACGAAAGAATTTTGGATACAAATTCATCAGAGCCATCAAAGCCTTATATATTGATCCTAGTGCAAAAATCTCTATATGTGGCAATGAGTCAGAGCTTATCAGGGTACATAGAGGTACAAGACAGGGATGCCCATGCTCTCCGATCCTGTTCGCACTGTACATAGACCCCCTTATTCAGAAATTACTTTTGACCCCTCTAATACAGCCTATTAAAATAGGGCCATACTCCACCAAAGTCATGGCATATGCGGATGACATTGCCGTTGTAACTAACAACCCCACGGTGGCAATCCTGGAAATCGAATCAATTACCCAGGCCTTTGGCACATATTCAGGATATTCGTTAAATAGGGACAAAACCATGGTGTTAGCTACTGATAATATTCATTATGAAAGTGCTCTCAAAGTTGAAGAAGCTACATACTTAGGCATACGCCTTACTACTAAAGTGGAGAAAATTATCCATTTGAACTACACTCCCCTCACTGATAAAATTAAAATAGACCTCAAAAGAATAGACAACTTACATCTATCTATAATTGGGAGGGCTAACTATATTAAAATGAATATCTTCCCGAGGGTCCTCTACCTTTTTAGAGCGATCCCGTTGCTAGCTGGAGATAACTTCATTAAGACCATTGAGTCTGCTATATCTAAATTTATATGGGGCTACGGAAAGATAAGAAGATCCCTCCGCTTAATGTCGCTTCCACAGGATAGAGGGGGACTAGCTATCCCCAATCTAAAATTATACCTCTGGGCAACACTGATGCAATCTATGGATCCCCTGCTTACGGACAAAAAAACTAATACCTATACGCCCCCAGACCTATATATCCCATCGATCTATGAACTTAGTCTCGGTGATAAGTGTAAAGGGCTTTTTTTAAGACAGGTAGAGCCTTCATACTATAAAAAAATCAAATTGAAGACAGTCTTAGACGCATGGGTGGGTTGGAAAGCAATCTCTAAATACCTATCAATTCCCAATTTTACAAGATATACTCCTCTTTGGCATAGTAAGATCATCCCCCCATCCCTTAATGATGCTACCTCGCAGAGGTGGGAACATCTAGGTATCAATACAGTTGGCGACATATTAGGACATAATATCCCTATATCTTTTGATTATTTTCAAGTAAAATATCGTGTTCCTGCGCAAGATTTTCTTAAATATTTTCAAATACTGTCATGTATCCGCAATGCTTTCCCAATAATAATACGAGACAGACTCCCACTTCTTGAAGCTATTGGTAAGAAAACGACAAGAATAGGGACTCTGTATCAGATTCTTATGGGTAATCTCCTCGATGATATCGAAAAAACAGAACAATCTTGGGCTGTAAAACTGGCAAATCCTAGTGTTGATATCGATCTTTCACTAGCGCTATCTGCAAAATACTTTATAGCCTCAAATTTAAGAGCACAATATTACAAAACAGTATACAACCTATACTATACACCCGCAAAATTATTTGGTTGGGGTCTTCGGGCCGACGACAACTGCCCAAGATGCAAACAGCCACAGGCCAATCTACTTCACATGTTCTCAGAATGTTCGGAGTTGAGGCGGTTAAAGACCATGATGTTGGAGTTCTGGGCTCAGGTCTTTGGACGTCAGATAAAGGACTCACTAACTCTCTGTATACTAGGCCACGATGACTCACTGGGTCATAATAAAGAGGAGCAAGCGGTAGTTTTTCTGGGGTATGCAGTACTTCGTATCATTTTGGCAGCTCGCTGGAAAGACGTAGACCCCCCTACTTTTCATATGTGGCTTAGTCGCTTTCTTGCAATCTATAAACAAGAAATCGCAATATATGCTACTAGGGGGAGAAAAATGAAAGCAATAGGAGCACAGATTTGGGACCCGATTACAAGATGGTACACAAATGAGGTTCGCCAATTAGGTTCTGCCGATGATTAATGGACATCTCCTCTGTTTCTCAGATTCCTGATCGTTTAATCTGCTTATATTTTTTTTTTCTGTTGTCATTTTTTATTTTTATTTGTCATCTTTTTGTTTCTCTTTCCTCTCTGGTGTTATTACCCCACTTGATATTGTATAAATTGTTCTGTTAACTAAGCTATGTGATCATCTGCTGTACCTACTTCTGTTTCTTTTTGAATTTTATGTATTAACTATGAATTTGTCAATAAAAAAAGTAAAAAAATAAAAAAAAAATATAAATAAAAAAAAAAAAAAAAAAAAAAAATAAATAAATAAATAAAGCTTTCTTCGGCTTAAAAACAAACCATAAAAGCACATCACAAGACACATAAAAAATCCATACAATTCTCAATCACGCAGAAAGAATTGCCAGTAATCTCATAAAGTGCAAAAAGTGCATCTGTTTTTAACATCATTTAAAATAATCATTAATACCAATTTTAAATGCTTTCCATTCATATCAATTACAAATACAATAAAAACTTCCAGCCAAAATAATCAATTTCCCAGTAATGCTCATGTGCTTGAGAGCAATTACAATAAATCTATAAATAGCGGCACAAACCTCATTGGTTTGTAACAGCTGCAAGTATCCCATTGCCTCTCTACATTTACTCATACCTATATACCTCATGAGCAGTTGTATTGTCCAGCTTGTACAGGGCACAAAAGCATGTCATATGTAATTGGACTTGCAGGGAGCTTGCATCACATGGACACAGGATCAGGTATTTGTCAGCATATACATTGGACACCAACAAGTGACCTAAATCTTATTAAGGAGAATGATGTGGCAACTACAACAAATATGGCTCTATGCCACAAGATGTGCATAATGGAAGATATAACACCACCAACCTTTTCCTCAGATCTTCCTCATGTCTCACCATTGCTATATTCTCTAGTAGTTCATTTTTTCACCGCTAAAGTAACTGAATGAACATTACCAATCGGATTTACAAACAGTTCTGTTTGGTTAATCGATTGTAACTAGCCTTTAATATGTGACAGCCATTTGATTTTATTTACGTTCGTGAGATTCATGCAGACAGTGGTAACTGCTTCTGGTCCAGACCATATTGAAACCCATAACAACTATCCGTATAATATCTCCAATATAGCATATTCCAAAGTTCTCATGCACTATCATGGAGGGGACACTGGGGGAAGAGATAGTAACCTATGTAAAAATTCATGTTCGCTAATTTGGAGCTAAGTAATGTTAGTATATCCCGACACCCCAGGTCCATAAGTGGCTATCGGTACAGGTCTGGCTTTATATGTGTAACGGCAGTGTTAAGAGGCATAGAAGCTAGATTAGTAGAAAATGTTCATATAGAAACTTTAGCTTGTTCAAATTGTATTTCTCTCACCTTTTTCGGATGTTTCCCTGTGCTTAGGCTATCATATGGGACCTCCAAGATAAGTAAATGTTGAAAAACATTTAAAAGCAGCGCCCTCAATATGGAATGAGGATATCCTACTCTGAGGGCATCCGCAGATCATCGCAAAAGCTAGATTCATCAAGCTTAGATCCGCTCGCAAAGGGGCAGATTCTCAGAATCTGCCCCTTTGTGACCGGTATTTTTGCATTTCTGATGCATCATCCCAAATGGAAATATCGCTAATTAAGAATTCGCTAAATTGCGATTCTTTGCATTTAAGGAATCTCAAATTGAGATTCCTTAAATGCAATGCATGAAAGTGAAAAAAATAGTGAATTTGCTATTAGGGCTCGCAAATTACCATGAAGTACAACTTCATGGTAATTTGCAAAAACTTTGAAAAATGCACTAAAGTGCATTTTTCAAAGTTTCATGTTGCACTCACACATGCCCTAAGGGCATGTGTGTGCGCAACATATGTGCACACATCAATTTCAGGTGTGCAACAGGGTGTCCTTTGGACACCCTTGCACCCTTGAAATCGCAATCTCAATTTGCGAATCGCTAATTGCGATTAGCAAATTGAGATTGTCTCTCCATTCATTCCTATGGGCCTCTAGGCCCATAGGAATGAATGGGGAGATATTCCTTAATTGCGACTCGCAATTTTTGTGATTTCTTGATGCATAGCATTTTGCTATTCCTTAATAGCGAATCGGTATTTTTCGCTATTAAGGAATAGCAAAATGTGTTCTTGATGAATCTGGGGGTTGGTTTTATTTGTGGAGAGGCTTACCTTGGACATAAAAGATACTAAGGTGCATTAAAGCATCTGAAGGCCCCACACCGTTCTTGCCATGAACACATAGTTGGCTGCGTACATCATCCATTAGTTATTGTTTTTGTGCAGGAAGGTGTGCCTTCCTGCACAACAACAATCAACACTGCAACACAGGCACCTTTGTAACCTGGTGCAAGGGTGCCAGGATTGGTGCATGGCTGCTGTTTGTGCGCCAGCACAGGGGAGGATAGGAATGTGCCATATCCTGCAGAAGCGGCGCAATCCTGCCCTATTCTCTTAATGCACAGCAGCGCAGCAGGAGGCTTGCTGCACTGCTGTGTGTATATAGTAACCGAGGCCCTCGATCTGCAGCCTCATGCCCGATATGGGTCACTCTGCTCCTCTGTGGCTAGCAATATCCTTACCATGTACCACTGGACATTTTTTATTCAATGTAAATGGAGCTGGGAGAAAGTTCACTTTCAATGCAATGCACTATCTTAATTAATTTTATTGAAGTAAATACAGGTGGGTATAATTCATCTGCATATGACATCAAATTATAATTTATGTAAGAAATTTGATATAATTTTACTGTAACATATTTCCCTAATCCCACGGATTTTAATTGGTTTACTCCTCTTTCCATGCTGCGAGTTTTATCTTTTTTTAGATAATATGTGAGATGTGATACGCTATCGATCTTTGTTGCAGCATGTTGTATATTTATTTTGGCCCTGAGAGGTTTATATCCTCTCTGATAAATAGGATTATCTAAAATATTTTGAGTAAGAATGTCTTGCTAACTAACACTAAGTCCAGTGCTGCAAGGTGCCTGCTTGTATTTCTGAAACTGTATGCCATAGTAAATAAGCTATTTTTGAAAAACAAATAAACAATATTCTGATACCATGAGTTTTGGGAACATTTAGGGTGGGGAAATTAGAAGTATAAATATTCTGTTTCACAATATGTTTCTTTATTTATTTGGGAGATTTGTCGAGAGCGTATGCAAAAGCCCTTGCATATGAGAACAAGCATTTGCAATGCAATAGGTCTCGCATTAGTAAAACTTTGAGCTATTAGCGTTGCTGATAATAATGCAAAGCCAATAACTGAAACATTTAGCAACGGGAGACCTATTGCACTGCAAATGCTTGTCTATTACAGACATTTAGCAGAGAAATGTTGTGTTTTAGTTTCATGTAACATCCATAAATAATGTTTCTATTAGATAAAAACAGAACCTCATATTTGAGAAATAGAAGGGTGTCACAGAGATTATTTGTAGTAATATTAGTGAGCTGCTGCTGTACTACAATATTAAATACACACCTCACTATTCCTAAATATATAATGTAGCAGCTTTCGAATTTGAACGAGTGTGCATGTGCACTGAAGACATGGCCAAAGAGGGCATGAGAGAACTAAATTAGGACATGTTACTTGACCTCTGGAGTGGAAAACCAGGAAAGTACTGACTTTTGCTTCGTTTTAGATCCGAACCCTGTTTTAAAGGTGATTTACATTCGACTTCTTAGAATGTTTATTTGCAGAACATTACCAGCTGAGCTTTGTGGTGTTTTTTTGCAAGGCACTTCTGCAATCAGAAAGTGCCCTGCCCCCCAGGGAGCAGGAGACCATGTACTTTAGAAGTGAATAGGAGACGCTGATTGGTTGAGCATTATTTTGCTTAAAGGAAGGAGCAGTGTGCTTGGGGTCAGATTGTATAAACTGCGCTGGGTGGCACCGTTGTTTGCACCTGTACTTGGTCAGGTGCTGCCGTTGTGTCCACTGTATGCAGTGCTTCACATGGGGTAGACATTGTCTGTGCTAATAATAAGTACCAGCTTATACTGAGCAAACATACTCTTTATTAAGTTGTTTTTAAGGCAGAAATCCTTTGTAATTCATGAATACTCATTATTCTGTAGGAACTAAATAGTACTGACTTTATCAACGTTAGAGGAATAAACACCTTACCTATATATGCATCGATAATTGCAGCCTATAAAACAAGCAGCCCTAGGACCTCAGGAACACAGACGTGACTGCTGCAGAGAACAAACATATAGGTACAATCAAAGGACGCGCCCCAGGGGATGTGAGGGAAAGAGGCTCAGCTATCATGGAAGCCCCGTAGCCCGATCCTCGGCCACCGAGCTATCAGCACAGTGACCCCCTGAGAGCCGTTCTTAAAAACCGCACCACTCACCTCTTACCCAGTGTCATAGCAAGTCTGTGTAGAGGGTCACATCACCACCCCTAGCATCGCTGAGCTGAGAACTGCACATTTGTGCAGGAAGGAGACCTGGGAAGGGCGAGGGCTGGCCGCGCATGCGCGATAAATGTTACATTTCGCGTGCGCTGTGGCTCGAGTGTGTTAATGGTGTATGCAGCACCTGTCCCCTTCCGGAGCTCACGTGATGAAGAGGGAGCCCCGGCACCAAAGAGGAAGAAGATAGCAGTGCGGGGCTCCTATGCCTAAGGAGGAAGCCCCGCATCGTGCTGCTAGAAATTTGGAGGAGCTGGAGATTGACAGCAGCCAACCGCCACACCGGGTGAGTTTGCACGTTTCTTCTTTGGGGAGGGGGGGGGCTTGGTCGGGCGGGGAGCCGGTCTTAGTGGCGCGAGCAAAACGCAATTGGGCTGGTGTGAAAGGAGCACTTCTGTGCGGGGTGATGGGCCGTGGAGCCGATAGGTCTCGCGGAGGGATGGAGCCTGTAGCAGAAAGAGCCTGGTGAGTGGGGGGTGTGGGAGGGGGTGTGTGCACGCGTGTGTGTGTGTCTGTGTGCGTGTGTGCGCGTGTGTCAGTGTGTGCGCACGCATGTCAGTGTGGGCACGCACGATTGAGAGAGGCGAGAGGCTGACGCTGGGATAGTGCGACAGGAGATGTGCACGGCGCAGGGCTGGACGTGCGCGTCCACGAGGTGAAATCGCCAAGGGCGTGCGTGTGCCCACCCCCTGTCCAACATTCCCAGCAAGTGAACAACATAAGGTCTTTTCGCTGGACGAAGCGATTCGCGCTGCTAACACCAGCGAGACCTAAAAAGCACCCTTGTGATTCTGCTGGCGCACATCTTGAGCTGGCATGACTCTTATTAAAGAGTGGGCTGCACAAGCACATATAGCCCCTTGTGTACTTCCAATGCCCCAAGGGTACAAACAAAAGGCGCCGGCAGGGCCGGACTGGGAACCCAATGTTGCCCTGGCAATTTTGTCAGACCGTCCCGCACACCTGGTAGGGGGCGTGTTAGAACTGGGGGTCTCTAGTTGGCAATGGTTTTCACTTTTGTCTAAATAGGGACCCTTGCTTCTAGTCAGAGTAAGGGGACTACACTCCTAAAATAACCCCTGCTTAGCCCTGTGGTAGCTTGGTATGAGCAGGAAGGCTTATCTCCGAGGCAGTGTGTAAAGCATTTGTGAACACATACAGTAACGCAGTGAAAACACCACAGATGGACACCACACAGGTTTTATAAAAATAAGTATTCTTTATTTAGACTTAACACAAGACCCAAACTTAAAAATTCTACAATACAGTATTAGGAAAATGACTTTTAAATGGTAAAAAGTTGATGGTAAATGTAACATGTTTCTCACAAAGTACCTTTGGATGCGTAACGCAAGAAAAGCAAAAGGTTCCCTGGGAGAGCGATGCATCGGTTCCTTGCTTCGGGGGAGGTGATGCGTCTGCTCCTCAATGCTTGTGCAAAGTAGGCGATGCGTCTGTTCCTTACCGGAGAGGAGGTGATGCGTCAATCTCATATTGCGTTCCGGTTACGATGCGACAAGATGGTGCCTCGATGCGATACGATGATCCGGTGCGATGCAACAAGATGGCGCCTTTGATGCAGTGCAACGGCGTGAAGATGATGCGTGCACGCCCGACGACCGTGCGACGACTCGGGAACTTCTGAGCTGCAACAGGCCCTGCGAAATGCTTCTCCGTTGATGCGACGGCAACCCTTGGAGTGGCGACACGCTTCTCCGGTGATGCGACGACAAACAGCTGCGACAGAGACACACTTCTCCGGTGATGCGACAGCAACCTCTGTGGCAGCGACACGCTTCTCTGGTGATGCGATGGCAACAGTCGCAACTGCGACGCGCTTCTTCTCGTTAAATTGTGCTTCCAGCTCCCAACAATACGCAGGCTTCTGCAGACAGAATTCCCAGCAAGCAAATTCGGGGGGGAGGGGGGCGGCGCTGGTGGTGAAGTCTGAGACTTCAGCAGGAGGCAAGCACAATTCAAGCCCTTGGAGATTCTTCTGCAAGATGATGAAAGTTTATTGAAAGTTCCTTCTCCTTTCCTTGGCAAATAAGTCACCACTGCAGGTCAACCCCAGAAAATAGAACAATGGCACAGGGCAGTCAAATCCTTCAGCTTCTTAGGTTCCTTTCCTTGGCAAAGGTTTGTCTTGATTCTCAGAAGTGATCTAAAACCTTGGGGTCTGGGTCCCAATAGTTATACTACTAATTTATTTGTTCTCTGAAGGCAGAGAGTGTTTGTACCTGGCCAAAATCAGTTCTGTCGTCACTGGTGCAGCTTCCTGGCAGGAGGTGGAGACAGCATTGTTGAAAGCAGACCTGGCCTATGTCGCTGAAAGGAAATCTCCTCCCCCTTCTCTCTATTCAGCCATGCATGACTCATCAGACTGCTGGAGCCCAAGCCCACCTGTCACTCACAAACCAGACATGCAATACACATGCTAGCAGAGGCAGGCTACATGGTTAGGTAAGAAAATACCTACTTTCTGAAAGTGGTATATTCAAACACAGAATGTAAAAATCACCTTCACTAAAAGATGTATTTTAACATTCTGAGTTCAGTCATACTAAATTTGTTTTTCTACCATGTTCCCTGGGTCAGTTAGGATTATAAAATGTTATAATCAAACTGCCCATTCTGGCCTATGGGGACAGGTAGCCTTACAATAGTGGAAAACGAAATTGACAGTATTTCACTATCAGGACATGCCACACACACCAGAGCATGTCCTACCTTTAACTTACAATGCACCCTGCCCTTGGGCCTACCTTAGAGGTGGCTAACATATAGAAAAGGGAAGGTTTAGGGACTGGTAAGTGGGTGCACTTACTAAGTCAACATGGCAGTACTAGACTGCACACAGGCTCTGCAATGGCAGGTCTGAGACACACTTTACAAGCTGCTTCTGTAGGTGGCACAATCAGTGCTGCAAACCCACTAGCAGCATTTGATCTACAGGCTCTGGGCACACATGGTGCACTGTACTAGGGTCGGACAAGTAAATCAAATAAGCCAATCATGGAGTCACTAATCCATTACACCAATTTACATTAGGGAGCACTTGCACTTTGGCACTGAATAGCAGTGGCACAGTGTCCAAAGCATGTAAACCAGCAAAGACATGTAAAAAAAACATAGGAGACAACCTCGAAAAACGGGAGGGAGACTCACGCCAATGGTACCAGGTCTAACAGGGCGCAAGTGTGAAACACTGCTGCTTATCAAAACTGGTCCCCACCACTCCAAAACTGGCCCCCAGCCTACTAGCCTTCCGGGCATTCACCTGATGCCCATTATGGCAAGCCAGCCCTGGTTGCAGGCTCCATCCGCGGCCTGGGGTACTTTGCATACCATCGCCCATCACATGTTTCAATTGAAGCTCAGGTATTGGGTGAGGGTGTAGCAAAATCACATGCAGCTGAGTAGGGCCCATTCCACGAAAGCTTTCTCTGTAGTGTGAAATGTTTTTACTTTTATTTGCTCAAATGGGAGCCATTTGAGGAATTTCAAAGTTGACTAAATGTGCGTCAGGTTTTTGAGGTACATGCAGGGCCTTGTTCACTTGTTCCTGGACCCAGGTAGCAACCTTTTGAGTGATCTGTGCAACTAGCGTTTGCTGGAGTCAGTTTTGATTAGATCGGATTTTTGATACACTCGATGGCTGAAGTTTAGTACCGAGAATACCATGCTTTTGGCTGTTGGCTTTAAATCTGAAGACTAGTGAGGAGCAAGAGAATAAAAGCAGAAATCCTGTATGGGTTGATTTGTGTCTTGAAGCTTGCATGTTTAATCTGAGTTCTCAGGACAGTGCGATCAATTATATTTCACTAGTCCCACAAAGTATGTAACCACTTCTCTATGCTTGTCCATCTGCAGCTTTTCATCTCTTGAACTCAGGGTTGGTAATTGGCTGCTAACTGAGAAATGTGGATGCTAAAGAGGAGGATCCTATTGTGCACACAGCACTTTTAGGCAGACTAAGAAGCCTCTTCCCTATAAAGTCCCATGCAACAGGTACATATAGGTTGGCCCGGAACCTATGCACAGGAAACCAGGTGTGGCATTACTTATGTTTGTCCAGGCAGCAACACTCACTATGTTAGTATTCTCGAAGAGCGAAGGTTTCATGTATGCTCTGATGGGTGAGCAGGTTAATCCCTAACCACTGGGGGTGGGGCAGCTGAGTTCGTCGCAAAGATGAGTGAAGTCAGTGGCTCCACCTGCACTTGTGGGGCAGCCTCTGAAACCTTTCAATGGGTTGGCAGAGATCTTGGCCCCAAAATCAGAATACACAGCCTCATCAGCACTGTTTGCCTCTTTACTAGCATGAAGTAAGTCCTATTCTCCCTGTGGTGCAAATTAAATGTAAACAAAATAATTAATTAAAATTAATTCTATAGCTTCTAGTAATTGTCAATACATCTTAAATACAAATAAACATTTTAGTTTAGGTTGTATTTGTTTAATTACATTTTTGAATACATCATTATACTTTCATTAAATATATTTGAACTAATTAATAGATGAAGCGCTGCACTTTTATTTAGTTCTTCTAGGTTTAAAACATATATAAAATTATTCAAAATTAATGTTTAATATTAACATATATAAACTGAATCCATTTAAATCAGTTTTGCAGTGATTTTGGACTTGAAATAAACATTTCCAAGACCAAGTACATGACATACACGAAGAAGGGCTGGGTGAGTGGGGTCATTAAAGGTGAGGTCGGGAGTTCTTTAAATGGTCCAGGAGTTTGACTACCTGGGTGTCAGGCTAAATGAGGCTGGATCCTGGGACCTGCAGATTTGAAAGAGCACCTTATCTGTAAAGTTGGCCAAAGAAGCACCATGGTGTCCTGTATAGCCAGTTGTGGGATTCTTTAAGACCCAAGAAAGGGGGCTAATCTTTATGGGGCGGAACTATAGGGGTACTGTAACACTGGTCCATTGAGCACAGCAGACAATAATTTGGTCAGAAGCCTTGCGAGTCTAGGGAAGGGCACGCCTCTTCTCCCACTCTGCTTGGATCTGGGGATCCACAAGATCTCATCATTGATGGCATTGAGACCCCTACTGTATGGCATCCTAATCTGAGGTCACTGATGAACTGTGCCACCTTAAAGAGGGCCTGCATGATGTCATTTTGGCCAATGGAGGAGGGGAAATTAGATGGTTAGGGGCGTTCAAGAAGGGTCGGAGTGAGCTGGGCCTGGGGAAATTCTAAAGAGAGTCACAATCCATTCAGAGAGGGGATGTTGCCTTAGTTTAAAAGATGATGAAAGAGAAGGCCACTAATTGCACGGTCCCTTTATCCTTGCAAGAAAGTCTAACAAGTGTTTTTCTCCTCCAAAAATCAGTGTGCAAGGCCAAGGAATTACTGGATTCCATCTACCCCGTTGGGCCCGCTAATTGTCAGCCGCGGCCCGTGGAGGGAGTTCGGTGGGGCAGGGAGGCGGTGCAGGGGAGGGGCAAGGTGGACAGTGGTAAACACCGGCATATGGGCAAATGCAGGTAAGTAAATAATGTAAAAAATAAAACGAATTTCGTAGCGCACCATGCATCACAAAATGCGATGCAGCGCGCGCTACGAAATTTGTTTTATTTTTTAATGCATGTGAAAAGTTACTAGTAGTAACTTTACACTCGTAAATTTGGCTCCACGTCTAAACTTTGGAGTAACTTTATACTCCGAAATGGTGAGCAGCCAAAAATAATAACGTTATTTCAGAGTGTAAGAATAAATGTGCACGCAATTAAATCTACACATATTCACCTTTGTGACTAGCTCCCAAAGAATTTAGCATGGCAAACTTTGGCATGATTTTGTCTACTTTTTAGATGTAAAACAGTTTCTCCTGCATTCCAATGGAAGCACATCCTGGAAGACAGAATAAACCCCAACCAGCCAAAGGCATGAGGTAAAGTAGTAATAGTCCTCTGGGTAGAGCCAAAGCCACGCTATGTATATTTAAAAGAATTGGTAACGATGGGTTTAGCAGACAACTGCACTGCCAAGCGGGGCCTAAAAAGGGACCTAGTTGATGTAGATTTGGAAGGGCACTCCCCATTGGATAATTAGGAGAGATCACTAGTTCAATGTGCAGTTGCTTGATCAGTCACATTATTTTGTCCCATCTGTAATAGGAGGTAATAAATGAAGACAGTGTAAAGTGTCATTTTTGTGGCTGTGCACTTTTCAATGATATGGACTACGGCTCTAAAATTGTCATTTTCAATCAAAGAAGATTAACACGAACAGGTTGCTGAAATAAATCAACAATAAGATTTTACAGTGCTACTTCACTACCAGCTGCAATTGGGTGAACTTCCTATGAAGACTAACAGATACCGAGGCACACCATCATAAAACAGGTTGCAAAATTGGAACCAACAAATGCCATTAGTTGCTCATTCATGCGCACTTCTGCACTGCTTAATGTGTACCAGAGGTTGCACGTGGGGGGCAGCATTACTCCTTTTTGGGAAGACTTATCTTTAGTGTTCAGATTTTGATCCAGAGCACACGAGAAGCAGAAAAGGGAGAAAAAGGGTTGCAGAGTAAGACAGGAAAAAACTGTGACAAAGAGAGAAACAGGCAGAAAAATACCCTGTAAGAGTGAAATAAAACAACAGGAAGTACTGGAAGTACTGACACTGGTGTCACCTGGAAGACATGAAAGCATGTCAGAAGAGAAAAAAATCCCCAATGCTTATCCTCTACTCTTTGAAACTATTGATACTGGTCCAATAATAAGTTTTGCCGCCTAGTGGCAAACACTGGTACTGAATCGTAGACATCAAATGGAGCTTGGCCTTTCACTGCACTTATTTTCAACACAAAACATTTAAGATTTCTCCTATGAAATATGAACCACTAGAGGGAAGGCTGGGCTAAAGTTCTTGATTAACTAAAGCTTATTTATCTTGGATTAAAGCGCACAAAGTTCTCTAACTACATTTGTCCTCTGCTGATAAATAATGACTTAAAAGCTTTGGTACACTAAGTGGTATTGAATTTGTGGTAAGTCACAGAAAACTGCAGTGTCCACAGCTGCTAAAGCGCTAGGCAGTGAACAGTTATTACTTTGCCTTACTTTATTTCAGTTACATAAAAACCTGGCTTCTGCTTGGTATTTCTCTGCACTTTGGAAGCCTCTTCAATAATTATTTTTCCAGGAAAAGCTGAATTCGCTCGGCTGCTTGAATATATAAATCTGAAGAGAAATATGCAGCCACTCAGCAAATTCTATGGTAAACTTACGGGAATTACCAGAAGCTTCACTGTATTCGAATACAGTCAAAAACACAGCTTTTTCCCACTCTCACCAAATTACAGTTATAATGCATATTGCACGGGCCCTGTTTGTACTTTAAATAGTTGTTGTGCTAAGTTTATAGAAATGTTGCCAAGGAATTCACGTTCAGTCGAGTAAATAATTGGATTCCTTGGATCTAGAAAATAATTTTATTAATCGGTTCGTGGCTGGATTAGTGCGGGACGGGGCTGGTGGCAGAGGGGGAGGAGTGGTTTGCACACTCTAAATGCACCTGACAATTTGGCCAGCCATCTTTGGCCGGCAAAACGGTCATGCGCACTTTGCATATTCCCCATCTGGCTATAATGCACAGCCTGGTGGGAAACATGCACAGGCTACCACTGCCTGCCTGGGCACCAAAACATGGCGCTCAGATCAATCACAGCGCTGCACTGCAGTGTTATGATTGGCTATGGGGAGCTTGTGTGCTTCCTGCTTCTGGGACCCAACTTAGAAGCAGAGAGACAATGGTGGCGGGATGACAGCTGTGAGGAGGTAAGTGGAATTTTTTTTTGTCACCCTTGCCCCTTTAACAACATCACAATATAATGTCCGTGGCCCTGAAAGTTCAATGTGAGGCAGCCAAAACGCCTCTATAGTGATGATCAAATAATTGTCTGGTGACAGCTGTGCTGTCAAGCCTGACTATAACTAGGTGCAAGGGTTGAATGTTTTTCTTAGGAGTCCGCCAACAGTACTTTTCAATGATGGGGCTGCCGAATACGAAGACTGACAAGTTTTTATTTCACCTCATGCCTTGTTCTTCAACCCCTACACAGGGAGAGGTGTGGTGCCGCGGCCAGGGCGACTGATGCTGGAAACTGGGGATCATGGTTCGATCTCCAGCGCCGGCGGCAGATTAGCCCAGCACCATGTGACTCTGGGCAATAGCTTGCTTAATCTTCCTGACGGCGCCAGGCACCTGGAGACCCTTACGGGTGATTGGTCACGCTTTACAAATGTGGATTATTGTCTGTGTCTTTATCTCATTGTTGCATGTTTTTTTTCATCAATGCTTAATTTTTTTGTGTGTGTTTTACTTTCTCCCTCTTCTTTCTTTCTCTTTCTCTTTAGTACTTGTCAGCATGAGGCCTTGAACACTCCAAGGTCTACCCCTTCCTCACACAGTTGACATGTTATTTATTGTTGGCAGGTCTGCAAACATGCACAATCAAATGACATTTAGAATATCTGCAAGCATGTTTTTCTAATACAACTGTAGAAGCAACATCACTTATTCGGCTCCAGTGTGAACATTTTCTTCATGGTAAGAATATGTGGAAATAATGTCTCAAACCAGATGTTAGTAAAATATAGCACAGTGTGTAAGATGAACTGTAGAGCCTTGGTAAGGAAAAACAAACATGACATCACTATGCGGAGGATACCCCGATCAGAGATCATGGATTTCCCTTTCAGCTACGTAGGATACCTTCTGCTGACTTATAACAACTGCGCCTTTACAGAGGAGTTAGTTACCGAAACCGAACATCTTTTTCGCACATTAATTTATTTCCTATTTTCTCCATTTAGAAAATATTGTTTAGTATGAAAAATGGCTTCCTCTAAACGAATGGAAGTGTGTGGAGAAGTACTATCGTTGTTTTATGACTTTATCTTGGTTGAAATATTGATCTACAATTGCATACCATCCATAATTCCTCATAAAGATAAGTAGTTGTGGAGTTAAGAATAGTAAATCTATACCTCTTTTATATATACATCTTTATATAAACATATATTGGCAAACTGGTGTCAGTCAATGTTATGGACGCATTTGCATACTTATCAAACCTTTTTTGCGATTGCATTTCTGTGGGAGATAATGGTTGGGCAATTCATGTAAAATGTTAGTGATTACTACACATTATTTTCTAAGTTTCCCAATTTCCCAGTGGCCGCTTGTATTGAAATACCCTTTTCTATTCCCCCTTCCACGTCTTAGTTCTGCATACTATTCTTGCAGAAGTTGTAGACATTATATAGGAGTAAGTGGGATTTGCAGTTAGAATCCGCAAATCCTGATACAACAAATCTGGATTTTAGATTGACAGCATAAAGAGTCCACTTCTTGCAGTGGGACTGCAAATCTTTTTGAGACTCTAGCCATTAGTCTTTGTCACAGGAATATGAACTAATCATAGTTGCTGCACCCATGCTCTACCCCACTGCCCCTTTGAGTATTTTAAATCAAATTTAACTGCAAACAAACTAAACTAATTACAGATATTTTCAGAGAGTTTTGTTCACCGCAAATCGAAAACTATTTATCACTAAAAAATCAGGGTCACTGTTAGACCTGGCATCATTGGCGTGAGTCTCCCTTCCATTTTGACGGATTGCCTCCTCTGTTTGATATGTTTTGGCTGGTTTTATGCTTTAGGCACTGTGCCACTGCTAATCAGTGCCACAGTGCAAGTGCTCCCTATGTTAAATTGATGTATTCATTGGTTATTCCACGATTAGATTATTTTGATTTATCTGTCAGCCCCTAGTACAGTGCACCATATGTGCCCAGGGCTTGTAAATCAAATGCTGCTGGTGGGCTTGCAGCACTGGTTGTGCCACCCACAGAGGCAGCTGTAAAGTGTGTCTCAGGCCTGCCATTGCAAGGCCTGTGTGCAGTCTAGCACTGTCATGTCGACTTGGCCAAGTGCACCCACTCGCCAGTCCCTGAACCTTCCCTTTGCTTCATATTAGACACCCCTATGGTAGGCCCAAGGGCAGGGTGCATTGTAAGTATAAGGTAGGGCATGCCCTGATGTGTGCAGCATGTTCTAATAGTGAATTACAGCCATTTTAGTTTTTCACTAGTGAAGGCTACCTGTTCTCCATAGGCCAGAATGGGCATTTAGAATATTACATGTTATAATCCTAACTGATTCAGGGAACATGGTAGAAATTCAAATTTAGTATGCCCGAACTCAGAATAATAAAATGCATATTTTTGTAAAGTTGGTTTTAATATTCTGTGTTTAAAAATACCACTTTTAGAAAGTAGGTATTTTCTTGCCTAACTATCCAGCCTGCCTCTGCTGGGTTGGGTTTTCCTTGTCTGTGTTTGTGAGTAACAGGGCTGGGGGGTTCCAGCAGACAGGCTGGGGTAGCCCAGTGGTGAATAGAGAGATCTGCATCAAGTTGGGAGGGAGGAGTTGCATCTGGGACCTGAATAGGGCTGGGCCTTCTCTCTACAATGCTGGCTCCACCTCCTGTGGCTTGTCTGATGTCTCTGCCCTGCACTGTGAAAGGAGAGGAGGAATCATGTCAACAGAGTGCCCCAGAGCTGTACCTTCCCTCCCCTGTGCTGGCTCCACCTCCTGCGGGGCGGCTGATATCTCTGCCCTGCACAGTAAAAGAAAGAAGCGAGTCATGTAAACAAAATGCTCAGGAACTGGTTTGGACTAGGCGGAGGCCTCTCTGCCTTCAGAGAACAAAGGATTTTGGGGTATAAATATTGGGACCCTGATCCCAAGAAATTAGATCACTTCTGGACAAGAAACCTTTCTGCCAAGGAGAATAACCAAGGAAGCTGCAGGAGTTGTACTGCCCCTCTGCCAGTGTGCTGTGTGCTGGGTTGGCTGCTTTTAACACAGACATTATTTTGTTACTTGCAGCTCATAAATTGCAATCCTTCTAATGTAGCACAGTGGGCTATGAAGGATATGTGACTCCAACACCTTGTAACCCTTACTGTCTTAAGTGACACACCCTGTATATTGATTGACACACTTATATGAATATTTGTCAATGTATAATGTGTACATGTGATGTAAAGCGCTCTGATGCCCTGCATTGGAATGAGTAGAACTAAAAAAACAAACAAACAATACAGTGGTATTTAATTTGTTATTTATGTAAATACTAGCATATATCAACACAACTGGCTTTCTTAGAGTTCATGAATATCTCTTATATACATATATAAATATTCGAACTAATCAAGCATAATAAACTAAACTTCAAACTTCTTATATACAGGGAATGAACAAATTCAAAAGCATGCCTCTCTTAAGTACTTAGGTTAATAACAAGCTGTATGTTTGGTTTCCCCTCCATTGCATTTGCATCTAGGTATGAGGCTCCGGATAGCTCCTATCCAAAGACAAAAACCAAAAGGAGCCACGGTTGTCCATTAATATTGCTCTTTGTTTTAGCTCCTGCTAGACTTTAAAATAACAAATCTCCCAGCACATTGCTGTGTGGAAGGACATCAGACAATGTGCAGGTGCAGCTTAAAGTGTTTCCGGTGTCTGAAAACTACAACTAGATGAGTACAGCATATGTCAGTGGGGCCCAACTTCTTTGCAGGGTAGACGGTGTCCACCCTGTGCAAAGAGTGGGTAGATGCTGTCTTCCTGCATGTACCCCTGACTGGTGCCCTGGGGATTAGTGTGCACTGTCCAGCATAGGATTTATATTGGAAGCATACCCCTTCAGTACAAATTCCACATACCCTTACCAAAAAAAGGCCTATGCTTCAACAAACTTTTATGGTCCTCACACGTTGGATGTAGGAGAAAGTAACATATATCCCCTTATTTTCACCGGCTTCAGGTAGGCAGTAGTTTTTGACCCAAAGTTCAGTCTTGCTATCTTAGTAGACCAGGCTTTGTGTAAAAACCGAAGGGTGTCTGTGGTCATCCAGCCCAGTAAACAGGGACGGTCTGGCCACAGAGTGCACAGAACATTTCCCTGGTGGGCCGCCAGAATGGGGGCCGGGTTTGGACCCCTGGGAGGCCATTTTGTTACCGGCGGCCAGTTTTGCAGCATAGCTGCAATATCGACCCCTGTAATAAAAGCAGCCGCAGTGTTTTCCACGCGCACCCTCCCTGCACATGGCCAAATCGACTCAATTGCCAGGGCCAGTTTGCATTACCACTCCGGCATTGCCAGTAAAGCCCCCTTGACTCAAAGCAGCGCAAAAATAATTTTGCTTAATGTAAGGTACGCATTTCCAGCACCACACACCAGGATCTCACGTTCACAGCTGGAGCACAGCGGCTTGCCACTTTGTGAGAGTGGCCAATGAAGTAACACATTAATGCTTTTTCCATAACCAGAGAGCGCAATATGGTAAACATAAATACTTGGTATTAGAACACACACAAAGCACCTGACTTAAAGCATGTGTGCCTACGCTACAACGAAGCAAGGGATGCTCTCCTTATCTCTCACCACACCACTTTCCCTGCACCCTTCAGATAGGCTGGCATCATTTTTAAAAACTTTAGTAAACAAAGCATCCAATCTCACTAATACTGCAGGTACAAAATTCTCCACTGCAAATTGTTCCGGGCGGAGATGGGTAACAATTACGATCCTTTTGCTCCATATGTCTTATAATCAGAATTAAAACTAGATTTTTAATATATTTTTTACTAAAAGCTTAGCTTTTAATTTATCCTTTTTTATTTGGCCACACAGTTAAAAAAAAATCAGTTGTAAGGAAAAATGCCTTCGATCAAGCAGCGAATAACTCACATTATGAAATGTATTTAAGTGCCAATAAATATCAGAAGCACACAGAAACGTGAGGGTTCAGGGTGTAAAATCAAGGAGCGCGAGGCAGGGGAGCCTGACCCGCTGGTTCTTTTGCAGCACTTCCTGTTAACCAGGTGGTTAGCAGTCTAATTAAGGCCTACTAAATACAGAAATGATTGTTATCAGCAAGCCAAATTTCATATTTCTGCTCAAATCAAAGATGACAGCCACCAATTACGTAGCTATATTAAAAAAGTATGGCGTGCGGGCCATCACTTGATACTTTATTTCTGCATTTTTCCTATATTATGTTAACTTTCCTCATACTTTTCCCGGTGCTCTGCCTATTTCTTTGAAGGCAATAAATGTTGACAGTTTGAAATGGAGCCAATAACAGCATTCAAATATGCAGTCAAATACCCTATAAATAATTTATTCTCCCCGATTTTTCAAGCAAGGAAGAGCTTTGTGCAGCAGCAGAACATGGCTTGACAGCACCTCAAGAATACATTAAGCAAACAGATTTTTGTGAGCGTGTCAGTGGTTTCGGATTTTAGAAGCATAGCCCTGAATCGTAATGGTCATCCGTGACTTTCTGGCAGCATATTTATCAAGAGGCAACAATGTATATTTGAAGCAAATAATTTATATAACAGTGGTGGCGAACAATCTTGGAATGGGGGCCAGCCATGCAGGCCTGTCTCTGCTCCCATGTGGATCATGGGAGCAAAATAATGTTACAGCAGTCAGTGAGCGTGCCCCCACTGCTCTGATATTGAAGAGGCTGGTCCTTGGGCCATATTTTGTAAAGCGGCCAAAAGTCTGTGCGTACTTGTGTTTTTTTTGTTTTTGTTTAACCAGGCGCGGCGGCACAGGTAACAGTGGTGGGGCGCGGGGGAGTTGACAGATGACGGGATAGGGAAAGTAAAATAATTGAAAGCACTTACCTTGCGCTCGCCGCATCACTGTATCGGTGATGCAGCGAGCACAAGGTAAGTGCTTTTATTTATTTATTTATTTAACCTTCCATATACCGTAGTCTGTCAACGTCCCCCATCCCGTCCCACCACGCTCCGACTCTACCGTTGTTACCTGTGCCGGCCACAACTGTTTTTTACCCCTTCTGTAATATGCAACATGTGGGTGCAACATTTATTTCCCAGAAGGCAGCCCCTCATTTGCCCGGGATATTGTCCTATGGAAATGATGGAATGCCTTTGCTCCTAAACACACATTCTTTTAAAGCCGTAGGGGCAAATAGGCTATACAGAGGCACAGTGATTGGAAGCCACATACAAAATGGCACACAGTCAGTGCAACCGAGAGGGTGCTCTTGGGAGAAGACACCGGGAATGTAGGGACCCCTCTAGGCATTCAGCCAGAGGCAGGTGTAATCCCTGACCCTTCAGCAAAGTGCTGTGGTGCTTCTGCATTGAAAGTCATACCACAGGTTTTAACCCGCTAGTCCACTTTAAATGTTGTGCTGTCCCCCGGTGCTTGTTTATGTCTGTTCTGGTCACAGCACAGTTTGTATGTGTGCCATCACACATTGTCTTTGCATCATTTTAAATAATACTGCCCCTGATCTTCCGAGCGGAGTATGTTACCTCATAGCCTCCCTTTTCCACAGCCATGGATACCCCAACATCCATTCAGTGCTGATGGTGATTCAACACCTGCAGACCTTGAATATGTAGCTGAACGTTTGCAAGAGGCATTTTGCCTCAGCAACTGAGATTCTGGAGATTCAGTAATGGATCATTTCACTCATTCCATATCATATTGCCATGGTACACTGACCCATAACAGTGCAATTAGAGAAGGCCAATGGTTATGCGAAGAATTCTGCACCTTTAACTTAGTGGGGAAGCCAGGATGCAGGCAAAGAGCAACATCTCATGGTCCTAACAGGCGTATAGTGTCCACAGACAGTTTTTTTGAGCTCATTCTGGTGAAGATCTCCTTCCAGACCTCTAAAAGATAAGCCTTGAAGTTTTCTGTAGCCCTCAGAATGGCTCCTCAGCTTTTTGTGCACAGATGGTTTCGAGTAACAGAAGAACTCAGTAGACTCTCATTTGTCTTCCAACTACCACACTTCTGTGTATAGAAATGGAATATGGAATTATGAATTTCTAATGCTCCTTTACTAATGAGGAACTCTCCTTTCTTTTAAGTGAAGGTATGAGGTAAGACAGAGATCAGAAAACACTGCAGGAATTTCTTCGCTACTCAAACTTCCAGTGTGCTCAAACAAAGGATTTTGGAACCGGGGAAGAAGTTTCAGTATGAACACATAAATCTGTAATTTGAATCAGTAGTTTGTTCAGGCCAGGCAAGATCATTGCACTGGGAAAAGAATGAAGAGGAATAGGGCAGTGTCCCTATGTATCTAGCACCTCAGCCTTACTTAACACATCTATGCAAAGACATACATAAGGTCGTTAAGCCCGAACATTAAGAAGGAAGCGTAACTGTACACACCGGTGAGATCAAGATGAATAGCAATACTGTCTAATTCAGCTGGCTAAACGTACCCTTGAATAAAATAAAGCCTGAGGATATCAGTTGGTGCGGTTTCTTCATTTAATTAAAAGAAAAATATCAGTATAAAACATAAAAATAGGGAGTAAATGGGTTTATAGTCATGCTTTGCACTATTACTCTGAGAAACTTTTACAATAAATTCTTCAAATTGATAATACTTTCATCACTGGTGGAAAGTTTGCAAATCGAAAATAAGAAAATTGCAATTATCCATAACTTAATTTACTGCATTGAGGAACCGATGAGGATATTTAACAGGAGTATATCTGCAGGAAGACCCCCAATAGTCGCATCAAAATTACTCATCATAATGAACTAAACACCTGAACTTACATAACCAGGGAAGAAAAGGGTCAAACAGAGTGAATTATTTTGTAAAGTCCTTTACTAAAGATGAGTTAAAAGAAGGCACTGGTGGACGTCTGATAGAAATCGATTAAAACAATATTGTGTGGTGTCTTCCTCGATATTCTTGACGCCATATTTTGCCCACAGAATATTTGTATCTACATTTTGTCCAAACACCTGCTCTGGAATCCCATATCTAATTTAAAAGCAGCTCACCACCAACTTTGGCCCTAAGATTGCTAAAGGATAGTTGCCACATTATAGATCATTGAATGATCGAAAACAGGTCCTGCTGTAGTGTTTCGTCTGTTGAAAATCATGCTGATGACAATACACTATACAAGCCAAGATGCAAGGTAAGACTGGTTGAAGAGTTTAAGAAAATCTCTCAAACAAGTTTATTAGTATTCAATGATTACTGTGTAAAGTGATACAGTCACAACATTAATGTAGTTTAGAATACTGTACTTCCCAGGTCAAGATCAGAAGATAAAAGAAACAAGTTGGTGGCCACTCTCCTCTGAGGGCACCATACGAGGACTACGTTTTGGGAGGAGGTGTTTGCTTGATGCTAGTTGATCCCCGCCTACAGGTGAAAAACATCAGGGCCCCTTCTCAGATATTGTGGTGTGAGAGGGGATAGGTCAGGACCAGGGCCGGACGGGGAACCCAAAGCAGACCTGGCAATTTCTTCGGACCAGTCCTTGGGGAAGCACTGCCTGGCCCCGGGAGGCTGGAAATGCTTACTTTCTGCCTTTGTTACTGGTGGCCGAAATTGATTCACTGCTGCAATGTCAGCCCCCAGTTAACAAACCAGCCCTGCTGCTGCAAACCCGGCCCCCACCCTTCCAGCCTCCCGGGTAAGCGCCCGATGCCCGCTATGGCCAGCCTGGCCCTGGTCGGGACGGATGTCAGAATGAATAGCACTGCAAGAAAGGCTGTTGCGACACGTTGAAGCCATGGAAAGAAGACAGCCAAGTGCAGGTTTGGAGTCCGCAGGTGAAAGGTGGACTGCCTACTTAGTCTAGCCCCTCATGGGCTCTTGGACTTTAAAGAGTAAGTCTATTATTATGCATAATTAATGAAAATCATTGCAGAAAAGGAGACACTTTTCTATTATAATACAACAATTAAAACATGGCTATCACAAGAGTTTAAAATCTAGATTCTCTGAAACACTACATAGTAGTCAACTGATGATTACATGTTCAGTGAATTAACAGTTCAGGGGTGAATCCAAGGGGTTGAAGCAGGCAATTACAGCCTGCCTGCATGATTGAATGCTCCTAGGGTTAGAATGTACTCTTAGGAGACCTCTCCTTTCCATTTGAAGCTCAGGGCACGTGAATGAATGAATGAATGAATGAATGAATGAATGAATGAATTTGGGACTTATGTAGCGCATGGCTGCCCGGAAGCGTCCCAGCGCTGAGATTGCAAACAGACACTCAATGGTAAAGGCCGAGGAGGGAGTGGAGAGGTTATTGCGGGAAAAGGTAGGTTTTGAGAAGCTTTCGGAATTTCATATAATTAGGTTCAGACCGGAGTTGGATTGGGAGAGAGTTCCAGAGGGTAGCGGCGACCACCGAGAAACGGCGTCCACCAGTACGAGCTCTTTTAGTTCGGTGAACCTTAGCCAGGTAGCCCTGCGCTGAACGTAAAGCTCTGTTAGGTGTGTATGGGTGGAGCATAGATTTCAGTATAGGGGTCCTTGGTTTTGCATGGCTCTGTAAGTGGTACATAGGGACTTGAATGTGACCCTTTCGCGGATCGGCAGCCAGTGCAATGCCTTTAGGGCAGGTTTGGCTGAGACTCTGCGGGGGGTGCCGGTGAGTATCCTTGCTGCGGCGTTTTGTGTTCGTTGCAGGACATTGAGCGTGGCTTCAGGGGCGGCCAGAAAAAGGGCATTGCAGTAGTCTAATCTTGATAGTATTAGACCTTGTATGAGCATTTTTTGAGAGGTTGCAGGGAGTAGAGGAAGGATCTTCTTTGTTGAACGGAGGAGACCAACACAGGTGCCAGCTGTTTTATTTGCCTGTGTTGACATGGAAAGATTCCGTTCCAGCCAAAAGCCTAGGCTTTTAATTTCAGTTTTAGGCTGGGGGATGGGTCCTAGGCAGGAAGGCCAAATAGCACTTGGGAGGGTAGGTGGTTTGTGTCCCAGGAGCATAAGCTCGGTCTTTGAGCCATTGAGCTTAAGCCTTGAGTTGGACATCCAGGCATGTATACCTTCCAGGCAATCATGGAGGTTTTTGATTTTTTCTTCCTCAAGTGAAAATGATACGATCATTTGGGTGTCGTCAGCATAGGTGACGGCTTTTATCCCAAAAGGGGAGACCACATCCTCCAGGGGGGCCATATAGGTATTAAATAGTGTAGGGCTCAATGAAGAGCCCTGGGGGACCCCACACTGGAGGGAAAAGATATCTGATCGAACGTTCCCTTCACAAACTTGGAAGGTGCGGTTTTCTAGGAAGGATGAGAGCCAGCAGAGTGCCGTGCTTCTCACTCCTAGGTCAGATAGTCGCTGGATTAAGATCTTGTGGTCCACCGTATCGAATGCGGCGCTTAGATCCAGGAGGAGCAGTAAAACTGATCCCCCTGAATCCAGGATGCATCTAGCCTCCTCTACCACTTTCAGGAGAGCTGTCTCAGTCCCCTGGCCAGGACGGAAGCCTGTCTGTGAGGGTCGGAGAAGATTATTGGATTCGAGGAAGGCTGACAATTGCTGGTTAACTGCCTTCTCTGCGATTTTGCTCAGACCAGGTAGGAGAGAGATCGGTCGAAGGTTGGATAGGTCTGATGGGTCCTGTCCTGGTTTTTTCTGTAATGCCTTGACCATGGCATGCTTCCAGCTGGGGGGGACTAGTCCTTGGCCCAACGAGGTATTGATCAGGTTAATGGCCAGGTGAGATATGGTAGGTCCGACTTGTTTTAGGATTCGTATGGGGGCAGGATCGTTGGGGGAGCCACTTTTCAGGTTTGAGAGGGCTTTCAAAAAGTCGTCATTGGACAGTTGATTAAAACTGTCGAGGGTAGGTCTCGGGGTGGGTAGGGGGGGGACAATCGGAGGGTTGCTATCTGTTTTAGGCGGAAGGGATTGCAGAATGTTAGTGATCTTTTTTTGGAAAAAGTCAGCTATTTGGTTGCATCTGGCAACTGAGGATAGTTGCAAAGAGGGGGGGTGGGTATTTTGCGAAGTTCTTTAACTATTTTGTAGGTCTCTCGGGATGAGCAAGATGCATCTTTGATTTTTTTATCAAAGAATAAAGCTTGGGCTGCTTTGCGCGCGGCTTTGTAGGTCCTCATTGCAGTTTTATACTCTTCCTTAATGAGGGGGTCCCACTTTTTTCTCCACTTTCTCTCGTGGATTTTACAGATTTTTCGCAGGTTCCTGAGTTCTTGTGAGAACCAAGGCGATTTAAAAGAGGTGTTTTTCTTTTTTAGATCTTGTTTCGGGGCGATTATATCTAAAGTGGAAGTGAGCCAACTGGTGAAATTAGCATCTGCTTTTACTGGGTCAGGGAGTGGCAGAGGAGCGGAGCGAGTAAGCTCCTGTGTCCATCGCTCAAATGATATTTTAGACCATTTTCTGTCGTGTTCTATGTCAGTTGGTATATAAACCTTTTTTGCAGGAGTTTGCCAGATGAATGGGAGGAGAAAATGGGAGGAGAAAACGTGCATACAAAATGAACCAAATCTTGGGTGCCTGTCCCACTTAGACAGCACATATTGGGACAGAGTGGGCAGATGATCAAGCTTCATGAATGTTTCCTTTAAATAGGGAGCCCACCCTGCAGACAAGTGATGGTGCGGATTGAAAATATTGTAATTGTTTATTGTTGTCCACCCATGGGATCTGTTTGCCAGCTCGGCTTTGTCTCCCACTGCAGAGAGCCTGTCCATTGAGCAGTTGATTAACTTTATAAAAGCAGTGGGGGTAACGTTAAGGTCCAAGAGGGAGTGGGCACCCAAGTTATCGGCGGCAGATTCTAAATATCGTCTAGCTGGACCTATGTCGTTTCTTGAAATTTCCAGCCACAAGGATTTATTTAGAGTTTTGGACTTCAGATTGTTTCAGGTCTTAAGGTAAACCCCCTTTCCGGCAATTGATTTTTTTGCCAGCCAAACTTCAACCGGATTTGGGCAGGTGATGCATTGGCTGCCAATCAATCAATCAATCAAAGCATTTATATAGCGCACTACTCACCCAGAGGGTCTCAAGGCGCTGGGGGAGGGGGGTCCGCTACTGCTCGAACATCCAGGTCTTGAGTTGCTTCCTGAAGGCGAGGTGGTCCTGGGTCAGGCGGAGGTGGGTCGGGAGGGAGTTCCATGTCTTGGCGGCGAGGTAGGAGAAGGACCGTCCCCCTGTGGTGGCTCTTCGGATGCGGGGGACGGCGGCGAGGGCGTGGCCGGTCGATCGAAGCTGGCGTTTGGGAGCGTAGAAGTTGAGGCAGCTGTTGAGGTATCCTGGGCCTTGGTTGTGTAGGGCTTTGTGTGCGTGGGTGAGGAGTCGGAAGGTGATTCTCTTGTTGACCGGGAGCCAGTGCAGGTCTCTCAGGTGTCCGGAGATGTGGCTGCGACGGGGGATGTCCAGGATGAGACGTGCTGAGGCGTTCTGGATCCGCTGGAGTCTCTTCTGGAGCTTGGCGGTGGTTCCGGCGTAGAGGGAGTTGCCGTAGTCCAGACGGCTGGTGACGAGGGCCTGGGTGACCGTCTTCCTGGTCTCGGTGGGGATCCACCGGAAGATCTTAAGTAGCATGCGCAGGATGTTGAAGCACGACGAGGAGACGGCGTTGACTTGTCTGGTCATGGAGAGGGAGGAGTCCAGGATGAAGCCTAGGTTGCGTGCGTGGTCTGTTGGTTTGGGTGCGCTGCCTAGGGCGGGGGCCACCAGGAGTCGTCCCAGGCGGAGGGTGAGGATCCCAGGATGAGGACTTCCGTCTTGTCCGAGTTCAGTTTCAGGCGGCTGCTCTTCATCCATTCGGATACCTCTTTCATCCCTTCGTGAAGGTTGGCTCTGGCGGTGGCGGGGTCGTTGGTGAGGGAGAGAATCAGCTGGGTGTCGTCGGCGTAGGAGATGATGTTGAGGTTGTGTTGGCGTGCGATGTCTGCGAGGGGGCTCATGTAGATGTTGAAGAGGGTTGGGCTGAGCGAGGAGCCTTGAGGAACGCCGCAGATGACTTCGGTGGCTTCAGATCTGAACGGGGGGAGGCGGACTCTCTGTGTCCTTCCGGCGAGGAAGGAGATGATCCACTCCAGTGCCTTCTCCTGGATTCCGACGTTGCTGAGTCGCTGCACTAGTGTACGGTGGCAGACAGTGTCGAAGGCCGCGGAGAGGTCTAGGAGGATGAGGGCTGTTAGATACTCACCAGTATATTCGGGATGTGATTATGTCAAGGGCTGCGGCATCTCGCCCACAACGAGCTTCACTGCCATATGTTAAGCTAGGGCACAGCTTAATGCAATAACCTTTAGCAGCGGTTCTAGGCTTGGACCAACCATAGTCCTCTTTAAAGCCTTTATGTTGTAGCTCCTGCTTATGATAAAGGAAGGTTCCCTCATTGTCGAATAAGACACCCAGGTACTTATACAAAGGTTTAAGTTGACCTTTGTGAATCAAGCCCTAATCAGGTATCCTTAGATTTATTAGTGATAGCAGCCCAAGAACATCAAACAGAATCTAGTATAAATGGCTGGTGAATTAAAAAACAATCACTGGCATTTGTTGACAAAAAGAGAGCTTAGAACAAAAAAAATTAAACCAATATGCTAGATTCTTGCATATTGCTTCCTCTTTTAGAAATGAAATGAAGTATTGAAAAGCTCCAACTGTTCCAGTGAAATTAAAATTCAGATTTTTTGTTTTTCTTTTGTTTATGAATTAAATATAATACGTTGCAATGTGTGTTTTTGTTTGAGGTACACTTGTTTCTTAATTTTAGTGTATTTTTTTCAGATTCAAATTGCAGTAAATGCTTAGCAGGGGGTGTTCGGCTTCCAGTAGTGATATATTGAGAGGCCACATAAGTCAGAAGGTTAAGAACCTCTGATGGATGTTGTAGTAAAGTGGGTCCCTCCTTCTCATGAAACATATGATGACAGGCACCTTTAATAAAAAAAAATACGCTGAATACAATTATTACATGTATTGTCCTGTTCTGTTGTGTTTAACTTACTAGATATCGCTCCTCTTCCTTCATGCCAGGAGTACGAATCATGTGATTCTGCTCTGCCCTCCAGTCCCCAAATCGACGGAAAAAATAGTTTGATAAAAATCGGTTCACAGGATCTCTGATTATATTGATGTACACAGGCTGTTCTGCTCCGAACCTGGCAAGGAATAAAAGGGAACAAAACTCGTTATTTGTTTACCATCAGATTTTGCAATCAACAAATTAGACTTTTATATGACCTTAAATTATGCAAGGCTGAGAATGATTTTTTTCAAATGCCAAAACTGCTTAAAGATAACAATGTAGCTCTATTATGAGGCAATGTAAAGCAAGACAACAATAAAAGCAATAACAAGGAATTAAAAGGGTTTTAAATAAGGAGGCGGTCATTCAGTGAGCCTTGAGTTACTAGCTAGTGCAGGTATTTCTTTGTTTTAATGGTTTAGTTGAAGTCATGATTGGTCATTAGAACATTGGAATGTTGGGAGCTCCATTGAAAACAATGGAGTGCTCTGGGCTTATAATGGCTGGTATAAGCCTTGAGCTCCAACATTCCAATGTTTCTTTGTTCACATCTCTGGCTGTGAACAATGGCTTCAGGGAGCCTGAGGGGATTCCAATCCCCTCGCGCTCCCTTAAGACTTTGTTTTTTTTGTTAGAACATTCTGTCCTCTAGTGACAGAATTTTCTAATAGCCTTATAGCCCTTCGTAGATGGGCTATACCGCTATTAAAGTCCCTCTCCCTTGTTAAAGGCCCTCACCTTCGGCTCGGGGCCTTTAACGCTGGAGAGGGCCTTTAATAGCCGGTATAGCCCTCTACGGCAGGCTATAAGGCTATATTAAATAACACAGTAAAGTTCACAATATGCTACACCATATAATATTTATTTACTTTTATTTATTTTTGCAATCTTTTATAGCATGGACATGGCCCGAAGGCATCAAAGCCGTTTACAGTGATAGCATGATACAAGGGTACAGCAAGTTACAGCTACAATAATTATGTTCAGACATATTGTGTCAGTAGCTGCAGCCAGGACAAGAACAGCTGTTGGACAAGAGACGTACACGGTTCAAGTATTGATTAAAAAGGTGGGGACGCACAATGAAGGCAATTCATCTCCTGGATAAAGTACTTAGGTATGGTCGAGGGGGATGTATGACGGTACAACGCGTGCTTTTACAACGCGTACCGTTACCACGCAGGTTTTACAACGCAAGTCGTTACAACGACTTGCGTTGGGGGCGCTGGATAGTGGAATAGTTTAATTTACTATTCCAACTCCAGTCCCCGTGGATAGTAGGGAAGGTGTTGGATAGTAAATTAAACTATTCCCTATCCTACAGCGCCCTCCAGTGCAAGTCGTTGTAACGACTTGCGTTGTAAAACCTGCGAGGTAATGGTACCGTGTTGTAAAAGTTTCGTCGTAAAGGATGTTTCCCGGTCGAGGGTGATTAACCCATGTGTTTGTCAAATAGGGGGAGCTGGAGGTCCTCTTTGAAGGTGGCTATTCAGGTTGTCAGGCAAAGGGAGAGAGGTAAGGAGTTTCAGATTCTTGTGGCACTACCAGAGAATGACTGTCTCATGTACCATTCTCGACTAAAGGTGGGGAGGATCCAGGAGCAGGGATTGGGCATTTCTGGTACCCCTATTTGCTCCAGAGTTTTTCAGTTTCTCACTTACGGGGAGAAGAGGAGTGCATCTCTCTATGTTTAATACAGGCAGTTTTGAATTGGGTCAGAGCTTTAATGGGAAGCCACTGGAGGGTTAGCAGGGCTGGGGAAATGTGGTCACATTTCTCGAGACATAACACAAAGCACACTGCTGAGTATAGAGTTGCTCTCGGGGGCCTAAATGAACTTAGGGAATGTCTGAGATAAGGACAATGCTGTAATCTAATCTGGAGAGGATGAGAGACTCAACCACTGTCTTGAGGTCTTATTCTGGGATCAGCTGTCTGATGCCCCACAGCGGGCTGAGTTGGTGCTGTGTGCTTTTGACCAAGGCTATGGTTTGGCTTTGGAAGTTTAGGTGATTTTCAAGGGTGATACCAAGGGATCTAGCACTCTGGATAATGGCGGGCAGCCATCTAGTGAGGGAGAGTTGGCCATTCATTCCTGTACTGGGTTTTTGCTTTTGGAAGTGAGATCAAAAGAAATTCAGGTTCGGTTGGGTTGAGTTTTAGATTATGGTTAGACATCCACTTTTAAATCTTTAGGCGCTTGATTGAAAGGAAGGCAAGGTCTTCAGGGGAAGAGATGTTCATGTATACTTGAGTGTCATCAGCATAGAAGTTGAGAATCCCAGCATTACTGATAATCACACATAATGATTCTAGGTATAGTTTAACGAAGGTGGGGGAGAGGCTCGAGCCTTGAGGGACCCCTTGATGTACAATGACTGGTCTCAAGAACGAGTTGCCCATTTTCATAATTTGGGAGCTGTTAGTTAGGTAAGAGGAGAACCAACTGAGGGCTGTGCCTCCAAAGCCCATGTGTTTTTCAAGAGAACGAAGGAGGTCCAGATGGTTGACAGTGTTAAATCCACCAGACAAGTCCAGAAGGACCAGGAGGCAGGAGTTCCCGGAGTCAAGGATTCTTAACTATTTGTAGGATTGCAGTTTCTGTACTGTGGCCCTGGCAGAAACCTGATTGGAGGGAGCCTAGGAGGTCGCTTGTTCAAATGTGTGAAGTGAGCTTGGAAGCAACACAACTTTCAATGACTTTGCCTACAAATGGAAGTGTGGAGACTAGGTGGTAGTTGTTTATGTTCTGTGTCAAGAGATTGTTTTTTCAATAGAGGTGAGATTTGACCCACTTTTGGTTGTTCTGGAAATAGGCGACGTTGAAGAGAGGAGTTGACCATGTTGGTCCATAGGGGGAGTAGGTGAGTGGCAAGAGATTTGCCAATAAACCCTGCACTGGTGTCCTGAAGGTGGGTCGAGGGTTTCACTTTGGAGATTGTTCACTGAAGGTTTTGTTCAGAAATGGGGGAGAAAGAGCACCACGAATGAAGCACCTTGCACGGGAGGATTTCAGTTTCTGATGTGTAACAAGATATGGATGTCTCTGACTTTTATATCACAGAAATCCACAAAGTTGTTGCAACCGCTGAAGTGGTGGAGGGTTTAAAATAAGAAATAATCTAAGAATACTTTAGTTCACTTCCAGTTTGATTGTTTCAGAGTGGTATTTTGCTCAAGAATGCTACCACCAATGACACTTCCTTCTTGCAGGGTGTGCTAAGTTGTTTCAGAATTAAATGTAAAATAAGCAAACTCTCATCCATTATACTTTGGAGAGGACATTTTGAAATTTTTGAGTATAACATCTGTTCAAATGAATCAATTCACAAGAATCGGCTTTCCTTTTACTGGTTCCAGAACCACAGGCTTCCTGAAAGATTGATGTCTGTTGTCCTGTGAAGGTACTCAAAAAAGTATTAAGGAATGAATACAAACAAACTCCAGGGTATTGAAAGAAATATGTATGAATTATTGCTCAATTTAAATAAAATCAGAAACAACCATAGCAAGCAAGCCCAAATGATTTCCTGGAGCAGCTACACATGCATATTAAGAATGGATAAAAAAAAGCATTAGCAAAGAAAAAAAGGATTTATATTTCATAACCATTTGCTATGTCAATGCAAAAACTGTGTACAATGCTGTGAAGCATCAGACAAAATAAAAAAATTAAAATAAAGGAACACTGATGTTTGTAGATACATGCATGCAGGAAGATGTGGGGGAGAAGCAAGGATAAGTGGGTGGGATGGCTAAAATAAAAATAAAGCTCGGGTGGAGGAGGTAGAGAAAAGCAGCGCACGAGGGAGAGAGCAACATGAAGCATGCAAGTGGGCGAGAAGCACAAGCGAGAGAGAGTGACCAGTACAAGAGTGAGAAAGCAACACGGAATATAGGGGCTAATATTTGGTGGCTGGGGAAGTACACGAGGGAGATAATTTGGAAAAGACCTGCACTCTCATTAGGTGATTAACCAAAAAGAAAAAGTGGTTCCCTAAAATTGAGAAGTGGAGGGATACAGGTCAGCTAATCAAAAGAAGGTTATGTTCCAGGGGAGGGACAAACACAAGAAAGGGACAGAAAACCATCAAATTGGTAGCAAGAAATGAGAGTGACAATAAGACCAACCATTTGCAAGAAATAGAATAAGTCCACTGTAAGTTCTTGGTAATCCTGCCATAGGTCTTTCACAGTGTGTGTGACTTATAAACAATATCTCTTTCTACTAAAAGAGTACCATAAATAAAAGCCAACCTCCACAATAGATTCATAGTTCTGTAGCTATGTATTCGCTGGAATGGTGAACCCCAATTTCCTGCAAGTTCCACAATATTTGCAAAGTGCTCACAAAAACATAACATAACAATCTGCATATAGGAAGCATGTCTGATGGCCCTGATATACGACCCAACTCCAGGAGTGAAAGACGGAATACGAATACTTTGCCACCATTCAGCCATGGAAGTCAACAAAGCGCCCGATTAGCTCCCCAACCTGAAACCTTGACATTCAGTTGAACAGCAAAGGGCAACACACCTCACCACATCTCCACCACCTGATTGTACAGCCATCACAGACATACAACTTTGAACTCCCATACTGTTCAATTTAAAACATGATATCTGTTTAAATTACACTTGTTGATGGTGGCTATATAGTATTATAAACACAGCACTTATGTGCATTCAGGGCCCAGTTATCCAGAAAGAAGTACAGCAAGGTTGGTCATGTACTGGCATACCTTTCAAGGGCACACTGATAGATTTTTATGGGGTGAGTGGCCCTTTGTGGAAGACGGTGATATTCTGCTCCATCTTGAATTGGATAAAGGGTTTACCATGGAAGAGAATTTCCGCCTGTATTAATCCATATTAATTTTTGGGCCATTTTATATGTATTTATCCATATTTATTTTGTGTATAAATGAAGTTAAAAATTGTACATTTCCATAACGGATAGACTTGCACTCATACTTTGATGTCTGTCGTGTTTTAGCTATTTAAGCTGTCAAATTTTACATAACAATACATCCACTGGTAAATACTAACATTATACCATAATTGTATGTTGACAAATGCCATTATTTAAAGAAATTACGTCTGATTTTATAATTTCCCATGCTGTCCATCTGCTCAGCTGCTGGCCTATAATTCATAAAAGGCAGAACGGGGAGTCACTTAAAAGAAGCACATTGATCTGTATTTATCCACTTTTAAAAATAAATGCAGACAGAAAACACATAGTTTTTGTCTCTATTTATCAGTAAAAATCCGTAAAAACTGGGAGCATGAATCATAATACAGGGATATTTTGCTGACTGTCTGTTGCGAGGTGTATTGTGGCTTACAGATAACAAAGAGGGACTTGGAGCCCGCCTATTTCTTACCAGTGACAGGTGTTCCTTTTTGCTCTCATTTGGGTGCTGCTTATTTGTCCTAGTTTGTCAAACTTGTGTTTGCCTCTACAATGGACACTGCCTCTTTGGCGCTGCTTTGATGATCTGGTATCGTTTATTCCACGGTGTGCTTTTCAAGTGCTACTTCTTTCCTTTATGTGAAGCACGAGATGAGAGAGCATTTTTTGACCCTGTACCCTTGTGTATTTATCTCTCTGTGTTGCTCTCTGTCGCCCTCGAGGTTCTCCCCACCCCCTACATGTTGTGCTCACCGGAGTGCTTCTCCCCATTGCCTCCCACCACCCTCCCTGCTACCACACTCCACGTTGCTTACCCGACCTGACCACCATCCACTTGGCTGCTTTACCCCCATTTGTGAAGTTGCTTTACCTCTCCCGCCCTCCCCTGGGTTGCTTCTGCTTTCACAAACCCCTCCCGCCCTTCCCCTTGTGTCTTTGGCTGACCCACCCATCGCCCATGCTGCATTACATAAACATTACATGCTTGCCTTAAAGAAAGGCTTGGCATGTTTCATTTATTTCTTATAACTCCCGATGTAATTAAAAAGGAAATATAAAGAATGTATGTAATTATTAAACGCCGACATGTGTAGTGTGAGCAACTACAAAATGATGCGGAGCTTACATCAAATATTTTTTTTCTATCTTTTTATGTTAGCCATGCTGCATGCAACAGGAATGCTGTGCAACGTGGCTAAAAACTATTGGCATAGCCAAAGGGTTACAAAGGAGAAACCAGTTGGCTTTGCCAGTGCTTGTTTTTTCTGATGTTAGCATTACCTGAAAGAAATGACAGACTGGAACAAGATAGGTGGCTACACCCAGGAGCATCCTGATTACCATCCACGACATCTAGATAGAACAAAGTTTTGCACAATTTTTTCAATACTCTGATAGCAACAGCGCTAAAATTATATAACAAATACACAGCTCCTAATCACGAGGGTTACTGAATTGCTAAGGCTGCCTCTATTTAATGCCCTCTTGTTACTCTTTCTTCCAACCCCCTACTCTGCTTGTCTCTTTATCTTACTCTTTTCAAGTTCTTTTTCTTTCCTGTTTTCTCCCTTTGCCATAGGTTTCTTACCTTTCTCTTCCTCCTTCTTTCTCCCTTTTCTGCCTGGCTCCGATTTGCTCTGGGTGAAAATCTATTAATTACGAATTGGTCCTGGGACCTAGAAATGAGTGCTTGTGCCTGCCACCTGCAACTGCAGACACAAAGTAACCACTAAATATCAAACAACAAAGCATTTTTCAACTTCCTCCCCAGCTTAGAGGTACACCTTACATATGATACAATGGACAGCGAGGGAAAATAACAATAACCAGCCAGAAAGCGGGGGGAGTTCTTACCTGGCAATACAAACAGCAAGTCCACAATGGGAGAGCTTGCGGGCATGAAGATTCAGCGCGGCGTCTCCTCGAAACGGTAGACGCGAAGTAATGAAAGTGTATGGTCATACACTTTCATTACTTCGCGTCTACCGTTTCGAGGTTATTGTTATTTTCCCTCGCTGTCCATTGTATCGGCATTGACGCCGCTCACATTTTTCTGTTTCTCCAGACCCCGATACCGAAGGCATTTTTCCCTTGGATAAGCTGTTTTCTGCATAGCGACTCACCTCAATTGTTGTTAGCATTATTCCACCTGATCACATTTCGTTCCCTTCCCTCACAGATCCCTGTCAACCCTTGGAAACCTTTCCATGGTACGGTACGATATTGTTTGCCACGGCCACAGCTTTGGTCATTAACAGATCGGCCTGTCTGATTCTCTAAATTTATTTCCCAACAGAGTATTGTTGAATATCATTTCCTGGGTAAAACCCGCCCTTCCCCGTCCTTAGTTTCACTCAACCGGTAAGCTGTCTATTACTGTCATGTGAGACTTTTACCCGTGCGCTCCTCCTCCCCCCCTTAGCACTGATATGTACTTCCACGGCCCTCCACCCTGCCGACGTCTTATTACTTGCATAGTCATGCACTAGTGTTTAATTTTCTCCTGGACCATTAAGAGTCATTAAAATTCACTAATGGGACGCTGAGCCACTAGCCTTACTAATACAGTTTTAGACACTGCTTGTATGTAGCATGCAATACACTCCGCTGCCGTCGTCACTTTGGCATGGTATGAGTCATGCATGGTATACGCAGTTGTATCAATGGATTAATGTTTTAATGATATGTTTCATTCTTTTTGTGTTTCCCTTTTATTTGCATTTGTTCTACGGTACGGCATATTTACGTCTACATAAGTGATACTACTGTAAATTTGAACTTCTAAGGCAATTACCCTCTGTCCTGAGGATGAACCGATAATCATTGTGGTTCGAAACGTCGTCGACACAAATGCACTAAATCCATAGTTGATTTATACTTTTCATGCATATGTGTACAGTAAAGATTGTCTGTTATATGATTCACAATAATCAGATGACCTGCTATTGCCTACTATTTCCTTCTTGTTTATGTTCTTTCAGTGTGTTAGTCGGACATCGGCTGGTGTCCCACCTCTATCACACGCAGTGTTTTATTGTTTTATGACTATTTTGTATTATGGTAATAAATTGTCCGGCTGGACATTCCTCCAAAAATATACCTCCATCTGGTCTATATTCATCTCTGCTTAAATTTGTTTCCTTGCCTAAGGATCCCTGTCTTTGTAATAAAGTACCTACCCATAGTCCTTAGCCTATTGCGCCTTGGGTTCCCTTGTTTTTGTTTAATTATAAATTACTTGTTGCCATTCCTCTTCCCTAGCTGTGTCTTCCCTACTGCTCAGCCAGGATGAGTGTTGGAATGCGTGATGATGTCACGGAATGCTTGGGTGCCTGCTTAAGTCTGGAGTGTCAGTTGATGGATGCAGGCTGAGCAGCAGAGAGGCTGCTCCTGGTGGGGCTATACTTCCATCTACCTATCTTCTTCTACTAAACCTACCCTTGGAAATAAGCCTGAATAAACCTATCCTTTTTTATACATCTGGCCAACGGATTTCTATTTACAACAGAGTACCTACCAGCAGCTCCATTGGTGGGACTTATGTGAGGTACTTTCAGACCATCACACGTTTTTCCCACTGTGTACTTGCATATGGGGATTCAAGTGGGTTTGATAGACAAACTTCTCTTAAAATTGGACAGTAAAACCCGGTTCAGAGTAGCATTTTTGAAGCTATTTGCCATTACGACAATGGAGTACCTTCTTACCTGTGGGTTTTTAAAAATATTGGTCCAAAATCAGAACAGGTCCTTGTTGATATATTGTTACATTTACATTAGGGCCAGCCTCGTTGAATCTCTCTTTATAACTAGCATGGCGAGTTGTGGTATAATGCAGTTGCTGTTCTGTCATTGGTAGATCTAGTGCAGTAAGACCCACCTAGTTTGAGTTGCCTACCCACGGCATTGCCATAGCAATATCCTTACACTGCCATGTACCACCATCACCTCGATGTTTTAGGAGGCAACTGAGCAGTTTCACAATTCAACACATACTTTTGAAAATTACAGTTAAATATTTCTCAGATTTACGGTTAGTTTACTTTCTGTTATCAAAGAACCTGATTAACATGCTCCAATTCAACCGTTTTGCAGGGTTTTAGCTACCACTTTAAAGTAGGAGCTGTTTATGATGAACATTTGTAAGCAGAGGTATCACTTTTTTTAGGAGATACAAATGTAATTCTTATTACCAACTGTGGTATTATTAAACAAATAAAAATGGATTTTCAATTCAATAAATCGCTATTTCTGTTGAAAGCATACCCTTCTTGTAAGCATGTATGTCAAATACATGAAAAGGCACTAAACGTATCCCCACAGATCAGGCACCGCTGCTAACAGAAGCATCATGATAGCATTTACCTCAACATATCAGTGAAGCAGGATTCTGATTTAGATCTATTAAATCGCCATTTTTAAGCTTGGCTTCATAGTGCCGTGGCTAATAACCTAATGCTACCATTCTTTAAAAATACACTGTGAGCATTGGTTCCACTCAGAGGAGTTTTATGGTCTCATCACATGGTACTGGCTCCTTGGTTTATCATTCCACAGCCTATGGAGCGCTTGCACTCCCATGCATGAGGGAATATTTTACATTCCAAAAGTAAGATGACAGGGACCATTTTACATCTCAAATGTACTGCGAGTCTAACACCTTACATTATTTATCTCATAGATGAACCGTTCGACAGAAAAAAAAATCCACTGCTGCAAGCATTTTTAAATGTTTAGTTAGTACTCGAAACGTAAAACGCGTTGCCGTTACCCAATGCTTGTTATTATTGGGGCTATGCCCTATTTTTCGTTTAGACGATTGCCCTGAAGAAGTAAAACAAGCAAAAACATCTCTAACTTGGCTCCTTGAGGACCCCACAGTCCATGATGTGATCACAAAACTTTACTTTCTGTCACTAACAATATATTGTAAAGAACTGGTCAAGTCTATTTACAGTAGCTTGAATGATTCTTCAATATGGACATGTTGCTAGGTGCACCCTAAACAGCTTAGTATTTTTACAATCCACTGAGAAGGCAAAAGCAAATATTCGCGGTTAAAAATGCTTGCCTCCGAGGTCGATTCTGATGATAAACCACTGGCAGTAACAACACTTTCGCTGGGCTCTATTTTTAGTGTGGTCGTGCAGCGATAAGCCAACGAGATGTTCTATTGGATAGCCGCATCGTGTAAGGAGCGAGGCACGTGTCCCATGAGACAGGAAGTAAATTCACTCCTCCCTATTTCCTGTCATAAATCTCACGTGTCCCGGTGTTTGTGTGACACATTAATAAGGGCTTCCTTTTAAATGTCTCAGCTGAGAAATGCAGGCACAATGCTGCAGTGCGACGCATCTGGATAAGTGCTCGGACGGCCATCAAAATGGAAACTAAAGTACCTCATGCCTGACATTCCAGTGAAATAGGCCTAAGCAGTCATACGTCTTCATGTGTCTAGTGTCCGACTATGCAGTGCATTGGCAGCTGGATGGGTCACTGCTTCTGCTTTTGTCTTGTTCAGCATGCCTATGTGTTGTAACTTGCAATGTTTCTGTTCACCCCATTCCAAGTTTCCCCCCTACCTGTTCACAGACTATGGTACAGTCCGCTTGACAGCCCGGCGCTCGCTATGGAATGTTGACAGAGCGAGCTGGGTTCCTACTTGACAAGCTGACGGCATTGTGAGTGTTTACTTCAAGAATAAAGATATTATCTAAGCCAGCTGTGTACCTCCTTACTACAATTCTTGGCGACGAGGTGAGGAGACTGTGCCAGGGATAGTGCATGCCGTCTCCCTGGTGTGAATTTAGTGCTTGTCAACGTAAAGGAAGAAGACGGAGTCCTTGGCGATCGGCAGGTGAAGGGGCCGGTGACCGCTGTGAACGGACACGTGTGAATAGGAACACAAGTAAGGACAATTGAAATCATATGCGAGTCGGACCTGAGCAAGGTGCTGGTGAGTTTTTGACGGAGGCTGAAAGGAGGTTTATTCCTGAGGGATGGCAGCTCACACGGGTGCTAGGTCGCGCACCATGAACTCGGACTGACTGTCGTGGGAATGTGCTTGTGAGGGGAGCTGTTACCAGGCTCCAGGGTCCAGCGCGAAAGGAGGCTTGCTCGTGTGCCAGGTAGGGCACAGAGGGCGTCCTGTTTGAGTGAGCGGAGTTGAGGAGAACTCTCGTGTGTCGAGTCGGGCACAGGGGGCGTCTTGTCGAGGAGAGTGAAGGCGGGGGTTAAAGTTAGCCGTTTCTGAGAGGCGTTTTGTGAAGGATTTAGAATTGCCTAAGGGGCAGCCAGCGGATCTGCAGACTACCCAGTAAAACGCGCTGCGCCCTTGATTTACCACAGAGCGCGGAGCTTATTGAGGATCGCTTGAATGAAACGGCGCCCTGACTAAGCTTTGGCGCGAGGCAGCGCGCTTACCGGCAGGCTTCCACACGGAAGAATCACGGATCAGCAGACTCGCTGTTCACTCACTTTGACTGCATAATTGTTCGCTTGGAGAAAGCGGTACTTGGAGCAAGGTGACAGTATTTTAAACCGGTCATACGCAGTCACCAGAGGGACATATCCTTTCTTCGTTCTGACAGGAACTGCTTCAAGGAAAACCTCCCCACAGGAAGTTCCCGCCAGGTTGGGAGGAGGCGGGCATATCCATTGGATCACAGAGCAAAATCTGTGGAAGAAGAAAGGGGACTTACTATACTATAGAGTTAAGGCTAATTCCCCATGTGAGGCACGAGATTGCGTGGCTGTTGGAAAAATAGAGTGTGGGTGCACAAATGGTCGTACTGAAGTAGGATTTTTCTCATTGATCGTTTCAGTGCAGTTTTTTTTATTATATATTTGTCCATAGAGTGAGAGGAAAGGTCTTGCAGGAATTTAGGGCATCTTATGGCAATGGCAGGCGCGGGCATGAGTCAGCCTCCACCCTTTCTCAATGAGTTAGGAGAACCAGTTATCCCCCGGAGAAGATGGGAAGGTATTTTCAAATCTTATCTAATAGCCATAGGAGGTAGCAATTACACCAATGTACGTAAACAACATATACTGCTTCACAATCTAGGCACACAAGGGAGGAAGATCTATGAAGATATAACGGGGAGGTTGGTGGAGGATGATCAAGAGGAAGTGGAGGAAGGTGTCAATGTCTATGAAAGCACATTGAGGGAATTGGCGTCTCACTTCAAGGAGAAAATAAATGTGGTGATGGAAAGGCATAAGTTTTTTAAGAGGGTGCAGAAGTGGGAGGAGAGAGTGAGTGCGTATGTTGCTGTGCTGAGAGGATTGTCAGCCACATGCGAATTTGGGCAACTCACAGACTCATTGATTAGAGATCAACTGGTGAGATGTACCAACGACACCAAGACTCAAGAGGAGTTACTTACCAAGAACCCCAACCTAGAGGAAGCCATAAATATAGCTAAGGGCCTAGAACACACCGCGCGATGTATGAGAGAAATGAAATCGCAAGAGGGGGCAAACAAGGAGAGGGCAGAAAACAAGGCTAGCACGGAGGGAGAAACTGTCTGTAAAGTAGGGGACAAGAGTAAAGAGATGAACCGCAGTACATCTAGTTCTATGGTATGTTTTAAATGTGGGAGTCCCAACCATTTAGCCAATAACTGGAAGTGCCCAGCGAGAAATGTGCAATGTAGAAAGTGTAACAGGTGGGGGCACTATTCTAAGGTATGTAAGGCTCCCGGCAAGGCAGTGCACGTCATTGAAGATTCCCCCCAGGATGAGGAAGGGGAAAAATCCTATATTTTCCAAGTGGGGGATGATGATGAAAATAATGATGACATTTACCCTAAATGTGATGTATTGCTTGATGGTGTGAAGTTTAGCATGTATGCCGATTCATGTTCCCCTTACACTTTGGTAGATAAGAAAATGTTTGAAGATAAATTTGCAGACCAACCTGTCAATATGATGCAACCTGACATCAGTCCCAAGGGATACAACAAAGGGAAAATTCCACTTGAGGGCATGGTGACGATGAGAAACTCATTTAAAGATAGACACACGGTGGGGAAAGTGTATGTTTCCACTAGTGGCTCGACCTTATTGGGCTGGAAGCACCAGAAAGAATTGGGTATGAAACTGGATCCGAACAACAAAGAGCAGGTGTTGTTAATTGACCCGGTAGGCATAGCAGGGGACCTTACTGAGGAGTTTAAAGAAGTATTCAGTGACAGGTTGGGTGTATTTATATACTATATGCACAAGATCATTCTAAAGGAGGGGGCAGAACCAGTAGTGCACAAGACTAGATCCATACCATTGCGCATGAGAGAGCCCCTCCAGCAGGAACTTCAGAGACTGGTTAGTCAAGGAGTGATCACAGAAATTGAGAGTTCCGCCTGGTTGGCCCCAATCGTGATCACGGCCAAGGATGGAGGGAAAAGCATAAGACTCTGTGTGGACCTGAGGGATCTTAATGCGAACATTCTGGTGGACAGGTTCCCTTTTCCCAGGATTGGTGAAATGTTAAGCACTATAAGGGGGGCCAGGTATTTTAGTGTGCTGGACTTGTCCTCTGCCTATTACCAAATTAAGCTACACACGGATTCTCAACTACTTACGGCATTTACCACCCCTTTCGGAAATTTCAAGTTTCTACGCATGCCCTTTGGTTTGGCGTCAGCGGCTGCGGCCTTCCAAAGAGTCATGCAACATGTGTTAAAGGACTGTAGGAACACCATCTGTTTTCAAGATGATATACTGATTTTCGGTGGTTGCGAGGGCGAGCACAACGAGATGGCAAAGAAGGTGTTGGGAAAATTGAAAGAGGTAGGATTCACCACCAAACCTTCCAAATGCAAGCTAGGAGTATGTGCGGTGGACTACCTAGGACACACCTTGTCTGAAGAAGGTATCAAGCCTAAGCACGACTTGGTCAGAGCAGTGAGAGATGCTCCCACACCCAAGAGCAAAGAGGACATTCTGTCGTTCCTGGGGCTTGCTGAATACATGGCCAAGTTCATCAAGGACTTTGCTATGGTATCACAGCCGCTAAGAGACTTGATAAAAAAAACAGCGTCTTTACTTGGGGAAAGGAGCAAGAGATGTCCATGCAGTGCATAAAAAAGGCAATCATCGAAGCCCCGTTTATAGGAAAATTTGACCCGAATGGTACAACCATCATCGCGACTGATGCCAGCAACAGAGGAATCGGGGCGACGCTGGCGCAGAGAGAAGGGAATAAGGTCAATGTTGTGGCCTTCGCTTCAAGAACCCTCACTGCATCAGAAAATAAATATTCGACCATAGAGAAGGAAGCTCTAGCGGTCTATTGGGCTATCTGTCACTACAAGTTTTTCATCTGGGGAATTCCATTTGAAGTACAGACCGACCATAAACCACTGGTCTCGCTGTTCACAAAGAAGGACATGGAAAGCATGACGCCCCGCATAGCTAAATGGGCTGTGGGTTTGCAAGCCTACAATTTCAGAGTATCCTACATTCCCGGGCAACAAAATAGGGTGGCGGATTTCCTATCAAGAGCTCCTACAGAAGGAGAGGAGGATGAAGAGTTAAGGAATGGCTCAGTTCTGGAGCTGCGTTTAGCGGCGGTGGAAAAGGATGCATGGGCAACCCAGATGGAACAAGATGAAATACTTAAGAAGGTGAAGAGACATATTCTCACGGGATGGCCAAAGAAGTGCAAGGACGTGGAAACAGGCATTCAACCCTATTGGAATGTGAGGGAAGATCTATCTATAGAAGGAGATTTCATACAGAAGTCCGGGAAACTAGTCCCGCCAGAAGCTTTAAGAGGCCAGATAGTGGATCTAGCACACGAAGGACATTTAGGCCGCAGTTTGAGCAAAGCTAGACTGCGTATGGACTACTGCTTTCCAACAATGGACAGGGAGATGGAGGACAAGGTGCGCGATTGCTACGCGTGCAGTTTGAGTGACAAGTCAAAGATCACGAGGAGAGCACCTTTGTCACCTGTGGAAGTTCCCGAGGCTCCGTGGAACAAGCTAGGCTTCGACATAGCCGGACCTATCCATGGCAAAGGGCCCCAAGACTGGTATCTTCTGGTCCTGGTGGACTACTTCTCAAGCTGGATAACCTGCAAGATGGTCCACAACGTGAACACCAAGGCGATCATCGAGTTCCTGAAAGAGGTGTTCTCAAGAGAAGGAATGCCCTTAACACTGGTGACAGACAATGGCGTGCAGCTGATCTCAGAAGAGATGAGGGAGTTTCTCAAGGACTGTTCCATAATCCACACCCGCACACCACTGTATTGCCCCAAGGCTAACGGCAAAGTGGAGAGAGTAAACCGCATGCTGAAAGAGTGCATACAGTTGGCTAATCAAGCGGGGGAGAACATCGAGGAAGCCATAAGAGACATGTTGTGGGTGTACCACACTACGCCCAAGTCTACTACAGGTTGCACGCCTTTTGAGTTACTAAGGGGAAGGAAAGCTGGCACTAAGCTGACACCCAGTTGGATGGGGAGAAAACAAATAGAGGAGGCCGACCCCAAGGAGATCAAGAGGAGGATTGAAGCAAATCAACAGAAATACAAGGAATGGTACGATAAGAAATGGGGAGTAGGGAGAGAGAGTTCCAGCTAGGACAAAGAGTTTATGTGAGGAAACCGGAGAGACTGGGAAAAGGGGGTGACAAGTTTTATGCCTCTAACGCCATCAAAAAACAAATTAGGAACACTGTAGTCATGGAGGATGGCAGATTATGGAGCCATGATCGAGTGGTTCCCGCTGGGGGGGAAAAACCCAGGTCAGACACCAGAAGGTTGGAGGGTGGGGACATCAGTGGTGGTATCAGACAAGACAGGAAGAGTGATAGACCTAGGATCTCCCCTCAGTGGCACAAGCATTACCTCATGAGATAGTAGCTAGCAGGTAGCTCCAGGTACCCCGGAGGGTCCTCGGTTAAAGACTCCTAACCAGGACCTGGGTGAGGCAGCCACTCTCCCCAACCATAGGTGAGAGGGCAGTATCTAACGCCACCCTTCTTCCACGCACCTGACTTCTCTTATTTCCTTAGGAAGGATGATGTGTTGTAACTTGCAATGTTTCTGTTCACCCCATTCCAAGTTTCCCCCCTACCTGTTCACAGACTATGGTACAGTCCGCTTGACAGCCCGGCGCTCGCTATGGAATGTTGACAGAGCGAGCTGGGTTCCTACTTGACAAGCTGACGGCATCGTGAGTGTTTACTTCAAGAATAAAGATATTATCTAAGCCAGCTGTGTACCTCCTTACTACACTATGCCTCCCAACACTACTGGTTTTGAGTCACAAAAGAAGACAGGTTGTATCGACAATAGGAAAGGAATAATAAAGAAAAATGCTACTAAAATAGACCCATTACAGTGCTTCAATGAGGGTGTGAACTCGTTAAGGCAAGCACTTGGAAAGTAAGAGGTCGAATTGTTTGGTACATCAATATAAGTGGATTTACCGGGTGACTGAAGTTTCACAGACCTACAAGAGATCTTCATTTTTGAATAATGTTGATTTTAAACTCAGCTATTCCTGAAACGCGTACGGTAATATGTAACTTCACTGAATATGTGCAAACAAGCATCCAAAATCTCACTGGAAAAAAATAAAAGTAGCGGTCCCAAACTTAAAACTAGCTGCAAAAAAGGGGGGCGCTAGAGGGCGCCGAGCGAGATGGCCGCACGTCAGTGAGGCTCCGCCGAGACCATCAAATATTCGCCCATTTATCCTTTGCAACCCGGGTTCTGAACCCCGTAACCGAGATGCGCACCACCCTCTGACTCTGGGGGTATGCCGAGGTGCTTTTAGCCTGGCTGACAGCGGCTGGTACCTTCCCTGGAGACGGGCGGCCCTGCACGGAGATCGCGCCTGTGGAGCATCGGCCTTTCGATTTGGGACCGTCCTGCGGAGCACCGGGCTGGGGGACTCCTCTGCTGCCTACGGGAAGTCCCTGGAGTGAGGAGCATCCGACGCCGGGGGCGACGACGCTGGTGTGGACCCCGCCGGGAGGCGCCTGGATCTCGACCGGTCTACCCGGCCCTGCTGGTGGTGGTGAGTGGGGCGAGGCTCTACATGAGCCCGGGGCTGCGGAGGCGGCGCAGGGCCGCGCTAGGCCAAGCCACGCGAGCTGTGGCCGGCGGGGGCACGGGGGGGAGGCCTAAATAACGACCGGGTGGCGGCGCTGGGATCCCCAATTGGCGGGGGCGCCGGAGGATTGCCATTCTCTGCATTTGCGTGGCGGCTGGGCATACCCATATTGGCGCGCTGGTCTCACCAGGCGCCATTGCACTGTCTGACCCGGGCTGAGGATTGCTGCAGAATCGCGACCACACTCTTGGGGCAACTGGTATGCGATAAGTAACTCTCAGGGACACCTTCCCTGATTTATAGCGTCTGCGCTTCTAGAGACGAGGGGGGCTGCACCGGCTGCCACCATGGGCAGGACGGAGAGAAACCAGCCAAAGATCACGTTTGAGGCAAAAAAAACGGCGCTCATGTCTTCCCAGGCGCCGAATGACTCTGAACAAGGGGGGGCAGCTGGGGGCACCCCGAATTTAGAGACAACATTGCTGGCTATGCAAAAGACCCTACAGTCCATTGAAGGCACCATGGAATCTGTAAATCACCGCCTCGACCACATGGCGTCACAATTTGACCGCCAAAACGAGCGGATGGGGGAGGTGGAGCAGAGAGTATCTGCCACGGAGGACGGCCTCGCCACAGTCTCGACTAAGGTTTTCAACATGGAGAGGGTTTTGGCGGTCATACAGGCAAAGAATGAGGAGTTAGAAGGGAGGTCCAGAAGGAACAATATTCGCGTCACGGGCCTGCCAGAATCCACGAATGTTGGCCGGATGGAGAATTACATGGAACGTATGCTGATAGATATTTTTGGGGAGGATCAGTTGTCTAGAGTCTTCATTGTGGAACGCGCCCATCGCTCTCTGGCGAAACGACCAGTACCGAGGGCGCAACCGCGTCCCATTGTGGCCCGGATCTTGAATTATAGAGATCGGGATACTATTCTACGCCTTGCCAGGGAGAAGGGGTCCATTGAGTACCAAGGTAACAAACTTGAGTTCTATCCTGACTTTACTATGGCGGTACAAACAACGCGTAAAGAATTTGCCACAGTGAAACAGCTATTGCGCGCTGAAGACATCCAGTACGCCATGTTGTACCCTGCTCGCCAGCAGGACGAGGTTGCCTGATTTATTACGTATAATCCACCATGGGAGGGGCCCGACTATATAGTCCTACACTAGTACTTCTTGATTGCTTTCCTGTATGTAGACACTGACCATTCCTGAAGAACCATGTTGTCTGTGCTGGCAAGTACTGTCTCTGCACGTGCCGACGTGGGGCATGCATACTGGCCCGTGGTACCGACTTTCGCTCACTGTATGGGCCCTGCGTCCTATAGAAAATGTCGGGGCCTGGCCTGATGGATACGGTCGGAGTGGGAAGTACACGCACATTGTGCTATTTGCTTGTGACAATGACCATACAAGTTGACGCCTCTGCTAAACCATGAGTGTGTTAATGGGAACCCTGTGGTGCTGTATTGCTATTTGGCTGTTATTTGTCTTTACTGTGATCATACAGAAGGGGTGATGGGGTCGGGGTTGTTTGTTATTGAGAATGGTCTGCACTCTCGTTGGATCTCTGACGGGAGTTGTGTGCCGCTACGCCCCCGGATATGGGAGATCCCCACACACAGTTGTTTGCATTGTTGGGGGTTGTAAGGGGGGGGGTGAGGGACGGCTTTGGCAGGTTGGGAATGCTGAAGTGGGTGGTGGGCTCAGGGGAGGGTTTTTGGGGCTTGACGGGGGGTTGCTGTTCTTCCTGGTCAGTGGTTGGAGATCTGTGATGACTGTGAGATGAGCAGAGCATTGTTGGTATTTGTCTGATTTAATTTGCAGAGATGCTCACGAACTTTCTGGGTTGCTGGGAAATGACTCCTGGGTTGGCGAGTGGGGGCTGGGTGACGTCTACTGGCTGCTAGGTTGCTTGGAAGTTTGGCAGTATGGAGAGGGGGGGTAAACTTACCTGTATTACTTGGAATGTGCGGGGACTCAACCGGCCGAAAAAGACTAGACAGATGCTTGCGTTCCTGAATAGACATGACGTGCAGGTAGCCCTTCTTCAGGAAACGCACCTTTGGGGGAGGGCAGCTGAAATTGTAGGTAAGCAGTGGGCGGGAGTTCGGCTAGCTACGGCCTATTCCTCATATGCACGTGGAGTGATGATCTTGATTAAAAGAAATGTAACATTTGAAGTACTTCATGAGGAGATTGACCAGGATGGTAGGTATATCATTGTGCAGGGCAAATTGTGCGGTACACTGGTCACCATTCTTAATGTGTACGGGCCGAATGTCGATGATCCTGAATTCTATGTTGCTCTCTGGAAAAAAAATGTATATGCTTCCCCCATCGGCTGTCCTCTGAGGAGGTGATTTGAATGTCACGCTGGATGTTGAATTGGACAAAAAACAGGATAGGCCCTGCGTGAGAAAGAAGGCTGCGGATGCGGTATGTGAGGGTATGAGTGGGCTGCAGTTGCTGGATGTCTGGAGATTGCGGCATCCGAACAGACGGGAGGGAACGTGTTACACATCAGCGCATGATACGTGGTCGAGATTGGATTACTGGCTAGCGACTCGTGATGTCACTGGATGGGTGTTGGATGTGGAACATCTGCCTCGCACTATCTCCGATCATGCCCCTGTTCGACTGGTGCTGCGGTTGCCGACGCATGCGCCAGCTCCTTTTACCTGGCGTCTTTCCCCTGGTGTGTTGTCGGATCAGGTATTGCGAGTACGACTACGTCAGATCATTGAGGAGTTTTTTGCGAACAATGTGGGGTCTGTTGATACTGTCAGTACTGTATGGGAGGCCTTTAAGGTGACTGTGAGAGGAGTGTGTATTGGTCTTAGATCAGGGGTGCTAACGTCAATTAAGGGATCCATGTCCAGACTGGAAAACGAATTGTTAGTTCTGGAACGCCGGCTGGAGGAATGCTCGGGGGAATCATTATTGGCTGACATTAGATCGAAGGTCACTGAATATAACGAGCTGGCGGAGCAGGAGGTGAAATTCCTTTCCAAACACACTACAGCTAGATATTATGGTGAAGGGGGTAGGCCGGGGAAGGGTCTAGCAGACCGGGTGAGGGACCCCTGGGCACGCCACTGCACTGTGCAGGAGATTGTAGATCGTGGGGAGGTAGTGACTAGTACGGATGGTATTCTAGCCTGCTTCACAAAACACTACTCACAACTATATGAGCACAGGGACACGGCAGATGTGGAGGAAATAAATAAGTATTTTGAGGACATCGCTTTGGTGTGGTTGTCCAAGGGACAGCAGGACTTCCTTATGCATCGTATCACTGAGGAGGAGTTCAGGGAGGCGATTGCCGCTCTCCCGAATGGCAAGGCGGCTGGCACAGACGGTCTGCCCTCTGAATTCTATAAAGAATATGCAGATTTGTTGATACTGCACTTGGCGATGGTGCTAGAGGATGCGTTTGACTGCGGCCGGCTGCCTACGACAATGAGAGAGGCGCTACTAGTAGCGTTGCCCAAACCAGGAAAGCCCCTTAATAAATGCGATTCGTATCGCCCTCTCTCCCTCATAAATACTGATGTGAAAATAATAGCCAAAATTTTAGCCACGAGATTGCGTTTACTCCTCCCGGTTATGGTCCTGCCGGATCAGTCGGGATTTGTTCCTCTCCGGTCCACTACTCACAATTTGAGGGCTCTATTCGCTGTGTTACACCTGCTTAAACCAGACCTGGCTGCGGTGGCGGTCCTGCTGGACGCTGCCAAGGCCTTCGATTCGGTGGCATGGAAATATATGATAGCTGTCCTGCACCGCATGGGGGTGCCCTTTTTCTTTACGTCACTGGTGACTCTCCTGTATACAGAACCCATAGCGAGAGTGAGGGTCAATGGTCATGTCTCTTCCCCATTTCTGATTCAGCGGGGAACGAGGCAGGGGTGCCCTCTCTCGCCTTTGCTTTTTGCTATTGTGATGGAACCGTTGGCCTGTATATTACGGCAGAGGTATGCGGAGGCGACGCTGAAATTCCCTCTTAGGTCTTTGGCAGTGTCCATGTACGCTGATGACATGGTCCTGTATGTGCGAGAACCGGCAGTGTACCTAGAAAACATACTGAGAGAGTTCATCAGGTTTGGTCGTCACTCAGGTCTGACCATCAACTGGGATAAATCTGTTGTACTGCCCCTCACGGACGCCACCCGCCAGATTCCCTTGGAATTCCCGTTGGAATGGGCGACAGAGTCGGTTCGGTATCTGGGCGTCTGGGTACACCGGGACTGCCAAGAAATTATAAGGGCTAATTATGGAGTGGCCGTCTCTAAGCTGGAGGATCAGGTGGCACGGTGGACTCGTCTCCCTCTGACTCTGGCGGATCGGGTGTCTTTGATTAAAATGGTGGTACTACCGAAATTCCTCTATCTCTTTGTCAATATACCTGTCCCACTGAAATCCCACTTCTTTGCTAGGCTGCGCTCCCTTCTAATTACGCTCACATGGGCTGGTAAGAAGCCGCGTGTAACGTGGGAGGTATTAACCAAGCCATACGAACTGGGGGGCTTCGCTGTACCAGACATGAAGCTCTATTATCTGTGTGCGCAAGCACATTTCGCGACGTACTGGATAGGTGCCCCTCCGTACACCCCACATGTAGCGCGTGAGGCCAGCGCTGTTCGGCCGCGTCCCCTGAGGGCCATGATAGTTAATGACCATTCGGTGTTTGATAAGGGAGAGATTGACACAGTGAAATCCACGGCGACTGCCTGGAGGGAGCTGGGCAGACGGGCAGCCAGGTTGCCATTATATGCGCCGGCTATGCCGCTTCTCTATCACTCAGACATTTCGGTGTCGTGCGAGGTTGGAGGGCTGCAGGCTCTGCGGGAAGCTGGGCTACAAACTATGGGAGACCTCTTCACTGGGGCCTCGTTTATCTCGTTACAGGCCATGACGGCTCGATCAACTAATGCGGCTATGTCTACCTTTACGTACGTTAGGCTTCGGGCTGCTGTTTCTGCCCTGTATCCTAACTACCCGGAGGAACCGTTGACACTCGGGGCCTTACAATTGCTCTACACCACTACGGACAGGGCTAAGTTGCTTTCTAAACTGTACCGGGCGGCGCAGGAGGATGAGGGGGGTGGTGCGGTGCTGGCCAGGGCTCGATGGGATAGGAGCCTACCAGAACCACTAAGTGATGCTGAATGGAACGAAAGTTGTACTATGACTGGGGGATACGTGATTAACGGCAATTTTTGTCTTCTTCATTATAAGTATGTGCATCAATGGTACTACACACCGGTGCAGCTGGTACGGTATGGCCTTCGAACGACTGCTCGGTGTGTCCGGTGCGGTGAGGATGACGCTGACTTTGTGCACCTGGCCTGGGGATGTTCGCGTGTGTATGATTTCTGGAAGGCGGTGACGGAGGCTCTCACTGCCATGACATCGACTGCAGTTGCGTTGGATGTGCGCCTATGTCTCTTGGGAATAGCCTCTGGTGTACCAGCAGGGTCGAGACGTTTCATTGTACTGGCACTCCAATTGGCTAAACGAAGAGTGGCTATGGGGTGGGGGGGGGAGGAGAGCGCCAGATGTGCAGTTGTGGCTGACTGACGTGGCTTATTGCAGAGATCAACTGAATTGTTACTATGAGTGGCTGCCAGAGACTACACGCCCGCAGGATATCTGGGCTCCATATACGCAATACATGCTTTCTTTAGCTGATACTGATAGCGACAGCAGTGTACATGCCGGATTATTGGACGGAAGGGGTGAACCTGCATGAGTGATACCTGCGAAAGAGAGTATAGAAGGTCGCGCTTAACATGAGTAGACCATAGCCCTGTCTAAAGAATCCACATGAACCATGAGAGACTGGTGCGGCCCCGAAGTTGTTTGTATACCCGCTACATTACGTACCAAGCTGAGAGTACATCTTACTGTCTCTATACCCTGTTTACTAACCCCTTGCCACTCTGGGGATGTGAGACTCTTTGACGATATACCTACATGATTTGGAATGCTCGCCAGGACCAGGATCGGGTTTGCATGGGTGGGAGTTGGGGATTGTTGTTGCTTGAGTTTAGTTTAAACCACTGTAAAATGAGACCGAGATTCCATAAGGACGATGAGGCCACAGACTTATGATGTACGTAGAACATTACAGTTGGATAACCTGATGTGCCTTCACATGCTGTGCCTATCCATGTTATGTAAGTACGCTATGGATGCCTATTTCTGAGCTCAGCCCCCCTGGCTGGAACACTGGTTGCGGCCGGCCCCACCAGAGGGTTGTAGGCACTCAGCTGTGTATATGTATAATGTGCAATAAAGGTCTTACAAAAAAAAAAAAAAAAAAACTAGCTGCAAAAAAACCCCGCCCACTTCCTTCAGCAGCTACACGCACCCTGCCTAAAAGACCCAGCCTTGCACTGAGTCATATTTAGGAGGACCGAGCGAGCTGGGAGGGAAAACAAAGCTGGCGCTTGTTTATCACACACAGGAAGCCTGAAAACGGCGCACGGGGCTGAGGAGTTTACAGTGAATGCAGCGAGCGCGTTCGCGTGCGCGTCCTCGTTTCGAATCGCCTCCAAGGCGATGCGCGCGGCCAGGAATGTCTCCTGGAAAGGAGACACGGCCACAATAAGTTCTCGGCGGAGACGCGCTTCCGCGCGTTCAGCCGAGCCCTAAAAACAAAAACGCCATGACGTGGCCCGTGGTGGCTGCTTTTTAGAGGTTTTTTATTACTTTCTGCCATGCTGCACAGCAACTGTTCTCTTTTTCCCCCACATCCTCAGTTTACTGTGTTGACACCCACCCAGCGGTGTAGGAAGAGGGGTGCAGTGGGTGCGGGCGGCCCCGGGTGTCATCACTGAGGGGGGTGTCAAAATGGCAAAAATATGCGTTTTAAACACATATTTTTGCCATTTTGTCAAGCCGGGGTTGACAAGAAAGTTTCCGCACTGGGTACCACCTGACCTTGCTACGCCACTGCCCCCCACCCACCCAGTGTGTTGCCTCCCATCCTTATTCTCTCCATGTGGCTTTCTGCCAAAAATAAAACAAAAGCACTATGACACAACTAGCACTGGCTGCATTATATTGCTTTTTTTTTGCTTCCAACCATGCAGCAGTGTTGTACAACATGGCTACAAAACATTGACAGAGCTTACACCTCTCCTAAGCAAAACCTATTGGCAGAGTGTCCCACTGTCTTTGAACTACATCATTGCCATCACCTCTCCCTCACTTACAGATACTGTAAATTAAGCTGGTCCTGACAACTTGTGCCGGGAAGACACACAGACCCTCAATGATGCTAAATGCATGCAAGGTCAGCAGTCAGACATTTAGCAAGAGTTGTTAATTCACTTACTGGGACCAGTCCAGCTTACTTCGCAATCAGTGAGCATTACGTCTGACAGACTGTTACTGTGATTTAAATACAATAGGTCCATAGGACGACAATAATTGGATGCAATGTCAAGGACACAGTGTCAATGGCAGAACGCGTCCTCCTTTTAAGCAGGGCCACAGCACTGTGACAACATTCCTTTTGTGTGATGAATGTAATATTTGAAGGACCAATCCATTTGTAATGCTATTATATTGAAATCAAGGGCACAGATCACAAACTGAACACCATGATCGAAGTGTCATTTACGTCAATGCTTAAAATGTGTCCATCACATTAGGCTCCCTGTTTTAAATCATGGGGCTCTACAGTGCACATTACATGGGGGCATTTTATCAAGGGCTTTATCTCCGCTTTTTTGGCTTTAAAAGCCAAAGAAGCGGAGATAAGAATATTGCCCTATCACCAACAGGGTACTAACATGCAAAATCGCATGCTAGCACTCTTTTCCACTACGCTTCCCTTTGCATCTCTAATGAGATGCAAAGTGGGCGTTCCAGAGCAAAATAATAGGAGAAATGTCGCTAAGCGACATTTCTCCTATTATCAAGCTTCACGCTAACCCTGTTAGAGACAAAAAAGCAGCACTAACCACGGTTAACGCTGCTTTCTTACGTCTGCTAATTTTCAGATTTAGCCATGTAATCCAATGATTTCCAGCGATAATCACACTGTTTGCCAGCTAACACATGGATTCCTATCGCTTGGGACATAAACGTTGCTGATAGCATGCTATCTCCGTGATGGAATCTAGCGTTAGCCTGCGATAATTATCCTCACGCTAAAAGGTCTGAGCAATAATTATCGCAGGACCTTCCTAATATGCCCCTCGTTTTTTGCGGAAATGGTTGTTTGTCACAATGCGAAACACAAAAGTGTGCTTCCAACCTATTGTAGCCTAAATGTGAACTACTAAAATATCGGGAAAGTAAATATTTTTAGGTAAGTATAGATTTTATAAATGTACATCGATCTGGCGTTAAGTAAGTGAATCTTTACTTACCTTACATTATCTCAACTTTGTGATATTTTGATGTTGTAAATTCTATTTTTTATTTGAATCTGTTTTATTGTTTTTTTCAATTGTCTTTAGCTCATACATTGTAGTCATGCTTATGACAGTTACAATACAGGGTTTTATGGATAACATAAATTACATACAGGCAATTTGATCAGTGTTTTACAGCATGTCGCATAATATGATAATACAGTGTGCGCGCATACATACGAGTTATCGCTGGTGAGCACCAGCAGGTGTTACTTTTAATGCTTACTTTAGCAACAGATTTAAACGGTTCTGCTGTAAGGTACCATATTGTAACAGACATTTTGTTTGGAGCTATTAGATAATAGGATGCATTTTACATTCTGTTTAATAAACAGCATTCATATTTAAGCAGTTAGTCTCAGCTCTCTTGTAACATGCGCAGTATGTAGGTACATTGGGGTCATGTTGACACTTCCCTGTGATAGCATATTCTCCTAGAACACCATATGGTCGACAAACTCACTTTTGATGTTCGATATTCTAGCTAGAGGTCCTGCACATCTAACCTGGGCTTCTATTGGAATTCTATAGCGCATATTATCAAGCCCCTTTTTGCCACTTTAGCGGCAGTTTCCTGCCGCTAAAACGGCGATAATTTTAACAAGCTTCTTGCTAATATGCCCCTAAGGGATCATGATGCTTAAAACTTGATGTTCAGCTAGTGCATATGTAAGACATCTACGTCATAGTTTGACATCACCGTTCATGAGCCCACAATAAAGCTTCCTTTATTCAATTTCAAAATGGGGGCTTTTATATGGGTATTGGATGACTTGGATGTGGGGGGCTTCATTCTGGCTCTCAAGGGGCATTGAATCTACTGGAAATAGTTAAAGATGCCCTTCTCCGGTCATAGGGAGTGAGGCGTCAAGTTCAATAATTAGGGCAGCCAGGAAGATGAATAATGAGATAAGCAGAGGCATTGATATTGATGGTAGACCAGATGCAGTGGCACAGGCCGCCTTCAGCATTGGTGGTGCGGCAATCTTTGTTGGCGCCCCCCCCTTATGAGCTCCGGCGCCCCCCAATGAGCTCCTTCTTCACAGATTTGTTCACTACCACCTTTAAATGGGCCTCTCATCTTACCTTAGCCCCTCTCTCACATGTATTTATCTTATAGCACTACGCATCCCCGTTTCGACTGTCAGAGTCCTTTACATCACAAATACAGGGACAATGAGTCATACAAGTGTGTAAATAAATGCATAGAAATGTTACTTAAGACAATGAGGACTAAAAAGAGGTAGGAGTCACGTCATTCCTCTTGGCAGGCATTGCATGTTAGAAGTGCTTGCTCAAGGAAATGAAGGGATAGATTGACTACGTTTTTACGACGAGCTGTAACCAAAGTTGCTGTACTGCGTTGCTCAAAAAGTAGAGAGCGCAACATCACCATATCAATTAAGATATAGTGCTGTTGCTGTCTCCTCTAGTGCTGGCGTCGCTTAGGCTGCTGTGCGCCAGTCCACACACCCTTGCATCATTGTGCAAGGTTGTTTGAGCAATGTCAAGCTAGTTTCATACTGGAAGGGTACCATTCCAGCACAAAATTCTAGCCACTGGATTCAAGCTATCCTGGCTGATGAGGGCTGACACCCCGAAACCGGTCCTAGTATGCTTGTTTCTGGTCCAGGAAGGACATAGCTTGGCAGTTCGGGCTGCACTGTTCCCATTAGGTGCAGGGTCAAGACTGATTTGCATATGGCTGGGTCCAAACTGGGGTGGCAGGGTGAGCAAAAGAACTCATATCTGCAACTGGGGGTGAATGTTTTATTTGTTCAGCATTCCATTCCATCATTTGTTTGTGCAGCGCATAGCTCAATGTGCTATATTCGGAGGATGGTTACTTATAAACTTTGGGCAACAAAATGATCTCTGTGACAAAAGCAATAACCTAGCGAGCTATCTACACAAAATCCTAATCTGTATTCTACCTGTCAAATGTTGTGCTTTGCAGCAGGCACATTAATCCTCTGTGCTACTATATAATCAGTCAAAACGGGGACTAGACAAATCCCTCTCTCTAACCACCAGAAAAAATCATGCTGTTGTAATTATCCTCTGAAAGATGAGTGCACTCAAAGATCTCTGCAGGATGTTCTTATCTCAGTTCAGCCTGTCATGCATAGGGTTTCTCCCTTGACCTTGGCACCCAATGTGACTGCCTTTGTCGCACCTCCCTAAAGCAGGCACTGCCTAGGCACATGGGCTTTTTTTGGGACTCGCTGCACTTCAGTTTTGGCTGTATTTTCCTACCCATCTGACGGTTAGGGTCCATTGTCCACACTTGAAGCACTTGACAAGCCCCTCAAGATGGGAAAGGAAGGGGACGCTCAGATGGGGTGAGTAGAGCAATGTCGGAAAGGACACAAGTGGATTGAACTTTTTTAAAATATTTTTATTTTTTATTTTATACAACTGAGCAATCAGCACTAAGGAAGTCATACATGATACAGTAATCGAAGTAGATCGTGCAAATCATTGCAAATATAGTCATTGTCGTTGGGCCAATCTCCCCCTTCCACCCAGTGATCCATTGAAAACCAGTGCATGCCAGAGGCAGTTGTCCCAATAAAGAGGGGACTGTCTCTTGGACCAAGATATGGTTCTCAGTAAGTTAGTGGGATAATCTTTTGAAACTTTATAGACTCGTCGAAATCCCCTGTGACGTGTGACTGGTAGACTGCTGCGTGTCGCTCCCTGTGTTGAACCCAAAGTATTTCCTCCAGGGGTCCCAGGTCTTTTGAAATTTCCTTGGTCACATCCTGCTACGGTATGTGACTTGCTCGGCCATCATGTATAGGTCCATCCTCTTAGCCCATTCCTGTTTGGACGGTCTATCAGCCACCCCCCACTTTCTGGCTACGTCCCATTTGGCCACCACCAGTCCCAAAGAGGCAAAGATCAACTGAGTCCTAGGTACATCCACTTCACTAGGGATCCCCAGGAGCACGAATTTGGGCTCCATTGGCAACTTTACCCCCAAGACCGGAACATTAGCATGTACTGAAGTTGGAGGGCTCACAATTTAATCTTGACAGCATCGAAGGTGTGGCGTTGCCTGTGCTCCTCTCGGCTGTAATCTGCAAAAGTCATGAGCTTTGAGCTTTCAAAGTGGACTTCCCCCTTATGGCGCATTTCCCTGAGGATCATGTCTCTGTCCAGAAAGTTCAGGACCTTTGCGATAATAGATCTCGGCGAAACTCCGGGAGGAGGTTTAGTGCTCATGGCGAGATGTGCACGTTCAACGATGAAACAATGAAAGAACTGCTCTGTTGGGATGAAATAGGTTAACTATTTATTCAGGAAGGTTGGCACGTCGGAGCCCTCCATGCCCTCCGGAAAACGCACAAAGCGGAGGTTGTTTCTCAGGGCCCGGTTTTCCACATCATCAATCCTCCATAGCATATTAGCAGTGTTATTGCGTACCTCTTTCCTCTCCTTCTGGAGGTTCTTGACTGCATCTTCCACTTATGAAACTCAGGTCTCAGGCACTGTCACCCACTCCGACACCTTACACAGATCTTGGCGAAGCAACGAGACCTCGGAGCATACCTCGCTGACCTTACCCTCCAACGCCTCTCTGGAGTTTTGGATGGCTTGAAGGAGTAGTGCCGTGTCTGAGGGAGGCTGTGCTGCCTCCGCCCCTTCAGGGTGCGCCAGGAGCACTTTAGTGCATTTGTCTAACTTGCCCTGTCTTGAGGCCTTCAGGTCTTTATCCTTGCCCATGATTCCGTCTCACCTCCACCTCACCACGCACATATTGGTTCACTCTATTGATTCCACCTGGAATTCGTCTGGGGGCAGGATGTTTCTCGATTCGCCCTCAGTACATGGGTCAGTCCACTATATGAGTAAAAGACCGGCACTGTCTCTGTCGGCACAGGCTGGGGCAGGGGAGAAGGCCTTTCTGTGTAAATGGTAGATCTCGTATCCTCAACGCATGTTACAACTCACGTGAAATGACCGTCACTCTCGGTCTGGCGTTCTGTGGGGCTGATGATCTTCGCCCACTGGGGTCCACCGGAGCAGGGCAACCACTCCATCCCCCGTAGCTCCTGAAATCTACAGAGGCGGACAGGATTCCCAATCTCCCATGCGGAAGTCACAGGAGATGTAGATCATACCCAGGGCCTCAACCGGACCATTAGCGTAGCATCCCCTGAGTCACTAGATCATGCAGCCACTCTCCCTGCGAAAATCCTGTGTGCAACTAAAGACTCGGCAAGGAGGGGTGAAGGATCTTGTCCATGACCGCTATATAGAGTCAAATGTTAGGTGACGGTGTCCTCTCGCATCCTGCACCTCTCCTTGGGGGTGGTATGATACTGAGCCACAAGGGAGTATAGGCAACTGTCTCTGGGGGAATATTGCTCATATTACCCCTCAGTTTGTCGCTTGGGGCGAGGACCAGCCAGACGAACCCGCACTCCCACGGCCGAGCCCAGCAGGCCCTGTGACCGTACGTGTCTTAGTTCGATTTCTGGCCACAGACTGCAACCGCTTAAATGACGTGGCCAATTCCCCTCGTATTCAGGAAAAAAAGCAGAGGGAGTCGTCTAAGGCCTTACGCGTTGCCTGGGCCGTCCGGTCCGGGATCTGGCCACGACACCGTCAATTCGCTGCTTCTCAGACAGGAAGAAGAAAGGCTGCCGGTGGGTGGCATGTGAAATGGCACCCAGACCGACGTCTGGAGAGTATGGTGTCCAGGTATGCTGCAGGATTTACACAGGTCGAGATTCCGGCGGGAGATCGCACTTGATGTGACTCAGGTATGCTGCAGGATTTACACAGGTCGAGATTCCGGTGGGAGATCGCACTTGATGCGACTCACTCAGCCATGAGCTTGGCCACACCCCCCAAGTGGATTGGACTTTTGTATGTATGGTAAGGCACTGAGAACAAAAACGTTGGCTGGGGAGGGGATGGTTGGGAAAAACAAGGGGGAGAAATGGAAAGAATAGGATCAATTTGAGTGAAGTACAGAAGAGACCATAGTGGTAAACGGTGGAAAGTACACATTTGTCACACCAATACCACCTATTGCATATAAGAACAAAAGTTGCAAGTACGATGCACCGGTGTTGACTTAATGAGGTATTGAGTTCACCCTGAAACTCTTTTATATTCACAGTCAATCTGCAATATCTCAATGTCATGGTTGTCTCAGCCCTCTGGATGTGCAGCTCTGTTTATGGATGGTTCTGAACCAAAAATTAATGGAGGGATAGCACCTCTGCACCCAGGGGCATAGCTTCGGGGGGGTGTTTGGGGTGTTACACCATCCTAATAAATATATTTTCAGGTAAATAATTGGGTACAGAGGTGTTCAGTCTAGTATTGTGAGGTGTCTGTCAGATTTCACCAGGATTTTGTCAATACACAATGACAAATTCCCATGCACATGCCCTCCTCTATCTATTTTGAAAGTCTTAAAAAATGGTGGCCACTTAGTACCCCAACCAATATGCATTCCTCTCCCTTTCTACTGCCCCTTAAGTCCATCTTATGCTTGTTATGTAATATATTTTAACATTATATGCCAACATGATTTTTGGAAAATCTGCAGGTCACACACCCCGGTCTTACTGACCAAGCTACGCCCCTGTCTGCACCTTCACCATGAAAAGGGTTGAAACATCCTTATCTGGTGATGGTTAATAATCATGAAGTTGGCATACAAAAAATTGCAGCACTGACAGAGCAACATTGGGACTTCTAAAACTGTTGAAACTGAAGAATTTTGCAATGAATGTGTGCCATAAGGTACCCCACTAATGAAGAGTATACAGACCAGAATGCTACTGCAGGCTTGTAGCAGTACCTAATAAAGGACCTGTACTGATATGCTGAACTGGTATGGCAACAGTATATCAACAACAGAATATCATGGGACCAAAATAACCTGGCAAGAAATATCGACAAACAAAATATCATGATGGTACGTTCATACAGGTAAGCATAGGTTTACCACACTTAACCTCATACAGGTTTACCATACTTAACTTTCTATATACATACCTTTATAAGATATATATATATATATATATATATATATATATATATATATATATATATATATATATATATATAATCAACGTACATAGATGCATATTTGTGAATAGTAAATCTATACTTACCTTACTTACCTATATGCACGTACCTGCGCGGTATTTTGGAACTTGATATTTTTGCCCTAATATTTTGGGCCCATAATATTTTATTTCTCAAAATTCAATCATAAACAACACACTGAAGTAGCATGATGCGGGTATCTGTAAGGACTCAATCAATTTTTCCCCTCCTCCTCCAGTCACTCACTCCATCTGCATATTGGCAATTATGACCTCCCTGACAGACCTTATAAATGTTTCAATGTCTATACTAACTACTAAACGCCTTGCACATCAACAAGAATGTCATCCTATTACATACCCACCTGTTACCTCGAAGGAAGTTCTGGAATTAGCTAACCTATTACCAGGTTCGGCTTGCCTATAGAGCAATCTGGCTGTGCGAGAAGAGCTAATCCCACACGTCAGAGTGTGGGCTAGTTTTTAGCACTTTGTGGACCTGTTTTATAGCCTAGTGGCTTGGTTTTTGCTGTTAATTTCCTAGTCATCACCATAAAGATTGCCTATAGCAAGCACAAATGCATTTAGCATTACATACTTTGAAAAAGAGCTATACAGTGTGTCTTCATAAGTTCAAAACTGCCCTGATTTGAAAATGTGTGCCAATTTTTTGCCTATCGCATAGGGGGCGGCTTTTATTTTGATACCAGGGTCTATATTCTGTCAAAGTCCAACCTTGCATATTACTGCAGTAATTTTTCACTGGACACAGGGATGGTATATTGAGGTTCTCTGATCATACAAGCTACATAGAAACAAGAGTGTTTCATTACTACTATCAATGACAATGACCAACCTCAACCCAATCTCCGAGTAACTCCTAGCTGACTGCCAATCTCATATCTATTCTAGCAGCAGCATTGAAGATTGCTTCCTACAGACCAGAGATGATATGCATCTCATTTTGAGCGAGGAGGCTCTTGCCTTCTCGCTCTGCTCAGTCTCTGAGTGGACTTTGATACAATTGATCCCAACAATTTAATCCCAACCTTGAAACACTGCATGGGGCTTCACGGGTAGGTCCTGTGCTGGTTCTCCACTTTCTGAACCATCTAATCTCAGTAAGTGAAGCTCAGAACCCATACCTCACACAGAGCTGTAATGTCTTATTGTTTATCCACTCTAGCAAACACAACAGGCAGAGGGGGACTGCTGGGCTTGGCGTAAGAGGGGCAGGAGTCCTCATACACCACTATTCCGATGCCACGCAAATCTGCCTAAAAAAATCGTCAATAATATAATGACCTCAGTTTTTTTGTTTTTTTATAGTAAATATAAAAGTTTCACTACACTTCAATCATGAATAGCCAACACGATTTTAATGCTAAACACACGGACCAATGGATCTATTCGTATGTTTACCGAAAACAAGAACAATTTTGACCCTGTGCTTCATATGAACTCAGAGTAAAATACTTCTCTCCATCCTTCTTTCCAATGGTGAAATCTATTCTCTCAAAACATGTTAGCATATGCTTTCAACAGCCCTCGTAAGAATGCCAGTCTGTGCCTGGGTTATTTCCAACTTGCACTTTGGCAAGACCATCTTAAGTTTTCAAGCACCCCACTCACAGCCATATGATGCTCCACAGTCAGACTCCTATGCTCAACAAGGGTCCGGAACAGTGTTGTAAATATCATTCTCATTTGTCCACAGTTCTATATAGACCTTTCTTTATGTTCACCTTCAGATCCTTACTGTAGAACTCTATAATGTTCTCTACCTTGTCATCAGGGCTTGAGGATTCCAGATTGGTCAGTTACAGTCTGGCAAGTATTATAATCCAGGAAACACAGGAGGCAGTAGAAAGGAGATTTATTCAAGGATAACAGCTTATACATCCACAGTCTACAGGAGACAGACTAGCTCTGCCCAACTCCCACATATAGAATGTGGAATCACAAAAGAGTCATAACAATTCCAGAATTGCAGGAGGAAGGAATACAACACACCTTCCCCCTTTTGAAAAATAAATTTAAAAAAAACAGAACAAAATTAATGAACAAAATCACGCAATTTGATAGGAGAATGTCTAACACGAACACTTCTCCTTAAAGCCTCATTGTCAGATTGTTCAATGACACGTCCAGAGACTTCACAATCAGTATTCACATTAGAATCATCTAAAGTACCACAATCATAGGTGGGCAAATTAACCTCACTAAGTTCAACATGCGAATCAACATTCTCAGTATGAGCCGGTTTGACAATCTCAGATTGTGGCTCACACCCAAAAGTGTCTAAAAAGGCAGAAAAAGTTGCATCATTTTCAACATTTAAGTTTGGCTGCAAAAAAGGACTGGCTTGAGGGCTTGGCTGCGAAATATTCTTAGAATCCAAGACTTTACATAATGAGATCCTTCTAAAATTCCAAATCTTACCACCTTCCACTCTTACAGCCTTACTGAAAACTTCAGAAACTTTACACGGGTCAGACCATTTATTCCATTTATTGCCGAAAGTTCTACCAAATTTTACCCTTACAAAATCACCCACTTTGATCTTAGGACAATGTGAGACAGAACCAGAACGATTCCGGGAAACATGATAAGACAAAAAGAGGCACGTAGTGCTTCTCTCCAATTTAAATTGCTCTTAACGGCAAGTTGAATGGACTCCTTTATCACTCTATTAAAACGTTCTGTTTGACCATTGGCCTGTGGGTTATAATTTGACACCCTTTTGTGAGCAATGCCACATCTTCCAAGAAAAGAAGAAAATTCTTTGCTAATAAACTGTGGGCCATTGTCTGAAACAATTTCAGCAGGAATGCCCTCTCTACAAAACACTTCATCCAAAAATTCCACAACTTGAGTGGAACCTATTTTGTCCACAATCTTTAACTCTGGCCATTTGGAAAAGTAATCGATTAAAACCAAAATATACAATTCCTTATTCGGTGACAAATCAAGAGGACCAACAATGTCTACTCCCAATTTCTTCCAAGGAGATGTAACAAATTCAATGGGCGAAACACCAACAGTCAGAGGCTTCACAGACTTATCACTCAAAGAACAGGGTAAACAAGAACTGACCCATTTATCAATCATATTATCAATACCTGGCCACCAATAGAACTCACGAATGCGCCTTTTGGTACTGGACATGCCCATGTGACCTTCATGAGCCATTGAAATAATTTTCTTCCGTAGATCACCAGGAGGAACTATTTTATCACCTCTAGTCACAAAACCCTGGTCAAACATAATTTCATCCTTTATCTTGTAAAAAGACAGAACCTCACCTGATAATTTCCGTTCCTCAGGCCAACCATGTTGTAAGTACATCACTACATTTGATAGAGCAGATTCTTTAAACATGGCATTTCTCCAGTCAACTTCAGAAATGGTCCCAGACAACTTGTTGTCGCCTTCCCCATTGACATCCACAATGGAAAATACAACATCAAAGTCACTGTGAACAGTGGAAACCTGTGAATCAAAAGGCAACCTAGACATGCAATCGGCATGCACATTCAAACGGCCAGGGACATATTCCACAACACACTGGAATTCCTGCAATTTCGCAGCCAAACGTGCCAAGCGGGCTGTCAGAGTCCTACCACCACCGGCCGCTAGCATGTTAATCAAGGGCTTGTGGTCAGTGCGTAAACGGAATTTGGTTCCCCAAAGAAATTGTCTGAAATGTTCGACTTCCCAAGTGCAAGCCAACAATTCTTTCTCAATAGTGGAGTAATTGTACTCGGCACCATGGAGAGTTCTTGAGGCATACGAAACAACATACTCCTCACCCTTATTCTTTTGCATTAGAACAGAACCTAAGCCAACATTGCTTGCATCCACACATACAATGCATTCTTTACCTAACTCAAAAGGTCTTAGAAATGGAGCATTAAGGATCTCCTTTTTAAGTAGATCAAAAGCAAGTTGTTGTTGAATGGTCCACAAAAATTTTGCATCCTTTTTTAACAGTAATCTCAAATAATGTACTTTAGAAGCGTAATCTTGAACAAATTTACTGTAAAACTTGGTAAGACCTAAGGTTCCTTATTAGAAGGTGCATGAGCCTTGAGTATACTCTGGATATGATTAAGCTTAGGCTTGATACCTTGGGAAGAGATCTCGTGTCCAAACTTACACTTAGAGAATTTTAAAGTTAGACCTTTGTTTTGAATTTGTTTTAGTACAGAGTCTAGATTTCTGTCATAATCTTCAAAATTTTCCCCAAAAATTAGAATATCATTTTGAAAAGCTATAGCTCCCTCACAACCCTCAAGAACTTCTTTCATGAGTCTTTGAAAGACTGAAGCTGCACTAGCTAGACCAAAAGGCATGCGACAAAATTGAAACATACCTTCTGGTGTTATGAAAATAGTCAAAAACTTGGATTCCTCATGTAAAAGTACTTGATGGTAAGCACTTGCCAAGTCTACGGTAGAGAATACACATGCACCTGAGAGAGTAGAAATGAGCTCATGTATGTTGGGTAGGGGATGCCTATCAACCCAAATCTCTTGATTTAAGCTCCGAAGGTCGACACATAGACGAAGTTCGCCGTTGCTTTTAATAGATAAAACCACTGGCGAAACCCAGGGAGAAGATTCAACCGGTTCTACTATCTTCCTAGTCACAAGGTCAGATAAAATTACTTTTAATTTATCCCGATACGCAAGTGGGACATTTCTAACTCTGTGCCTCACAGGAACAGCTCCTTCCTTAAGAATAATACGATGTTTAAAATTCTCAAATCTACCTAACTTATCAGAGAAAATAGTAGGAAATTTTTCTTTTATGGAGTTGGTAAATTTATCAGTCTCTGGAGATACAATGTATACAGGATGTGATGCATTGGGGTCGAGTTTAATGCCTAACTCATGTTGATGAGGCCAACTGAGAATAGAAGCACCATTAGAAGCGACATAAACTTTGCCTTTAATGCTCCTACCTTTAAATGTGATATCAGCCCACATGAAACCAACCAAATCAATTTTATGACCAGTGTACCCACCGGGCTGTACATCTGGTGGTGACAACTTCAAAGAACCCCAACATTTTTTAAAACTATCCATACCTATGATACTGTACCATGCACACGAATCAATGAGCATGGAAATTTTATTGCCATCAATTAATATTATGTCTTTGGGAAAACCTTTACATTTGGTATCCCCAACGCACAATAAACTATTAACTCCAAGAATATCAATGGGAATGGAATCCAATTCATCATCTGTCAATAAATTCACTTTTTGGGTAGACCTACACATTTTGCTAAAATGACCAGAACGTTTACATTTAACGCATATCTTGTTCCAGGCAGGACAACCTCTGTAGCTCCCTACATGGTCAATACCTCCACACCTGTAACAAACAATTTGATTTCTCCTTTCAAAAGGTTTGATATCCCTTCTGAAGTTCTCTTTAGGTTTAAAAGGAATAAATTGTGGTTTATTGGGAACAAATTGTGTTTTTTTTTTTATTGTAGGAATCTTTTACTACTGAAACTTCAGGAATTACTACTTTGGTTTTGTTTTCCTGACCTCTAATTTCACTAACAAACAATTCAGATTGTTCGATGCCTTTAGCGATATTTAACACAGCTTTAAGAGTAGTTTCAGTTCCCATCCATAAACGTTCCTGTATTTTCTTACTCTTAGTTTTCATCATTATTTGGTCTCTGAGAACCTGTTCAAAGTTAATTGTTTCAAAGGCACAGGAACCAGCGAGAGTTCTTAATGCAGCTACATAGTTCTCAATTGATTTATCCTCTTTTTGTGCACGAGAATAAAATTTAAAACGTTCCATAACAGTATTTATCTTCCTTCCAAATCTGGCAGCCAATTGTTTAACAACAACATCAAATACATTAATATCACCTGCACCTTCAATGGGAGGTACATTTTCTAGTTCTTTAAGACCAGCACCGCCTAAACAGTTTTTAAGTAGCGCCAATTTTCTTTTAGGAGAACAACCATCCTCTTCAATAACATCCACATACGCTAGAAACGTAGGAAACCATAGATCCCACTCCATTTTGGGATCACCAGCTGTAGGTAGGAAATGTGCAGGAGAAGAAATGTTGTTAGACATAGTAGAAAGACTGGTCTGTTAAAATATTGTAAACGAGGAAAAAGAGAAAATAAATAAAAAGAAACACCTAGAATAGATACATTAAATACATAAGAGAAATGAAATCAATAAACTAAAAATAAAAAAATAGTCACCAATGTCTATTTTAGTTGAACACTTGTACTTGTATTTGTAATTGTTGGTGTAGGAACCACGAAGTGTGAAATTGTTGATGTCGAAAATCGAAACCAGAAAAGAAATGTTTCTCTCTTTGTTTAAAATAGCTGGCGTAGAAATTGCGGTGTCGTAAGACACGTAACAAAAAATCATAAAGATCCACAAGTCTGCACTGCCGTGTGGATTGGCGTTGTTATGGGTAGTCAAGGTAACAGGAAATGGCGGACCACGCAATGACGCAGGACGTGATGTACGCAGCGCTGCGTGATGCGTGCTGAAGTCAGAGTTCAAAGCCAGACTGAGTGATCGAAGACGGAGCACGGAGAACAGAATGAAGATCCTGACGGAGTGCTCGTGCGATGGTAGAAGTTCGAATGCGCACGCGATAGTGGAAATTCAAATGTATACCGCTCAGATACTCAGGCAATATCAAAGTAATTATAACAGGAAATATAGAAATTTCGATATATTTTTTTTTAAATGCGATGTTGGTAAAATTGAGGAAAATTTGAGAGAGAAAAAAAAATAGCATTCAGAAGTTAAAAAAAAATTGACGAAGACTCAGCCGCTGGTGCAATCAAAAGCACGACCATATAAATAAACAAAATATTAGGCGCAGGTGCAATCAATACACATAGAAGAATAAATACCTTCAGGTATACGTGAACACTGTTTAAGTCCTTTCAGTTCTTTCTCCAATTTTTTTTTTTTTAATTGATGTCCAAGAAGTATGGTGTTCGAAAAGTATCCCAAAACGTCGCCAAAATTATGTTGTAATCCAGGAAACACAGGAGGCAGTAGAAAGGAGATTTATTCAAGCATAACAGCTTATACATCCACAGTCTACAGGAGACAGACTAGCTCTGCCCAACTCCCACATATAGAATGTGGAATCACAAAAGAGTCATAACAATTCCAGAATTGCAGGAGGAAGGAATACAACAGTAAGCAACATACCTGTTTACCTGCATGAGGTCTCCTGAAGGTTTATTCATCTTACAACAAACAGTCAGGTCGGAAAGGAGACTATCCAGTCGAGGGCTGAGGGACCATTGCTATGCCGTGAAGCCTGTTGATTAGTTCTAAGGCGGGCAGTGTCAAATGCTTTGGAAAGATCTAGAAGTATCACCATTGTGACACTGCCACCATCAAATGGAAGCTTGATGTCATTTAGGATTGCACAAGATATTCCTACTTCAGGGATATCTCAATGCGTGCTAACAGCATAAAACTAGTGCCAACCTTATGAGAACACTACCCATGCTCTAATAAGTAACAAGTGCCTAAACCTTTGAGTGTGGTCAATGTTCAATTCTTATTAACCTGTATATAAAACCAAGACAAGTGCAAATCATTTGTAATATGCGTAATTTACTGCCACTTCGACAAGTGAGGGAAAGTCTATTTATCTCTTATTGAAACTATTTGCAAAATGTATTATATTGCCAAGCATCACGAAGAGTGTATAGATCACCAGTGATTCCTAGTGTTCCCTTGTTACAATCTAGGAAATCTGACAACAGTTCATGTGTGCCAATAAAAAAACTGTAGTGGCCATTGCGTCCTCTCAAACAGTGTGTAAAAGGGATTGGTCAGCTTTAAGAAAAATGTGACCCTCAAAGCTCCTTCAAAGATAGACATCTGGTGTACAATTCCTCTTGAGCTCTGTAACAGGAGAGTGCACTGTGCATCAGTGCCCTTCTGTACAACTTCCTGGTTTTCATTGTTCCTACCTGTCACACATTCCTGCTTCTCACTTCTAACCAATGTTTCCTCTATTTTTTATTTCTCACATGCAGCAATAGAATGTGTGTGTGCACATGGAAATAAAAAAAAGAGAAGGAAATAAATAAAAAAAACACAAATAAGTATAAAATGGAAGAAGCACACTCATTTTCAGACAGATCTGCATAGTTAATCAGACACATTTAGTCACTTACAGGGCAAGAGACCTAGGGCCAGATGTAGGTAAATCTTTTTTACCGATTCCAAAATACCGAATTTTACCGATTCAATATTTTAGAATCGGTAAATTAGATGTATGTAATAATTCGGTATTTTTTACCGAATCGGTAAGATTCGGTAATTACCGAATCGGTATTTACCGATTCGGTAATTGCCATTCATTTCTATGGGCCTGGAGGCCCATAGGAATGAATGTCAATTACCGAATCGGTAAATACCGATTCGGTAAAATTGGGAAATAGTCAAGGGTGGCAGGGTGTCACTTTGACCCCCTGTTGCACCCCTGATTAGTTGCTGGTCTCATGTTCCAACTATACGTATTCCAATAAAACGACACAAGAAGAACACATTTGTACGACGCCATCCTTGCTATGAGCTTGTGATCAATCATATCACACATACTCTGTTGTGTGCATTGGACTTTGCTTACACCCCTGATTAGTGCTTGTGTGCCATGTGGCACACATACATGCCCTAAGGGCATGTATGTCTGTCACATGGCACAGATGTAAATGCACATATTTGCATTTACATAGGAATTCGTTATTTACCACCAACTAATAGTTGGTGGTAAATAACGAATCCTTAAAGCCCTGAAGCACTGTTAACAGTGCTTCCTACATTTAATTTACCGATTCAGTAAATTTACCGAATCGGTAGTTTTTGAAGCCCTACATCTCAATATCCAAATACCGGTCGGTAACGGCCGAAATTCGGTATTTTCGGCCGTTACCTACCGGTATTTGGATACCTACATCTGGCCCCAAATACTCTATGCTGTCATGGAGTGCAAATAACACTCATACAGACCAATGGCAAACAAGGGCTTCCCAAAAATTCCTTTCAGTATTTATGTAGATGTATATTTATATATATGTACGTATTGGTTTATGATTTTTTACAAGGTCTTGGCAGACATTAAACCTTTCAGACCATCGAAAGATGTTGTTGTATTTCGTTTTTGTGGTGGCTAGGTAGTTCGCTGTAGAATGAATTAGCCAAAAGTTTCCAAATACGAAACATGGTGTCAAATAATGAATAAAGAGATAGTATTTCTAGACCGTTATTTTTTTATTCTTCTCTGAAGAATATGCTGAGTCACATATCGTGTTTGAGGGAGACGTAGAAGCAGTCTGGCTAAGTGATTCAATATTTTACATCACCCTGGATCCACTCTGCAGAATGCTTTATTTTCACTCACTGATTCATTAATCACTAAAACACTTCTGCACTAACTCACGCAGCTTCTTATTCTCTCACTTGCTCACTGACACACTCATCACTGCGTCAAAATCAATTCATGCTTCACTTACTCGCTCATTTATTCCCTCATTTGTAAACTAACACTCACCAAGCCACAGTCATGTGCTCAGTCACTTACTCAAATCAAATCAAATTAAATCAAATCAACTTTATTCGGCTTTTGAATTAAAAACCATGAGTCCAAAATACAATAAAATAAGAGCTCCCATACAAATGAATTCCTAAGAAACAAACTCAAAAAGAGGCACATATAACTATGTTAACAAAAGACACACTATCTGGCCGACATTTTACATGGAATATTAATCACAGCTGGATCAAAGCCTGATTGCAACCTTTAAAAAGCTGAGAACGTGCCATAAAGTGGACCCCGAGAGCATAGCTAAAAAGATAAAAGTGGGACGCACTTGCGTAAAATGGGAAACAGCCACTACAACGCGGCTGTTTCCAGCCATACCCTTAACCACGCATGCATTACAACGCATGCATGGTTACCACGCATATCTTTACAACGAGATGCGAAGTAAAGGTATGTGTGTTAAAGGTGCCAATCAGTTCTATTCAGGTCGAAAACACAGAAGTCCGCCTAAAAAGCTCTTGTTTGGATGACACGGATGTTGAGTGCACCTGTGACATTTAACCAATGCGCAATTTCATTCACTTCGAACTGATCATTTTCCATTAAAAAAAGCAGTTTACCAGCATTAATGGTGTTAATTGTTTGCTACGTTTTCAAATAATCCCTTCTATTAAAGTCCTCTCATGTAGGGTTCTCAAAATGATCTTGCTGCCTCTTTCCGTCGCCTGAACAGATGGAAAACATATATTGATAGAAGATGTGAAGGCTATTGGCGCCGTTAGAGGAAAGGAAAAGACACTTCCGCTTCCTCTTTACGATGTGCACAACGCCTGAGAAGAGCTGGGAAAGGAGATGTTGTGAAGAGGTAAGGGGAATTTTAGTTTTAAAAAAATGTACGGGCTTAGGGTGTTCTCTCGGTTCAGGGCGGGGGGGGTCTTTCTTAGAAGGGTTTGGGGGTGGGGCAATCGCTCAGGGCAACATTTTTAGAGTTCTGGGCGGGGGGATTTATTAGAAGGATTGGGGGGTCGCGTAGGGGTATTTTTAAATTAAAGAAATCTGAGGGCAGGAAGGGGCTTGGCGCAAGGGAGCAGTTATAGGAATTGGGGCAGGGGTCTAAGATAACCTTTAGCATGAATATACTATTATCATACATGGTTTTGCAGCAAAATTCGTTGTAAAGGTGTGCGTGGTAAAGGCATATTTGTGCTAAAGGTTATGCATGGTAATGGCATTTGCGTTGTAACGCATGCGTTGCAAAGGCATGGGTTACAACAGAATGCATAGTAACGTCATACAACCGCGTAAAATGAGTTTTTTTTAAAACAGGAATTATAAAAAATGTCCTCTGCACCTCATAAAAGTTACAAAACATAAAAAAATGGATCACATCCTATGGGGATTTACCATCACAACTACATGGCAACAAGGAATCACCTTTACTACACCCCGTGGATGGGCAAGAAGAAGATGAAAAGAGTCAAAAGGAAGTCTAGCTAATAAAAAAAAATTGTATGTGTTACAAAGCCCTAGAAGTTATGCTTCTGTAAATACGGTTTTAGGAATCACATATTTGTGAACACTGGGCTTCATTAGCTCGCACTCCTCTCTATTCACCAACCTCTGTCTGAAGAAGGTCTCCTTGGCACAAGGGAGATCTTCTTACTATGGAGTCCGGGTTACTGTAGAGGTCTAGTCTACCCAGGGTTCTGCATTCCTCACAGATATGTTTTAACCAGGAGATATGATGAGCGTGGTCCAGAGCCATGCAATCCATAAGGATCTCCCTATTTAAGGCAGACCCCTTATTCGTCCAGACCTTGAGCCAGTAAGAAAGCGGGATGCCAACATATCAGTCACATAAGGCATACCCAATTCCTCATGCACCATAAAAGAGGGTGGGTTCCCTGTGAAACAGATAGGAGGCGTCTCATAAACCCGTTTTCAACTTTTTGCAGTACCTCATGCGAGATGTAACCCCAGATATACTTCCATAAGCGAGCTGTGTAAGACATTTAGCCCTATAAATCTCCAAGAGTACCCCCACAGATTTACTACCTAACTGAGATGCAAAGCTAAAAATTGCTGCGTTATTCCTTAAAAAATCTCCCTTTTTTTCTTTCTCAAGGGGCCCCATTTAAGGTTATCATCCATCATACCCCCAGTTACAAAAAGGCATTAGTCTTAGGGATAGGGATGCCCCAACCTTAAATATAAAATCTTTTTTAGAGCTGGGCCCCATCTTCATCACATATGACTTTGAGTTGTTGACCAGCATATCCCGATCCTCCATAAACTCTACAAAGGAATTAAGCAAAGTTTGCAGCCCCCTCGCTGTCCTGGCCATGAGGACCGCATCATCTGCATATAATAGTACAGGCAGACCCCTCCGTCCCACCTGGGGGAAGTTGTGGTAGCGCACTAGTGTTTGGGCTGCCGGAACAGGAAGAAGGGGACAGGAAGCGGAAGGCGGCCATCTTAGATCGGCGCCGACCGCACTTCTCCCGGCGCTCCGGAGATACAGTGATCACGCAGTAGGTGACAATACTGTACAGAGCACGCCGGGGAGTCCGCCTGGTCGACCGATCCCAGACCCAGCGGACCGGAGAGGCGCAGCCAAGATGGCGGTCCACTCGTCATCTCTCACCCAATTGGTGCCATTCCTGACCAAATGCGGTGAACCAGATATGAAGTGGGAGGACTGGAAAAGGTACTTCTTAAACTATCTCGAAGCTCTGGAAGAAGAGGGAGACACGCCATTCTCGAGCAAGAGACGAAAAAAAATACTGTTACACAACTTGGGCCCGGAAGGGATCAGAGTTTACGATACCATAGTTAAAGCCGAAAGAGGGGCTACGGACACAGATGTCTTCAGTCACGCCATCGCAGACCTCGACGCACACTACAGGCCGGTCGTATGCGTCGCGATTGACAGATTCAATTTTTTTCAAAGAAAGCAAAAGAATGGGGAGACGGTGGATGAGTATGTCGTCGCACTACAGAAATTGGCCCTCACATGTAAGTTTGGCACGCTGCATGACGACCTTATTAGGGACCAAATCATCATGCACACATCCAGTTCCCACATCCAGGAGAAACTATGGGTGAATGGAGACGCTCCCCTCAAAGAAATATGGGCGATGGTCAAGAAGGCGGAATTGTCGAGGCGTTGTGCGCAAGCGGGCAAGAAAGAGGCAGGCGGGACACAAACAGTGTGCAAGATTTTGACGCCGTCAAGGGTGGAACGGCCAAGACAGAGAGACCAGCAAAGGAACCAAGACAGAAGAAGACCCAATAACAACAACAACACTCAAATGGACAACAGGACGAATAAAGGTAGCAAGCCGAGCTGTTACAGATGTGGCAGTACTTCGCATCTCGGAAATGACAAGGTGTGCCCAGCATTCAGAGCAAGATGTTCATACTGCAGTGTGTTCGGTCACTACGAGAAGGTATGTCGCCGGAAAAATAAAGGAGCAGTGGTTAGATATGTAGACCAAGAACAAGGTGAGGAGGCAGAAGACCAGGAAGACGCGGAGGACCAAGTAGAGTTCCTGTATATTGACGTCCAAGTGTTGGAAATGGAGGGTGAGGGAACGGACAAACCCAGACTGAATATGCATATTGGCGGGATACCTTTGGAAATGATAGCAGACAGTGGGACACCCATCTCCATCATACAACGACAAGTATGGGAAGAGAAGTTTGCATCTAAGATCAAGGAAACACTCCATCCCATGGATTTAAGGCCGGTAACATACACTGGACAAAGAATTCCCATGTTGGGATATTGCCCCCTCCTATTCGAGTTCAGAGGACGCCACGCCAACTGCAAGTGGTACATAGCTGAGAAAGGCCCCTTAGTTTTGAGCTGGAGAGATCAAGGAGCACTAGGGATACAACTCAACCCAGGGGGCATTGAAAAGATATTGCTTATGGATATGGAAGCGAAGGACGAAGTAGAGTCATGGCGAAGAGCGTACCCCAAAGTATTTAATGGTCAAATAGGGGAATTGGTGAAATACAAACACCTCATTAAGCTGAAAGAAGGAGCAAAACCAGTGGTACATAAGGTAAGGAACATCCCGTTCCGCAGCAGGGAAGCAGTACAAATGGAGTTGGACCGATTGGAAAGGGAAGGAGTAATCCGAGCCATAGAAAGTGCTGAATGGCTTTCACCTCTGGTAGTAGCCCAGAAGCCAAATGGTAAAGTGAGGCTGTGTGTAGACTTAAGGGAACTGAACAAAAACATTGTAATCGACAAATTTCCTTTGCCCCGAATCAATGAAATGCTAGCCAAGACCAAGGACATCAAATGGTTCTCCACCGTGGATCTGTCGTCTGCCTACCACCAGGTACGGTTACATTCTTCGTGCTGCCATCTCACGTCTTTCATCACGCCCTTCGGCTGTTACGAATTCGTGAGAATGCCATTCGGACTAGCGGCGGCAGCGGCGGTTTTCCAGAAGCTAATGCACAAGTTGCTGAAGAATGTGGAGGATGTGCAGTTTTTCCAAGACGACATCCTGGTGATGGGAAGAACAAAGCAGGACCACAACGAGAAGCTCCACAAGGTGTTGAAGACTCTCCAGGAAAACGGTCTGACGGCAGAATGGACAAAATGCAAGCTCGGAGTGACATCTGTCACGTACCTAGGCCATGAAGTGAGCGAAAACGGGATCAAACCTAAAAGTGCGAATATGAAGGCCATTCAGGATGCCCCCACGCCCAGCAAGAAAGAAGACGTTCGGTCATTTCTGGGGATGGCCGAGTACTACAGTAAATTTGTTCCCCACTTTGCTACGAAAACGCATCTACTACGTCAACTCCTGAAAGAGAAGAACAAGTTTGTGTGGAGCCGGGAAGAACAGACGGAGTTTGAGGCCCTAAAGCAAGAACTGAGTACAGCCATTCCCCTGAAAGGATTCGACCCGGGAGCAGAGTCCATCCTCACTACAGATGCCAGCGACCGGGGCCTAGGAGCAGTCCTAATGCAGAAGGCGGACAATGGAGAAATCACGACGATCAGCTTCGCCTCGAGGTCTCTCGCGTCCAACGAGGAGAAGTACAGCGTCATAGAGAAGGAGATGCTGGCAGTGGTATGGGTGATGGAAAGATTCAGGCAGTACTTGTGGGGAGCGAAGTTCTTGGTGAGGACGGACCACAAGCCCTTGGTCCGAGTACTGACGTCAAGCGGCCATGCCCACGCAACCCCTAGAATTGCCAAAATGACGCTCAGACTGCTGGATTTTGTGTACGAGGTGGAACACATTCCGGGTCCACAGAATAAAGTGGCGGACTTCCTGAGCAGAGCAGCAGCGATGGAAGACACGGATGGCTGTGAGAAGCAAATGTGGGACGGATAGGTGGTGGCCACCATTCAGGACACAGAAGAGGTGATCAGTGCCCAAGAGTGGGAAGAAGCATACAAGGAAGACGCCGACCTAGAAGCCATCAAAGGATACGTAGTCCACGGGTGGCCAGAAAAACGACACCTCAAGGAAGAACTGAGAAAATATTGGGAAGTAAGGGATGAACTATTGCTTGCGGAAAACCCTACATTCCTGCTCAGAGGCGACAAAGTGATTCCTCCGCAAGGTATAATGGAGCACCTAATGAACCTAATGCACGAAGGACACCAGGGCATCACCAAGACCAAAGCCCGAGCCAGACAAGCGTACTGGTGGCCAGCCATTGACACGCAGGTAGAACGACATGTGCGGCGATATGAGTCATGCGCCAAGGCTGATAAATCTCAGAGCATGTTAAGGCCACCGTTAGGAAAATTTCCGGTGCCGGATGGACCATGGGAAATGGTTTCTGTGGACATTATGGGCCCCGTCCTCAACAAAGAAGGGACACAGAAGAATGTAGTGGTTCTCATTGACAAATATTCCAAATGGCCAGAGGTAGAGATTATGGAAAATGTGGACACTGATGCGGTGGTGCGATTCTTACATACCACATTTGTCAGGGAAGGCATTCCGAGGATTATCACGTGTGATAATGGACCGCAGTTTACATCAGCGAAGTGGATGGCCTTCACGACAAGGAACGGCATAGAAGTTAAGCATACACCCATCTACCATCCTGCCGGTAACGGTCAGGTGGAACGGTTCAACCGGGTGATCATGGGCACCATTCAAGCGGCCATCAACGATGGACTGGACTGGGAGAAGGAAGTGGAAAAGATGATCTGGGCTTATCGCATCACCCCTGGAAGCACGGGATACAGCCCATTTAAGGTGTTGAGAGGTAGAGAAGCTTTCACGAAGGACAACACGGCGTGGAGGAAGCTAGTTGTGCAAAGTAAATGGTCACCGGCCGTGGTCAGAAGGAATCTGGAGAAAGCCCAAGAAGTATACACGAAACACTTCAACAAGAAACACAACGTTCAAGAATTAGAAAAAGGAGACTGGGTAAGAGTGAAATTGGCCATCCTAAAGAAGAAAGGGGAAAGTAAATTTTCACCACCCTTGCAAGTGCTGGAACCATATACCCGGTCCGCCCTGCTCAGTGACGGAAAGGTGTGGTCACTGGACCGCATGGCCAAATGCAGCAAGATACTGAGGTGGGGCAATGAGGAGGAAGAAAGTACAGAGCAAGTAGGAGAAGAAGGAGAGAGAGAAAGTAGCGGACGGAGAAATGAGAATGTAGAAGACGGAGTGCAGCAAGTGGAAGACAGAGAAGGAGAAGGTGAGACGAGAGCAAGAACAAGGAGTGGGGACAAGAAAGAAGGCAATGAGGAGGTGATGGGCAAGACTAGAGATGAAGTAGGACAAAGTTCAGGCAGAGAAGAACCGGAAGAAGAAGGTAATGGTGAAGTGGTGAGAACCAGAGTCGGAAGGATGGTGAAAGTACCTGAGAGGTTCAAGGACTATGATATGAACTGGAAGTAAGGACTATATTTTGTATTTGTTTGTTTTTTGCATAAAAGGGGGAGATATGTGGTAGCGCACTAGTGTTTGGGCTGCCGGAACAGGAAGAAGGGGACAGGAAGCGGAAGGCGGCCATCTTAGATCGGCGCCGACCGCGAGTGAGATCGGAGCACTTCTCCCGGCGCTCCGGAGAATAAAACAAGTTATCCTGCATTCCCGAGTCTGCGTGATCATTGCACATCATTACAGAAGTCTGTCTGGGTGTCAACTAGCACTTTCTCCAAGCTGTTTATATATAAATTAAATAAAAACGGGGAACCGAAGGGTAACCTTACCGTCTCTGGAGTACCGCACCTCTGCTCTGGTGTCCCTATGCAGCTCTTGCAATAATAAAACGATATCATTATCTACACCCATAAGCAACAAGGTCTCCCATAACTTCTTTCTGTCTACACGGTCAAAGGCAGATGATGAATCCATAAACGGCAAGTATATTTTTCCTGATCGGGCGATGAAATATTTACTAACCATCATATATAGATTCAGGCATTGATCTACTGCCGATCTCCCTGGGCGAAAATCGAATTATATATCCAACAAGATGTTGTTACCATTTGCCCAGCTTGACAGCCTATCCAACAGGATGTGTCTCACCACCTTTACTGAAGAATTGAGCAGTGATATGGGCCTATAACAGATGGTACTTTCCCTATTTCCCTTTTTAAACACTGGGACTTTCTCATGTGTATACTCCTTCACTCACCTCACTCATATAATTGTTCAATTACTTACAGACATCCACAATCTTTCACTTGCTTTCCCACTCACTTACATGCTGCTCACCCTCTAATTGATTTTTCCCTTGCTTATTCCCTTCTTAATTTGCACACTTGCCATCCAATTCCTCACTGCTTCATTCACATACTCATTCCCACATTCAACTGCACACCAACTCGCTCAATTACTTGGACTCTTACTCCTCACTCAGTAATCTACTCAATCGCTCTTTCACTTACCTACTCACATGTTTATTGCTCATTCAAAAACCCACAAATTCATTTACTTACCCATTCACTCATACATTCACTCCATTTTTCATTCTTTCACCCCTCACTCGCTATTTAACTTGCATACTTACTAATATATTCATTCAAATCACGTTACTCTATATAACTTATGATTATTTGAAACATTTTGATTAGCAGTGTTTGTAATGGAAAGGATGAATTCACTATGTATTTATCTTTAGCTCTTAATTTCCATTCTCGACTGGCCTGAGAAGATTTTAAAAGGGCGGGAGGGGGGGTGTCTGCAGTCATCTAGCTGAATGTACTGTGGTTGGGCTTTTTTCTAGAAGGAACTATGTGATTCCATGGTGACCTAGCTGAAATTCCCTAGAGGGTGATAGTGAAAATAGGATTGTATTGCCAAAAAGCAAGCTGGGCTTGTCTTTGTCTGGAACGGCCTTCGCGTTTCCATTGTGGGCTCTCTGAAACTGTCTGTGAGTTGAATGGGAGCACTCGGGGAACCAGTTTGTGGGTAAGGGCCTATTGTTTGGGACGTCTGCAGCAAATCCTTACTTTATAGCTCATGTTACGGAGTACTTGCAGTCTTGTTTTCAAAATGAGGTAAATGATATTGCAAAATCACTCCCTAAATGCCTCTAATTGCCTGATGACCTTTTAAGTTCTAAGGGCCTTATTTACAACAAAATGACGCAGCGCCACAGGTCATTTTGCTGCGCCAAGAGCATCAGTTTAAAAGCACAGGGATGCATCATATTTACAACAATATGACACATCCCTGTGCTCTACCCTGTGCTGGTGTACAATTGGCTGCCATGTGCCAACGCTGACACTCTTACACCATGGGGGTGAAAAAATGCCTGTGTTGTGGGATGATAGTTTTTGTGCAGGATGGGACACCTTCCTACACAAAAGCAATCACAAGAGGCTTTTTCCTCTGTCTTTGCGTACAGCAGAATGCAGCACGAATACAAAAGAGGAAAAGACGAGAAGAAATAAAAGTATTTCCCCTCGTTGTACCTCATTACGCCTAAGGAGGGGTAGGATTCTGACGCATTCCCAGGTTTACAACATTTTGTAAATCTGGAAATATTGCAGCTTTTATGGGTGTTACGTTGGAATACCACAGCAACACCCATGGCACGCCCCTTTCTTGGGCCATATTTCCAAGGCCATGAAAAGCCATTCAGAGGAGCTCTGCGTGGCCTTGGAAATATGGGGCAGCACACTACGCCACCAGTGGGTAAAAAAAAGGAATGCTCCAGCGGCTTAAGGGTCTTGTAAAACAGCCCCTACATGCCTGGGCATGTATTTTCAGTCGCCACTTAAAGTGTACTCTCTGATAAGCCTAGAAACGTTTTGGCCGCATTGTTCATCTTTTGCTTTGTCATGTGTATAGTGTTGGCAATAACCTGCTGCACCAATAAAAGGTGTTAAAATGTGCACTCTGTCACCATCAGTAGAAGCAGCTGCTGCAGGAGAGGCTAATCATCAACCTTAAATTAAATGGATGCACCAGCAGTGTGGACTGTGGACACAACTGGTTTGTCCTGAATCGTCAAATTAGAAATTCAGAAAAGTCCTGTGCCTCAATTTACAGTTTTCAGTCACAGTAGAATGAGAAAAATCAAAAACAGGTAGCTTGTAATGCTACTCTGTATCATCCTAAACTTAGTGCACAATGAACTCACACCTTACACATCTTCCACTTCCAAAAAGAAAACTTCAAGTGGGTCTTGAGGGAGGCCCAGACAGGCACTACAAAAAGGAAATCAGAGTGGTGAATGAAACCGACACATTTTGCCTTGTTGTTCTCAGAAGGACGCCCCAGACTGAACTCAGGCTACAAGGAAAGCTTTGCAAATTCTCTCCTGCTGTTTCGGGACTGCACGGTACAAAAGGGGGTGGTGATGGACGGAGCATCTGAACCAATCAAACACTCACACCCAGTCAACAGACCCTGGTTTAATCCTTTAATTCTTTAGCCCACTCTGCCACCCCAGTTCAGACATGGCCATATGCAAATCAGTCTGACCCTGTGCCTCATGGGAACAGTCCAGCCCGAACTGCCAAGCCATGCCTTCCCTGGACCGGAAACAAGCTTCCTAGGACCGGTTTCTGGCATTACAGCTGGTATTTAAGCGTCCTCCATTAGCATTTCTAAAGACATAAAACATGTCTTTAAAAATTCATTTAGAAGCACAGCCTCATCACTTGCAGTGGCACTTCAAAGGCTCCAGTGAAGTATTTAATGATTGCAGTCAGTGGAATCCTTTGCTGTATGGCTGATTGTAGGTCTCTGCAGGGAGGGAAACCTAGGTGTGCGCACCCACTCAGACGCGCACTTGAGAGAGAACCATACTTCTAACCATCCTAACTAAAATGTCAGTTCCCAAGTCTAAATCTTTCTACACCAGACATGTGGAAGGAAGGAGAACCACGGAACCCACTTACATAAAGTAATTCAAGGGGACCTTCTCATTTTCATTGTGTGTGATGGTGCTAGAACTAGGTCACAAGGCACATCCATTTCTTCTTCTTCCTAAGTAGCAGGGAGAGAGCCTGAAGCTGCCAATAAATGTACAGAATTTCCCTCATCAGCAGAGTTTAGGGAGTTTGGATACATCCCATCAGCCCCAGTTGCACTTTATTCCAGTCAAATCAACTTCAAAACTGTGTCTGACTCCTCAGTCGTTCAAAGTCAACATTATTCTCATGGGCATAATAAAAGCTTCTGCAACCCCTGCAGAGCAGAGGGGTCCCCCTCCGTTGAGGGGAACCCATTCCAGAACTTCAGGGGTGCCCCACTGAGCACAAGCCCAAAGAATTTTTTTGAGATTTGGGATACTCAGTGGCCACACATCACATTCTGCAGGGGCACCATCATTTTGCGTTGGACCACTAATTTTTCTAAGACTTACAGCTAGATTCATGAAAGACCCGTTTTGCGAGTCTATAATAGCGATTCATAAGGAATCGCTATTACAGACTCGCAAAACGGGATTCATGTAGGAATCGCAATATTTATTGCGATTCCCACTGATTCCTTATTTGCGATTAGCTAGGCCCATAGGAATGAATAGGGAGTTATTCCTTATTTGCGATTAGCAATTAGCTAATCGCAAATAAGATTCTGATTTCCAGGGTGCCAGGGTGTCCAAAGGACACCCTGTAGCACCCCTGAAATGTAAATTTACACAGGTGTTGTGCCCACACATGTCCAAAGGACATGTGTGTGTGTAACATGCAATTGAGAAAAATGCACTAAAGTGCTTTTTTCTCGCTATTTACCACGAAGTCAGACTTCGTGGTAAATAGCGACCAAAAATTGCGAATTCGCAATGTAGAAATGGTTAATGAATTGCATTTAAGGAATCTCAAATAGAGATTCCTTAAATGCATTTCCTCGCAAATGTGCGAATTCTTTGTTAGCGAATTTTGCATTTGGGATGATGAATCCCAAATGCAAAAATTGCACCCGCAAAGGGCCAGATTCTCAGAATCTGGCCCTTTGCGAGCGCAATTGAGCTTGATGAATCTAGCTGATTATGCTTAGCAGTCAATCAAATACTTTAACTGCAGCCACTGCTCACAGACCGATCCTTGGATCAGTCCAGCTTGCATAACTTTCTTAGCTGCAAATTGCCCTTCCTTTACAATTTACTTCTCAACATACAAACCAGCTGTAACATTTTCACCATCTAATGAATGAATTCTTACCTTAATTGGGCTAGGTTCACCTGCTTGAAGTCATTGATCCTACAACCATTGTACCATAATTTGATGCTGCTCTTCTTTACCGCATAGTGTGCCCCCCTTCATAGCCCGCTATATACCTGTTTATTGTAGTACTCTCCTTGACTCATTGTCTTGTAATTATGTGATTATTCTTGTGTTTTTTTTCCTTCCTTGATGTCGTTATTGCATTCATGTCCTTCCTTCCATCCTTTCGTAAAGCGCTCTGATATCCTTCGGGATCTTGTTTGCGCTATATAAAACTTTATCAAATTTAATTAAATTTAGGATAATACTTTACTGAAATCTTTCGTGCAAAGTGGCTCATACCATTCCAATGACACATTTCTGCTATCTAGCATTAAGCCAGCATAGCAAGTGTGTTTTCTGATGACGGGTTGATAAATGGGCCTGGTCCTGAATGTGCTTCAAAAGAAAATTAACGTGAAAGATTTACCACAATCCTTAAAAAAAGGAATTCAACTGTGCAATGTTCAAAAAAACAATGGAAGGGGTAGAAATCGGAATAGTACACATGCCTAATCAAAGTTGAAGAGAAGGCAAAGAAAGATGTAAGATAAGACGTAGAGAAACTGAGGAAGATTTGGCGAAAAGGGTAAAATGTAAGTAGATCTTGAGGTGGCAAAACATAGTATTCAGAAGTGATAACAGAAAAAAACAGAGAACAGATGGGGAGTGAGGAGAAAAGAGGATGAACTACATCCCTTCCAAAAAGAAAACAGTGCGATTGTGGAAAGCTGGATTAGAGAAACGAGACCAAAGAAACAAATGAAGAAGAAAAGGTGCAATTGATCCTAAAGAAAATGAGGCACAACATAATTACCTCAAGAGAGGCATTTAAGAGACTGGTTTTGTCAACCTAAACAATGCCAGTGATTTAGATAATTTCACAAAATTACTGCACAAGCATATTTTGTCAGTTCAGAATTTTTCAGAGCTGTTTTTACACAAAGATCAGATAGACCCACTTTCCACAATGGTTCTGCATCTAAATGGCTTCTTGAGTTTTCACCTAATGTCTGATTACATAAATCAACAGTTCCATCAACTGTTTGTGGTAATAATAACACTCAGAAAAAGAGACCTGTGCTACTTTGACAAGGAAATTCAGACTGACAGCCACAAGTCTCCAAAACTCATTGCCATGTTAAAAACGTCTGAAAACATCAGTCTACACCGTCCAACCAGACTAGTTAAAACCAATAGAAAATATTATTGTGAGGCAGCTATCTTTCTAAGTGAACACATCTTGCAGACGTTCCAACTGGGTTTTAAATCTAAAATATGGTACAAAATATACACAGTCTCCCATTGGGTGGCCATTGAGGGGTAACTCTTTAACCCCTCCCACGCTTATGACTAGCTCAGCTCGTCATGAGCCACGGTTCTCGCGTGCTCATGACGATGAGATGACATGATGAGCTGAGACCGTTAGAACAATCAGACGCGGGGTTAATTTCCCTGCTGTGCTGGGTGTTCTAAGGAACGGGCGTGGTCATGACGAGCTCAGCTCGTCATGAGCACACGAGAAACATCGCTCATGACGTGCTGAGCTCATCATGAGCACCGGGGCGCTGTGCACATGTCCCTCCACAGCGGGGGAACCGGCCCCGCAGCCAAGGGGTTAAGGAAGCTCTCTTTGATGGTTCAGCAGCCTTTAATATGTTGAATAAAGGGCTGCTCCTCATAACTTATACTCAACTATCAGAATGAAGATCCAGGAACTGGTATGCTATTTTAAAGGTTGAGGTAAAAATCGCACCAGGAAGCAGAAATTGTCCAGAGTGGGGATCTGGTCACATTAGATCGGGACAAAGCCACAAGATCAGGCCGATGGAGTGTGGACTGATATAGGGACCAGTTTAGTCCCACTAAAAATGTTACCTTCTCAAGGTCCGGTACACATTTCAAAATGTCAGGATTTAACAGGAGGAGTTCAACTGTTGCCAACCACGGGTCCAGGCACTGGTGAGGCACCTCTTGGGGAATAGAAGCTCACTCCAGCACAGGCCAACAGGGTAAGCAGTAAGAATGATGGTTCAGGCCAGGTCCGTAGCAGGGCGGCTTTTCATGGACATTATTTGAGGCTAGTTAGCGGTCTCAGCTGTGACGTCAAACTTTCTATCTGGTACTCCTGGCACTACCTTTCTGAACCCTGGCCTAGGGGAGCAACATTTGGCTCCCCTGAGGCCAAGGGTCACAAAGGAAGTGCCAGGAGTAGAAGGAAGCAAGTTAGAAGTTAGAGCTGCGGCCTCTAACTAGCCCCAAATGACATCCATGAGGCCTATAGAACTTGTTGTGTCCCTACAGCTAAGAAAAGGGCATCAGCCAACTGACCCTAGGAGTTACTCAGGTGAGCCTGGGATGAAGGGAGCAGGTCCAGTCTTCCTTCTCAGAAGGCAGGGAAGGCCTCAAATAAAAAGGCAGTCCTCTTAAGAACAAGGATGGCCTCAAGCAGCAGGGCAATCCGGTGGTGAAAGCAGTGCAGTCCTCTCAAGAGCAAGACAGGCCTCTAGCAACAGAACAGTCCTGTGGAGAACAAGGTAGGCCTCAAGATGCAGGGCAGTCCCCTGGAGAACAAGGAAATCCTTCTTCTGTAATGTCCACAGTTCCAGGAGTGTACTGAAGAGGTGGAGTGATGATACCAGCCTTTTGAGTGGGTGAAACTTCTAGGCTTCCACATACATAAGGCTCTAAAATTTACTTCCTTCCCTGCCCACTCTCCTAGAGGTCTAAGGTGACAGGAGGACTGGTGTCAAGCTCTTTGTGAGTGTGTTGAGGCAGACCCTTTCAAATGTAAGTGGTCCAGGGAACAGCTCCGCCCCTCCCATCCTGGCAGGATAATCCATCTCACCAACACCTAGAGGGATATGTACAAGGAAGTGGCAGAGTGAGACGTTAGCCGTCATGGCTTAACGCCTCACTCCGCCACTTGTGAAACGCACGGTTGCACCATATTTAGGAGAACTCGTGGCTTGCTACCGGGGGCACCCAGACTACTTGTGTTGCTCCTGAAGACTGTTTCGCTTTGCTAGGACTAGCTCACCTGAGGCGGTAAGCCGGGTGATAAGTTACCTCGCTATTTTAAAAATGTACTTGATTTAGAAATTTATTTGCGCCTGTTTTATAGTTGTAATACTATCACAAACCTTCTCTCCCATTGCACGCACTATCCCGTGTTGACACAGCCGAATTAGGATCTGTGGCCGGAAACGCCCCTTGTCTCCTCTGTTGCACGGCAACCCCACTCATTTTCTAAGAACTACAAGTCCCAGCGCCTTTGCGCTGCCCACGGGACTACAAAGTGAGGGATGAGTGTTGGTTCGCGAGAACTCGTGGCTTGCTACCGGGGGCACCCAGACTACTTGTGTTGCTCCTGAAGACTGTTTCGCTTTGCTAGGACTAGCTCACCTGAGGCGGAAAGCCGGGTGATAGTTACCTCGCTATTTTAAAAATGTACTTGATTTAGAAATTTATTTGCGCCTTTTTTATAGTTTTAATACTATCACAAACCTTCTCTCCCATTGCACGCACTATCCTGTGTTGACACAGCCGAATTATGATCTGTGGCCGGAAACGCCCCTTGTCTCCTCTGTTGCACGGCAACCCCACTCATTTTCTAAGAACTACGAGTCCCAGCGCCTTTGCGCTGCCCACGGGACTACAAAGTGAGGGGTGAGTGTTGGTTCGCGAGAACTCGTGGCTTGCTACCGGGGGCACCCAAACTACTTGTGTTACTCCTGAAGACTGTTTCGCTTTGCTAGGACTAGCTCACCTGAGGCGGAAAGCCGGGTGATAGTTACCTCGCTATTTTAAAAAATGTACTTGATTTAGAAATTTATTTGCGCCTGTTTTATAGTTTTAATACTATCACAAACCTTCTCTCCCATTGCACGCACTATCCCGTGTTGACACAGCCGAATTAGGATCTGTGGCCGGAAACGCCCCTTGTCTCCTCTGTTGCACGGCAACCCCACTCATTTTCTAAGAACTACAAGTCCCAGCGCCTTTGCGCTGCCCACGGGACTACAAAGTGAGGGGTGAGTGTTGGTTCGCCAAAACTCGTGGCTTGCTACCGGGGGCACCCAGACTACTTGTGTTGCTCCTGAAGACTGTTTCGCTTTGCTAGGACTAGCTCACCTGAGGCGGAAAGCCGGGTGATAGTTACCTCGCTATTTTAAAAATTTACTTGATTTAAAAATTTATTTGCGCCTGTTTTATAGTTTTAATACTATCACAAACCTTCTCTCCCATTGCACGCACTATCCCGTGTTGACACAGCCGAATTAGGATCTGTGGCCGGAAACGCCCCTTGTCTCCTCTGTTGCACGGCAACCCCACTCATTTTCTAAGAACTACAAGTCCCAGCGCCTTTGCGCTGCCCACGGGACTACAAAGTGAGGGGTGAGTGTTGGTTCGTGTGAACTCGTGGCTTGCTACCGGGGGCACCCAGACTACTTGTGTTGCTCCTGAAGACTGTTTCGCTTTGCTAGGACTAGCTCACCTGAGGCAGAAAGCCGGGTGATAGTTACCTCGCTATTTTAAAAATTTACTTGATTTAGAAATGTATTTGCGCCTGTTTTATAGTTTTAGTACTATCACAAACCTTCTCTCCCATTGCACGCACTATCCTGTGTTGACACAGCCGAATTAGGATCTGTGGCCGGAAACGCCCCTTGTCTCCTCTGTTGCACGGCAACCCCACTCATTTTCTAAGAACTACAAGTCCCAGCGCCTTTGCGCTGCCCACGGGACTACAAAGTGAGATGGGCGCTTCTCCGCGCAGCGGACACGATCAGCGGGCGCGCCTCTGTCGCGCCTCTGTCGAGCCTAAGTCCTGCCCGTCTGCGCCCATCCGCGCCAGGCAGGTCCATGGGGCCACCAACTCTGCTACTGCTGACATCACTTCAGCCCTTCCAGGTACTATTATAACTTATGCGGCCGATGACCTGCTCTCTCACAGACATGTGCTGAACACGCATTGCTCCACTTGCTCTCTCCCCATTCAGGGGTTTCATTGTAATAACTGCGGATTCACCCTGGGGAGGATAAGCAGATGTAAAAGGAGGAAGCGTCCACTTTCACAGGACACAATGGTTGCTACGAAATCTCTCCCTACTCAACCCAAACTGCATTTTTGGAGCATTAATTGTCGATCCCTTCCTAAACACCAAAATCATATTTACGATTTCCTTGTGGATGAGAAACCAGATGCCATTTTCCTAACGAAAACATGGCTCCAGGCAAGCTCGGGACCGGATATCACCTTTGCGATTCCCTCTGGCTATGCCATAGTAAATAGAGACAGAGACATAGGTAGGGGCGGCGGTATTGCTATAATATTTAAATCTAACTACAATTGCAAATTTGAGGCTTTTCCGCTACCGGGTTGTGAGGCTGCCTTATTCAAATTAACTATCAGTGCCCGGATGACCTTATACGGTTTACTGATATATCGTCCCCCTGGAAATTCCAACCCTTGGGTGACGTCCTTCTCCGAAACCATTGCCCCATTGATCTTAAAAGCCGCAAATTTTACTATTCTGGGGGATCTGAATTTACATCTAGAAGATCCCCTATGCTCAATTAGCAAAACTTTTTTAGTGGACTTAGAAGCGCTTAACATCTTACTATGCAATTCTGGATCCACTCATTCGGCAGGGCACTTGTTGGACCCTGTTTTGTCTAATCTTGCGTATGACTGTGAATCGGCCGCCCGTCCTTTGGAATGGTCAGATCATATGGCAGTCAAATTTTCTCTCTCGTGTACTACGAACATAGCATTTAATGCTGACTCAGGTGAAAAATCACGTTGTTGGGGTAAACTTAACATCATTGAGTTTAATAGGTACTTATCTAACACGTCGCCAAATGCTAATTCATCTTTTCTGGCATCGGAAGCAGCAGTCTCCGGCTGGCTGACTACTGCTGTGAATAAACTCGTTCCCCTTGCACCCTTACACATCTTGCCCCATCGTCATCCTGCAGCATGGTTTTCGGAGAATTTAAAAACTACGAAATCCAAATGCAAGGTACATGAGAGACAATGGAGGCGTTCTTATTCTCCCTCCCGTAAGATGGCATATAAGGTAGCTCTTAGAGACTACCATAAACAATGTAAGACCGCAAGAGCCACTCATATTGCCAACACCATTTCACATGCCCAAAATTGCCCGCGCACATTATTTTCTATGGTGAAAAAACTAACAGGAGCAGATTCCATTCCTGCCCCCCCAGCTTTGAATGAGGTACAGTGTAACTCAATTGCGGAGTTTTTTATCACCAAGGTAAAACGATCTACAATTCGTTGGATCTTCGACCGTTGAGCGCAGATTTACCCTCTACTCTTGTGCCAGCCCAAGACTGCCAATTTCCTATGATAACCAAACTCTCTGAGTGGCTGCTTTAAGATGATGTTACCTTTGCCAATTGTCTGAAGAGCATTAAATCTGGCTCTCCCTGTGACCCTCTTCCGGCAAAAATTCTAAAACAACTTGATTTAAACCCCCGTCGCGTATTGATGAAACTTCTGAATACCTCACTGACAGAATCATGTGTTCCACAGAAGTGGAAACACGCGATGGTAGTTCCCTTGCTGAAAAAAGTAGGTGCGGATGCTTCAAACCTATCTAATTATAGGCCCATTTCGTTGCTGCCTATCTTCTCAAAAATCCTGGAGAGGCACATTCATTCCCAACTATCTCATCTGGTAGAGAGTTCGGGCTATCTGCATCCATCACAATCTGGTTTCAGAGCCCACTACAGTAGAGTACTACTGAAACTACTCTCTTGGGGGTTACTGAGAACTTAAGGCACGGTATCGATCGCGGGGAGACATCGGCGCTTATCCTGTTGGATTTAAGCGCAGCGTTCGATACCGTGTCTCACTCTATTCTTCTCACATCCCTCCAATCCTTGGGAGTTGGGGGTTCTGCCCTGACTTGGATAGCCTCTTTTCTGTGTGGGCGTACCTTCCAGGTCTTTTCGGCCAAAGCATCTTCCAAAATGTGTGCATCGGCGTACGGTGTTCCCCAGGGGTCTATTCTCAGCCCTTTACTTTTTAACATCTATATTAGACCCCTGGCCACCATTGTGGAAGAAGCCGGCTTAACTTTATTTTCGTACGCCGATGATACACAAATTATTTTCTCCCTATCTAAAAGGGAAGGTAACAATACTTCGGCTCTCAAATTGGGTCTGTCCCAAGTGGCAAGATGGATGTAGGTAAACTTCCTTAAGTTAAATGGCGATAAAACCGAGATTGTGATCCTGGGTAAGGACAAAGATCTCTGGGGCCCCCAACATTGACCCGAGAGTATGGGTCCTACCCCGATGCCCGTGGCCCAGGTTCGCAATCTCGGATTTTTAATCGATGAAAAGCTCACTATGCGACAACAGGCCGTAAAGGTGGCTGCCATTTGCTTTGCCACACTAAAATGGCTCCAAAAAATCTTGTGGATGCTTCCTGTCCCCACACAAAGGACGGTGGTCCAGGCTTTAATAACATCTCGCCTGGACTACGGGAATGTCCTGTATCTTGGTGCCGATTTGACAACTGTGAAAAAACTTCAGGTTGTCCAAAATGCGGCCGCACGATTGTTACGCAATGTTCCACGGAAAACATCTGCATCCTTAGCCCTTCGCGATTTGCACTGGCTAGAAATTAAGAACAGAATTAAATTTAAGGCTCTATGTTATATCTTCAAGATAAAACAGGGCTTTGCCCCTAGGTACCTTCACAATCTCATTCATGCCTACACACCTAGCTGTACTCTCAGATCTGCCGGCAAAGGAGATTTTGCTGTTCCTAGGTTTAGGCTAGTGAAGATGGGCGGCCGCTCATTCTCTCACCTGGGCACCAAATCTTGGAATGCTCTGCCTGTTAGGCTGAAGTTGGAAACTGATCTTGTCAGGTTCCGCAAGGGTTTAAAAACTTGGCTTTTCCAGCAATAACCTCTCAGAACAGTCTTTTTCTTGTTGTTCCACTCTTTGAAGCCTTGTAGTTCTTTCTTCTCCAATCTATCCCTTGGCGCCGAGAAACCCACTGCGGGTAGCTGTGCGCCTTATAAGTTTAAATAAATAAAAAAATATATTACAACAATATGGTGCAGCCTTGCGTTTCCCCCAACGTGTAGCGCCAACGCAGGCACCCTTGCACCATGGTGCAAGGGTGTCGGCGTGCAGGGGAGGATTGTTTATGTGTAGGAAGGTGTCCCTTCCTTCACATAATCAATCCTGAAATGCCATTCTATCACTTTCATGTGTGCTACTTAATGCAGCACAAATGAAAGTCACAAAAATTGAATTTTTTTTTAAAGATTGTTTATGTACAGGAAGGGCGACCTTCCTGTACATAAACAATCCATGGCATTTTGCTTTTTCCATGTGTGCTGCAAAAGGCAGCACACGTAGAAAAAGCAAAGACAATGAGAAATAATGCATTTCTCCTCGTTTCGCCAACTTAAGACCAGGTTTTACCTGGCCTTAATTTTGGTGCTATAAACAAAACAGTGGCCCTAGACTATTGATTAGTGTGACTTAATCAACAAAGCATTTTTGGTTTAAGAATGCGATTCAATCTGCATTTCAGAAATCAAGCTACATGGGAGAGAAGGTTATTGAATGAGCAATGAACACCATAACCACATTTCGAATTTGTATTTAGCAAAAAAACCAACTGATACAGTTATTTACAATATCAACAAATTATACTAATACACGGCGCAAGAAAAAGAATTATAGTCAAGAATGAGAAAGGGGTGCTCAGGTGAAGAGAAGGAAATTCAGAGACAGTTATAATATACAATTCAAATATTTACAAAAAGGAGAAAAAACTAAGTCTCGCGGTATTGTTCCCGCTAGGTTGAACAAGCCTGTCCAAACTATTCAAGGGGAAAAAACGGGGAGAAATGATGGGTACAGGCACATGAATTAAAAAGTGTCGACGTTTCGACCCTGATGCTCTAGGGATTTTTGCTTCCTCGGCTGCGGGTCTTCATCAGGACGTGGGGGGAAGGGGAAGAGACCTGGCCGTGATCACACTTGCTGTCTGGATCAGCCACCAAGGCAGCTAGTCAGGTGCGATTTCCTCCAAGCTGGCTAGGATTCACCTAGTTATGGTTCAGATGATCCTATATTGATTTGGACTTGTAGTATAAAATTGGAACCAATATTATGTGGATCAAAAGTATCCTACCGGCGCCTCCAGGGCCCTCCGGTCTGGAAACCCTGACGGTGACGATTGCCCGCAGATATCCAACCAAGACAACTAAGGTAACGGTGGTACCTGCCTCCGCACAGGAACAAACCATTGGCATTTCCATTTCACGCCATGTGTCTGTGATTATTCACATTAGCAACATTCGAACCTCTTCCCCGTATTACCGGAGGGCCCTGGATCACGGCCAGGTCTCTTCCCCTTCCCCCCACGTCCTGATGAAGACCCGCAGCCGAGGAAGCAAAAATCCCTAGAGCATCAGGGTTGAAACGTCGACACTTTTTAATTCATGTGCCTGTACCCATCATTTCTCCCCGTTTTTTCCCCTTGAATAGTTTGGACAGGCTTGTTCAACCTAGCGGGAACAATACCGCGAGACTTAGTTTTTTCTCCTTTTTGTAAATATTTGAATTGTATATTATAACTGTCTCTGAATTTCCTTCTCTTCACCTGAGCACCCCTTTCTCATTCTTGACTATAATTCTTTTTCTTGCGCCGTGTATTAGTATAATTTGTTGATATTGTAAATAACTGTATCAGTTGTTTTTTTTGATAAATACAAATTCGAAATGTGGTTATGGTGTTCATTGCTCATTCAATAACCTTCTCTCCCATGTAGCTTGATTTCTGAAATGCAGATTGAATCGCATTCTTAAACCAAAAATGCTTTGTTGATTAAGTCACACTAATCAATAGTCTAGGGCCACTGTTTCTGTTTATATCATTGATACCTAGGCCCTTTGATTTGGTGGGTGATACCCCATTGATTTAATGGGCTTAATTTTGGTGCTGCCTCCGAGGTACGCTGCCCTTGTATATAGGGCGCAGAGTCAAAATCAATGGGTGTTGCAGTGGAACGCCCACCACAACACCCACTGCCCACCCCTTTCACGATAACCATAGAGTGAAAGGGGCCTTATTTACAAGGCAGCGTTAAGCCACGTTAAGTGGCTTAATGCTGCTTTGTAAATAAGGCTAAGCCCCCATCGCCACCACAAAATCGATAAAAGTGACGTTGTGGCAGCGATAGGGGCATGTACATATGCCCCCTAGTCTCCTATTGTTTTACTAACTGGGAGGAATATAACAAAAAAACAATTGCCACTCTATTCACAGTCATTTGAGTCAGGATGCAGGCTGAATGAAATGGTTACTACAAGAAAATGCCAACTTTCTAAAAGTGATTCAGAAAAGGGGGTGGTGATGAACAGAGTGTCTGAATTAAGCAGACCACTCTTACCCAGTCCAAAGATCAGGGCTTGATCCATCACCGTTATTTATCTCACTGCCCCATCCCAGCTCAGAACCTGGCTATATGCAAATTAGTCTGTCCCTGGCCCAGTGCATCATGGGAACAGGGCAGACCAAACTACCAAGCCAATTCTTCACCAGAAAGGAGACAAGCTACCGGGGACCGGTTTCTGGCATTTCAGCCTCTTCGGCCCGGCTTGCTTGAATCCTGATGGAGCAGTGAGAAAGGGACTCATGTCTGAGTATACCCTGCCACACCTATAGTGGCCAAAAACGATTCAGAAAAGGGGGTGGTGATGAACAGAGTGTCTGAATTAAGCAGACCACTCTTACCCAGTCCAAAGATCAGGGCTTGATCCATCACCGTTATTTATCTCACTGCCCCATCCCAGCTCAGAACCTGGCTATATGCAAATTAGTCTGTCCCTGGCCCAGTGCATCATGGGAACAGGGCAGACCAAACTACCAAGCCAATTCTTCACCAGAAAGGAGACAAGCTACCGGGGACCGGTTTCTGGCATTTCAGCCTCTTCGGCCCGGCTTGCTTGAATCCTGATGGAGCAGTGAGAAAGGGACTCATGTCTGAGTATACCCTGCCACACCTATAGTGGCCAAAAACGATTCAGAAAAGGGGGTGGTGATGAACAGAGTGTCTGAATTAAGCAGACCACTCTTACCCAGTCCAAAGATCAGGGCTTGATCCATCACCGTTATTTATCTCACTGCCCCATCCCAGCTCAGAACCTGGCTATATGCAAATTAGTCTGTCCCTGGCCCAGTGCATCATGGGAACAGGGCAGACCAAACTACCAAGCCAATTCTTCACCAGAAAGGAGACAAGCTACCGGGGACCGGTTTCTGGCATTTCAGCCTCTTCAGCCCGGCTTGCTTGAATCCTGATGGAGCAGTGAGAAAGGGACTCATGTCTGAGTATACCCTGCCACACCTATAGTGGCCAAAAACGATTCAGAAAAGGGGGTGGTGATGAACAGAGTGTCTGAATTAAGCAGACCACTCTTACCCAGTCCAAAGATCAGGGCTTGATCCATCACCGTTATTTATCTCACTGCCCCATCCCAGCTCAGAACCTGGCTATATGCAAATTAGTCTGTCCCTGGCCCAGTGCATCATGGGAACAGGGCAGACCAAACTACCAAGCCAATTCTTCACCAGAAAGGAGACAAGCTACCGGGGACCGGTTTCTGGCATTTCAGCCTCTTCGGCCCGGCTTGCTTGAATCCTGATGGAGCAGTGAGAAAGGGACTCATGTCTGAGTATACCCTGCCACACCTATAGTGGCCAAAAACGATTCAGAAAAGGGGGTGGTGATGAACAGAGTGTCTGAATTAAGCAGACCACTCTTACCCAGTCCAAAGATCAGGGCTTGATCCATCACCGTTATTTATCTCACTGCCCCATCCCAGCTCAGAACCTGGCTATATGCAAATTAGTCTGTCCCTGGCCCAGTGCATCATGGGAACAGGGCAGACCAAACTACCAAGCCAATTCTTCACCAGAAAGGAGACAAGCTACCGGGGACCGGTTTCTGGCATTTCAGCCTCTTCGGCCCGGCTTGCTTGAATCCTGATGGAGCAGTGAGAAAGGGACTCATGTCTGAGTATACCCTGCCACACCTATAGTGGCCAAAAACGATTCAGAAAAGGGGGTGGTGATGAACAGAGTGTCTGAATTAAGCAGACCACTCTTACCCAGTCCAAAGATCAGGGCTTGATCCATCACCGTTATTTATCTCACTGCCCCATCCCAGCTCAGAACCTGGCTATATGCAAATTAGTCTGTCCCTGGCCCAGTGCATCATGGGAACAGGGCAGACCAAACTACCAAGCCAATTCTTCACCAGAAAGGAGACAAGCTACCGGGGACCGGTTTCTGGCATTTCAGCCTCTTCGGCCCGGCTTGCTTGAATCCTGATGGAGCAGTGAGAAAGGGACTCATGTCTGAGTATACCCTGCCACACCTATAGTGGCCAAAAACGATTCAGAAAAGGGGGTGGTGATGAACAGAGTGTCTGAATTAAGCAGACCACTCTTACCCAGTCCAAAGATCAGGGCTTGATCCATCACCGTTATTTATCTCACTGCCCCATCCCAGCTCAGAACCTGGCTATATGCAAATTAGTCTGTCCCTGGCCCAGTGCATCATGGGAACAGGGCAGACCAAACTACCAAGCCAATTCTTCACCAGAAAGGAGACAAGCTACCGGGGACCGGTTTCTGGCATTTCAGCCTCTTCGGCCCGGCTTGCTTGAATCCTGATGGAGCAGTGAGAAAGGGACTCATGTCTGAGTATACCCTGCCACACCTATAGTGGCCAAAAACGATTCAGAAAAGGGGGTGGTGATGAACAGAGTGTCTGAATTAAGCAGACCACTCTTACCCAGTCCAAAGATTAGGGCTTGATCCATCACCGTTATTTATCTCACTGCCCCATCCCAGCTCAGAACCTGGCTATATGCAAATTAGTCTGTCCCTGGCCCAGTGCATCATGGGAACAGGGCAGACCAAACTACCAAGCCAATTCTTCACCAGAAAGGAGACAAGCTACCGGGGACCGGTTTCTGGCATTTCAGCCTCTTCGGCCCGGCTTGCTTGAATCCTGATGGAGCAGTGAGAAAGGGACTCATGTCTGAGTATACCCTGCCACACCTATAGTGGCCAAAAACGATTCAGAAAAGGGGGTGGTGATGAACAGAGTGTCTGAATTAAGCAGACCACTCTTACCCAGTCCAAAGATCAGGGCTTGATCCATCACCGTTATTTATCTCACTGCCCCATCCCAGCTCAGAACCTGGCTATATGCAAATTAGTCTGTCCCTGGCCCAGTGCATCATGGGAACAGGGCAGACCAAACTACCAAGCCAATTCTTCACCAGAAAGGAGACAAGCTACCGGGGACCGGTTTCTGGCATTTCAGCCTCTTCGGCCCGGCTTGCTTGAATCCTGATGGAGCAGTGAGAAAGGGACTCATGTCTGAGTATACCCTGCCACACCTATAGTGGCCAAAAACGATTCAGAAAAGGGGGTGGTGATGAGCTAAAAAACGGTGTTGGATCTTTGCCTGATCTCTTGACTGGGTGAGAGTACTCTGCTTAATTCAGAGACTCTGTCCATCACCACCCCTTGTTGTAAATAATTTTGTCCATCCTAAGCGTGGAAGGGTATACTCAGATGTGAGTCCCTTGCTCATTGCACCATCAGGATTCAAGCAAGCCGGGCCGAAGACGCCTGAAATGGCAGAAACCGGTCCCCGGAAGCTTGTTTCCTTCCCAGTGTAAGAATTGGCTTTTGTAGTCTGGTCTGCCCTGTTCCCATGATGCACTGGGCCAGGGACAGACTAATTTGCATACAGCCAGGTTCTGGAACTGGGATGGTGCAATGAGCTAAAAAACGGTGTTGGATCTTGCCCTGATCTCTTGACTGGGTGAGAGTACTCTGCTTAATTCAGAGACTCTGTCCATCACCACCCCTTGTTGTAAATAATTTTGTCCACCCTAAGCGTGGAAGGGTATACTCAGATGTGAGTCCCTTGCTCATTGCACCATCAGGATTCAAGCAAGCCGGGCCGAAGACGCCTGAAATGGCAGAAACCGGTCCCCGGAAGCTTGTTTCCTTCCCAGTGTAAGAACTGGCTTTTGTAGTCTGGTCTGCCCTGTTCCCATGATGCACTGGGCCAGGGACAGACTAATTTGCATACAGCCAGGTTCTGAAACTGGGATGGTGCAATGAGCTAAAAAACGGTGTTGGATCTTGCCCTGATCTCTCGACTGGGTGAGAGTACTCTGCTTAATTCAGAGACTCTGTCCATCACCACCCCTTGTTGTAAATAATTTTGTCCACCCTAAGCGTGGAAGGGTATACTCAGATGTGAGTCCCTTGCTCATTGCACCATCAGGATTCAAGCAAGCCGGGCCGAAGACGCCTGAAATGGTAGAAACCGGTCCCCGGAAGCTTGTTTCCTTCCCAGTGTAAGAATTGGCTTTTGTAGTCTGGTCTGCCCTGTTCCCATGATGCACTGGGCCAGGGACAGACTAATTTGCATACAGCCAGGTTCTGAAACTGGGATGGTGCAATGAGCTAAAAAACGGTGTTGGATCTTGCCCTGATCTCTCGACTGGGTGAGAGTACTCTGCTTAATTCAGAGACTCTGTCCATCACCACCCCTTGTTGTAAATAATTTTGTCCACCCTAAGCGTGGAAGGGTATACTCAGATGTGAGTCCCTTGCTCATTGCACCATCAGGATTCAAGCAAGCCGGGCCGAAGACGCCTGAAATGGCAGAAACCGGTCCCCGGAAGCTTGTTTCCTTCCCAGTGTAAGAATTGGCTTTTGTAGTCTGGTCTGCCCTGTTCCCATGATGCACTGGGCCAGGGACAGACTAATTTGCATACAGCCAGGTTCTGAAACTGGGATGGTGCAATGAGCTAAAAAACGGTGTTGGATCTTGCCCTGATCTCTTGACTGGGTGAGAGTACTCTGCTTAATTCAGAGACTCTGTCCATCACCACCCCTTGTTGTAAATAATTTTGTCCACCCTAAGCGTGGAAGGGTATACTCAGATGTGAGTCCCTTGCTCATTGCACCATCAGGATTCAAGCAAGCCGGGCCGAAGACGCCTGAAATGGCAGAAACCGGTCCCCGGAAGCTTGTTTCCTTCCCAGTGTAAGAATTGGCTTTTGAAGTCTGGTCTGCCCTGTTCCCATGATGCACTGGGCCAGGGACAGACTAATTTGCATACAGCCAGGTTCTGAAACTGGGATGGTGCAATGAGCGAAAAAACGGTGTTGGATCTTGCCCTGATCTCTTGACTGGGTGAGAGTACTCTGCTTAATTCAGAGACTCTGTCCATCACCACCCCTTGTTGTAAATAATTTTGTCCACCCTAAGCGTGGAAGGGTATACTCAGATGTGAGTCCCTTGCTCATTGCACCATCAGGATTCAAGCAAGCCGGGCCGAAGACGCCTGAAATGGCAGAAACCGGTCCCCGGAAGCTTGTTTCCTTCCCAGTGTAAGAATTGGCTTTTGTAGTCTGGTCTGCCCTGTTCCCATGATGCACTGGGCCAGGGACAGACTAATTTGCATACAGCCAGGTTCTGAAACTGGGATGGTGCAATGAGCTAAAAAACGGTGTTGGATCTTGCCCTGATCTCTTGACTGGGTGAGAGTACTCTGCTTAATTCAGAGACTCTGTCCATCACCACCCCTTGTTGTAAATAATTTTGTCCACCCCAAGCGTGGAAGGGTATACTCAGATGTGAGTCCCTTGCTCATTGCACCATCAGGATTCAAGCAAGCCGGGCCGAAGACGCCTGAAATGGCAGAAACCGGTCCCCGGAAGCTTGTTTCCTTCCCAGTGTAAGAATTGGCTTTTGTAGTCTGGTCTGCCCTGTTCCCATGATGCACTGGGCCAGGGACAGACTAATTTGCATACAGCCAGGTTCTGAAACTGGGATGGTGCAATGAGCTAAAAAACGGTGTTGGATCTTGCCCTGATCTCTTGACTGGGTGAGAGTACTCTGCTTAATTCAGAGACTCTGTCCATCACCACCCCTTGTTGTAAATAACTTTCTAAAAGTGACATTTTGAGAACTAAAATCTGACTTCACCACCATTAAAGAGGGGTTTAAATTACAATTTCTTTTGAGATCAAACATGACAATTGTACCTGTCCCCCAACACAAACGTTATCACTTATTAAATGTAATACGGTAACCCAATATTAACCTATGGGAGAGGTAGGCCTCTCATTATTGAAAACTAATTTGGGAGTTTTTCACTACCAGGACATGTAAAACTTTAAAGTACATGTTCACATTTTTCAAATACACTACACCCTGCCCTCTGGGCTGTTTAGGGCCCATCTTAGGGGTGACATATGTATTAAAAGGGATGTTGAGAGGTGGCAAAAGGAGGTTCTTGCCAGGTCAAATTGACAGTTTAAAACAGGTCAACCTCCAACCATTAGTTTTAACTTGGGGTATGGGGGGAAAGGGTGTGCCGTCATGTGCTTGTGCTTTACAGTATGGTCTTGGGGCATAAGTTATTGTGTGGGATGACTTGCAACTGTAGTCATGGCACCTGTAGCAGGTATTATGTTAGGTGCCACAGAATTTGGTGTCTGCGACATATGCGATGAAGCTTCGCTCATTTGCTGTTGGAATCACTGGAGGAGAGCTGCCCATTCCGTGGAGACGCAGCATCGCCGCACCCCTCGTACCTCCTCAGTTCTCAGTGTGTCTTCTTCTGTTGCCCCCTCGTATGCCAATATATATATGGAGAATTTCGAAAATATCAACATCTATGGTAACACCAACATGTATGAAAAAATCACAATGTACGTCAGCTACATCGACGACCTGTTTTTTGTCTGGACAGACACCAAAGAAACTCTCAACCAATTTCTCATCGAACTAAACTCCAAGGATGAACGCATTAAACTTTCATGGCAGATCAGTGACACTGAGATCACGTTTTTGGATGTGAACATAAAAAACACCCGAAAGGGATTCATCACCGATCTTCATCGTAAAACAACTGATCGCAACAACACACTACATTATAGTAGTTTCCACCAAATGGCACTTAAAAGACATTTACCTTTCTCTCAGTTGTTACGTGTTAAACGTATAGTCTCGGATGAACTAACGTCCAACATACGCACCAAGGAGATGCATGATCGCTTCCTTGACAGAGGCTATCCAGCACAGATCTTAACTGAGGCACAAACAAGAGTGGCACACATCACAAGACAAGAAGCCCTAACCAAAACACCCACTAAAGATCAACAACGCATTGTGCTTGTCTCCAAATACTCCACAACAAGCTCCATCTACAAGAGGATTATACTAAAACATTGGCGAATCCTCCAAATGGAACCTGATTTTCGGGACATGTTCTCTAACCCTCCCCTGTTCGCCTACACAAGGAGCAAGAACATTCAAGAAATATTGGCAAGACCTACCACCAGTGAGACACACTACAAAGGCACCCAACCTTGTCTAAATTGCAATCACTGCAACTCTGTCATAAAAGGTAACACCATCCGCCATCCAATGAAGGGCAATGCCATTAAACTTCAAGTCAACGCCACATGCGACTCCACCAATTTAATTTATGCATTGAAGTGCCCCTGCGGTAAACTATACGTTGGAAAAACCGAAAGAAAAATCAAGACACGTTTGAATGAACATAAATCTAATATACGTCTCAAAAATGAGAAATCTAACATCGCCACACATTTCCATGAATCTCGCCATACCATCGCCCAATTGCAGTTCATCGTTCTGGAGACAGTAATTAAAAGAGAAGGAACCGACAACAACAAACTACTACTCAAAAGAGAGTTGGAATGGATGTTTCGCTTACAGACACAGAAACCGTTTGGACTGAATGATCGTACCGAATATAGTTGTTACCTGTAATTGATCTAGCATTGACTCTATGGTCTATCGTTCATTGCTTTTGATTGTTATTTTTGTGTTCCTCCAGCCGTTTGTTCATACCTTTTTCTGTTTTCCTCGTACTTCACCACTTTAAGATGGCCCCCATTCCGTTGTCACACTCACTACCTTAGTCCCTTCACTATTTCCATTACCCTCAGTTCTAATTACCCGCGTTTTGCTTGCACTCCACCACAGCGTCTTCATTCAGACCCTGTATTCACGAAGTAACGCGTCGCGTTACAATGGAATAGAAGTAAGTGACCTTTTAGCTTCACGGTTATTTTGTTTCAACTTCACCCCAAGCCCGCATAACGATATGTGCACTTCCCAGTTAGCTCGCTAACATAGACCACCTTCTCGCACACCCTTAACACCTCGTGTTCGTTTATGAAATATTAGCGACTACACCTATTGATCGGCACATAAATCATTAATACGGATTGTCTCCGTTTTAGTTTTATTTTATTTTTTTACACTGCTACCCGTTTTTCCTCACCCTCATCCCTCCCCTGTTCTTCTCTCTAGTGCTCCTTGAGATAGGGCCCTGCCCGAAATGCATCGGAGTTACCCATGTCGTCTATTCCTCGACTAACTATGGATTGATATGAATATAATATCAGTAAAACTTTGGTGATATACGTTGGAAAAATAAATATCCACAACTGAATACAACGTTCATGAAATCTTTCTTCGAGTGCCTCTTTAGGGGATGTATCCGCATTTAATTATGCATACACAACCATAGCTGACTTATACCTGTGTTCAAGACGGGAACACAACCCTACAAGTGCACCCTAAACTTCTATCAACACAGCCATAAACTGTTTTCAAATTGCTGTGCACCACCCCTTATCCTCTTGTTCTTCTGCTGCGCCCCACTTATTGACCGCTCCCATCCAAGCCGTCAATGGTGGTCCACAGGGAGTGCGCCAGTGCATTGTGATGCCATGTTTTGCCAGTAATATGGCGAGTGATGTGAACCATATCTGGATTTTATATTGTTTTCGGCATCGGAAAACACAAAGCGCAAAGGCTTCCAATGTGTCTATGTCCAATAGTGCTGTGAGCTCCAGTAGCATTGTATGGATTGCATCTCAATAGGGTTGTATGATGGGGAAGCTCCAGAAAATATGGTGAAATGTGGCGCTGAGGGTCTGGCAACGTGGACAGAGAAATTGTGTGTCTGGGTAGAACCGCTGGAACCGTTCTGATGTGAGGTTAACCCTGTGTAGGATATAGAATAGATTTTTTTAAATTGCCCTGACTTGCGACTGTAGTCATGGCACCCGTAGCAGGTATTATGTTAGGTGCCGCAGAATTTGGTGGCTGTGATATATGTGATGGAGCTTTGTCATTTGCTGTTGGAATCACTGGAGGAGAGCTGCCCATTCCGTGGACGTCATTTGTTGTTGGAATCACTGGAGGAGAGCTGCCCATTCCGTGGAGACGCGGCATCGCCGCACCCCTCGTACCGCCTCAGTTCTCAGTGTGTCTTCTTCTGCTGCGCACCACTTATTGACCGCTCCTATCCAAGCCGTCAATGGTGATCCACAGGGAGTGCGCCAGTGCATGGTGATGCCATGTTTTGCCAGTAATATGGTGAGTGATGTGAACCGTGTCTCGATTTTATATTGTTTTCGGCATCGGAAAACACAGAGCGCAAAGGCTTCCCATGTGTCTATGTCCAATAGTGCTGTGAGCTCCAGTAGCATTGTATGGATTGCATCTCAATACGGTTGTATGATGGGGCAGCTCCAGAAAATATGGTGAAATGTGGCGCTGGGGGTCTGGCAACATGGACAGAGAAATTGTGTGTCTGGGTAGAACCGCTTGAGCCGCTCTGATGTGAGGTAAGCCCTGAGTAGGATATAGAATAGATTTTTTTAAATTGGGCATTATGGGATACTTTCTTGAGATGTTCTCTGAGTCATGTAATGGACGCTCCAAATTCTACTCCCATGTTTGCCACAGTCTGGTGAGCGGCTCACTCATTAGTTCTCCAATTGCTTTGGATAGCCAGGTGATGAGGTGTTGCTCTGGTCCCATGTTTAATACTGTGTGCAGGACTGGGTGTGTCAGTGGTTCCCCATTCGTCAGATCCCATAGCCGTCTGCTGTACACGACTATATGTCTGTGTAGAAGGAATTGACCCTGTGGGAGCCTGTTCTCCTCCACCAGACTGTCAAAGGTAAGAAGCTGACCCTCTTCGAACAGGGATCCCACCTCGAGGATCAAATGGTCCGTCCAAATTTGCATGGTTTGAGCTGTATAGTGACCATTTCCCTGGGTTAGGCTCGCTAATGGTAGCAAGGGGGTATAAAGTTGTCTCCCACTGGATAGGCAGTGGTCTCTGTTGATACAGGACCTGGCCACTACCACTTGCAGTGAGTGCGCTGAATCCGGTCGGGTGGTGGGTAAGAGCAAGCGGCATAATGGCGGGATCGTCATGGGGCCGATCTCCGAACCAGTTTCCCCTAACCCCGTCCAGCTGTCCAGTGGGATAACCACTGCAGCTGTGCTGCCAGATAATATGCCTCAAATATAGGGGGTCCTAGTCCCCCTGATTTAGCAGCAACTGCATCTTGCTCAGGGCTACTCTACAGTGGTCATTGTGCCTTATTTGTCAGGACCTGATAGAGTTCGCGCCTACCTAGGATCGGCAAAAACTCCATTTCCCAGAATGCCGTCCTTTGGCGAAGCCGGTTCTCTATTTAGACACGTTTGACGCAGGACGCGTCGTACGTGATTGTGTTTGTTCATGGTTGTAACGTAGCGAAGCGACTGCTCGCTACTCTTGGACCAAAGAAGTCGGTTTTCGTAAGTGCTTCTGGATACTGTGTCCCTGCCTGGGACATGGACTTCTGGTCGGCGAGTGGGGAAACGGTATTCCCTTCTATGGAAGTGCTCGGCGGAGCATTTATGTACTGATCGCTGGTTATCCCGCCCGCGGACGCGTCAGGAGTTTTCCAACCCCCCCCCCCCATGTTTCCACCTTGAATTCGAAATAGCGTGGACAAGCGCTGTTATTCTTGTTTAACAGAACTACTTTCTCTAGCGGCAGTTGGAGGATTGCACTGACGAGTCTCTGGTGATTTTTCCTGGCAAAGAAGTGGGGGTGCAGGTTTCCCTAGCAGGTTTTCCATGCCTGCGGATCTAAAAAGAAGTACCTTCGTTCATTCCTGCATACTTTGGCTCACTTCTGGAACTGCCTGTTAATGTGAGGTAAATTTTTCATGGTTGAATTCTGTGACATTGGTTCTACTGTTCTATACTTACTTGCTGGATATTCTAGTGGTGAAGTTTCTTCTGTGATTGCAACAGGAAGGTGCTTCAAGCGGTTTCTTGCGAAACCACAAACTATTTTCATCCAGTGAAAAGGGGCTATCATTTCTTCTGTTTATAGCGTGAATGATATAGGGTATGTATGAGTATGAGTACCTGCATATGGTTTATCTAGACTTAAAGAAACTGAGGGTTGATGTGCTTGTGCTTGACTTCTAGGTACCAGTTCATTTTGTCCCAAGGCGCGAGAGAGGCATCTTGCAACAATGGAAATTCCCTTCAGTCAGTAGTGATATATGTGGTATGAGAATACATATAGCGAGATAATAATGAGAGTAGTCAGGATAGCTAATATGTATTAATGTTATGTTTATTTTGTTACAGGTATGCCTATTCTCACGCAGCACCTTCCCTTTCCCTATCCCTCGCTTGATCGCCTCAATACTCTGGGTACTTTCCAGTCAGAGGTGGGGATGTCAGGAGGTGGACCCCTTTGAGCATCGCCCAGCTCCTGAGGAGTCCTGGTGGTCATGACATAATCACATACCCAAGAAAAATTACTCCTCCTGCTCTGGGCTATTCACAAAGAAGGCGTCATTGGATGATGTGTTACAGGCCGTAGTGCTAGTACAGCAGGAACTGGCTACTTCTTGAGCAGAGACAGCGGCTTTAATGGAAAGAATGGATAGGCAGGCTTGGAACATGTTTGCTGTATCCACTACTACCCCTCAGATACAGGTGACAGTGCCCCCCCATTCCCTTGGTTAGTCCGGTGAGATATTCAGGCGACCCGCTTAAAATACAAACATTTCTGACTCAGATAGCGCTGCATTTCTCCTGCAGACTGGCTTCATTTCCGAATAATCTCTCAAGGGTGGCATTTGCGATTTCCTCCCTGATGGGAGACGCCGCCGGTTGGGCGGTCCCTTTAGTCAGGAATGATGATCCTTTGCTTTCGGACTGGACACATTTTAGGAAGGAGTTTGAGAGGGTGTTTGACTGCCAGGCTACCACGGTAAGTGCAGACAGGGAGCTGTTGGAGTTGAGGCAAGGGAAAAAAGACCTGGTCTCATACATGACCGCGTTCACTCGCATGGTGGCTGAAACAGCATGGCCGGAGGAGAAGAGAATGTCCCTTTACTATCAGGGTCTATGTGAGGATATGAAGGATGTGCTGGCACAAATCGACCCACAGCCCACCTCATGCACGGATCTCATCAATCTCACTCTGCGGCTAGACAACAGGTTGGCGCAGAGAGGTGGAGAACGTAGGAAAGGAGATAGGGCATGGACAGGAAGAGAATACGAAAGTCGTTCTGCTTCCTCCACAAAGGAAACAGGTTCCGAGCCCATGGATGTGGGAGCAGTTAGACCCCCGTTATCCAAGACTGAAAGGGAGAGCGGATGAACCCAGGGCCTATGTATGTATTGTGGCAGGAAGTGGCACTATGTGCGAGAATGTCCAACGAAACCCAAGAAAAGGAATACTTATTATTCCGGGAAAAACGTGGCGATAGGGTTCTCGGATACCGATGTTTCTACCAACAACGAAGCAGACTCAGATCCACCAGACAAGGTGTGGAGGTTGCCTTCTTTAGCAGTTACCAAAGTGAAAAACACTGAGTCCCACATAGTCCTACCTATGCTTCTTAAGACGGGTCAGGAGACTCACTCAGTGCGGTCAATGATTGATTCAGGGGCAACGGGGAACTTTATTGATTATGGTCTGGTACAGTGCTTGGGTTTAACAAGAGTGCCTAGTGACAAGCCTGTACCAGTGTTGGTGGTGGACGGTACCCCGTTGAAATCAGGACCTATCATTGAACATACCGAGTTGGTAGAACTGGTACTCCCAGGGGATCCTCTAGATCATTTGGAGGATATTGTGTTGAATATCATCGATGCACCTCAATATGAGGTCATATTGGGTATGCCAGGGTTATGGCAACATAACCCTACCATGCATTGGAGACTCAAAACCATCTATTTTCAATCAAAGGAATGTGATACCGGTTGCATGAAAGAGAGTTACTCGCTCACTTTGGCCCTAGCACAGGTATATCAGGTGGCAACTGCAGCTGAGAAACACACCGACCTGCCTCCCGAGTATGTCTTGTACCGAGAAGTGTTTAGTGAAGCCAAAAACTGAGGTTCTACCCCCACACCGCGACTATGATTGTCGGATTGACTTAGTGGATGGGGCAGTCCTTCCCTCATACAGAGTATATGCTGTCTCCGAACCAGAGACTAAGCACTTGCGGGAATACCTGGAACATTTTAGCAACATAGGGTTTATTCGACCTTCCCACTCTCCTGCCGCTTCTCCTCTGTTCTTTACAACGAAGGCTAATGGCGAACTGAGGAAATGTATTGATTACCGCGTCTTGGACAAGAACATCGTGAGAAATCGATATCCGCTTCCGCTCATTCCGGTATTGCTGGACCAAGTGAGGGAGGCTACAATTTACACCAGACTCCATCTGAGAGGGGCCTATAACTTGGTGCATATACGCGAAGGGGATGACTAAAAAACTGCGTTCAATACGCGGTATGGGTTGTTTGAGTACTTGGTAATGCTGTTCGGGTTATGCAATACCCCGGCGGCATTCCAGTATTTTCTCAATGATGTGCTCAAAGATTACATAGATCGTATGGCGATTGTATACATTGACGATATACTGGTCTATTCTAGCTCCCCAGAACAACACACTAGACACGCAGCGAAGATCCTTCAGCGTCTTCAAGGACATAGCTTATACTGCAAGTTAAGCAAGCGTGAATTCAGCGTAACTGAGGTAGAGTTCTTAGGGGTCATGTTGAGTCCTCAAGGGTTTAGCATGGCTGAAAGAAAAGTGGATGCTGTACAAAAGTGGCCAGTGCCTAAAAGTGTGAAAGAAGTACAATGTTTTTTGTGTTTCTCCAATTACTACCGGAGATTCATCTCACACTTTTCCCAATTGGCTTCTCCAGTAACAAGGTTGCTAAGAAAAGGAACACCTTTTGTATTGACTCCTGAAGCCATGGATGCTTTCACTCAACTAAAGGAGGCCTTCTGTACTGCCCATCCTGCGTCACCCCCAAATCAACATACCGTTCATAGTGGAAGCAGACGCCTCTGATGTGGCTATTTCAGCGGTGTTGTCGCACAGAGATAGGGGAACCGGACAATGACATCCAGTGGCATTCCTTTAAAAAAAAATTGAATACAGCTGAGGTCAACTACACAGTGGCGGAGAAAGAACTGCTGGCCATTAAAAAAAGCCTTTCAAGAGTGGAGACACTACCTATGGGGTGCTCAACATCCGATAACAGTCTATACGGATCATAGGAACCTACAGTATATGAAGACAGCTCGACACCTCACCCAGAGACAAATGCGGTGGATGCTGTTCTTCACAGAATACGAATTCCTGATAACCTTCCGGCCTGGATCGGACAACAGAAAAGCAGATTCTCTGTCCAGACAAGGGCAAGAAGATGCTCCTCGACAACGACTCCCAGAGGCAATAGTGCATCCTGACAAAGTCTTGTGTGTGGTGACTGTGGAGCGTTTTCTAGACCAGGTTAAGGATCATCGGTCTCTAAACCAATGGCAACAATGGGTGAATCAGAGTCCGCAACGAACCCTCCAACACGGTGTGCCATTACACAATAACAAGCTGTTTTTGCCTACACATGACATTTGTTTAAGGGCATTCAACTGGTGCCATAATGCTGTACTAGCTGGTCATCCAGGACACAAGAAAACCTTACATCTAGTCCAGAGCTATTTTTGGTGGGAAAACATGGCTAAACATGTAAAACAATGGGTGGAACAATGTGAGACATATGCTCGTGCTAAAGGAGAATGCAGTAAAAGTAAGGGAAAACTAATGCCGATGCCTACCCCATTGCAACCATTGCAGACTATAAGTCTGGCTTTTGTCCTAGGGTAGCCAATGGATCAGGGAAGCAACGCCATCTTGGTGGTGGTGGGCAGTCTGACTAAGATGGGTAATTTTATTGCCTGTAAAAATCTACCCACTGCGGGTCAAACAGCCCAGTTGCTATTACAACAAGTAGTTTGATTGCATGGACGTCCGAGAGACATCGTTTCCGACAGAGGCCCTCAGTTCGTCGCTTGCTTTTGGCAGATGTGGCGTAAGGCCCTTCATGTGGAAGCCGCCCTCTCTACCAGCTTCCACCCACAGACCAATGGACAAACCGAGAGGCTGAATCAGACTCTGAAGAAATTTCTGCAATGTTATGCAAAGGAGGCCACTGAATCCTGGGTCTCTTTGTTATGGTTGGCTGAGTTACCATATAATAACACTTGGCATAGCTCCATAAGGGAAACAGCGTTCAGAGCTAACACCAGATATCATGACAACACCCTACCAATGGGTGTTCCGAGTGAAATACAGAACCATCCTACAGTGTCAGCTCAAGTGGAGGCTCTGGTAAAGTTACAACGACGGATACAAACGAATCTGCTTCAAGCCAAAAAGTCCTGCTAGAAGTGGGCAGACAGACAATGACAGGGGGGACCGACCTATCAGACTGGAGAGTGAGTGTGGGTTTCCACGAAGAACATTCGGTTTCGGATATGCAGCATCTTTCACCCACGGTTTATAGGTCCTTACACTGTCCTACGGAGAATCAACCCAGTTGCGTACAAGCTGAAACTCCCGGCATCGCTGAGGATTCACCCGGTGTTTCATTGCAGTCTGTTGAAACCCGCAAGATGTGCGCCGCGGTTGGCTCCACCTCCAGTGGTGAGGGATGGACAGGTGGAATTTGAAGAACGCAGCATCCTGGATTCTAGGTTCCGTCAGGGGCGTCTTCGGTATCTTATTTCTTGGAAAGGTTACACATCAGAGGATGACTCATGGGAACCATGTTCTGAGGTGCACGCTCCTCGTGCAGTGCGTCTATTCTATGTACGCAATCCTGGTTAGCCCGAATCTAGGAGGTGCTTGGGAGGAGGACGTACTGGTAGGACCTGATAGAGTGCGCGCCTACCTAGGATCAGCAAAAACTCAATTTCTCAGAAGGCCGTCCTTCGGGGAAGCTGGTTTTCTATTTAGACATGTTTGACGCAGGACGTGTCTTACGTGATTGTGTTTGTTTATGGTTGTACCGTAGTGAAGCGGCTGCTCGCTACTCTTGGATCAAAGAAGCCGGTTTTCGTAAGTCCTTCTGGGTACTGTGTCACTGCCTGGGACACGGACTTCTGGTCGGCGAGTGGGGGAACAGTATTCCCTTCTATGGAAGTGCTTGGCTGAGCGTTTATGTATTGATCGCTGGTTGTCCCGCCTGCACACGTGTCAGGAGTTCTCCAACGCCCCCCCCTGTTTCCACCTTGAGTTCGAAATTGCGTGGACAAGCGCTGTTATTCTTGTTTAACAGAACTACTTTCTCTAGCGGCAGTAGGAGGATTGCACCAACGAGTCTCTGGTGATTTTTCCTGGCAAAGAAGTGGGGGTGAAGGTTTCCCTAGCAGGTTTTCCATGCCTGCAAATCTACAGTGAAGTACCTTCATTCATTCCTGCATACTTTGGCTCACTTCTGGAACTGACTGTTAATGTGAGATACATTTTTCATGTTTGAATTCTGTGACATTGGTTCTACTGTTCTATACTTACTTGCTGGATATTCTAGTGGTGAAGTTTCTTCTGTGATTGCAACAGGAAGGTGCTTCAAGAGGTTTCTTGTGAAACCACAAACTATTTTCATCCAGTGAAAACGGGCTATCGTTTCTTCTGTTCATAGCATGTATGATATAGGGTATGTATGAGTATGAGTACTTGCATATGGTTTATCTAGACTTAAAGAAACTGAGGGTTGATGAGCTTGTGCTTGACTTCTAGATACCAGTTCATTTTGTCCGAAGGCGCGAGAGAGGCATCGTGCAACAATGGAAATTCCCTTCAGTCAATAGAGAGACATATGAGGTATGAGAATACATATAGCGAGATAATATTGAGAGTAGTCAGGATGGCTAATATGTATTAATGTTATGTTTATTTTGTTACAGGTATCCCTATTCCCACGAAGCACCGTCCCTTTACCTATCCCTCGATTGATCGCCTCAATACTCTGAGTACTTTCCAGTCAGAGTTGGGGATGTCAGGAGGTGAACCCCTTTGAGCATCGCCCAGATCCTGAGGAGTCCTGGTGGTCACGACAATATAAGTGAGATGAGCAGGGAGTCTAATTCCCGGAAGAAGGAGCACGGGGGATGATTGGTAATTTGGCGAAGTGGTACAGAAGGCATGGTACCATGACCATCTTCGCCGGGGCTATTCTCCCCATTCATTGAGGTTTGTCCCAGGCTGGTCCCAGATCCGCGGCTGCTTGTAGGGCCTTCCGGCGCTCTGCAATGATTTGTTCGAGATCAGGGGGTCCCGCGGGCATGCTGCGGGATTGGGATTTGCATTTTTGTTGTGACTTCGGTACCCTGCATAGTTTTCAGTTTCGGGTTACTTGTGGTTGCTTTTCCCTAGCGGGTGCCGGGCGTTGGACACCCTGCAGGTCAAGCTCCATCCAATCATATGCCTCCTTCGGGTCAGTGAATAAAATGTATTTTTCCTTATGCATTATCTTGAGGCGTACTGGGAATAATAGTAAATATTCTATTCCTTTCAGACGGAGAAGACACTTTATTTCTAGGAAATTTGACCGTTGATGCTGCACTGCGCGAGAGTAATCAGGGAAGAGCATTACATGTTTGTCTTCCACCTTTATGGGTCTGTTTTCCCTTGCTGCTCTTAGTAATGAGCCTCTATCCTGAAAGTGGAGGAGCTTGGCAAGGAACAGTCTGGGGGGGCTCTCGGGGGCGGCCGTCTTGCCGGGACCTGATGGGCTCTTTCCACTGAGAAGAATGGCGTAAGTTCTGAGGCTGGCGTAAAAGATTTGAGCCACGTCTCCACAAAGCTAAGGGGGTTTGACTCTTCCCCCCCTCCAGTAGATTTGGAACCTGGATATTACTTCTGCTGGAGCGTCCGTCCAGGTCATCTGTTCTTTTTATAGCCGTGAGACTCAGGACTGGAGGTCCGGAGTGGGTTTCCTGCTGTGCTTTGGCTATTGGCTGCAGTTCAGAGATGACTTTCTCTCCCTCGCAAAATTCTAAGGTCTGTTGCAAGAGTTCAAAATCGCTCCTCCTTGTCAATCTCGAGTGTTCAATAGTGTCGAGGACCTTGTCTAGCTTTTCAGACATTGACTGAGTTGTCAAGGTATCCATGTCCACCAGTCGGGTCCCCCCAGCCGAGGCGGTATCGTATGTGGAGGTTGCTGTTTGCTGTAATGCATTAGACCGCAGCCTTCCCATGGTTTGTGACAGGCGGGTGTGGTGTGCTCTCTCTTCTTGGGTGCAGGTCGAGTCTAGCTACTGGCCGGGCCAGCTCACCTCTTGTGGTTAGGTATTTTTTTGGTGCTACCCTTCGCTGGCTGGTCACCAGAGCTTATTTGGATCCCCCACCATCTCTCCCCTTCAAGAGAGGGTCTGTGTCACTGAAGTACCCAGATCGGAGATGGGGTGGGAAAGCACCTGCGGCCTGGACCTTCATGCGCCGAGCTCCAGGGGGGTCGTCACAAACCCCTCTGTCCGGGGCGCTCTAGCTCCTTACTCTCCCCAGTTGTCGTCTGTTAGAGGGGGTCCAGGTCCTCTTCCCCTCTCCCGGTTCATGGTGAGCTCTGCCGGCTTCTTCCTAGAGTCTCTCTGTTGTTGGGCTACTGTCCTCACCTCCCCAGATGACAAAGGTGGTCCCCTTGCATCGAGGTGGACAATGTGGGTCCCAGCCACCACCACTTTCTTTATCCTATGGCAATGGTTGATCTTGTGAGTGGAGGGATCTGTTCAATGGGCCTTCTCCCTCCTGGTCAGGGAGCCAACCGCCTTCACTTGTCTTTTCCTGATGGGCTGTCTCCCGTCCATGTCAGGCGTCGGTCCCCCTCCCTGCTTTGGGCCTTCACCCCACGGAGAACGTGTTTATTCCAGAGTTGCCGGGGACCCTCACGGACCCTTTGTTTCTCCCTGCAATATGGGCTTTGTATGCAGCATGAGAATGGGCCAAGTCCTGCCACCTCAGGGATTGTTGGCTGCGAAACCGCCGGATCCACCGGTGTCAGGTATGCCTCCATCCAGCTCTCATCATGCCTCCCCAGTTGCCAGACATCACAGGCCAACCCCCAGCCTCCTCGGTTCACAGCCCGGACCTTGTGATGTTCTGTGCCCATGAGCCATCTCTCAGCAATCGCCCTCTCTGCAGCCAGACAGCCAGCCGTGCCTGCGGTTGTGTGACCGTTCTGGTGGGCTGCTGTCATCCACTCCTGGGGTATTTTGCCCCCCCCCTATGATGTGGTGCCCGCCTTTTCGGGAGCCGAGCCTGTTTCCCAGATCAGGTCTGGTCTCCCCTCGCTCTCCCTGCCAGGTCTCTCGTGACGGAGGGTCCTGTCTGTGACTCCTCTGTCATGTGCCTGATGCCGCTATGTTGAGTGCAGCTATGAGTGTTCCCATTGCTACCTCCGGATGCGGGCTCCCTCACATCCTGGAGCCTCTGTTGTACCCCACTGTTGGCTTACTGGTGTTCCAAGTTTTGCATGTAGTCTGGGTCGCCCTCCCACCTCGGATTAGTAGCGATTGTTAGGCTTACATGCAGAGCCTCAAGCTTTAATTTAAAGGCACTGGGTACATGTTGTATTACTTTAGTAGGGGCTTATAAGTAAATTAAATGTGTCGATTGGGTGTAAGCCAATGTTGCTATGTTTAAAGGATAGAGCACTTTAGCACTGGTTAGCAGTGGTAAAGTGCACAGAATCCTAATGACAACAAAACTGAAATTCAGAAAAACAGGAGGGTAAAGGCAAAAGGTATGGGGGTGACTCTGCAGAGAGGGCCAAGTCCAACATAGTTCTACGTATTTTGGAAGGCCTGGGAATACAATGGACACCTTTGATAGGAAAAGCTTGAGGCCCAAATTACGGTTTGATGTTCCTTATGACTCTGCTATATATTTCTTCCATAACATAGATATTAGTCCATCAAGACCTCCTTTACAATTACAAACTGGATGATGCACAGAATCTGCATGTATGCCAATAGATGTCAGCATGTCTGCAAATGACTCTGCAGAGTCCTTCTCTGCTACAAATCGGCTCTCAATCAGAATGCCAAGTAAGACAACAAGGACTTGACAACATCTTTCAACAAAGCTTTCACCTCATTCTTCCCACCTACTTAAACAATTAACTACATACCTTAGAAGATGTGAAAAGCCCTAGCAGGAAATCCAGCCAGTGTAAGACACCACTTAAAAGACTCTCCCACTTATCCTGAACTTTATCCTGCATTATATTCTGTTCATTTGTATGCCTTCTTTACATTATTCATTTGTATACTAGCTCACTCTGTTGACAACTGTTGCTGTAATTTTTATGCAAAGTGCTCCAATACACTTGTAGAAAACACCCCACTAGATAAATAACTAAATCAATACATTTAAGCAAAGTTTTGCCAAGTATCATCAACATGGGAAAAGGCAATTTGGTCAATGCCATTGTGGCTTTACATTTGGCTATACTTACAGGTGCGGCTCCTCCACTAGGGCGGAGGAGCGTCGCCCCACTGCTTTCTCACAGTGCGAGAAGCAGAAACATAAAATGGTAATAACTACCATTTTAAGTTTCTGCTTCTCACACTGTGAGAAAGCATAAGGGTTTTTTTGCATTTGGGGGTGGGCGGGGCTGCTCTGTGAGCAGGGCTGGGCAGGGGAGGAGTGTTGGGCCCACTCCTGAGTGCGCATGTGCCCTCTGGGGCCGACCAAACCAGTCATGCGCACCCTACCCTTCTCCATGTAGGCTGCAATGCAGCCTACATGGAGAACATGGCAGGGCCATTAGCCCCTGGCTGGGCAATGTCCCGACCAATCACAGCGTTGCTTGCAGCGTTGTTATTGGCTAAGGGGTGGGAGCCTGGCTGCCTGATTCCTGTTGCTGCTGGTAGTAGGAGAGCAGGAGCAGAGATGACGCAGAACCCAGCTGGCTGGAAGGTATGTTTAATTTTTTAAATTATTAAATTAACACCCCCCACGCGCGACCCGACTCCCCGCGCAATCCCCCGCCCCGCCACCCACGAGTCATGTCGGCTGCAACTGTATAGTTGGACCATTTACCTTGATCTCCCACATTCACTGCTAATGTTGAAAAATATATCACACGTCAATTAGAATATTTCTAGAATTGTGAAAGAATAACAACATTATAGCCATTATTCAAGACTCAATGACCGTCAGAGATTACTGACCTCTACGTGTGGGTCTTCTTTAAGGTATTTAAGCCATATTTACAATGAAGTGGCAGAGTGCGATGCTAGCCTTCATGACTTTACGTCACACTCCGCCACATCTGAAACGCATGCACTGGTGCTAAATTGAGCTGCCTAGCGCCAATGCAGCTGTGTTGCAGGGGAACATTGTTTATGTACAGGAAGGTGTCCCTTTCTGCAAATAAACAATCTTTAAATGGTGTTTGGTAACTTCTATGTGTGCTGCTAAATGCACATAGAAGTTGCAAAATATCATTTTCTTTTATAATTAATGTTTTTCTGTTTCCATGTGTGCTGCACAACGCAGCACACATGGAAACAGCAAAAACGAGTTGCTCCAGAGTAAGACCATGTTTTCCCTGGTTTTCATTTTGGCGATGCCCCATATTTACCCCACCCTTGTAAATATGGGGCAGCGTCCAAATCGATGGGTGTTGCTGTGGAACACCCACCACAACACCCATTGCCCTCCCCTTTCACACTAAGTATAGCGTGAAAGGGTGCCTTATTTCCAACGCCGCATTAAGCCACGTTAAGCGAAGCCCCTATCGTCGCCACACCATCGTGAAAAGTGACACTGTGGTGGTGATAGGGGCTTGTAAATATTCTCCTAAGTTTTATTTCAGAAGTGACTTGTAGGTTCAATTAAAAGAAAACGACACACATTCCATCCAATCAACCTTCTCCTAGTAACACCTAATGTTTTCTTCCATAGAAGACAGATGCTGGCATTAGGCCATGATTATGAGATTTAGGTGCTATTTGTCACACAATAAAATCAAAATTCCAGGGTTTAGAATTCATTGGGTGCGATAATTTATTCTGTCAATTGTATCTACTGCTGCAAAATCTGCATGTCACCGTAAATATTGTATACATGTTCCCTGTTAAACTTTGGCACGGTTGACCGTCCGAAATTTTATGAAGGATAGGAACTTTCTCACACCAATAATTTGTTAAAAACAAGCAATGATTTGTAGTTAGTGCAGTCCATTCTACAAGTTTAAAGAATAATTTAGAAAGCTTTTTGGTGGGGAAAGTCTATTTAGGGGAATAGCAGACTTAGTCAATTATAGCAAAATTTTAAAACTAAATCATTATTGTGGTTCGATTATCACATCCCACTAGACACCCTGTTAGCACTGGTCATTTGTCTTTCTGCTGGCAAAAACTGCTGACGATAATGGCTACCTGTGCCCACTGGAATTCTACTTTCTGCATATTTAATATCTAGATTATTAGATCAGTGGAACCATGCAGTGGCACACATTCATTAATTAAAATACATTTGTAGTTCCTTAATCAGTTAAAATAAATTGGAGAAAGAAAACCTTTTGAAATATTCAAAACAGGCTTGATTTATTACTCTAATATAACAGATCGTAAATTATTAGCGTAAACAAAAAAATCATTAATTTTAAATGAAGGGGTTCCAAAGGGAATGCTGAAGTGCTGATACAGCCTTTTCTGACAAAGATGAATAAGTCCAGCAGGAAAATTGCATTCTCAAACATAAAATATTACTTCTTAATTGAATTGCTGAAAAAACAAAAAATTACTTTCATTAAGCAGCAGCACATCTGCATTATTAGCAACACCATTTTAGTGTACCGTATTGCATTTCAATATTTTCCAGCACAGTTGTACGCATTCAAAACAGCATGAAGAGCAAGGACTGCCTGCATCTTCGCTCTGAGCACGTGCACAGAAAATAAGTGTTCCATAAATCCGTGCCCCTGTCTTTCAGGCAATAGTGAAAGCAAACTGTCACCACTCATACTACTGCAACATTTAAATAATTAAGGGACTCACGTACAAAGCACAGTTATGGTTACAAGGGCCAAAACAGAGCCTTTGCAACCATACAATTGCATTTTCAAATCTACAAAGCCCAAATTGCGACTGGTAACATGCTACCGAATTACAATTTGGGTTTGCGAGTAAATACCAAATCAGTATTTAGAAAGGGTGTGTAAAGGGTATCCCTTCTAAATACTGATTCCTTAACCCATGCACGTGACGGAACCGCTCTGTCACGAGCCTCGGGCGCGCTGTGCTTGTGACGGAGCGGTTCCGTCACGGCCCCGCCTGCTCAATAGAACGTGCCGCACAGGCGCAAAACCAGCGCCGCGCAGGCGCGCCGAGCGGGCCGTGACGGAACTGCTCCATCATCAGCACAGCGCGACTGAGGCTGGTGACGGAGCGGTTCCGTCACCAGCATGGGAGGGGTTAAGTTATGTCTTTAGGTTTTGCGACTGAAATCCAATCACAAAACATTCATATTAGCCATTCATACCAGAATATGGGTGGCCAAGGGACCCCTTTACATTTGTTAAAGTGGGCAAAAACATTTCTAGGAGCAGAGGTTCCTCCTACCACTGCCTCCTCCTAAAAAAATGTTTGTAAAACTTTTATTTTTTATTTTTACACACATCCCAAAAAGATTGAGTTATTTAAACAGACTTGGGGGTCTGCTGACCCATGCAGGTCATCATGCCTGTAACCAGTCGTAGTGGGGCGCAATTTGTGGCCTACCTCATGCACATTAATGAAGCAGATCAAATTGCAACTCACTACAATTCAGTATGTTTTGAACCAGGCTATTAATACATCGGTTGGTTCGCAAAATACAATCCATTGGGTAGAAGTCAGTGTCCAAATTGTGACCACTGCTGCCAAATCCCTTTTAGTACACTCCACCTAAGAAGTGGCAAATTGCGAATCATTATTATTCTAAATCTTTCGATTTTTTATTTGGAATACCATTGCATGAGACACTTGGAGACTGAAAATGACTTCTGCCGAATATACGAAAACAGAATTGTTTAATTGAATCACACCTACCTATTGCTGCAATTAGGCCTTACTCTGTCCTCTACATGGGTCTCTAAGACAAAGGATACCAAAAGGAAGAGGAATACACACAGTAGAGGTTTTTGGATTATTGGGGATGGGAGGAGAAGCAGACATATAAAACAATATTCAGCAATGGCTAGGCAACAAAGTCCAATACTTTCCATCCTAAGTATCGAACACATTTTTGGTAGGGATTTGCACAAAAACACAGGTGTATTCCCGGAAAGCGAATCTCGTAGAATTGCAGTAATACACAAGTGCCTAGCAGTCACACATGGAGATTTGTCATCAGGTGGAACACTATGCATGTCAAACCTTGATCTAAATGTCTAGTAGCTCAAGTAAGTTTTTTCTCTGCAGTGAAAGCATTGTTGATAGCAGACAAACCTTTGCACCTACCTATACCTTCATGAAATATGGGATGGTCTTTTCCCAACCCTGCCCTACAAATGCGTCTACTCTTGCTTTTGGCAGGAGTAAAGTTATATGTGTTTCCAGATGGGATACTAAGTGTAACAAGAAAATGAATCCTGTCACGCCTTCAAATTTGTAGGTGTTCGCCTCCTTTTAAAGGGTTCTACATTTAGAAATGTTCAAAACGTTCCATTAATGATGAACTTTTGAATTCGGCAATTTTGACGCCCTGGAGAAATTCTTGTGCAAATAAGTCCAACCTCTGAGTGTAAAATTTCACCTGTTCTCTTCTGTGTATACGGTTTGGGAATCTGTGTTTGGAAACTGATTAATTTGTATGCACAAATTTTGTTTACGCGTAAGAATTATTTTGTTAATCCGGCCTATAGTGTTTATTACTTATGGCGATTTGAACAGAACTCTCCTATTTTTAGGATCAACACACTAAGGCCCTGATAACGAGCAGGCTGGGGTTTTTTCTGGCCCCTATGTAAACCCCTATTAGTGCATGGGTCAGAATTGCACATTTGAATTTTATCACATGGACATTTATTGCACACAGTAATTACTGGTGGAATAAGTCCATTACCCTTCATTAAAATGTCGCCCTAACCTACATTAAATGTAGGATCAATTACTTAGATTGCATTGGTGCTACTACAGATTTACTCCCAATATTTTCAGTTTACATATATTCAACTGATGCGGTGCAATCTTACACCACCTGCCAAGCACTAACATTTAATTTGCACAGGTGAGGTGGTGAAAAGGTTAGTGTAAAATTCTGCCAGTGCATTTTCTATGATAGGTATAGGAGTTTGCGCAATATTGCATCAGCACCAGTGAATGCTATGAAGTTTAGCTACCGACCGGCACTCGAGAGCCACTTCAGCTCCAGCGAAAAAATAGATGCAAAAAGTGTTTTACTACAATGAAAGTGGATCCTGGTGGAAATCCCAACTGATCAGTAAGTAACCAATGGTATCTACTGAATCCAATTGTACCGTATGGGTTTTTAGGCAAATGACTGAAGATGTGCCTTTAGACCCTCAAGGATGAGTAGTAGCACTTAACAAATGCGGATTGATTGATTGATGTACAATGTAATGTAATGTATATTTTAGTTTTGTTAATATAAAAAAGCCAATTGAAACCAAGAGCTATTCATCAGGAACCAGTCCCGCGAAACAACTGCAGTCACCTTGAATTTTCGCCCTGGTTTGCTGTGCAAATATACATGATACAACTTAATCTAGAGGAAACAATTTGTATCTGTCCAGCTAGAAAATATAGTGGAAAAATAGAGGGGGTAGTACTGTGTAATGGGGTATGTCGATAATAGAGTGCAATCCTAGCAACAAGTCTGTCGAAGCAACCAAATGCAGACTCTTGCAGTACTTTCTTTATATATGAGCTGTCCGAAAACACTTATTGGCAGCCCTCATTTTTAAATGGCTCTATATTTAATTTAAATATATACATACTATTAATGACTATATTAACATCTGTAGCGCCATTATGTTTCTCTCTTTCCAATGTTGGCCAATAGCATTGTGGGCATTTAAGTAATACAACAACTTTTACCAGCCTCTATTCTGTTACAGATTTAAGGATTTGAAGTATTATTATGACATTCCCAAACAGTTATTGCAAATTGAACTCAGACTTTTGCATACGTAGTAGTATTTTGCGAACTGACCTATGTACTAACAGATTCACAATATACCACACTAGTCACAAAAATACTGGTCTCCAAAGTATGGATTTTAACTTCTGGGACTCAAGGTGTCGGTGCCAACCAAGTCAGCATTACGGATACGTTTGCAGCCTTGAAGTGGTTCCAGTTGCTCAACTGAGCACGCTGAATTAGGAATATATCAATGATATGTCCAGAAAGTAGAATTTATACTCCCGTTTTGTTGGCTGCTCCCTAGTGCGATAATTGTTTTCCATTTTCTAAAAGGCATAGTCAATGAAGCAGAAGAAAAAACATGACAGCTCCACATCATCCACTAATCTATCAACTAATTAAATATGACTAAACAGCTCTAACCTCATAACTTTCAACAACTGACATATCTGATTTTCATGCCAGAGTGTGAGAAAAACAGCTGTGGTCTATTTGTAATTCACTTTCATATTAATGGTCATAGTTAAAAAACAATTGGTGTAAACTGAACCTGGATATCGTAGCCGGATTCAGCAAGCACTTTCTTTAGTGACTGTGTCTTACTCTAGGTCTAGTGTGTGACTTACTCATGAATTGCAAAGCATAAGGCATGTTTACTCACAGGAAAGAAGATTTTGGGAATCAGGTAAGTGATATTGATGGAAATTTAAAAGTAATTCACAATTAAGTCTAGGGTAAAACCCAACTACTCACAGAAAAAGCTTTGCGAATTAGCCCCTAAGAATGACTGCTAGTTTCATTGTCCAGGATTATTTCAGGTCAGACAGTGTGCTAGTGGTGTCCATATAAGTACTCTACAAATGGCTGTCATGCTTTTGATCAGATTGTACTATGGGTTCCCCTGTAGGTATCAAATACATAACCTGGAATGTTAGGGAGATGCACACCATGAGCTGACGTCATAAAATCCATGCCTATCTGGTAAGAAGAGGGGTGCAAATTGCATTATTACAAGAAACCCATCTAACGGAGAAAGAGGGGACAGCACTACAGCGCCGCTGGAGAGGGCAAGTGTTCCACACTACGTATTCAGCTTTTGTTAGAGGGACCCTAATATGGGTGCGGGCGGGAGTCCCCTTTCAATGTGTCAGACAAATAATAGACCCAGAGGGCAGGTTTGTGGTGGTGTTGGGGCACCTAGATGGCCGAGATATAACCATAGGGAGTATATACGCCCCTAACATTGATCAACCCGCATTCTTAGCTCAGCTTTCACAGACAATAGCGCAGGTTCTGGGATCGCACTGCATACTGTCCCTTCGCCATGCTCAACCTAGATTATCAGATATTAAGCTGCATCTTGGCTAGTCGCCTGATGATCCACTTGTGCACTTAGATCAGGCGGGTTTTATTCCATCCCGGAACACGGCCATGAATATACGACGACTGCTTCGGCTGCTGGACGCCCCCACCTATGACAAAGATGAGGCGTGCATCTTATTGATTGACATCGAGAAGGCCTTTGACAGTCTCGAATGGCCATATTTTTAGAGTTTTGAGGGCTTTTGGGCTAGGAGAGGGATTCGTAGCCTGGACAGCAATACTGTATAGGAGCTCCAATGCCAGAGTTCGCACGGGAGGTGTGATCTCAGAGGTCTGCGCAGTGAGCAGAGGAACGAGACAGGGGTGCCCGCTGTCTCCCCTCTTGTATGCGTTGGTAGTGGAACCTCTGGATGTTCATGCGCGATCGGGCGGTATTACAGAGGACTGGACGGGATGGGCCAATCCCAATTTATTGCACTATATGCAGATGATCTTCTACTGTTTCTCGCCAACTCTGCAGACCATCTGCGAGGTGCCAAGGAACTACTGAACAGGATGGGAAGAATGGCGGGCCTCAAGGTCAACTGGAACAAGACATACCTTTTCCCTGTTTTAAGTGGAAGGAATGACCCACCGGAAGCGTTACATTTAGTATGGGAAAGCAGATGCCTGACTTATCTCGGAGTACATATTTATCACACAGCCGCCAATTTATTAGAAGGTAACATCAGATGAGCGATACGAGCCACCAAGAGTAACTTTAAATTCTGGGGGACTCTCCCGCTCTCAGTGGCAGGACTGGTGGCACTGCTAAAGATGGTCACACTGCTGCGCTTGCTCTATTATTTTGGCTCGCTACCACTATGGATCCAGAGAAAATTCTTTACCCAACTTAACACCATGATCACAGGATTTCTCTGGGGCTCGGGGAGACGCAAGGTAGCGCTCACCACCATGATGAGACCTAGACGGGAGGGGGGATTTGCAGTGTCTGATTTTGAGGCCTATTATCACACAGCTCAACTACAGTGGTTCACGAAATGGATGGCGGAAAGGCTTCGCAATGAGGAGGGGCATGGGAATACGGATCCGGATCTGAGACAGCTCTCCCATGTGCTGCTGCGGCTCCTCTTGAGCAAACGAGAATCTGCGGGGGACCTGTGGGCGATGCACCAATGCTGGAACCGGGCTAGTAAAAGAGCCCAGCAGGGACCCCCATATGCGCCTGAGATTCCACTGCTGGTCTGCGAGACCCTACCCCATGGAGGGGATTGGCAGGGACTACGGATCTGGGAAGAGGCAGGGATCTCCACTATCGGAGACCTCTACGAGGACAATAACCTGCTGCCCTTTAATGATTTATTAGAGCGTTGCGAGCTTCCCAGGAGGGATTTTATCTTACATGCCGCTCTGACGGCAGCCATCCATAAGCATTGGAAGAAGGGGGTGGTAGAACTGCAGATCTCTTTACCCTGCCAGTACGGCCGGGACGATCAAGGCAGTCACTTGCCTTTACAGGCAGCTCACCCAGGAGATAAGACATCCATTGGAGAGCCTGTGTCTTAAATGGGAGACAGGCCTCGGTATGCCCATAGCTGAAAAGCAATGGGAGGCACTGGTAGAAAGAGCATGGAAAAATGGATGCGCGGTTCCAGCTAACCCATTTTTTTGTCCTCAACAGAGCATATCTCACCCCGCAGAAGATTAATGAGTATTTTGGGGCCCTATCAGCCTGCCCGCAGTGTGACTTAGAAAATGCCAAATTTTTACATATGTTCTGGGAGTGTCCATTACTAGAGGGGTTCTAGAGGGAGGTTTCCACTAAGTTAGGTGACATAACGGAAAGAGACATACCACTGACCCCGGGACATTGCCTACTACACTGGTTTCCTCACACTGCCCTGAATAAAATTACCAGCAAATTCATAGACCTGGGGTTAGTCCTAGCTAAACAAGAAATTACCAGTCACTGGAACGTGACTAGTGCTCCTGGTGTCTCGAGGTGGCTGTGGGAATTTATAAAATGGGCAGATTGTGAAGGGACTGTAAATGGCCCAAATGCTGGACACGGCGAGAGTAAGGGTGGCATTGGTACAGTTGCTTAAGCACCGACTGATGATAATGAACCACCCCTTGAATGAGTAGAACTGTGTGTGGGGGTTGAAACGTTGCCCTATCTGTGCACGTAGCCTGGGGGATTGAAAGCATATATTGCATAGAGGCTTAGTCCTTTTTAGATCCCTTCCTACTGGAATTATTGTGCCTGATGCCTTGCATGACTGGATACGATTCTCCACAGAGACATAGATGATTGAGTGACATGCCTGGGGGGGGTGGGGGTAGGTAGGAGTTGAGTGAGGGGAGGAGGGAGAGAGGGTACCGTTATTTTATTGTTTGTTGTGATATCCTGCAAGTTGGTAATGGAACGGACTCTTGAGATCACTCACCTCAGGGATGTAGAGCAGGGCTCACAAGAGAATAATTCTGATTTGACTAACAAATACTGTCCACATTTTGTGAAAGGACCATACATGGCGAGAATCGGACACTGGTGATGTGCGACCATCAGATATGGCTATCGATAATTGTTGTAGAAAATACGATGTACGCTCTAGAATCCCATAGTATTGCTCCTACAAGCTTGGATACTATTGAATAAAAATTTGTTTATAAAAAAATCAGGTATGGTACTCATCAGAGTAATATTTCACCACATTCCAAATAATACCATCAAAGCCTCAATACCCAATAGGGTTGTGTCAAGCAACACTCCTTAATAGTGCTTTATCCTGATCAACAAATCATGAGTACTGAGATCAACATAGCAAAAGGAAGGTGGCAGTGCCTTCAGTACGTCAGATGCGGTACTAGTCATTACACATCACTGATGAATGTGACACAAAATTGAAATTCCCTCTTAACCACATCAGCGCGGTGCAGATTCCTGCGCTGTGCTGAACGTTCTAATGAGCCAACGGGCTCATGACGGAATGGTTCCGTCATGAGCACAGGCCAACCGACGCTCATGACGGAACCGTTCCGTCATGAGCATCGAAGGGGTTAAGAGTATTTTTGCAGCAAATAATGCCGCCTGCGTTACATGTATAGGAGCATGTGAATGGCAAAATCCAAAGGAGCAAGTGGGCCGTGAAATGTTATGAAAATGAACCAGCTCCGCAGTTATGTTAAGCTTTTAGAAGGAGAGAAACAGAATTACTGACACTACAACTGTAATATCTTTACAGAAATCAAATGTACCATTATGTAGGTACATATGGTGACTGTAATGTAAATTCTGCAAACTTGGCAAGGTTCTGTAATGTAGTGGGCATAGAGTAAATGGCACCCATGTAGCAGTGAGTACTCCTACTTGTCTCATTTAGGAATGCGAGCATTGGTAAACTGAAGGAAAAAATAAAGTGCACAATGAGAAGTCTAAAGCAAATCTGGAATGTTAGCATCTCTGTTGTAATAAGTGCCAATGCACAGTTTACATTTTTCATTACACTGATGCACAGTGCACATTCTAAGAAGTTGTTGTTCCTGACCGAGAATAAGGCAAACTGTTGCAAGACACTCACAAACAGATGGCTGGGCATATAAAATACAAAAACGTGGCTGCAATTGTGCAGAGGTGCACAAACCACTTTTTAAACAGGCATGCATTGTTCACGAAAATCTCTTAGAGCAGGCTTTCCAAAGGGTAGCTCGTGAGCTACTGGTAGCTCTCAGGTCCCTGTAAGTAGCTCTCCTGTGTGCAGCCCACCCTACCACATTTGAAGCTTTTACTAGTTGAGAAACAAATGTGTATATTTTCAGAACTCATAACCTGATATTTGGAGAAAATTGCTGAGTTTCCAAAATATAGTTAAGGCTGATATTTTAGGGATAAATCATGTGACATTGGGAAAACCAAATGGTATTACCTTTTTATGGCTGTTATGTATACCCATGTAAAGGCATTAGATATTGACAAAGCATTTTAAACGTTGTAATTTGCAACCAAGCCTGATGGACTATGTAATTGCTGGAAGTAATTGTGCATATATGGTGGCCACTAATGTAATATTGTCTGATGTAGTCTCTATTACAGTACCAAACTATTAGTAGCTCTCAATGAGTTTCATTGAACACAAGTAGCTCTTATTACAGAAAAGGTCGGAGACCCCTGCCTTAGAGTATTTTGTTATGTATTGCACTTTTTTCAAAATGTATTGATCGGACTGCAGTTAAAATATGAAGCTAGATGCCTCAACATCTTTACAATGTCTGCTGTCCTTAGGGCACAACTGAACGAATACAACACACAAACAAACACAAACAAACACACTCACACAAACTGCTAGCACACACACACACACACGCACGTATGCAAGAGACTCCGCACACACACTCACCACAAGCACCCACACACACAACACACACACACAAACACACATACACACACACACACACAATGTGCAAGAGCGTCTGCACCCAGACACACACACAAAAACACACACATACACACACACACACCTAGAATGTGTACAGGACCAAATCTAAAAAATATTATGTGACAATTTCGAGAATATTTTCTCTGATAATTAAGATATTAAAATATCAAAATTGTGCATTCAATTATCCTGATAAAAATTACGTTGTTCATTTCCAAATCCTATCTAGAGTTTATCAGTGAAGGTTTCTCACTGGAAAATGTGGTCAAATCTCAGCACATAACTAACCATGTACTTAACAGGTGAAACAATTAACAACGACACAACACGGGAGCACACACACACACACACGTAAGCAAGAGACTCCACGCACACACACAAACACCCACACACACACCACACACACACAAACACCCATACACACACACACAATGTGCACGAGCGTCTGCACACATACACACACACAAAATAAAATGCATACAAATACACACACACACACACACCTATAATGTGTACAGGATCAAATCTAAAAAATATTATGTAGACAATTTCGAGAAAGTTTTCTCTGATTCTAAAAATGGGCATTCAATTATCCTAATAAAGACTACGGGGCATATTATCAATAACTTGCAATATTTATCTCAAAACGCGCTTACTGTGTTTATTTTGATCGCTGCTTTTCGCTGGATATTTTAGCAGAGAAAACATGCTATTAGCAGTGTTTATCTCCACTGTGATAAAATATCCAGCGATAGCGGCGAAATGCCTGAATATCGCTGGTAATCCAGTGATATTCACACATTAACTCCATGGTGAACTTAGCCTGAAGATCACCTCCAATTGAGGAATACAGGTAAAGTCAGGTTTCCAGCAGGTTTTAAATACCACGATAATCGCGCTTAGCGCAACTTTTTTTATCGCTTCGCCTGCGTTGCTAATAGGCGATAGCTGTGTTAGTGACTGCTTTTAGTCGCTACCAGTTTGGGTACGCCCACTTTGCATGTCATTAGCGATAAATATCGCTGACATGCAAAGCGGGCCCCAAACCGGTCGCTATCGCCTGGAAGCTGTCGCTAAATGCTGTTAGCGACAGCTTGCTGATAGGGCGATAAAAACATTGCCGCTTTAGCGGAAAAAAGTGCTGCTAAAGCGGTGATAGAGCCCTTGCTAATATGCCCCTACGTTTTTCATTTCCAATTCCCATCTAGAGTTTATCAGTGAAGGTTTCTCACAGGAAAATGTGGTCAAATCTCAGCATATAACTAACCATGCACTTAACAGGTGAAACAATTAAGCACGGCAGAGGAGATATTTTATCAGAACTCTGGAAGGGAAAGTTCAAAAGGTATTTTCAAAGAGCCTGGTTTACATTTAAATGGAAGAAAAGGGTTTTTCTTTCGGGGCATGTTGTTACACTTCCAGGCCCCCACAGCACAGAAGAGTGAGGGGATTGTCGGTGCGGTGGAAATAGGAGGAGGCCGCCCTGCAAACATTGAGCATATCTTGCAATCAAACCGCCTCAAATAAGGAACAAGACGCCACAAAATAGGACAATCAAAGTAGGTCACTTGGACCTTACAACTCTGGATAAGAGCAGCTGCACTCTTTGGTTCTTTGATAGAGGGTTACAAGCAACCGTGTGTGATGGCTTTGAAAGGACAGGATGGTTTGCAGTTGAAAACGTCCTGTACTTCTCTGGGTGATCTTTATTTTACATCTGTTACTACCTGGGACAGTGCCACGGCTGCTTGTATATGGGAACTAGACTCATAGTCCAGACATCATAGACTTGTCTACACTTCTGCATTTAGCTGGTGTGTTCTGTCCTTCGACTTTCCAGCTTTATGTCTCCCACACAAAGTACTACTCAGCCATAATCGTCAAACTGCCTGGACTGCAAGTGGAGTGGGTCCCTGCCAGTGCTCATACCCACTAGGAATTAAAAACCGATTTTGAAATTGGTCCCTGTCGAGCTTTGTATCAGGCTTGTAGCCAGAAGTATATTTTTAGGGCGGCAAGCCCCTCAGCTACAACAAACATCACATCTGAGCTGTATAGGTGGCTCCTTTCCCAAACACTGCTTCTACTACTAAATATTTACCAACAAAATATTGTGGTAGAAGAATATCGATGACAGAATTGCAGAAGGTAAGTCCATTAGTACATCAGCGAATACATATATATGTATCCCAGTGAGTGGCAGTCGCCACGAGGTAGTTATAGTTAAGAATCGTGCTTCAATAGGAAATACATTTTTTGTGTTGCTAATAATTTTACTGCAGTTTGATGAATCTCCACAAAAGATTCTAAGAACAAGTCACTTTTTGACTAGTTTGTGCATGGGAAGTTTCAGGGTGATCCGTTAAGCAGGGGCTGAGAAAAAGAAGGGGGGTCACAAAACACATTTTACCCATTTATTTTTCCATTGGAACTTTATACATAGCTAGAGCCCAAGCTGCTGAACAGATTTCAACCAAATTTGGCAGAAATCTATGTCTTGGTCCACAAAAAGTGCTTTTCATGAATTGGTGTGAATCTTTTCAGTAGTTTTTTGTGAAATGAATCCTCAAAAACGCTGTAGATATAGGGACGTGGAACCTCTGCGGTGTCGACAGATCTCCTGCTGAGATCTGATTGGCTGCCACCACATCAACCAGGAACTGGTGACAGCCATGATAGGACCTGGAACTCAGCTCGAGTCCTAAAAAAGACATGATATTGGTCTGGTGGTGGGATCCAGAAGGATCCCACCTGGGGCCAAAATCATTCTTTTTTAAATGTTGCTACAAAAATCAGTGGCAAAATGAAAAATAAATAACCACAGGTTCCCGCGCATTTCCCAAAAAACCTCCTGGGGAGGGCCAGGGACTGGGAATGTGGCACACAAATTACTTAAGGGGAGGGAGGGTGCGTGACCCCCTCCCAGAGTCTAATAAGACCTGGAAACCCCATTCACCAGGGCCGCCATTTTATTAGAAGAGAGGGGTGCACAGCCTCGCTCCAAAGCCAAATAATGTCTGGGGTCCCATTCCCAGGGGTCTAAATAGTTAAAAGATGGGACGGGGACATGCACCCCCCCTCCGCAGCCTAACAAGGACCTGGTGACCTCATTCCCCAGGGCCACATAATTATAGCTCAGGGAGGTGGCACAGCTCCTCTCCCTGAGCCTAATTTGGCCCCGGGCCGAAATGTAACAAATCAGGATGGGGGTTGATTGCCCCCCTCCCCGAGCCTTGAAAGGCCAGAGGACCCCATTCCCAGGGGCCATAATTCAAATTACAAGGGAGGGGTGCTGCACACTGGCTCACCTACTGTGTCTTGGGGAGCCCACCTCCAGGACACAGTAGTGTCTCTACCCATCATAGCGTTGGCAGGGAAATGTGTTAGATCCCGTCTGACAAGAGCATGTTTAAATCTCCCCCCACATGGAAGCAAACACTTAGGGGCCGATTATGATGGCGGACGGACCTGAGTCCGTCCGCCACCATAGAGCAGGAGGGAACCTCCGCATGGCCTGCGGAGTTCCCTCCTGTGCAATTAGGATGTGACCGCCACCCTGGCGGTCACATCCTCTATTTTTACCATTGCGGCGGGTGCGGCTTCAAGCTGCATCCGCCGCAATGGTAAAAATGCATACATTGCATTTGTATGCAGAAAGCGGCAGGCACCGTGCGGTGCCTGCCGATTTCTGCATACAAATGAAGGGGGGTACCATAGGTACCCCCCATGTGCACCCCCACCCCCCCTTCCCCTAGGGGGCCCGCAACAGGCCCCCGTAGTGAAGATATACATGCTTTTCCACGGCGGAAAACCCGCCGCGGAAAAGCATTTTTTAAAGCCCTTCCTAATATGGCGGACGGTGTCTGAGAGACACCGCCACCATATTAGAGCTTTTCCGCCGCGGTTGACCATAGGCCAGGCTCTGTGGCGACCTTCAGCTGCACATGTGGGGTTAGCTGCCTGTGCACGGCCAAAGGTGATGTGGTCCCCCGGGCCTGCTAAGGCTCGGGTAGTGAGACAGCTTGGGCTTGGGGAGGGACCTGTAAGCACCATCCCCTTATAATGTATGTTTTGGCACTGGGGGATGGGGTCCCCGGAGCCCAACACTACACCACTTCGCCAAAGGCTGTGCATGGCATGGGGTTGGCAGCGGCTAGGGGGGGGCTGGCTGCCTTCATGTGAGTTGCCCCGTGGCCAACCCCCCTCTGCGCATGACCATGGGCCATGTGTGCTATGGGGTTGGCTGACTGCGGTCAACTACCCACTGTGTACGGCCAAAGGCTGTGTACAGCGTGGGGTTGGCTGCCTGGGGGGGGGGGGGGGGGGGGGGGGGGTTGGCTGCAGGTTCTGGCCATCAGCCAAGTCCTGTGGCCAACACCCTGCTGCGCATGGGCAAATGCTGTGTGCGTGGTGGTGTTGGCTGCTTGCAGGGGTTGGCAGGAGGGCTGGCCATGGGCCAGGCCCTGTGGCTAACCCCCTGCTGTGCATGGCCAAAGGCCCGGCGCAACATGGGGTTGGCTGCCTTTGGAGGGATGGCTGCAGGCTACTGTGTCCAACTCCCCACCGCGCACAGCCGAAGACCATGTGCGGTGGAGGGTTGGATTTACGTAAAGTAATAAAATATTACTTTACATTAATAAATCCTAGAAATGTATTGAAAAAAACAAAGGTCAAAGTAAAGTTATGGTTAGCTGAAATGTTTAGTAACAACATAACAATTCAACTCTAAAAAATGGAGAAATTCAACTGTTATAGTTGTCTCAAATAACTATAACTCCTGTCCTAAGAAAACTATAACTCATGCCCTAGCCATGCTCTGTTAATTCCCCACATATCATTAATGATATCACTGCAACATTTGCACTGAAAATATTGATGAGAAAACTTTGCATGGCAAGGACGCAAATTATAGTTACCTAGGGCACAAGTTACAGTTTCTAGTTACCTGAGATAACTATAACTGGTGAACGTCTATGTTTTTTAGAGTTTAAAACAATACGTTGTTACTGAACATAGGTATAATGTTACTTTAATCCTTGCTTTTTTCAGTCACTATACGTTTATTGCATACGTGCATCTATGTGGAGTAAGCACAAAAAATCTAGTCTTGTCTGTTTTTAGTTTGGATTCAATATTCTTACCTTGATATTATTTTTTTGGTATTCAGGGTACACACCATGTGCTTCTATTTGAAGGAATATATGAATGATATTAAGGTATATAATATAGAAAACACAATCAACTTTCAACTGTCCAACTTTAAATCCTATCATTTAGATGAGATTTAAGGCAGAGGGTTGAAAAGTTGTAAAGAGGCTGACTCGCAACTTTGTGTATTTCTCTAAACTGTTCCATCTTTGTGAATTGCAAAGCTTAAGAAGTTCTTTACAAAAATAGACTGACCTCAGCGCAGAGCCCTATGTCCCACACTTTTTACCATAGGTTGTGGATGTCCAGCCTCCACACTCAACATTTTTTGCTGAAGGATGTCCTACTGCGTATATTCTGTATAAGGAAACCATCATGCCTGGACAGACCAAAAGCATAACCCATAACTCATGTAAAGTTAGGAAACTTTATCTGCTTTGTAAAGTGTGGAGTTTCCTAACTCCATCCACCTCACCTTTGTAACTGAAGTTTTAAATTAATTTGCCACTAATTTAAAATAACTTTACAGAAAGCTTGGAGCATTGCTATCAAAAACTTTTTGGGGAATTAGTGGTGAATGGTGTGTTTTAAACATTTTAAGACTGCAACAATGGTGAAAACTAAATAGAATTAAGATGTTTTGTAGAGAAATTTGCTCCATCATTGGCATACACCCCTCATAGTTACGGGAAGGTTGTGAGAAAGGAGACCTGTGTTAGACATTGACCCGCAACACAGGTAGCCACGGTAAAGGATAGGTGAATGTGTGAGTCCATTTGAGGCCTGTTGCTTGAATGAGGACACTAGCTTCATCTCCAGTGTGAGGTGCCGTAGATGGGCAGGAAGCAGCACTGCCTCTAAGGCTATGAGTGGAGGTTTGATAGTTTGTATCTAGGATCCTACTATATGATACCATCTCTTTTCAATGCTGCTTGCATTGTATTTCCCATTCAGATGCTTTAGAGTTGTTCACCTCCAGAATTATGGACATTCTACACTCTTTCATATGCAGTAGATTCTCAATGTGGCTAACATTGTTTGGATTGCCATGCACTTTTCTGAATGGTGAATGTGGAAAGCAAGGAAGCCAGCTATGTGTACTAGAAATGGGATACATTAATTTTCAGAAAGATTGTTTGGCGTTACTACAGGTGCAAATAAATGTCAAGCTTCATGTTATGAAATAGTTAGGAGACTGCCATATTTAAATGTACACTAGAAAGCTAAATCACATATTTAATAAAACTTGCACTTCTCAGCAGGTAGGTTAAACTTTCCAGTAACAACATCAGCAATTGTGGACATTGTTGATATGCATTAAAAAAGAAAGCATCAGCACTTCTGACCAGGAGTAAAAAATAACAAGGGGTGCCATTGTTAAGCAATTTGCGAAACACAATGTGGATACATTGACAATGGTTAGATCTTATTGGGACTTTGAAGACCACTATGTGAGGTGATTCTTTAATCTTACACTAAGATCCCTTTTCAAGAATAAAGTACAAAATTGATCACTGAAATCACATTGGGCTAGCTGGATTGGCCACAACATGATAAATTCCACTTAAAATCTATCTAGCTATCATTTTGCTCCTTTAATAACCTTCTTACTTTCTCTATTATCTCCCCATCTTCTTATCTCTGCCTCCACTGCCTCTCTCCGTCTTTTCCCCACTACCCCTTTCTGTATGCTGCTGCATCTATCTTCGTATTCCTGCCTCTACTCCCTCTCTCTTGCTTTTTCTATTTACTCTCCTTACGTTCCCTTAGTCTTCTGTCCCTTTCTGGCACTTCTTCTTTCTATCTTCTCTGTACTTCTCAATATTTTTTATTCTCTCTCTAGCCCTCGTCTCCATTGAACAGAACCTGTACCTGCCACCTTTCCTTGACCAATTTTCTTTTCACTGTTCCTCAGTCCCAGAAGCTGAACATTGTGGGGTCCTCCTGGAAGAAGTCCCTAAGATCATGGAACAAAGAAGTTAGTGCAATGCGGCCATTACATCCCTTCAGCTTGTTGTCAATTCTAGTTGAACGGGACATCAGGTTGCATGGATTTGATAGGTTTTAACTGCTATAGAGGAGACAACGACCCTTTGACGTCCACCACACTACCTTCACAGTGCAGTGGAATTCAACAGGTCATTCACACTATTATAAAAGAAAATGTTTCTGGTAAAAACACCGAAACCTTTTCTCTTCCAAAATAAAAGGTGGAATTGCAGCGAAATGCTTCCCATGAATCCTGAGTTTGATTTTTGGTTTTGGCTGCATTGCACAGTACATTGGTCCTACTTATGTTACACAGGAAAACAAAAGTGAATACAGACTGTGCTAATGGAATATGCTGAGATCCACAAATGTCCTACACAACAGCGTTTCTACACTTCTCTTGATGACAATAGTACCGCACTTGAGTGAAAGAAAAGGATCCCTAAGATACAAGGAGACAGGAAGATTTTACCTATTCTGGCAATGGGGTCACTGTGATATTTCGGCATGAGCTTGGTCGGCACCAAGGGAAACCTGCCAGGTCCAGTCATTTCTGAAAACAAGGCATCTAGGGTAGTCTGGGATGGTGTGGTATATGTGGATACCAATACCTGTTCTTACCCAGTATGCACTGCAAACATGAAACCTTGGATAAATCACAGACGTTCCTCATATTTCGGTGAAGCAAAATTCAGGAATATATGACGATCCATAACATTCCTTCCACCCAACATTCCCACACTTCTCTCAATAAAAGCACCATCCCAAACGTTCACCAAGTATATTGCATTTAGTACATTAATTACATAGGAGCTCATAATATCAGTTTATTGCTATGACCATAAATGCGTTAAAGATAAAGCAGAATGTCAAAGGAAACAATATATATATCAAAAAGCAGATTCATACTACGCACATCTTAAATCACAATATATAAAATGCTAAAATAATAGTCGATGTTCTGAGGAGATGTCAAGAGAGGTCAATTATAATAGAAGTGCTTTCAGCCTCAGATGCCCTGATTATGGTTTCCACATTATTTGGTTCAAGGAGATGAATCTTCAACGTGTTGACCCTGCAAGGGTTATCTAGATATTAAACAATTTTTCAAAGATATTTTGTTATAGAAGCCCTCTGTGACATGGCAAGCTATTTTCCGTCATTTCATATTCACATTACTTCTAGTAAAGCTAGTGGTTGTATACTCTAGGTAGTCTAAGAGAGTCTAAAATGCAGTAAGGAGCTCAGGAGCCCAAAAGTCAACCAAGGCCCCTCTCCCAAAGAGTGTGATTGTGCCTCCCAGGATAAGGAGATCGCTGCTAAAAGTAGCTCAAGCATCTTTCTTAGTCCCTTGCACCAAGAGAAACTAGAGACACTAGAGGTAACAGCCGTGAAGACCGACCTCATACCTACAAGTGAGGGGGGACTCTATGCAACCTTTGGTCAGCTCATCACTAGGAGGGGAATACCTAATAAATCAATTAGAGGAAAAAGAAAAGAAGCACAATCCACCCAGGACTGAGGCTACTTCGGCCTACAGAGCGGGATCCTGCTGTACCAGCCTAGCTATGCACAGGAGAGCCATGGAAGCAACACTGCTACCTACAGAAATGGGTCATAAAGGATGTAAAAATGACAGGAAAATGCAGCAAATCAAATAGCCCCAACCGAGAAAGACTAACAGCTTCCTGTGAAAGATCTTTCATATCTCCACTGTAAGGAATGGGAGAATATGCTGGCCTTGTACGGCAATAAAGTACTTACAATCGCAAGCCTCATTACAACCAGAAACAATGAACCCCAAAAGCTGTTTTGATTAACAATGCTTGGAGTCCTGCAGAGTTCAGTAGAGGCAATGAACTTCCAGGCCATCAAAATGGACATACAGATGGACATACAGATCAGCCTCTTGATCACTCTAGCAATGTATGTAGCAGGAATTGATGAAAAGATTGATGAAAAGATTGCTAATCTGAACAACTTAAAAAGAGCACAAGCAGACACACAGGTGCCAGGCCGGAGTGCAACTGCTCCTAGGTTCTTGACAAGTTATCTACACTTCCAGAGAGGGTGTCAAAGTTACTGGGTGATTGAATGAAATGGTTAACGAAATGCCCAAAAGGGCATAGGACAACCCCAAGAAGAAGTCGAACCCAATCATGAAAACAAGGTGGGGGAAAGAGGTGTTATACATGATGCAACTATAGATGAGGCCTAGGAAACGCAGCATGGAAATCCCAAGGGCAGACTGGATGAAGGAAACAATCAGTGTGTGACAACTAATAGAACTGACTCTGGGGAGATGCCAGCCTCGCCAACATGTACACAAGAACCCTGCAGGGATTATCCATCAATAGTTTGGGAGCCGAAACGTAAGAAAGCAAAAAATGGAAGGGCCTTAACCAAAATCTATTCGGGCTTATACCTGGCAGCCTACCCAATCTTTCACACAAGAAAAAGACCAGCCCAGGACCAAGATCAAAAACCCACAAGAGCCTTGGAGGAGGCCCTCATGGAAATGGGCCTGACACTAGAGATTATTCACAGGACCCAAGTACCCAGCGATGTGGGAACCGCCCAGGTAGTTGCCTCACAGGATTCTACTGAGTCAGTCATGCCAAGCAATCCGGATCCCCAGGCAACCCCCCTTCGAACAGCAGGCCCGGGTAGGTTACCCCACTCTTAGCATTGAACACAGAAATAAGAATGAGGTGACTGTCACGTGCCTTGGAATCAAGGAGGACTCCTCCAACCTCCAAGTTCCCCCTCTTCCCTCCCACCCCGGCCACCAGAGAAATTCCATATGTCACCTCCCATGACCATAGGGACAAACAACTACTAGAGTTACATGCTAGCCCTCAGGAGGAACTACGACTTACAACAGCATCAGCCTCCACGTTACTCTACTCTATATCTAGATGCCTGTTTGACATTTCATACAGGGGTAATATTCTCAAGTTTATTTGATCAATGGGGACACTTGGAGAAGTCTCATCACAAGATATACTCTAAATTGAATTTATCGACCCAAGCCCAGGTCACAGCAATGAAATGACCAAGGTAATCTGGGTCTTCTTTGAATTGGCCCAGAAGGTCTTGGTAAAAATAGAGACCTTTAAGCACCTGGAGATTATAACCACCCCACCAGAGAACCCAAGAAATGCCCTAGGCAAATCCCCAGGTTCCCCAACTCAACAAACCAGTAGGCTCCGGGGAAAGCCTGCGTCTGGTCCAGAAGTGGCAGCTAAATGGGCCTGGCTGTCTGGAGCTTTGAACTCGACCAGACTTCAAGGATGAAAAAGTACCCACTCAATGCGCTCTACAGATTGGATGCTAAAGGTATGCTCATGGAGCATCAACAGCTTGGCCACCAATCTGGAAGACCCTGAAATACTTCATCACCTCTACTCTTTCCAAATAGTGGTTTTACAAGAGACCTGATCACAGAGGGCACTCCACTAGGAGGGCTACAATTTCCTCCCTGCAACTACAAAATATATGCATGGGTGCAGGAAGGGTGGCATTGCTAAATACATATATGCCACCAGCACAATTGAATGTCGGGAACAGGAAAGCAATGATGCAGGACAGCAGGTAGTGGGAATGATACTGAAAATATCTAATGATCAGACCAAGAAAATCACTTTGGTAAATGTGTATATCCATCCAAACGTAAGATGACAAGCTGGTGGACATCACAATAGGCCTAAGGTCGTAGAGGTTCAGTAATGACCTCATTATATCAGACAATGTCAGCATGTGGCTAATGAGTACACTACCTGCAAATTAGGTCACAGAGGCCTAAGACACTCACTTGATGACCCCACCTCATGATACTCCTCAGTGGCATAAAGATGACAAGAGAGGACAGACTTTACAAGGTACCCTTAAACACCTTGGCCTCAGAGCTTTAAACTGATGCATACCCCTGGACATACCGGCTGATCTCTCTTACTTAACTTCCTCTGGGTATCCCTCATTGACTATGCTCATGTGAACCTCCCCTTGATAAACATTATCTCCTCCTTTGGCTTTGTGGAGAAATTGGAAAGTGATTATCGACCACAAGAGATAGACCTTCACACAGGCCTGGATCGACTACGCGTGAGCGGCAGACCAAGGGACCAAAGGGCATACAATCAACCTCAAACGTATCAGATGTACCATAGATACTAACTCAGCACTGGCTCTTGAAGCTAAACAACTAATGGTATCTACAAAAACACAGGGGGAAGGCCCTTTGGCCTACTAGGTTCACAAAGAAATTGGCAAACCAGCATACCAAGCCTGTCCTAGTCAAAAAGAAGTTTTAAACACACTACACAGCTTTCCCTCAAGAGCGGGAAAACAACTATTCAACTCTGTTCTGACCGGTTGCGCCGTGCCGTGCCGTGCCTAACCACGCCCCTCCAGACCAAGCGCAGAGAGCACAGAGGGTGTGGATCGCCGACCGCCGAATCTCCGGAGCACTGTGTGGTGTGGTGGTGCGGAGCAAGGAGCGCGGGGAATCGGCGCTGGAGACACAGTTTGGCCCGTGTTGGCGGATCCCTGCCACAGGCGGATAACAGGGATAACTGGCAATAGACCTCCTCCCCAGCCGCGGACTGTTGTGAGGCCGGCGGGGAGGAGCTGAGTGCGACGAGGGGAGCGGGAGCAGGAGCCGTGCGGGAGCCGCTGCGAGCAGGGAGACTCGCCGAGTGTGTGGTGGCATTGAGAAGGCGGCCTCTGTGGGAGATCCCGGCGGACCGGGAGCATCCAAGCGGCCCCCCCCGGGAAAATCGCGGACAGTAAGCTGGACCAGCCGTGTCCAAAGGGGCAGTCCAAAAGTCAGCCCATTGCGAAGCCTAGGAGCCGGAAGCAGGCAATAAAGGGGGTGGAATTTAGGCGCCGGCCATCAAAAGCTAGTACAAATAACATCAGAAAATACCCTTAGACAATTATTCTCGGCAGAAATATAAGCGGGGCAAGGCAACAAGGCAGCAGGCGGAAGGCAACCGAGGCAGAACAGAGGTAAGTGAATAACTCTTTATTTTTTATTAAAAGTAAAAATTAAAATAATATTTAAGCATACCACCTTAGTATATCAGTTGCTGCTTAGAAATGGCACCCAAAAGAGGCCAAAAATTACCGGATGAACATGGAAGGAGTAAATCATTGGAAGGCTCAAAATCCCTCAATGAAAGCCTGGAAAGCCTTGCTTCTTCTATGGAAAATAATAAAGGGGCACGGAAGAAAAAGAAAGTCAAAAGAGCGAAGGAGACGGCCCAGAAGGGAAAAAAAGGTGGTAATCAAACAACCATCAAACAGAAAGAGAACACAGCAGCGCTAAAATCTATAAAGGAATTTGTAGGTAAACACTATAGAACTTTAAACCCAGCAATAGCGTCTGTCTTAGATGAAGAAATAGCGGAAATTGGCGGAGAAATCGGGGAAAAATTAGGCTGGCCAGATGAAAACCAGAGTCGGTCAAACCAAGGAGATCCCCAGGAAGAAGCCAACCCTGATAACGAGGAAGGCGGTGTGATCCATAGATCCTTAAACTTGACACTACAGAGTCGAAACCACCAAATCTCGGCCCCTCGCCTATCATCTTCACCGAAAATGTTCTCTTTGATGTCAGTAGGGACTGACGGCCACAGGGGAAACGATGACCAAAACCAGAGTATCATCTGGGGAGGAGCTCCGGACCAACTTCTACAACAGAAACTACGACAAAAATCCCCAATACGACAAGAGTGCTTAAGGACAAGATATCCAGCAAACCCAAGCAGAAATATCACACAGGACTCGGTGCTCTCGGAAACCCCAACATCCTCCCTGATGGAGTTAATCTTGTTAATGCAGAGAGCGCTCCAAGGAATCTTGGAAGTAACCCTATCAAACAACGGAGTAATGAAGGCACAGAAACAACACTTAAAGAAAATAGAAGAAGAACTTGGAGAAATAAAGTGCCAATTGCCAAGCAGGGTAATGCCAACAGACACAGTCCTACCAAACAAGGACAGTGACAGGACAGTATCGGAAGAAGAAAGCTTGGTTTTACTCGGAAGGATGCCCAAATCTGCAGAACAAGCAGCAAAGGAGGTAGTAGAACCCGTGAACAACGTGTACATATCAAGAAGACCCATGCTGATAAAAAGGCGAGGAGGGTATGTTACATTTGGGTCTAGGAACAGGAAGGAAAAATCCAGGAAAACGAACCATGCCGGAACAAGAAAAGAGAAGGAATCAAGGAAAGGGAGGGTGGCTCCAGGATTAAATGCCTTAGCCCCAATATTTATAACACAAAGACCTGATCAGGTGGCGGCAAAAACTCCAATGCCCCCTAAGTCTGTGAGAGTACCAAAGAAAAAACAATCACATAGGGAGGCAAAAGAGATTCTCCCCTCCACCCGTATGACGAGGCAAAGCGTAAGGCTATTGGATGATCCGGCCACTGAACAAAGGTGTATAAGACCACAGATACATGAAGAACCCAATATAAGAATCAAAAACCGGAGAGAAGGAAGAACACTCACCAGCCTTCAGCAGAACGAATTAAACATGAACTCATACGAGAGAGAGGACAACAAATGGGTATTCCTGGACCTGTTACTAGCAGGGAGGAAAGGAAAGTCTGGAAGAAACACTAACCCCCCGAATAGGGCACAGGTGCTGTCGGCATTCTCAAAATGCGCGAGTCTGAGGGGGATCGGCACTAAAGACCTGCAGCAGGTTGGCTTTGTAGAAAACAAGCAAGGAAAGGAAATAACAAAAATCACATTATACTCAGCCTTGGTAAAAAGGGCAATCCTGAATGCCACAAAGGAGATAACGCATCAAGGATTAAAGATTATCCCAGAGAGAGATATAAAAACTGTGAAAGATAATAATTTCTTAAAACAACATGCCGGGCTCCAGAAGAGACAAGTATTCATATATAAAGAAACAAAAAGTGATCGAAACTCTCTGAACATTATAATTGAAAACACAGGTAATGATTCCTCATGGGGGAACTGGTCGTTTAACAGCACCCACGCGGAGGAAAGTATTGAAAGGAATACAGTGGCCACAGATGAGGAAGGAGAGCTGAGTGACGTCGAATAGGATAAAGGGGGTCCGCATGAACTGGGTCTCTTGTCTTGGAACGTAAATGGGCTAGGAAATGAACAAAAATGGGAATACATAAAGGAATCCATAAACAAAGTAGACATTGCCTGTTTGCAAGAGACCTGGTTATGCGACGATACCCCAACCTTTGACGGTTATGCCCAGATACATCAGCCGGCCATAAAGAAAAATCGTGGGAGGCCCTCTGGGGGCCTCATGACCTTGGTATCAACAAGAGTAATGAGGGAAATAAATCTGTTGAACACAAAATGTAAATGGGTACAATCAAGCAGAATTGAACTCTTGACGGTGGATCTAAAATACAAAATGATGATTTTATTGAATGTATATATGCAGTGGGAAAATGGGGAGGAGTATGAAAGGGAAAGGAGGTTTTTTAAGGAGGATGTTGACAGTATTTTAGAAAAATACTCCGCAGATACAATAGTGATATTGGGGGATTTCAACCATAAATTAAACCCAAGAAAAGCAGACCTTTATAATATAGAACAGCTAGAGGCATACGGTATAAACCCGGCAAGGTTCCCAGTAGGGGAAACCTCGAAACAAGACCAGGAATTAACACATATCTTAGGAGGCAGGGGTTTTCACTGTGTTAATGGAAGAATAGAATCAGATACACCAGCAGGAAAAACGTTTATCCAAGGGCAGCAGAACTGCCCAATTGACTATATATTCCTGCAGGCCTGGAATTTTTACCAGATAAGATCCTTCAAGTTAATTCAAAATGCGATGAGCGATCACAAACTCCTCCATATAGTAATAACGGGGGGTAGGAAACTACAGAGAGAAACAGTGATAAACCAGGCGGTTGAGTACCCCAAACGAGCGACGACACGTCTAACTTAGGAATATCTGGAAAAAGTGAAGGCCACGCAAATAATAATGGCACCTGCCAATTTTGAAAATAAAAAACTGGAATGGTTTATCTTAAAACTAGAAGAACTGGTTCAATGCCTCAAGATAAACCTAAAAAGAGAAGATCCCAATAGGGTAAAACAAAGAAATCATGGTAAAGGCTTCTCAGTAGTATGTCAAAACAAGAAAAGGGAGATAAGAGCAACACAGAGGAAACAAAAAAAGACCTTTTCACAAGAGAGACAGGATCACCTGGTAAAACTTAAAAAAGAATTCAAGCAAATGGTACTCACTACTAAAAGGTTACTTAAAGAAAAATGCTGGTTAGAACTTTTGGAAGCCATAGAGAATAAAAATCTAAGGAAATTCTGGCAACTAGTAAAGACAGCATCTGGCATTTCAGAGGGCGAATTAAACTGTGTGGTGAGTGAGGCAGCATGGGATACATACATAAGGGAATTGTACGGGGCAAGGACTCCCAGTCAGGAGATGGAGACTAAATCATGGCAAGATTTTTCTGAAGATCTTCTTGCCAAATTTAACGAAGAACAAGTAGAGCTCACAATAAAAGAACTCAAGCTAACCAGGGCAGCAGGCCCAGACAATCTGCCTGCAATAATTCTAAAGACCGAGGTTACATGGTGGGCAAGTTTCCTGGCCAATATGTTCCAGGTAGTGCTAAAAGATGGCGCAATGCCTCCAACCTGGAAGGGGGCCATAATCAGGCCGATACATAAGAAAGGGAGCAAAGAGGAGCCAAGTAACTATCGGCTGATTAACCTCCTGGATATTGGAGAGAAAGTGTTCTCTAAAATCGTTTTAAAACAACTGAATACATGGGTAGAAGAGGGCCAAATAATCCCCATAGAACAGGGTGGATTCAGAGCAGGCCACTCGACAATAGACCATGGGTTTGCACTATGGGCGTTGGCGAGGAAGTCGACGGAACAGAACGGCAAACTATGCTGCTGTTTCGTCGACTTCAAAGCGGCCTTTGATTCTGTAGATCGGGCCTGCCTATGGGAGACACTAAAGAGACTAAATATCCCGACAGATCTCTTGACCATAATAAAAGAACTACACAGGGAAAACTGGGGGCAAGTAATTAAAGATACGAGGGGCTCCCTAACTCCCAAAATACCCATAGCCAATGGGTTAAGACAGGGCTGCGTGCTGGCCCCCCAGCTTTTTTCTATCTACTTGTCAGATCTCCCGGCCTATTTAGAGGTGGAGGGCAGTGCCAGTCCAAAAATGGATGGAAACAAAATCCCATGCCTTTTATATGCGGATGATCTGGTGATAATAGATCAGACCGAGAGAGGCCTCCAAAGGAAGCTTAATGCTTTTAATACCTACTGTGCTGAAAATTATTTGACCATTAACTTGGATAAAACAAAAACCCTATGTTTCGGGAAAAAGCTAAGCAGATTTAGCTGGTACATAGGGGACCTTAAATTAGAGACAGTAAATGAGTACCGTTACTTGGGTATTTGGTTCGATAGGACACTAAATTGGAGCACCCATTTAGAAACGCAAAAAGCAAAGGCTCTCTCCTCCACTTGCGGACTTAAAAGGTTCAATAGGGAATATGGTGAGATGTCACACCGGCCAATGCTCAGAGCTTTTGAGGCAATGATCCCCCCCCAAGTTCTCTATGGCGCAGAGATCCTTTATTTGAGCGGTAAGGGATCCTGGGACGTCATAGAGGGAAATTGCATAAAAAGGCTCCTATCACTTCCCAAATCTGCTATGATTCAAGCCATCAGAACAGAAATAGGTACAAAGTCCTGGGCGATATTAATCCAGATGGCTGTGATCAGATTCTGGAAGAGATTAGAAGACCCTGAAACAAAAAAAGTGGCATACTGGTGTCGTAAAGAAATCCAGAAAAGCGAGCTAAAATGGGCGAAGTCCAGTAGGGATAAAGTGAAGGGAATCTGTAACACTCTTGAGCTCGATTGGGACCTGAGCTCACTGCAAATCACTAGTACCAAAGGTGAATTGAAGCAAAGAGGGAAAGAAGTCTCGAAAATGCTTGATAGAGGCTATTTAAGAAAGAAAAAATCAGTGGTACATATGCTAAATGCGTGGTCCCTTGAGAATTGGTTCCCCTACCTCGACAGATTACCCAATCGCGGATACAGGCAAGAGATCCTTAGATTTAGAATCGGGATCAACCCATGGGTAATAAACAGAGACCTGAATGCAAAAATGTTAGATAAGGAAGGTCACTGCAAGTGTTACTTGAGGACAAAGGGAGACCCGCTGCATATCTTGTTAGACTGTTTTACACTCCTAGATCTTAGGAAACTTTTGTTGCGTCCTGTCTTCATAAAATATGATGTAAAAACAAGATCACAGGCAGCCAGGCTCTTAACAGAAATCCCCTACATTGATATCGCAATTGCCCTCGGGAAATTTTTAAAGGTGTCTCTGTCGGCACTGAGAGATACAGAATAACATGTAGTACTGTATGAGTTTTTAGCAGATTGCACTTGTACGGAGTAATAAGAATAGGAATAGGTTTTACTAGACAAATTAAGTTTTAAGATAACTGGAAATTTTACTGATTCTTTGTATTTTTGATAATGGTGTGTACGAACCTCGCACATGGACAAAGTTTTAAAAATAATAAGTCATACTCCATTCTGTGCTATTCTAATTGCATTGTTTAAAGACTACGGTCATAATAAACATACATTTTGACTTTGAAACTATTCAATAAGAAGGGCTCAAAGGTGTACTTTTAACAACCCCCCAGTATGTTGCTCAAGTTTAAATCTGCACCTATCTGTTGTGGTGATCTGGGTTGATGACATAAGCTCCCATGTCATCTGGATCTGGAATGTGTATGTGTCTGCAGTTTGAACATTCCATGTTTCACAGTTTCTTGGGTCCTGCAACAGCTGTGTTCATTAAACCAACTTCCTGAAGTAAAAAAAAAAGAAAATTGTAGTGGTGGATTACTATAGCAAATGGTGGGAAGTGAAGTTGTGGAGGAGCCCAATACGTTTAGCGTAGTTACATTCTTGAAAAAATTATTTATTAGGGAAGGATTTCCTAGAGAAATCGTTTCGGAAAATGGAGTCCTATTTATTTCTAAAGAAATGCAGAGTTTTTGGGAAAATAATGCTATTAAACATAGATGTGTAGCACTTTATCACCCACAGGCCAACGGCCTGGTGGAGAAAATGAATCGCTCATTGGTGGAATGCAATCAATGGGGATTTCAAAATAAATTTGATATTGCGAGAGCTGTTGAAGAAATGTTGTGGTCCTACAGGTGTACTCCTAATGCTGTCTATGGGGTTTCCCCATTTGAACTTTTAAGAGGACGTCCTCCTGCTTCAAGACTTTGTCCTGCTTGGTTGAGGGAATTTCAAAAGAAAAGTGAAAGAATGTTAAAAATTGATAGTGTTATAAGACCTAAAGTACAAGAATATCAAAAGAAAATGAAAAAATGTGATGATGCTACACATAGGTTGAAACCTGAACATCTGGAATGTGTATGTGTCTGCAGTTTGAACATTCCATGTTTCAGATGACATGGGAGCTTATGTCATCAACCCAGATCACCACACTATCCTTATGCCGAAACCAGTCCAGCTGCTCAGTAAGGATCACTCCTAGATACACAATAGTGTGGACACGCTCCAGGGAGGAGCCTTTAAGTTTTGAATTGGATCTAGTGGTGTAGCAAGGATTAATTCAAATGTATATTTTTGTGAGATTGATTTCCAGTCAAAACTGTTTAGAGTCTTCTGCATCCCAAAGGGTGATTTAGATATTAATAAGGTGTGATTCGTGAGCATGAAGGCCTGGAACCATGATGCCTATGAGCCTTGGAGAATCTCCCTCACACCCATTCAGGTGGTCAATTAGATCATTTACATAGATCATAAAAAGGGTAGGTGCTAAAACACAACCTTACCTGACCCTCTTGTGACAGAAAAGCCCTCTGTCACATCGCCTAGCTGACCAAACCTCACATGGGCATAATTGTGCTTGTGAAGATTTATGATGTTGGCCAGTAAGTATTTAGGGATTCCCATATAGGCCAGCACCTGCCAGAGTGTAGGCCTCAGAATCAGGTCAAATGCAAAACGAAGATCTACAAACCCTACATACAGCCTCCAGCTTCCCATAACCACTGTCGTCCAGAAATGCATTTGGAGGCAGAAGACCTGATCCAGCATGCTAGCACTGTTCCTAAAACCATCCTGTAGGGGGTGAGCACTTCCTTAACATCTAGCCATTCTTGTAACTTTCCTAGGAGGATTCTGCTGAATAACTTCTGGGAACAGTAAATAAGGCCTTTAACATTATCAAGAGAAGTGAGAAACCTAAGGGTAACATGGATTCCGTCCCATATGGGATACCACGTTAATAACATTAAAAAGAGTGCCTTCTAACAATGAAAACACTATGCTCCATATTCCCATTTCTAAGATAACAACAGAAACTGCTTGTAATCTCCAAGCTTGACTACGGCAACAGCCTATAGCTTGGTGTTCTTGTATCGATCATAAGCAAAATATAACTCATTCAAAATGCTGCTCAAAGACTTCTCCGCCTTCACTCCAGAGAACACATAACCCCAGACTTGCAATCACTCAACTGGCTACCTTTAGCAAGACGGGCAATGTTCTAGGCATTCTGCATTGTCCACAGAGCCTCCAAGGAAAAGGACCACTAGACCTACAAGGTAAATGTAAGTAATGCAAACAAAACAGAACAATGCGCTCCAGGCTTGCACCACTTATCTTCATAATATCTTACCCTAAAGAATCTTTAGGAGGCGATGCTAGACAGCCGCCAAGTTTCGAAACTCACTACCAGCCAGCATTTGAAGCATCCTGGAGCATATACACTTCACAAGACAGTTGACAATATGGCTATTTCCAAGATAACTACACACTACGCATTCTGGCAACAGAACGGAAAGACCATCACACCCTCAAGTTCAATCTTCAGCTTACAATCCAAAGATTGGAAATAACCCAACCAGCAAACTAGTTTTGATAGGTAAGTTAGTTAAAGAGGGCAGACCTGTGGTCCGCCAGGTTATTATACAGTTATGTAATTTCATGTATAATACTAGTACTAATACCATAACACTCAGAGGTCAGCAGTCAACTGTAACTTGCACCTCTTACATTCACATAAGACATACCTGCTACGAGAGTTGTCCTCTACCAGTACTGTGCACCAATAAACCGGTCATCACCACTGGCATGGAATACCTGTCACACACTGCGGGTCAATTCAAGAACTTTAATCTAATCCATGACTGCAGGCCCAAAACACTAAAGTTGCTTCTTTACATCTCACAATGATGCTCAGATTTGGGTTGCTGTTAATAATGCACATATCGGCAGATCTCTCCACTTCTTTCTCCCTCCAGACATGCTAGCTCAGGCCCACAATTATACACAACATTTCTGATTGTACAAACCAATGCAGTAACCAGCTAAACAGATTATCAGTAGGCATCACACCTCAGAAAGCCACCCCAATGGCAGACATGAACAGAGGCAAGTTCTCTTATCTTTAGGCGGCTTCATAGGCCTCCTGGCCCTGCAGTCTGAAGCTACTGCGGTGTCTGGGCATTTACAAACATTAATATGAATTATAATATTACCTATGTAGTAATTCGCTTTTGGTTCAATTACAGAAGGATGAACAATTGTTTTGGCACTTTGGATAGTGACTGGACACATTGACAAACTGCGTGAGTGACTCTACAATCAATCAAATGAAGAGTTATTTATGACAGAAATCTACCATTTATCAATGGCGTGAATCATTTATCTTTTTTTAATTAGAAATGCAAAACATAATAATGTATGCATTTCCAATGAGCTAATAAATAGAATGAATGCATTGCATACTGGAAATTGGATTATAAGAAATACATATTCAACTAATGTCCAATAATCACAGTATTTCTTATGAATATCTTTATAGATCTTGGCCAAAGTGGGTCAAATTTCAACTGTAATTTTTGTTGCATTTTGTAACTTGATATTCCATAACAGATTAAATGAGATAATTAAGAATATTAAGAATATTAAGAACTGAACATCTTTATAATATAAAATACTAAGCAGCGTTCCATCATTTCACAATTGAAACTACAAATTTTAAATAATGTTCAACTCACCTAGAGAAGTTGAGGAAATGAACATGACGAGTAAATAAATATGGCTGCTCAGCAGTACTAACATTTCTAATCAACTCCATCTAGGGAAAAAATACAGAACATTTCATTAAGTGAATTCAGACCATCACCAACGTCTATGCATTGATTTAACTTTTCGTTTGGCTTTACCTATGACTATCATCTCAATGCATATTTAAACGGGAATAAATAAATAATTGATGTTGTGCTCATCTCTAAATTAGATACACCCCACCTTGTGACAGACTGCCGTAAGCACCGGTGTTGACATTTAGGTGGTGGTACCGAGCACTGGAAACGAAATTAAGCTCAAATTAAGCATGTTATCTATGTATTGTTAAGGATATTTTTAGGTAAATAATACATTGGTCATATTTTTGTATATGTTATCTTTCTCATTTTTTTAGCACAGCTGGCAGAGCATTTTGATTTAATCAGATGTTGTTTTTGGCCCTAGGTAATTTTACTGTTTCTTTCCTAAAATAGATCCTATCCCCTTGGTTTTGAGGGGTAATACTCTTTTCTGTATAAGGACGTCCAAGTAGTGCAAAGTGGTATTCATGTTACTTTTAGAGCTATTTTCCAAGTTACAAAAATTGAGCTGGAAAGCAAATGCTTAATCAAGACTTTGCAATGGTTTCTGGCACTTTGAGTGACTATGCAATAGTGCAAATTCTTGATAAATCTGTCCTAAGGTCCACTGGGCTTTATAGGGCAGGTTGGTCAAGTAGGTAAGTGGAAGCTTATGGAGAGAGATGCAATGACTGAGTCAGGTAATATTGATTATCACAAACAAAATAAATAACAGGTGGTCATCAGAATTAACTTTAAAATGGAACAACTTGAAACAGAACATTGTGGCCTAAACTGACAAAGGTATTTGTAAGACTAAGGGCTGATTACGAGCCTGGCAGTCTATGGACTGCCAGACTCGTGGTGGAGGTGTTTTGTCCGCTAGATTATGACTCTATGAGTCATTCAGTCGGTGGACTGCCGGCTGCACCAGGGAACCGCCATTCCCTGGTGTTGGCATGGCGGAAGGGCAATGTAATATGAAGAGCAGCACTGGCGCAGTCCCGCCGAGCATATTACAAGTTCCTCCCACTGCCAGCCTTTTCATGGCAGTGAGCCTGCCAACAAAAAGGCTGGTGGTGGGGGTACATAAGAGGCCCTACAGGGCCCCCATGCCCCCCACCATGGGGATGCATTCTGGGGGGCACAATATGTGCCCCCCGTCTGCTGGCACCCCCAGTGTCAGCATGGCATTGACTTCACAGGCAATGCCGTGGTGGAACATTTTTGCCATTTCCTTTGCGGTGCCCTTTTTCAGGGCACCGCCATGGGAAAGGCAAAAGGATCATCTGCCTGCAGAAGTTGAACTCGTAATCAAGTGGGCGGTCCTTGCGCAGCTTTGGCAGTGCTCTTCTGGCGAAGAGCCGGCACAGCACCGATAAAGTCATAATCGGACCCTCACAGGACGGTGCCTAGTTTGATCAAGAAAAGAGGTGGTGGTGGCCAAAAGCTTTCTAAGACGATTTTGAAGTTCTGATACTGTTTTTGCAAGATAATCACACCCTTAAGTGAATTAATTTGCTCCAAAATCCAAGCAAAATCTTTGCACTAGTAGCACACCTCTATCAAGTGGTAAATCAAAACCTAGTGCATGACCAGTAGACCATTCCAGCAAAGAGATTACAGAAAATTCGAATTACCCTGAACAAAACCACATCACCCTAGTGCTGCGAAACTTCCAGCTGATAAAGTTAACATTACTTCACAGCCTGTTATCTAGTTCCAGAGTTTAGGCCACACACCAATCAGCGTACAATGTGGCAATGTTTTTAATTTCTTCACTTTGCAACAAACAAGGAGCAGTCTTCGCTTTAAAAGATCTTTATGTATTATAAATGCTAGCAAATTGAAATTAATGTAAATGCTGTGACCTAACTGCGCTTACAGCCTCCCATCAGAGTGCCTCGGATCTGTACCCACTAAACTTATCTCTCAGAGTTACCAATACCAGGTGTAGTGATAACTCAGAGGATGGAGACAAGAGGGCTACTAAACAAATAAGAAATTACCTTGAAAATCAGAAATTTAAATAAAAAATCCTCATTTCACCCAGAGATTCTGCAGCTGAAGTCTCAGTGTGAAATAAACAGGGCCCTTAATGTTCCCATTGACTTGAAACTCCGATGGAGCTGGTAACTTTTGTTAAGGGCCTCACTAAAATGTTAAAAAGTGGTGACTGAGATTGGAGCATAACTGGCTGATGGGATGAAAGAAGGGCACTGGACAAGTGTCAGCTAACATTTGCCTGTGACAGGGGAGGCCTTGTTGAAGTGTGCCCCAAGTGCAATATACAAAACTCCAGCAAACCTATCAAGAAGGATGTTACATTCAAGATGAACTGGACACTTTAATGTCAACAAACATCCTCCCCGGCCCCCTGCATACTTTGTGAGGTTCAGATGGGTCATCTCTGCCCATTCACGTCAGCCTACTGGTTGCTCCCCAGAGCAAGCTTACACCCCATTCACACCTATTCAATTGCTAATTACTGGCTGGCAGAAGTTGGATTGCAAAATGGAGATTTAACTTCCATGGACTTCTGGCAGGGCAAAGGTAACTTTCTAAAATTTACTTTTCTGTGATATTAGAAACATCCTACTCCACCAGCGAATTAGATTGTTAACAACTATTAAAAATAGTTGCTTCATTATTTTTCTAGCTAGTCCTATTCCCAAGATCCTTCTATTGGTATTTAATATTGCACCCCAGTGTTTTCCTATGGAACAGTCAGCCTTGCTACAGTGAAAATAGATTTGAGGGGCTAGTCATTGTATGAACATTTTGAACATTTTAACATTGAACATTTACATATCCTTCTTTTGAATACTATAATTCTTGCCTCATGGGTATTAAGGCTTATTTATGGATGACTTAAAAATATTTAGAAGGAAGGTTTAGGCCTGTCAAAAGAGGTTATTTAGGCAGGTTAAAATTTCAGTTAAAACCCGCAGGCTGTAGGAAAAAACCATGCAGTCATGTGTACCTTGTCACTGTAGTGGATGGAACAATAGGTGTTGCAGTCCACATGTGACATTTAACCACCAGGTACACTTTGGTACCATATACTATTGACTTATACGTAAGATAAATATGGCGATCAGGGGAATGCCAATTTTATCCAGTTTTAAGGGGAGCACAGCACTTTACCTCTGGTAACAGGGGTAAAGTGCCCAAAGTTCAAAGGTAAACAAAAACAGTCCAGGCAAAAATCTGGGGGAATACCACAAAAAAGATTAATATTGCAAACACTTATTAAAGGCAGTGGATGGACGGATAGAGCTATAGTTGTAAATTAGTCCCTCGTGCAGTTCAATGCAAGCTCTTGAGTAGAAGCGGAAGGATACAGCCAAACAGCCAATAGCATAAGGTGAGAGATGAACGCTTCACTTGGCTCAACCAAAAAAGGGAATGACAGTATCTCAAGCCAATGGTTGAAATGGGCTCAGTGAAGAAAGCAAGTGATTACAAGCACACTATTTGTATTTTGTTAGAATAGATCTGTTGGACAGTTGTATTATCAAAACACAAATCTAAAAATTGAAGGGTTGATGCCTACAATGAGGCAAAACTGAGTATAGTCCAATAGCCTCTACCATTTAAATACTTATTAGAATGTAGAGAATGCCACTTTCCTCCACCCAGTTGGTGGATTTGTATGAGCATGTGGGCAGGCCTCAACCAAATGCAGTACGCACTTTCCTCCTAGGAATGGCGAGTTGGAAGTGCAGAGGTTGCAGGTAACAGAAATCTATATATGGTTAGACCAGCTTTTTACTTGACTATTGTGCCCTGCTTAGGGAGCACAGTGGTAAACCGCATAAAGATCCATTGGGCACTTTGAAATCATAAGGGCCCATCTCATCGCCACTGACAGTGAACAGAGAGGGGCCACCCAAACACAGACCATGTTGAACAGGTGTCCCAAATAAGCAATGTCATTTGTGCCAGACGCACAACTGGAATGCTGAGTGGACATAAAGCAAATTAAATGGAGAAAAGGTCGCTCTTGTGCTATACTCCAAATGCCAATTCAGCACAGACGTTTTAAGGCATGGGCAAAGTGGGCTCTGATCCAGGGCTCTAGCCTTTCAGGGAGCCACCATATAGAGACAGCTGTGTTCTGATGAGAGTCTAGCCCTGATGACCTTAAGTAATTCTTAAACAAATTGTTTTAAATACTGTTTTCCTTTAATTTATTTTTAATGTGGGTGATGTGTGAGAGTCTATTACAGACTTTTTGCAGAGAAATGTTGGGCCCGATTCACAATGGTAAACTGAGACGAAAGTCTAACTTTACGACTTTCTGGATTCACAAAGGTTTACGAGTAGTAAAGTTAGCCTTTTGTCTCAGTTTAACTTAAGTTGTGTCTCAGTTAGACTTACGACCAAAAAGTAAATTAAACTGAGACAAAAGTCTAATTTTACTACTCCAAAATAGCCTTTTTGAATACAGAAATTCGTACAGTTAGACTTTTATCTCAGTTTTCCTTTGTGAATCGGGCCAGTTGTGTTTATGTTTTATGCAACATCCATTAAACAAGGTTCTTTTAGATCAAAACAGGACTTCACACATGAGAAATTAGAAGGTGGGAAAAATTGGAGTGTTTCACAGAGATTATTTCCAGTAATATTAGTGCACTGCTGCTGTGCTATAGTATTAAAAACATGTGACTATACCTGAATATTAGATGTAAACACATTTAGAATTTAGACAAGTGTGCCAGTGCACTGTCAGTGACCTGGCTGAAGAATGCATGAAAAAGCTGAAATTCGATCATAAATTCATAGCTGTTCAGAACAGAGCCCCCTCAAAACCCGTTGGACCCACAGCCCCAAAACCCTTAAGATGTCCCTGCAATTCAGTTGGGCTGTAAATTTTCTGTGACAGGATTTTAGCTACAGCGAGGAAAAACGCGCCCCCCATACCAAGACAATTGCGTAGTAGTGTGCGTCTAATTCATTTTTAATCGAAAGATACTTGCGGGATTTACACTGTATCTACATATAGCAGGCATTTGGCACATAACATAGCCTGATACAACCCATCTGACCATGGATGGATAGTCCCATGGGAAATCCAAAGGCATGCAAATATTGCATAAAAAAGATTAAAACTCTGTCCAAAGACTACCAGTATTGCCAAGATGTCTGAAATACCAACTGACCCTCTCGAGGTCGGCATTAACTATACATAACATGACAATAACGGAAAAAACATCAGTCCTCATAGTTTAGATGCAAATGAGAATATATTAAAATTACATTAAAAGTAGCAAATGGCTTTACAGATCACAATGTCAACATTCTTACTCACAGATAAAAGCATCAGTGCTTTGTAAGTGCTCATGCATGCGCAAAGCATTTACTTCTCTTGTCAGCTGGCATTCAGCTATCAATGAGGGACATCTTATTTTCTCCATGATGGACAGCTTATTTCATGTAGCTGACAGCACTGGTCACCAGGGGGAGCATGGCTCAATCCAGAGCGAAAGATATCCTCAATAACTTCTCTAAGCATGCTCAGAAGAAAGAGGCAGTGGCGTACCTGGAGGGAGGGGTGGGGTACAGCTCGCTCGCCCAGGCATCACTTTTTTAGGGGTGAGTTTTTGTTTTTTCTTTATTCTTGTACGTGTCGCTAAACGCCCCTCCCTCCCCGCTCTTATGTCAGCTGCACACACACACACCCGCTCTGTGTTGTCTTTTGCCAGCAACCCCAAGCCCCCCGCTCTTACCGGCAGAAGACTAAGGGATCACCCTGAGTGTCCAAAGCGCTAGCTACGCCGCTGGAAAGAGATGTATAAAATTCTCGCCACATGTTGGAGGACCTGCAGGAACTAGGGGACCATAATACACATACTCTGGTGTTGCCTGAAACTGTGAGTACGCTGCAATGAAGTATTGCATGGAATTCAGGGTATCTCAAAGGCATAACTTGCAGCACTTCCATCTTTAATTTGATTGGGAACCCTTTCAGAAGCTATGTACCCCCTGCATGCCCGCAAAGGGAAGAGGATCTACTTTCAGCCATTAGGCACAATACATGTTATACTTACACTTTCGGGGAAGGCGGAGATCCCCAAGTACAACTTGAGGCTAGTAAAAGTGTGGGCTTTTTTAGGTGAAGAGAGTTAGCGTGTAAAATGCTGGAGAAGGAGAAGCAATTAAAAAGAATTTGGGGATCGTGCCTTCATTTTCTAGTTAGAGAACCCAGCACTGTGACATGTCCTAGGAGATTGCGAGCTCTCTCGCTGATATACAAAGAGTAGTTGGAGGGGAACATTCGGAGGCAAAGACATCAGAGCCACATAAATAAACAGTAAACATAAGAAATACACACATGGGATACACCCACATGAGTCATGCGGGACAAAGGGATCTGGTTGTGAAGAGGAATGAGTTGCATGACATGTACCACTGACCAATGTTTCATGACATGTGGTGTTATTTTGAAGAAAACTATTTCAACAAAACAAAACTGTTCTGTAAAAATTCAAGGTGGAGTAGATTTTGAAGTTAATTTTACGGGTTTAGGCAAAACATTAAGCCTAGGTATCAAGCATAGAGCAGTACATAACCAGATATAGAATAGGTCTTCAGTATAGAGCCCCACCAGGAGCAGCCTCCTTGCTGCTCAGCCCATACTCCCAACTGACACTCCACACACAGGCATTCTAAAAATTCTATTACCTCACCACACATACAAAAATTCCACAGTACATCCACACTGGCTGAGCAGCAAGGCAGAGAAGAAGGAAATGGTGCATTCAACTAGAGACCAGTATGCTATACTACTAAACAACAAAACGAGCTCCATAGCACAAGAGTCATTACTTCAAATAAATGTTCTTGCAAGATCAACTTTGTTTGCGATAGAATATTAAAAGTTCCATCCGTACTAGGGGGACATGGGGTAAAGCAAAACAATAACAAGAATCAATTTTATTTTCGATAATTAGTGAGGAATTCTTAGCAAATTCAGGACAAATTAACCGACAACCTAAACTGCAACCATTATTAATAAAAAACAAACACACATTTATTGATTGGATGGTCTAAATGAATCATCTAAATTGTATTCACTACCTGATGGATTATATTATGCAGGAAGATTGACTAATACTCCAAACTGAGCAAAGTAAACAGCATGCAACTTCTATACCTTAAAAGAATTGAACCGATGCCACAGACTCCTAATCTATTCAGTTTAATACTCACATTTATTGATAATGTAGTGTTAGTCCATTACCATAAAAACTCCTCTTCTTTGATGTTTAATATTGTTCTTTTAGTTGGTTTGTTTTAGGATTATTTTGATGCAGAAATTGGTTTCAAATGAACATTGTTAATCAAACTACTATTAACGTTTGGCTTTCAAAACTATGGGCCTGACTTTCGAGTTTGGTGGACAGATTACCCCGGCACAATGTGACGGATAGCCCATCCACCATATTAACCCCTACGCCGCGGGGCTAATTCCCCCGCGGCTCAAGCCGTCTTCCCTCCAATATGTGTCTACTTCACCATTCGCACTTGCAGGCATGTACCAATGACATGAAATTTTGATGAAATTTTGATGACTTGAATGTACCATGACCTCTGTAACCTCACCAGTTCTTAAGTTGTACACAAATAATATGCGCAGAGGCCCAGAGTCTTTCGTAAGAACCCATCGCCTGTGATGCTGAATACCATGGCCGCTGAATACCAAAGTCTTAAATGTAACCTCGTGGCGATTTGGTACACCACCCAATACTTCATGTTTCTTTATTTTGCTAATGCTGGTTATTTTTTGTTCCTGCTTACTCCCATTATCACAGTTCCCCTATTTTGTTTTCTCCTTGTTTGTCTTATTTTCTCTCTTCTCTCTCTGTTGCTGTAGGTCAAAGTCTGGGTTTCCAAAATGAGTGCTGGTTCCCACTACCTTCAACCACCTGCACAAATTGAGCTCTGGCTATCACCCATAAGAAAAATAAACTGATAATTCAAGAAGCCGCAGACTGTACAAGCAAACACCATTATCCACCATGTAGGAATCAAAAACTTGGCACCTTGACACCCTTTACAACACACACTATTAGATTTTTTTGCACACATCCAAAATCAACAATCACCTGCTTGTTTACATATTTGCCGTTTTTTAGAGACAACATGCATCCCAGAGCTATGCAGGAATGTACCTTCAATACAGCCCAAATCTGTGTGACTATGCAAATCTCAGACATAACTCCATCTGTTTTTATGTATGAGGTTGTTAAAGTACTTTATTATTTTAGCACTTTCCTTATGAAGTAATGCCTTGCTTGTTGTCTTTATAAAAGCAATAGATGTGTTTATCATGGGGCTAACCTAGCAATCCAAGGTGCCCCCCGCCAGATTAATGTGTGACTTTTTACTGGGCATTTCAATATTTCATTCTGCTTGATATTAGCAGGATCCAGAATTTCTACTATCAAAACTTGCTAATTGACCAATAATCTGAAAACAGAGATAACCTTGAGGTAGCTTCTCATAACCTTCTTTAGACCATTCCTTTAGCAAGACTTAAATCATAAAAATCTGTCTCTAAATTTAAAATACCCAGCCACTTTGAACAAAAAAGAAAATGGTATTTAGAAAAGCCTTGTACTGAAGATTTTAGTTCCTCATCTGTGCAATATCCCAGAGAATACTATTGTAAGTCTACTGATGGTAAATAAAAGCATAAGGTTTAGAAATAATGCAATCGCCCGAGTGCACAGCAGCCCATATTCCAACCGCATCATCTCTTATGGTGTTCAATTTTCCAAATTAAAAAGCTTTCTTCTTCAATATTTGTCCATCTAATAAATCAGTGGGACGACACAAAGACTGCAGTGCCATTCTAAAAGACTGTTGTTAGTTTGAATAGTAAATATCAACTAATGGTTTTAAGGAATAGCCACAAACTTTGTGATTAAACCAACAGTTCAGTTACATGTATGAAAGCTTTTTGTCTCACTACACAGCCTACATTTCCACTTTTTAGCAACTGAAATGCCAATACAATTGTAACAAATAACTTGTTATGGAAAACTCCCATCAGTTGACCAATGGCCAAGAAAAGTGCTCCACTCAAATATCACGACCTACTGCTCCTAACAACCTTCAGCTAATTATGATGTGCATGCATATTTTGACAATCCATTCAACATAATTGTAGTGCAGCACATGCAACCTGAGGGCTCCAAGAACAGGCCATAGACCGTATAGTACTTCATTTAGATATCTACCGTAGATGTTAAGTGGCTTCTGGATTTAGTATTTCCCCAGAAAGCTATGGATTTTCCATTACCACCCAACTCTAAATTAGGTGCTATATTTTGACAATGTGTGTATTTCTGTGACAGCCGTACAGTAGGTACGAATTAATGATGGACCAATTGCAGCTACTGCTAATGGCAAATCTGGTTAATAAATAGAAGCCCAAGACTTCAGAGCTTTCTTGAATTTATTCAAATTTGGCTACTTGAGGATAGAATTGCACAGTGTGTTATATAAGGTGCCAGAGTTGAAACAATAAGCTCTTCCTCCAGGATAAGTTTGTTTAGGTTTAACTGTATTTTTACTCTGTGGTTTGCACTCTCACCATCGCCTACATCAAAATGGGCAACCAGGTGAAAATCAGAAGTAAACTATATCCAAGGTCAATAACGTAATTAACACCCCAATAAACTTCCCAACCCCACCCATCATCCGGAAATTGTTCTGTGGTAAGTGTCCGTTTTCTATTGTCCAGGATCCTTTGGGGGAGCCCTGAGGAGTTGCCACAGTCAATTGAGCATTTGCATGCTCTGTGTGGAGAGACGCCGAAACAAGTCCTCTGGGATGAGTTGGATAGCTTTTAAATCCTATATACATGTGATTTCTCTGAAATCATGGGATAAGAGTCAGATAAAAGAGTCCCAAGTTGCCACATAAGAATGTATGTTTATGTTGAATCGTCATCGCTATCTTTTCAATAGCTAATGTCTCCCAGATATGGAGTTTCCAGTCAAGAAATATGGGCAAATTAACCTTTCCCCATAGATCCAGCACATTTTTGATTGACGCAGTGATGACTATCGCTGTTTGCTACCTTCATGCCGTTGCCGTGACTTTCTGTAATGAATATGGTCGGCCTAGCAGAACTGCAGGGTCTTGCGGGAACTTGATTACAAAGACCCTTTTTTATTAGGTCTCGCATGCCGTTGCAGCACGAAAGCGCTGTCGCCAGCGAGCTCTATTGTGATTGACTTGCCTTCCAAGTGGTACAGGCCGGTGCACGATCAGATTGTGGTCTGTGGACGCGCCACGCTTGTAAGACGCACTTGCATTTTGAACGCGCGCACACACACGCACCAGCTGCCCCCAGCCACTGCATACGTACTCGATCGCATGCTTGTAATATGAACGCGCGCACACATGCCTCAGCCATGCACACACGCCCCAGCTGCCCCCAGCCACTACACTCGTACTCCACGCACCAGCCCCCACGGTACAACCAAGCCCCACTCACCGCACTTGTTCTGATTGTAAACTCCAGGCTTTTCGTCGGCAGTTCCCATAGAAACAGACACACTTTATTTTCCTGTCTACACCGTCACCGGAAATACGTCACCGATGTTAAGCCAGACACTTCCGCTCGCAAAGCATGCCTATGTGAAAACAAGCGCGCAGTTCCGGTGTTTGTCAGAATGGCTGCTATGTCCTCCTCTAGTGGTGGGCCCCGGGAACTCGGCCGTGGATGCCGGGGGAGCCTCCGGTCTGACTGCCTCCCTTACCGGCACCATGAACAAAAAGAAGAAGCCCTTCCTCGGCATGGTAGTAGTATTTGAGTCCATACATACATACAATGATGTAGCCGAGGCAGATGTTGTAGAGTTATGAAGTAGGTTTATTCAGCCATATTTAGGATAACAAGAAGTATAACTCTGGATCATGTAGCCCCACCAGGAGCAGCCTCTTAGCTACTCAGCCCATACTCCAACTGCCAACCCTCAAACCAGTCACCCAAACATTCCATCCATGTCAATCACACTCACATTCTGACTTGGAACACTCACACTGGCGGAGTAGCTAGAAGCAGAGAAGTGCAGTAACATAAATACTAACCCAGAATACTACACATCCTCTCCCTCTCGAATTGGAAAACAAAAGTGAACCAGAGAGCGAAGAAGAAAACTATCCACACAATCAAAGTATACAATAGTAATATTAATCCGTAAACCCAGGGATGAGAAGGACTCCACACCACGAGAGGGTAAACAGACAAAAGCCAGGAAAGAAGGAAGAAGGAGACAGTAAACACTAACACTGACACCATCCTCCTCCTTAATAATGAAGAAAAAGAAAAATGAAATATGAGAGACGAACTCACAAACAACAAATGAGTAAGACCTAACGTGAAGAAAACGTCTTCACGAAGGTAGACTGTGGCAACCAAAAGCCACTCCTCAAGAGAGGAACTAAGAAGACATGGGACTAACCCATAAGCGAAGGAGTAACAAGGGACAAACCCAAGAAAACACACGCAGCACGGGAAGGTGCAGTACAATGTGGCAAAACAATTCCACTCCTCATGTGAGGAACACTGAAAATATGGGGCTACCCATAGACGAAGGTGTTACAAAGGACAGGCCTGAGAACAAAGGACAGACCTGAGAACACTCGCGGCACAAGAAGATGCAGCACAATGTGGCAAAATTTCCACTCCTCATGAGAGAAACCGAGAAAATATGGGATTATCCATAACCAAAAAGAAGGTGGTGTAACAAGGGACAGGACCCAAGCACACACACGGCACGAACAAGTGCAGCACAACGTGTCAAACCAACACATAGGTAAGAAGTGAAGCACAACCAGCTTACACTAGACATAGAGAGAAATGTGATGCACAGGGCGTCTTACACACTGGACACAAAAGAGAAATTCGCACAATGCGACATGCACGCAAAAAAACGTACAACAAGGTGTCCAACACAAGTAGAGAAGGTATAAAGTCCTAAGCAAAGACTTTGACCCAATAACCCAAACATGTGGGTTAACTAATGGTAAAACCATGAGGGGAAATAGGATTACAACCTAAACCCATCCCACAAACAGGGATACAATGATGCAAATGAGGGTGAGAGAACCCTTAACGAAAACTTTGGGCAGACATGAGTAGGAGAACACATGTACCAAACTAAAGCATCGAAATGAGGGTGAGAGAACCCTAAACGAAGAGGGTGAGAGAACCCACAAATGAAAAGTGACACAAGCATTAATGCAGTGTAGACATAAGGGTGAGAGAAAACCCTAAACGAAGAGGGTGAGAGAACCCACAATTGAAAAGTGACACAAGCATTAATGCAGTGTAGACATAAGGGTGAGAGAACCCAACTTAAGTTAAATGACACATTTCTTATACATTTCAAAATTGAACATACTGTAAGTTAAAAATATGCACATAAATTAACCACAGTCATAGGTGTGCCTGTTACATTAGGCAGCAGAACAAAGTACTTTTGATGCAGGAGAATTGCCCCAAAAAAAAGATGAAGATGAAACGTGGCACGAATAAAGGTGAAGAAAATCTCAAGTGAAATATCCCACGTAGTACGGAGCAGTTTGCAGGTGAATGAAACTTCATGAGCTCGTGGCTATAGCTAGAATTCTTATGAAACAGTACCTTACTTGTGAGACAGGAAACAGGACCTTGGTGGCAGGATAAACGCAGCCGATGTCATGCTCGAAGAACACATTAAGGGGCCGATTAGGATGGCGGACGGACTTGCGTCCGTCCGCCACCCCTGAGTAGGAGGGACCGTCCGCATGGGCAGCGGCGGTCCCTCCATGGCAATTACGATGTGACCGCCAGGGTGGCGGTCACATCCTCTATTTTTAACATTGCGGCGGGTGCAGCTTCAAGCTGCACCCGCCGCAATGTTAAAAATGCATGTGTTGCATTTACATGCACAAAGCGGCAGGCACCGCACGGTGCCTGCTGCTTTGTGTACGCAAATGCAGGGGGGTACCATAGGTACCCCCCATGTGCACCCCCCACCCCCCATTCACCCAGGGGGCCCGCAACGGGCCCCCAAAGTGAATGTCCGTATGCTTTTCCATGGCGGAAAAGCCGCCGTGGAAAAGCATATTTACACAAACATCATAATATGGCGGACGGTGTCTCATAGACACCGCCTGCCATGTTATAGCTTTTCCGCCGCGGTCGGAAGCCGACCGCGGCGGAAAAGCGGCGGACGGAATTCCAGACCCACCAGCCATCCTAATTTGGCGGTGGGTCTTTGGAGTCTCCGCCGCGGTTTTTCCGCATCCTCCAGGCCGGCGGACACTTCCGCCGGCCCGGAGGATGCGGAAAAACCGCCATCCTAATCAGGCCCTTAATTTGGTGAGTAAAACCTCTTCCAAACAACAGACCACGTTGCCATGGTAAAGATGGCGGCACGCTCATCACGCAGCTCCGGGTGGCTCACGGTGCGGTACACGCTGCAGTGCAGATGTGTCATTGACAAAGAACATGACGCGTCCTCTTCACTGAACCGTCCTGCAAGGTTCGATTGCGTCATCATAACGAGCTGTCAGAGGAGATGAAAGGAGCTCCTCACCAACTGAAAAACCGGCTCCAAGTAAGTAGTTAGACAGCTCACGTTACTCGATGTTTAAAGCGTCACACAGCAAAATTAAATACGCTTTCCTTCCGCTGAGCAACAGAAAGTACGGCCACTGAAAGGGGCAGACAAAATTTACACAAGATATAGCCTTTTACTTGATGCGGCAGAGGTGCTGGCACAAAGTACAAATTGCTGCTTATTACTTGATGCGGCAAAGATGCTGGTACAAAGTTCAAATTGCTGCCACAGTCAGCGCTAGTACAGATGAGCAAACGCACACGAAGAAGGTAATGCATCCATTAACTTGAATTAAAGAGAGTCATTAACAACGCACTTAAGTGACTAATTACCTTGGTTACAGTACTGTGCTGACACTGCTTGCTTCCATAGGCAGTAGATGAAGGTAGTTGCTTTCAGACATTAAAATTCCTTCTGCGTCACGTAGGCAGCTTAAATGATGATTTTTACGCAGAAGCCTTGTTTAAGATGACTTGACAGGACGATTTTGCCAGGGCTGCCTGGTGTGTTCGGCACTGGTGGGGCTACTTAACGTGCTTGTAGAGGTTCTTTACTTTGTGATGATAGATGCTTGTTCTATTTCAGTTACAGGATACTCCCAACTCTTTTTAATGGCATGCTATGTGCAGGAAAGTCTCCAGATCGTCGCCAAGAATAATGTAGTATTTGAGTCCATACATACATACAATGATGTAGCCGAGGCAGATGTTGTAGAGTTATGAAGTAGGTTTATTCAGCCATATTTAGGATAACAAGAAGTATAACTCTGGATCATGTAGCCCCACCAGGAGCAGCCTCCTAGCTACTCAGCCCATACTCCAACTGCCAACCCTCAAACCAGTCACCCAAACATTCCATCCATGTCAATCACACTCACATTCTGACTTGGAACACTCACACTGGCTGAGTAGCTAGAAGCAGAGAAGTGCAGTAACATAAATACTAAACCCAGAATACTACACAGCGCCGCTCGGATATGTGCCTAGGCTGGAGAGAGGGTAAGAGGGGCGGGGCGTGAGAAGGGGCGGGGCTTATGCTTTGAAGTATTGTTTGGAGGGTAAGCTGGGCCCCCCAGTTAAGATTGTGGGCAGCGCAGATGAGCTGACGCAGGTGAAGGGAAGATGTGCCTGATACTGAGCCCATGATTGCGATTTTTAAGTCACTATCATACAAATGAGGGTAATGCTCAGCTATTAGATAGAATGCAACACCACCATCTGTCCCAGTAAGGGTAAGCTATGGTTACAGGGATGGCCCTTTGCATATGCAAGCTCGATCCAGGCCAGCTTCCTCCAGAGGGGCTATGGAGCTTCCTGCAGCAGCCTCTCTACAACGTATGGCCACAATAACGTGTATTTAAAAACCATTTTCTGACAGCTGCCTCTTTTTTTTCCTCAATCTTAATCGTCTCCACCTCGCACTCCCACTCATCCCAAATGTTCAATACACAGATAGTTAAAGAGGGCGAGTGTGAGGGGGCTGCCAGATTTAGTTTCGCCTAGGGTGCTTTCTGAACAAAGGCCAGTTATGTATGACTATGTGACCTCCCAGCACTTTATTCCGGTCTCAAGGTTTACTTCAACAAATCTTAAAATGTGTTAGTTCAACAACTAAACCAAGGTAGCAACTCTCAGAAAGCTCAAAAGTGGTGACATAGTCGTCTTACCATCTTGAACACAGATGATTATTGTTATTATTTTATATATATTTTTATTATTGCAAAAATATATAAAAAAGGGACATTTGACAGCATTGATTATCACAGTTAGTTTCAGTACACAATTACACATCTGACATTATCAGGTGGACAGGTGATTATTGTTAGCTGACCTAATGGTACTCATTTGGCTGACGTCGTAAGGATGGAACTTTGATTTGGCTTGCCGATATTTGAACCTCTGTCCGTGAGATCAAACACATATTTCTGGAGAGCATGCGTTTGTCCACAGACATAAATACGCCCACTCTCAGATAAGCCCATGGATCCCATTTGTGATTTGTTGTTCCCTTTGGGAGTCAAACTCCAATATTCTGAAACACCCCATGATTTGGATCACCCCAAAATTTAGGTTCTGCTTGGGCACCATTGATCTTGCAGTAAGCCACTACCCTCCTCGGCATCAGGCCTACCAAAATTAGCAGAGTATATAGTTACTGGGACCACTCAATCAGTAACTGAACAGATGATCAAGCTTCTTGTGCACATAATGAACTGATCCCATTCTGTCATTTCCATTGGCAACTGGAACCTGGTTTCAGCCAACTACTAGGATCTGGGTTAGGACATAGAAGCAAAACTTTTCACAAGCAGGCTCGTAGGCCTCCACTCTGCATGCCTCGAGAAATCTAGTCGCCCACAAGCTATGGCGAGTCACATTTTATCAGGGCAAGATATTTTTAAGGCTTACTGGCCAGGTCTGGAGCTGACACAGAACAGGTGTTCGGTTCATTCAGAAAGTGAATGAGCAACAAAGATGCATTTAAATCTTGTTTTTATCTTGTCCTATTTGCTGTCAAAGACAGAGGTCAAATGACAGCTTATATCTTCTATCAAATTGCTGCTTACTTTATTCTGGAGATTGGTGTTTTACTTTTCTTTCTCTGCAAAAGTTAGATGATTTTGTAAATTGACAACCGTGCTAGTCACACAATATTTAATAAATTGTAAATGAACTGTATAGATATTTCAACATTTATTTCAGTGGTTAGCGAAAGCACTTTATGTAATTCTGAGGTTAAATGGAAACAACGATAAGCTTGAAACAAATCTTTACTTGGTGATGTGCAATGGTACATATTTGCTGAAACCTGATTGCCACACATTATGGCTTGTACACTATATAGTTTTATCAGTAAATCTGCATGTTAGTGGGAAAGTTTGTCATCATTTCAAAGATTGAATGGGTCCTTGTGTAATGTAACTGGTGCACATGTAAAGCGCCCCAATACCTTCTTTTCCAGTTTGTGCTATATAAAACTGCAAAATATAAATAAATCAATACTGTAAATCTGTATTGCTGATTCTTCTAGTTGTTCTCTTATACCACCCCCTCATGGTTACACTCATGTTTACACCTGAGTTACCTACCTCTTCATACACAGATTCCAATATAAGTAAATATTTGATGTTACGCCAAACACGCACTCAATATGATTTGCCCCTGAAACTCCCATATCGAGGTGATATCTGGGTTTAGATTTTATCAGATGCAACAATTGGCGCATCTGGGATGAGGGTATGTATTTATTTGATTATTTTTATACAGTGTAGACTATAATCCCACAAGGGGTGTCAGAGCGCTTTACAAACATGCCAGAGATTAAGTGATTTGCCCAAAATCACAGGATGTTGAGCCGAGGCCAAGACTCGAACCTGGTTCCCCAGTTCCAAAGTGGGTATCTCTGGCCATTAGACCACATCTCCCTGGCATTAGCTTACTTATGGGCCGCCCAGTGTGCATAAAAAAACAAAGGGGCATATTATCAAGGGGGTTTATCTCCGCTTTTTTGGCTATAAAAGCCAAGAAAGTGGAGATAACATTATCTCCCTATTACCTAGCTGTAGCTAACACCAGTTAGCGACAGCTAGTAGGAGATAGCGATCATCTTGGGCCCCACTTTGCATCTCAGTGATATTTATCACTAATGACATGCAAAGTGGGCGTGCCAAGATGTTAGCGACTGGAAACAGTCGCTAACATCGCTATCTCCTATTTCCAACTTTTGGAGATATTCGCGCTAAGCGCGAATATCTCCAAAAGCTAACACCTGCCCCTGAGCAGTTCTTAGCCATGTTATCCAATGGTAGGTGGATAACATGGCTAAGAGCATTAGCTCGGTAATGCATGAATATCGCTGACTTTTCAGCGATATTCATGCATTTCGGCTGATTTTTATCGCTTAGGAGATAAACCTTGATAATATCAAGGCTCCTAAGCGATAAAAATCGCCGCAGCTCTGCGATAAAAATATCGTCGCTAAACCAACATAGCGATAATTATCGCTAGTTGTTGGTAATATGCCCCAAAGTTCTCTTTATTCCATCCTAAATAGCCAGCAATGACCGCCCTGCACATTATTGCTGCTTTAAAAATCAATCTGCTCCTATTTGCTAACCATAGCGCTTGCTGCCACAGATCAGCGGCTTCATAGAGGTGTGTAAACAATTATTTTTTTTGTTGTCAAAGCCCCCATGCCTCATTTTCACGTGCATTAAGGCCGCGCCACTTTCTTTAGAAGATTTGACAAACAGATGCTTTTTGTTTTGGTAAAAGCCCCAATGCTGCGGTTTCACTTTAATAGCTGCCGCACACCTTTTGTTAGATACACATTTTTTACAGAAAGGGGCGCAGCCTTCTAGCACGTGAAAGTGTGGCACGGGGTCTTTGACAACAAACAAAATATTTGCAATGTAATAGGACTCGCATTTGCAATGCCAATATCTCAAACTCTCGTAAATGCGAGACCTACTGCATTGCAAATGCTTGTCTCAGTAAGGATATGTTCCCAGTACTTAACTTGGGGCAATGCAATGGCAAGGCACCACAGTGCTTGTTGCACCACAGTCCCTTCATCAGCTGCCAGAATTCTCGAATTGGCATGCGTCGGAGGCAAATCTGCGTGCTCTGTGGTAAATCTTCTCCCATTCCCCCTGTGTCAGCTCATGGCGTAATTCCTTCTCCCAGACACTGCTGGCCTGGTGGTCAGTCACTCTGGGGAGAGTCTATGAGGAATCAGTGAAGAGTGAAGATCAGGGCTCTGTCATGGGAGCCATCTTTTAGCCATTTTTCAAGGCATGTGGGAGGTCTTGAGGTGCTGTCTCAAATGGATGGATGAAGGACCCAACACCTGTGTATACTTATTTTTCAGTTTCTGGGATGCCAACGTCATTAAGGGCTGAATGTACATAGACTAGGAATAGCGATTTCCAAACAGCGATTTCAAACCGACTCGCTATTTGGAAATCGCTATTCCTTATGCATGAAACATTTTGTTTCATACTTGCGACTGATAGTGGGTCGCAAATCATTATTATTCATGAGATAAGTCGCAGTTTGCAACCCATCAGGGATTGCAGCCATCACAGGGATGGTGGCCTGCTGAGGTCAGCAGACTACCATCTCTGTCATTGCATTTTAATAAAGGTTTCTTCTTTTGTTGAAATGCAACCCGTTTTTCTAAAAGGAAAACTGGATGCATTTGAACAATGAAAAATAAAACGTTGTGTTCAATCTTTTTAAGAGAAGGCAGTGATACCACTGTCAGCAAGAATGTTTTCCCAACATTCACAAAGGGGAATGGGTTACATTTCATAGGGACCACTGTCAATTTGCGAACGCATTTCCGCCTACTTTAAGTTGGTGGTAAAGTACAAATGTTTTGCATCTGCATTTTGGTCACAAAACTAACGTACATCCTAATGCAATTTGGTATTTGGAAGGGAAACCTAAACATGCCCCTTCCAAATGCTGAATCGCAATACCCGATTTGTGATTCAGTAACAAGTTACTGAATTTAAACACCTTTACCTGTCTTAGCATCACTAAAACCTGCTATCACTATGATTTCTTTCTCATGTAAATTTAGCTAACTGGATGTCGTGGTCTATAAGCATTGGAATCTCAGATGCATTATGTCCTGGCACTAGAGACTCCAAATGTTTGAAAATCAGCTTGCTTTGCAAAAACTGTTTACATTTTTGTTACTTTTGAAGACCATCTTCTAATTCTCATGAATTTCGCTGTAGACAAGCTTGTGCTTGTGATGGGAATTTAATCATGTGATTGATACTAAAACCAAGTGTGCAGTAGGGAATATATTTGAGCTCTGTGTTGTATCAGGGAGCCCTACTATATTACTGATGTATAGGGATCCCTTTTCGTTACTCTTTATGATTCACAGACATTTATGTTTTTTTTTTACAATCAACACTTTCAGGCTCAACCAAATTACTAAGATTGAGTTTTCTTTCAAAAGCACCCACAAAAGAAATTATTTAGAACATCTAAACTTTTGTGAAGATGACACCAGCTAACCCGATTTGTGGACCAAAGAAAGAGTCTTAAACTTGATTATTTCAATGGTAGCACACGAGTGTATGAACTGGCACAAAATGGTTCTCAGGAACAAGATGCAATAGGAGGCTGGCAGTTACATTTTGAATGAGGTCACTAAGGTCCTTGAATGGACCATTTTGGGAGGATGACACAGACTGCATTGCGGTAATACACTCTGGATAAAATAACAGAATTCACAATTGTGACTTCGTGTGAAAAAGTTGGAAAGGGCTTCACAAGTGATTAAAGAACTACAGCTTGATTAAAGAAACTCATGTCAGATCCAAAGTTTGGGACCATTTTTGTCAGGTAATTTCCAACTGAGAGAATTACCTTTTCAACCTTTGCCATCCTGAGAGACGTCTCCTGTAGCAGTGACCATTTTTTCTGTTAACAACTTGCTGTTTGTACAATTGCAGTGGCAGCTTTTCGGCTAAGACAGAGGAGCTCTACATCACTGCTGCAAAGCAGTGAAAAAAGGAACACATACAATGATAATAACTCAAGGTTATTATTATTGTATCTGTTCCTACTGCGCAGGTTTGTGGGCAGGTGGCGCTGCTCTGCTCTCAGAGCAGGGGAGGAGTGGTTTGCCCACTCCAAGTGTGCAATGACTGTTTGACCAGCTCTCTGGGGCCACCCAAAACAGTCATGAGCACTTCGCATGTTCTCAATGCAGGCTGCATTACAGCTTGCATGGAGAACATACCCAGGCCCCCATCCCCTGGCTGAGAGTCGATCCACGACGCTAAGACCAAATCACAATGCTGCATTACAGCATTGTGATTGGCTTGGGGAGGGAGCCTGGCTGCTTCCTGTTCCGGCCTCGAGAGACTGAAAGGACATGCGATGCAGGAGAGCAGCGTCTAGAAGGTATGTTTATTTACTTTTTATTTTTCTACCCAAACTCCCCACAAGCCTGGCCACCCACCACTCCAGATCTGTGTCGGCCGCTACTGAACAATTGATAGGTAGAACGTGTTGCACTGCTGCTGAACACTTGATAGAAAAGTTGGCTAGCAGACCACTGATCTGCACTGATGAAGACCTTCCACACTGTGAAGAACCAAACTGGCTTCATCACTGCTTGGAAACTCGAATTTTAAAACCCAATGCCGGCTCACTAGTTCCACATTATACTCAGATGAGCCAGCTCCTCAAGAACAGGCTCATGTAGCCATATTTGGTACAGCGTACAGTCTGAACATTGATTTTAGATAAAGAGATTTGAGCAGAAAAAGGGGACCAACTTGTGGCTCACTCACTGAATTTAAATGCAGCAAGAACACCATCAATCTGCATAGACAAACTCTACCATTTGGGGAAGAACCAAGGAAGGATCAACCTCACTGATAAATAAACCTATCGAGGCCCTTTCATTTGAAGACTACACCAGCTGTAGTGTAGTGTCTATGTCAACATCAAAGGGATAGTCCGTATAGTCAAGCACCAGCACAGTTATGGTTTCTTTACTTGGGGTTATATTTATCACTCGCTTCTTCTCAAGAATATCACTCACAAGTGTTGTAATAAAAAATCAAACTACATGTGTACAATATGTAACTAAACTTTTTGTATTTCAATAATAAAAACTTGATTCAGCTGAATTGAGTTAAAAGAAAATAAATTGTTGTGACTACTTCTTACTGTTGCATAAACCATTTCTAGACAGCCGAGCATTATATCCTTTTCCTTGATTCATTCAACCCAGAAACTACCTGTGATAAATATGAAATTGTTATTAAAATGAGTTTCATGAGAACACTGGCCGTAATTAAATTATGGCATTATTATGGAATACTTTAAGATGGAGGGATGGTACTTTAAATTACATTTGTTCTTTGACCTGTAGCCAGTACATGGTTTTGAGGATAGGTCAAATAAGAGGTTGATGATCAGAGTTGGAGATGCTGTTGAATTTTACAAGAATTGGAGTTACTTTCAAAGTTTGATTTTAACAAGTTCAAGCATTGCAGTAATTGACCTGGAGAAAGCTGAATGCTTGAGTGATGGGTCTGATGTCAGAGTATTAAAGCAGATTTTTGAGTTCATGGTGTCCTTGTGCCACGGTGCCTATTGAAATTATCATGGTGATGTTCCCTCTCAAAGGAGAGTATGTCATCTAATCTGAATCAAAGGCTCTGGGCTTTCTTTGTGGTAAAGAAGTTATGGCTGAGATATGTCAGACTGTGGCAGATAGGTTGTGTGAACTTACGACACTTGGTGCACCCAATGGAAAGAACTTAGTTTCTGCAAGATGAAGAAAAAGCATGTTAAGTAAAGAATCTCCAGACCAACACCTATTGGCATGATTCAAATACCTATGAGAGTCTGAGCTTACATTCTCTGTGAGATCTAGGACAGTTTGTGATGAGGAAACAGAGAACATCTTAAGTTTCACTATGGTGCAACGGGTCGACTCCTTGAGATTCCCTTGTCTTTCGTGATAGCAGGGCACATGACAGAGAGTAGCGTCTTACATATAAGGTTATGTAGTTAATATTATGTGCTAGATTTAGAGGATGGTTACTACTTCAGGGCGCCCTGACAGAGTAACTGCACTCCAAATTTAGATATGTCTGCTGCCCCAACAGACATGCCTTACATTGGTAGGAACCGCCACCACAGTGGCTCCTGTCAGTGCATTGAAATTATGCCGTACGGCTACATAAACATGACTTTCAATACATTTTTTTATTTTCGAAAAGAAAATCCCAAATGGGATTTTCTTTTTGAAAATAAAAAAGCAATGACCACCCAAATGGGACTTTTCTTCATGATGTGTGGGTCTTTGTAAAGTTTTTAGTTACCCTTACTGCCATGTTTTGTATGCCAGTAAGTGAAAGTAAAAACTGCCCATTTGTTTGTCCACACTAAATAGGTGGCCAGACAAATGGCGAAACCTCCCTTGACCTCTGCACTGTCATGCCATCAGAGGTATATGTCAGCAGCGAGGATGGAGTAGTCTCCACTGCTGACATAACGAAGGTCCACCTGACTTTAAAGAGACAGGAAGCTGTTTTTCAGTATGGTGCAAAGGGCACTCTGTCGCAGTTGTGATGGAGTAACCTTTTTGCAAAACTCTAAATCAGAATGAAGTTCCCTGTCCACAAACATTATGGTCCCAGGAGCGGCCCTTGCAGGTAAGAGAGATGTGGCAATATTCGACAGACGACGACGAGGGAAAATTAAATAAATATTTTATGTTCCCTCTTCGTCTGTCGTGTCCCCCTCACACACGACCCACCGCTGTTAGCCGCACGGGCCAATCCTGCATGGTCCCTCGCCCGATTTAGAATTGGGCAGAACTTAGGTTTGATGATGGTAGAAAGTGAGACTACGCCATCTATGCTGTGTCCAAACCCTTCCGATCGCCTAAATGATTAAGAGCCGTCAGAGGTATAGCTGTATATCCAACCGCCCAATTTAAATTGGCAGACAAATAGCTGATTTTCAATCCCTGTCATCACCAGTAAAAACCTGGCAGTAAGTGGCACTGGAAAGTGCTCAATGGCACTCTCACCATGGGAAGAAGCTCCCATGGCAAAGGGGGGGGTAATGTTTTCTTTATATTCAAAAAGGAAATCCCGCTTTGGGATTTTCTTTTTAAAACAATTTCTTTTTTTTAAGTTTGCCGTACAACTCCGTCATTTTGACTTTCAAGGCATTGATAGGAACCACCATGACAGTGATTTCCGTAAGTACTAGAAATGTCTGCTGGTTCAATGGACATTAAAAAATGAGGCGTGCGGCACCTCTGTCACTGAAACACAGAAACGGGCTACCTGTCAAGATTTAAATCGGTCACAAAGTAACAAGAGCAAATAAGCTTCCGGTATGAATATATATAACTATATAAATATCTGCATATGGGCTGGTGAGAGGAGCAGGTCCTCAAGACGCAGTATGCCGAGGAATGGGACAGGAATGTGATACTATGGACCAGGTTCATAGACAATCTGTTTGTGGTGTGGGATGGATCTTTGGACACCGTAGAAATTTTTGTGAAAAAATTAAGTAACAATTCCTTGAACCTAGCTTTTACCCATACCATTAGTAGCACACGAGTGAGCTTCCTAGACATAGAAGTCTATGTGGAAAATAACATCTTACACACATGTGCCTACAGAAAACCAACTGCTGGCAATACCATTTTGCATGCCAGAAGCCATCATCCGCACAAATGTATAAACAGTATCCCCTATTGTGAACATTTAAGAATCAAAAGAAGTTGTATTGAAACACATGTTCTAGAGATAGCACAGAGAGATTTAACTACACGATTCACGCAGAAGGGGTATCAAGCCTCAGTGCTTAATCAGGTACTGACTAAAGTGAATACATTGGACAGATCCAGTCTTTTGCATCCAAATGAAAAGGAGAAAGAAAGAAAGACAAGTAAGAACAGAAATGAAATAAGGATGATTACCACCTACAATGCCTATCACAGAAGGGTGAGAGACTGCTTAAATAGGCATCGGTATCTGGTAAGGAGGGATCCCATATTGAGAGAAATAGTTTCTTGGAGACCTTTAGACACGTTCAGAAGAGCACGGTCAATGAGGCAGGACTTAGTTAATAGCAGTCCTGAGATTAGGACAACAGAAGGGTGGTTATGGGCCAGTGCAGGATTCTATAAATGCACTAAGTGCAAAGCCTGCACAATAGGACAAAATACAAAACAAATCAGTTCACCACTACTGAAGAGCCCTTGGTTGATTCGATATCATTTGACCTGCAGAAGGGACTTTGTAGTCTACATGCTTCAGTGTTCATGTCACAAAATATATGTGGGCAGCACCATCCATATGGCACAGATTCGAATATTACAACATATGAGGGCTGTCACTAATAAGGACAAAAGCTACCCGGTAGCAAGACATGTAAATGAAGCACACAATGGGAACATTCAGGAATGAACATATTTTGTGATTGGCCTGGTACCCAAGCATAGAGAGGTGGGAGCGAAGACTACGTCAACTTGAACCTAGGTATATAATACTCTTCAATACCAAAATCCTATTTGGGCTTAATTCTGACAAAGACCTTTCTGTACACTTAGGAGTCTAAAATGGAATAGTGGTCCCCTCAGTTTTTTAGATGGTTTTAATATGCATGAGGAACGGAAGGTCACAAGCGAACTTTGAATTGTGAAGATTAGTAAGAAAGAAAATAGTATGAGTTGTCACAAAGTGCGTACAATAAATCTTGTGAGCCCACTTTACTGCACATATTACTGTAGATATGTGATATAAAGAGGGAACTGTGGCGATAATGGTTTGGTGGCAACAAACAAGTTCAAAGAATCAAGAGGTAATACAGTTGAAGAGATATATGATCTAAAACTTAATCTCCAGCAAGAAATTAATTGGCAAAGTAATTAAGCACTAGCAGAAATCATGTGGCCATTTGTAATAATAACTTATAGTTATAGCTGGAATTTTAGTAGTTATGACTTTCTAGAAACGTAATACAAGCATAATGCACTTGCACTTTATTGTATTACCGTGATACAAATATTTACTTGAATTTAATCAAAAGTTCTTGTACAGCGTATTGGATTTCCAACAAGGAATGAAATTGTAGAGGTGTTTTGAAATTATGATTAATATCAATTTTGTGCCATTCAACAAAATGAATTATTTGTGATATTTAAGCAGTTCATGAAATGGACAAATGAATTACAGCATTACTAGTTGCATTTATGCATAGTTACCGTTGTTAGGCATAGTCTCTTTTCAGTGGTGATGGCCTTTGCGACCCATGTGACCGGCAGTATCCGATGGTTTTAAAAACAATGGTGTGTAACAAATGCTTGATGTGTGCTCAAGGTGAATAAATCCAAGCGCTAATATCCGAAGGAGTGGTGTGATGTCTTTTCCGGCGTGGATCTCTGATCCAAACAAGGATGGGGATCCCCACCGCAAATTGAAGAACGGTCACCCAGGCCCTCGTCAGCCTCAAGCTGGGCTATGGAAACGCACTCTACGCAGGAGCCTCGGCCAAACTCCTGAGACGGCTACAACGCATCCAGAACGCCTCCGCACATCTGATCCTCGACATCCCCTGCCGCAGCCAAATCACACCCCACCTAAAAGACCTGTACTGGCTCCCCGTCAACAAGAGGATAACGTTTAAGCTCCTCACCCATGCACACAAAGCACTCCACAACACCGGACCAACATACCTCAATAAACGATCCAGCTTCTACACTGCCGCACGCAAGCTGCGCTCTGCCGGCCTCGCCCTCGCAGAGTCCCCTGCTTCCAAAGAGCGACCACCGGCGGCAGATCGTTCTCCCACCTCGCCGCCAAGACCTGGAACACCCTCCCCACCTAACTACGGCAGACCCAAGACTTGCTGACCTTCAGGAGATTCCTCAAGACCTGGCTCTTTGAATAGTAGCAGCACCCCCGCCCAGCGCCTTGAGACCCTCACGGGTAAGTAGTGCGCTTTACAAATGTTATGATTGATTGATTGATATGCTGCTTCAAGTTTCGAGTTTCAACCAAGTGAACTTAATGCAGGCAACGGTTCAAGATCCCAGGAAGAAGCAGAGATACTAAAGTGAATAGGGTATATGTTTCTATTTGCACTTATGGCTTCAGTTGTACTACTGAAAATCGACACCAAGAATATCGAGATAAAAGAATATCATAGACAGTATATCAAGGGACAAAATATCGAAAGTTAAACAGCATGTAAGGAAGCATAGATTTACTACTCCTAACTCCACTTGCACGCACCTTGAAGATAGATGTACTGCATATATGTGTAGTTAGGCACAGAAAATCTAGAAATAAGTACCTATCGATATTTTTTAAAATATTTTTTCCTCGACATTGTGTCCCACCGATACCGATTCAGAGTGCACACACATGGGTGCAAATTCGAAATTTAGCTGTCAGGGTATGAGGGCGAAGGAAGGACACCCACAAACAAAAAAAAATCAGTAACCATTAAAAAGTCATTTATAGTATAGTGCAGAGTGGGTCTTGTTAGAAGACCTAGGAATGTTTTCAACAAAAAAAATAAAAAAATCTCCCTTAACTCGTTTACCACGCCTGTTTCCAGCCACAACCTGCTAATCTCATCATGTCCATTTTAAATGAATTGCCTGCGGGTCTGAAGATAAAGAGGGAATAGTCATTTAGTAACGCTTTTATTAATTTTTATTTTTTATTTTAGAGGACTTTTTCACAGCCTGCTTTTGAATTTTGCCCATTTCAAACACATACTAACAAGTGACATGTTTGCAAATTCGGATAGATGCTATTAGCCTTCGTACTCCTTTCCTGCTTTCGCTCAGATGTGCTAAATCGCACCTTTCCTTTAGCACGGTGAGCCCTGCATAGTTTTTACAAAAAATAAATAGGACAAGTAATCGAGTTATGGCTAAGGAACAGCTCAAGGACCTCCAGGACAGGATATGCCCTTGAGGCTAAGCAGCCTGTCATATCTCCCCCCAGCTCCACTTACAAACTGAGTGGAATCCGTAGACAAAAACCACACTTCCTGCCTCATTACAGCACTATGGAAGAAAAAGGCCACTTTGGATGGAAGTAAAAGAGCATTTTATGAAGAAGAGGGCCAAAAATACAGCAATCTGCAGCTATGTTAAAGTCAATGAATCACGCTAATTGGTTTACTTTTAGTGACCTGCGTGTGGCGATTTCCTGTTCCTGAACTCTTTCCGCCAGGGCGCATTCTTGGACACGGACGCTCCTCTCTGCTGTGGGAGGAGAGTTCTTTCACAGCCCTTAGGCAATGATTTAGGATTTGTTTCGCCCTCCAAAAAGCTCAGCCTAAAAAAATGCCCAGTGCTGCTTTTTGTCAGTGTGAGCAAACTATTATGCCAAAAACAGATTGCAGCAATCCAAGAGGAAATATCTCTGAACTGAAAGTTTAAAAGCAAAATGCACAACATTGAATTTACTTAGTGGTTTTCCATCTTACTTATTATTACAGTAAAAACACATAAGTGTGTGAGGTCACCTCCCAAACTGTATTGTATTTAATGAATTCCAATCGAACCGCAAACTGTGCATCCTTATGTAATTGTATACACCCAGATTCGGTACAGGACTAGGTATTTGTTAAAGTGCGAAGTAATCACCCTTAACACCTTCGCTGCGTCGGCAATTCCGCCGCAGCGCTAGGGGGGGCCGCGCGGCGCTCCCATGCTCCTGACGGAACCGCTCCGTCACGAGCCTCCGGCGCGCTGTGTTTGTGACGGAGCGGTTCCGTCACGGCCCCGCCCGCTCAATAGAACGCGCTGCGCAGGCGTGAAATCAGCGCCGTGCAGGCACGCCGAGCGGGCCGTGACGGAACCGCTCCGTCACCAGCACAGCGCGACCGAGGCTGGTGACGGAGCGGTTCCGTCACCAGCATGGAAGAGGTTAAGGGTCTCAAGGTGCTGGTGACAGTCAGGGATATTAAATAAGTTATAGCACAGGGTCATATGATGCTGAGCTGACCTGCTTCCGGCACTGGGGATTGAACCCTCAGCTGCAAAGGGAGCCGCCGTAGCCGCTGCGCCACACCTCTTCATAGTAGTCAATCGATCTGAAATTGGTTGGGTTAGTTGAAATTACTCTTGCCCACACCAGAAGGTGAGTGGAAACAATGCCAGGAAATTGGAGATCTAGATGAATCTAAGGAGTGCTCTAATTTTTAAAGGCTAGCAAACAGGTGATAACTCCCAAAAAAGGGAGTCAGTAGGAGGAACCAAGAACCCCCCATTTTCATATCGACATATGGCTCTCTGTACAAAATAGAAATATAATTCCATCAAACTAAGTTAAAAGGAAGGAAGACGTACATTGCTTTCCAAATCTTTTGCAAATGTAGCCTTCTCTGCTAATGACAAAACATGAATTGTAACCAAAGCAACGAGGAGATCTATTTAAAGTCATTTACTGAGAGTTTGAAAGCAATGTTTCTTTTTTTCATTTTTTAACATACATTTGGCTGAAGGACTCTAATAGCGTGGATGAAGGGGTTGAGAGTGGTGGTAGTTCCTTGCAGTTTCTATTTGGCATATAACCTGGCAGGGGAAGTTTCCAGACACACTTTGCTTCAACTAGCACAAGAGTATTTTGGTCCTCTGTGTTGAAATCTCAGGAACCCTGCTCTGCCACTGCGACCACTTTGCCGTGGAAAAATTCCAAGCTGGCTGCTAAAAAGTGAAGTACTACAGCCAATAGTTAATTTATAGCATCTTTAACTTTTTTGACTTAAACAGGGATTTAATAGAAAGAATGAAGCTTGGGAAGATTTTTTTCCGATCAACGTGTATATACTGATACCATTCACTGGCTTCAAGAAGAGTAGTGTAGAGGTGGGTCCAGGCACCAAAATATGAAGCTTTTGAGTTGGGTTGGACCAAATTCCGTAATGTTTCTATAAGCTGGCAGAATCTGAAATGGGAAAAGGAAAAAGGTCAATGAATCTCTAGCTTGGGGATTGGAGTAGGTGTGTAGAAGTTAGAGACAACCAGGCAAGGGGAAAAGTGTGCAACACATTGGTGCACAGTGCGAGAAAGCTCGCAGGGACCAGTCTGCGGAAAGGAGAGGAACCCTTGGGTATAAGGAGGGCAGAGGTTCTCAAACACTTGGCTGGAGTCAGCAACAGGACAAAAGGTTAAATTGGTAGATACTGTGTCAGAGAACTGTAGGGGATGCAGGTAAAAGTGACAGCATAGGAGCTGCCGGCATTTAGTTGCCCTTACTTGCAAGCCATTTGCCCTGCAGTGAATGTGGATGTGAAAAGAACTGATGTTTGATAAAAGATCTAGAGCTGTTCCTTTTATTTCCTTTATAAGTCGAACTGGTGGTCTAGGAAGGCATTCTTTTTATTACCATAATCAATAAAACAGGGGGTAGCCTTGATTGGAGACAACATGGCTTCTCAAAGCCCACTCACAATCCCACTCAATGGACCCAAATTTTACCAATGTGATGTTGTGTGGAGATACTCAGGTGGTTTTCCTCAAACATGGTGTAGACGGGGTCACAAGCTGGGTGGGCTGTGAGAAACATTCATGTTCAAACTGATTCATCTGATGGAAGGAAGGAGAACATGGAGTCTAGTTGCTTGGTTGATAGCAGGGAACCACGTTCTATTGCAAGCTCCTTAGTGACGTAACAAAACTTGAGGGGACCCCCCTGCAAAGTGCATGGAGGGCCCCCCTTCCGGTCTTACTCGGGATGCCCTTAGGCCAGGGGACTGCGCTGAGGGGGCCCCCTGGAGATCAGGCCTCCCACACTGCAAGGATTGGGGGCCCTTTCTTACGCCACTGAAGCTCCTGCCTTTGGCCAATTGGTGTGATCTGGTTCAAATGTGCTCATCTTCATTTGTGTCGATTTCCATATTGGTGAAGTCTGGGATTAGGGTTACCACATTTTTCAGAAAAAACAAACATGTGTTTACAGTTTTTGCTCTCCTGGAACAAGCAAGAGCTGGCAAGTCAATATTAATTTGTATAAAATCCTCTGTATTCGTTTTTAACACAGCAACTATCTGCCCGCTTTAGTAAACATTCAGAAATAATTTAGTCCGCTATTAGATATATTTTAAGTGATTTCTTCACGGTTTTACATTCTAAAATGTATATTTTAAATGGGGAAAAATGAATATCACATCTTTTCTAATTTTGTGTTGCCTTTGTTTTACCAACCAGGTGGAACGTCATCTGTAATTGGTAAAATGGAACATTTACAGGTAAGTCCACAGAACGTACGCCATTCTTGATGAAGCAGGTCAACTTCTCTTAAAGTCATATGTTAAGATGAAACTATTATTCTGGAGTGTCATGTCTCTCAAAAAAGGGAAGTTACATTCGTATGAGCTCCTTACACCCTTCTAATCATGATCGTACTGAATACTACGAAGACCGAAGTCCTGATGGTCTAAGCAGGTCCAACTTCTTTGTAGTATCTTCATGTTATGTTTATAATGTTCCCTTTTACCTTGTTACTCGCTGCTCAGCCTGTGTGAGTGTTCTGTATGGAATGTTGGTGTGATGGACATGAGTGGAATCTTATGGACTTAATAAATATCCTTCAAAGACACTACTTAGCTACGTCTACTATGTCACCGCTACGCATGGGGCTATACCACTACATTAACCTGTTGAGCTACACAAGGACAATGATGGGGGAGGTGCCCACGTTAAAAAAATGCATTCGGAATTTATTAAGCTGTGACTTAAATTTTTCAATGGACCGTGGAATCATAACTATAAATCTAACAACTAAAAACAAAAATGACACTCAAGTGTGGTATTTTACCAGAAAAATTCAACAATACCTGGCAGCAGAAAGAGCCAAAAAGCACAAATCACAAGCATGGAAAAAACCAGGAAATTGTATTGTTCACTTGTGACAAATTACGAAGGTCGAAACATGCATGTCACACACACACACACACACACACACACATACATATATATATGTCTCTGAGTCGCTGACAGTGTGGAGAAGCAAGCAACAGTGTTGAAATTATAGCTTAATACAACCACCAGGGTTCACATCCATCAAAAAAAGCAAGTCCTTCTGCAGTCATTTTTTCTAGTGTAAGTTTAGATACAGTGCTGTGAAATATCTATGGCACAAAATGGCATGGGGACTATTTATATATTCCTAAACAAAGGGTTCTAGCTATAAAAACGAGATGTAATCAGAACCTTTGAACAGTTAGAAATATTCATGTCTTTTGTGATCACACCCATAGTTGTCGGATATGGTAACTCAAGGTTCTTTGCAGTTATGTACTGTCCATTTTCTAGTGTTTCATCTGCGGGATGACAGATAACCCAGCTGGAAGGCAGCCTCTATTTATCAATTAAACCAAAACTGAATAATTAACGAAAAGAAGTTCATGACTGCACCTAAATATGATACTTATTTTTTGCAGTGATCACAGGTGCCATAACTGCTATAGGGTATGTTACACAAACAGCTGATATTACAGTAAAGATCCTCCCATGTCTGCAGTTTTCTACACTTCGGTCTGGCTACAGAATCTTTAGCTGCCTGCCAAAACTATGTCAACACAACAAATAACAGAATAATATCAAACAAAGAGCGTATTTTGGTAAGCTTACTTCAGCCATTGACTTGTTTGGGAGAACCTCCTTCAGCCAATGCCTCCACAGCGTAGTAAAAAACGTTTTATGGAGTATCTGGTACCTTTACCAACTCATATTTTCATACAAAATCATGGCATCAATAAATGTGTAGCATCAACAGTTTACAATACACTTTGTAAAGTAAAAATAATATTTTCTTTCTCCTTTTTTTGGCTGTGTCAAATCTTTACAGTATAAGCCACATGATCACAAGTCAGCCAACAAGTTTTTCATCCTAATGGTCTACAAGTCTGGGACTTTTTTCAACTCTACAAAATTAGGTGTAGGGTTTGTAAGATGCCAATAGTACGGTCTATATATAGTGTAGGATTCTTTCCGCTGTATATCTCACTCAGTGAATACAATTCATGGGACATGAACAAATAGTGCCATCTGCACCTTTCTACAGTTTTCTTCACCCAACTCTATCTTTTTTGCACGTGGGTTGCAAACATCGCTTCCTCCTAGAGTTAGCCTCTTCTTCCTGTGCTTGCTGGTGGCACTGTTTCGTCCTTCTAGCAATCTTCTTGTCTCCTCTCCAGCACATCAGCCTGGGACAACTTACTGGGACGACTTGCTTGCAGATGCTTTATCATCTTTGTGGTATCTCTGGGGAAGCCCACTGTGGCTCTGGTGTAAAATGGGGTTTCACAAAGTGCAGGTGACCTCCCCAGTCATTTCTGACCTGGATTCTACACTGCCTAAGCACATCACAAACAGGCACATGCATCAATATTGCATTTTGCGATTCCTTAATTGCGAAAAATAAGGAATCTCAATCAAGGAATTGCAAAATGCAATGCATCAAGAAATTGCCCAAAAAATTGTGATTTCTTAATATTCCTTAATTGCGACTCGCAATTTGAGAGTCGCAATTAAGGAATTCCTCCCCATTCATTCCTATGGGCCTAGAGGCCCATAGGAATGAATGGGAAGACATTCTCAATTTGCGATTTGCAATTAGCGAATCGCAAATTGAGAATGCGATTTCAAGGGTTTAGGGGTGTCCAAAGGACACCCTGTTGCACCCCTGAAATCAATCTGTGCACATATGTTGTGCACACACATGCCCTTAGGGCATGTGTCTGCACATCATGAAACTTTGATAAATGCACAAAAGTGCATTTTTCAACGTTTTCGCAAATTACCATAAGGGTCAACCTCATGGTAATTTGCTCCCCTTAATTGCGAAATCGCAATTTTTTAAAGTTGCATGCATTGCATTTAAGGAATCGTAAAATACGATTCCTTAAATGCAATCGCAATTTGAGAATTCGCAAATATTTGCGAATTCTTAAATTGCGAGGGCCTTGACCCTTCATGCATTCCAAAAGCAGATTTTGCAATCGCAAACGGACTATTTTTGCAATTCGCACCGTTTGCGATCGCAAAATCCTTTGATGCATGTGCCTGAAAGTCTCCAACACATTCCTGATCCACAATTTAAAATACATGTTTACAATATACCATTTGTGTTCATAAATATATGTTGACTGAAAGACTTTCATAGGCGAACATATTCACTAAAGCAATCTGCCCAACTCTATATAACTGGTCTTTCCGCGCATTTTGAGAATACTGACAATGGTAAGGAGATGCTATCACATTACTTTAATTAAAAGCTTCAGTCAGCAATATATCTGGGCATTCACATAGGGAAATGTTCAATCCTAGTATTGGATATTTAATTAAAATCCTGAGCAGCCCTGCCCAAGAGTGCTAAACCAACAATATCTGAGAACAACAAATGTGCTTTTTTAAATTAAAAGAGCAAAGTAGTCATAAAATAGCAGGGAATCAAATAAGAACAGAGACTTTCGCAGGACCGGTGGCATCACACAGAGAATTAAGTATGGGAATTTGGAGATAGTTGGGAGAACAGGGGGGGTGGTTCTCAGTGGTGCAGTCAGGCAGGGAGAGGTGAGTGATGGAGAGAGGACAGAGCAATGATCTCAGAGGCCCTCGAAAGAAGGATGGGTTATGGAGAAAAGGCTGTGGTCCACATTACCATGAGTTGAGAAAACAAGAATTATTTATATATGCTAACTATTTCTTTTTTTTTACCAATAATTGGGAAGATTGATCAATTAATGTGAATACATGCAATTATATCTTTGCATGCATGTATTTAAGGAGGAGAAACAACCTTTACAACGCAACTTTTACAACGCACTACCTTTACAACAAAACTTTTACAACGCAACATCCATTACATCGCATGCCATTACAACGCAACCAGTACAACGCATGACACTACGACGCATACCACTACAACGCATGTCGTTTCAAGGCATACCATTGAGAGAGCGCAAATCGAGAAAAAAAAATATAGAAGTGCACCATATTTACAAGCACGTTGCATCAGTAGTAAAGACTACATAAGAGTGTCGAATTTATAGAGAAAAAATACATAAGAGTGTTTAATTAAAATAGAATGCATATATCAGTGTGAAAAGCTAATGTAGAAGTGTGTAGAGATGTTAGAATGATGTTGAAATCCCATGTTATGTGGCTGTTGTAGAGGAGAATGTAATACTGCTAAACGTAGAAATGTGTAGGCCACATGGCAGTTCACAGAGAATGAAAGGTGCTGTTACACTCTCACATGATATGGATTTTAATGTTGTTGTAATTCAAAGTATTATTGATCATAGAACTGAAATATATGTTTTATAGAAGTGTTTCATATAACCATTGTGTGTAATAAGTTATAATGCTGTTTAGTCTAAGAAATTAAAGGTTTACAGAGTGCACAGGCCTGTTTCATGTAATTCTAATAGGCCTGAATAGATAAGGTCATTTCTTTTGATCTGCATGTGTTAGTTAGAGGAAGGTCATGTTAAGCATAAATTACGGAGCCTGCTCGAAAGTTTACGACTTAGAAGATACGGTGGAGGCCGGAATTTCGGGCCCACTGTACAAGTGTCTGTTTGCAGGTGCAAGGAGGTTCCAATCAAGAGAGTGATGAATAGAGTTTTGTTCAGGGAGTCAGGCACAGGCCTGGAGGAGGCTTCAGGAATTTCCTGGGGAGTACCGTCCTGCCGGAGAAGAGCCTGAGAAGCAAGGTCAACGCTAACGATGGGCCCAGAGGAGTATCAGCATGGAAAATGCCAGAACCGACACCACGTGAGGGGCGTCTCTAAAGGGCGTTTCTATTGTAAATGTGATTTTTGTATTAGGGACAGCACCCCTGGGTGGAGTTAGGGCAGATGGTCTGAGGAACCTAAGAGAGCGGATGGGTAGGCAGATAGGATAACTGCGAGACACCGATTCACAACGAAGACTAAGGGAAGTGAGTGATCTTCTTTGGAAGTCACCACGGCTGACACCTTTTTAGGTTAAGATTTTACTAAGTAGGGATGTGACTTAGTCTAGTGTAGGGACAGTCTAATCTGGATTTTCTTCCTTTCTGTAAATGACTCACAAGTTACAGCTTGTGTCTATTCTTGCAACTCTGATGATTTTTGAATTGGTTTTGGTGATATTCTTCTGCCGACTGAGAGCATTTAGAAAATTTATGTTTGTATTGATACCAGTTTATCTTTTGAACCTTATTTTGAGATGTTTGTATCTCCAGTTAACTTTGGCTTTATAATAAACTTTTAAAACTTATTTGTAGTAAGTGGTTCTTTAGAGTGGTGTAAGTCCTTAACTGATTGACCTAGTAGTGGATTGCCTTTTACTCTATGACAGGTATCAACGGTTCAGTCGACCTGAGTTGGGATCTAGACCTATAGCAATAGATCAGAAATCCTGCCGTAACAGTTGGTAGCAGAGACGGATGGTTACCTTCTAGAGGAAGGTGATCTAGACTAGGTTAAGATTACCCCAAGGTCCCTAGAGATCGAGAGATGAGCAGCGGAAGAATCGCCTGCCGAAGAAGGTGCTGACGGTGCGAGAGAAAAGCAGCAGGGTCGGACGAGAGTGAGTATAACAAGGGCCATGCGTTGACAGATTGCGGTGTTTTGTGTTGTATCTGTATTGTAATGTCATGCGGAGTTGAATGCCTGTAGTGTGAATGAGAGAGGGTTGTGAGCGCGCGCAACCTGGGTGAAAATCTTAAGTTCGGAGAAGAGCTTAAGTGGTTCGGGTGTATCGAACATCCAGAGTAGTTGTCGACCAGAGTAAAGGGGGTCATGAGGTACCATTGATCGCCCGCAGGACCGAGATAGGGGGAACGCAAGAGTGAGTGTGTGGGTAACGGACACAGGTCGAAAGTTACCGTGTGTAAGTAACCTATCAGTTAAGGCGATTGTCTGGACGTACACGGAAAGACAATTCGTCAGTTAAGGTGACAATTACAGTTAGACTGTGGGCGTACAGTCAAGGAAAGTGATCGCTTGGTCGGAAGTAATCATTTTTCAGAGTATGAATGGGACGCATGCATGACCGGGAGACGAGCTGAGAAAGGAGGGGAACTGCTGCGAAGGGGAGACGAGTGACGTCAGCGAGAGCCGCGCTGTGATAGGCCGGTTGGTGTGAAGCCGCGCTGTGATAGGCCGGTTGGTGTGACGTCAGCGAGAGCCGCGCTGTGATAGGCCGGTTGGTGTGAAGCTGCGCTGTGATAGGCCGGTTAGCGAGAACCGCGCTGGGATTGGTGGATTGTCATCAGGAAGTAAACGAACGCGGAGAAAATAGAAATTTTGTAGATTTTGAACATGAAGTGTTTTAAATGTTTGAGAGCGATCTTTAAGAGAAAAAGAAGAGAATCTTATTACGGGGAAGAGGCACCGCCAGAGGGTACACCAGCTCACTATATGGCAACGAATGTTGGGTTGCATACTATACTGGGGCTTGATACTTGGAGTAAGATTACAGAAGGGAATGAGGAACTGACTTTTCCGAAATACGGAACGTTTAGACTAGAAGTGTTGCATCAGCTGAAAGCAGTTATGTCCTCATTGAGACCTTTGCCTAGACCAACACAGTTTGAGGCCCTTAATGCGTGGATTAGGGCGGCGCACGACAGGAATCAGAACAGACGCCAAGAAAGGGTAAGGCGATCAGTAAGGGCAGTGCAAGATGCCAAATGGGATGCAGAAGCTAAGAAATGGAGGGTACAGACGATTGAAGTGGATAAGTTGTACCCAGTGAGAGAGGTTACAGGAGAAAAGAGACCCATAGAAGAGGATGACGAGAGCGAGTCGGAGGATGGCCTAATAAATAGGTTGTTGATAGATAGACCGCCTCCGGACAATAGGGAGATAGAAGGTACTGAGCTCCCAAGGGAAGATAGGGTTGACATAGAAGGGAATAGGCCACTCCCTATAACGAATTGGGTACCTACCAAAGGTGAGGAGACACCTCAACATAGTCCTGTACAGAGAGTAGTCGGAAGGGTTGGGGTGCAGAAGATGCCAGCAACAGAGAGGGTTGAGTCTTATGGATTGCCAGATGCTCTTCAAGTACCTGTTACCATAGGTCCTATAGTGTCGGTTTATCACCCAGAGAAAGGGAGAGAGGAAGAACAGGTATGGCTAGACAGAGAAAGAGTTGAGATGGAAAGAAGGAATAACACGACAAATGCCTGGAGGCAATTGCCAGGACCGATAACGTGGAGCACCCCATTGGATTCAGCAGTGGATCCCGTAACAGAACAGGGGGGTCAGAGGGGACCGATGGACCTGAGGGGACCACGGCCGAAATCCTATAAAGAGTTGAGGGCTGACTTGAAGGAATGGGATAGGTCCACAGAAGCACCGAGCAACAGGTCAAGAGCAGAAGCTGAATGGGGAAGTCGAGGCAACGGGACATTATCTCACTGCGGGGCTAGCGAAAGCAGTCAGGAGTGGGACGGTAAAAGTCAGGAGAGTAGAGGAGTTACACGTCATATTGACGGTGGAAATGGGCAGGAGCGAAAAGGTAGAAGTACGGAGTGTGGAGAGACGTCTCGTCTCATTCAAAGTGAGGGAGACCAAAGGACACAAGAGTACAGGGATAGGTTTAAGTGCACTCTCCACGCACCTGATGATAACGTACAGCACTGGAGTCGCGGGAACATGGGGAACCGCGAAGGATCTTGCCATGCGTCGAGTGATCAGAGATCACAGGCAAATTGCGAAGGCATGGGGAATAATGGAATGTCTTACCATGCACCTAGAGAAACCAGGCAGAACGGGAAATGTGGGACTATGGGAAATAGAGAAGTGTTTCACTATACACCCAGAGAGGATGGAACTGCATGGGACCTGGAGAGATGGGAGCATGGGAGGACTCCCCATAACACGCCTGAGCCCAGACGTAGGACTCAGAGCTGCGATGGGAGAGATGTAAATGGACTCTCTAGAGCTAGCATACTGAAAGCTGTGATAAAAGCCAAAATACTCGATGTGACCAGCTTAAAATCTGACCTGGACGAGATAATAGATGGTGCGTTGCCTTTAGAAAGGATTGACATGTACGAACAAGATGAGCTGCTGTTTATAGCAAAGGATATTACTCGAAAGGCAAGAGCAACTCATGAAAAACTGTCTGAACTGGCAGACAAGTATATGGTAGATTTGTCCAGAACAAAGGCATTGCAGGGTAACCATAGGTTGCATTATTCAGATCAGGACTTAGAAGAGAGGAGGACAACTGGATTAAAAACACACATAAGGGAACTGATCACAGGAATAAGAGCATGGAGAGATCTGGACAAATGGGAAGAGAGGTGGTCCAAAAAGGGAACTGTTAGGCGGAGCGCGAATGTGATGTCTCCGGAGGGAAGGCTACTGCAGATGGAGGCATTCCCTTTGCGAGAAATAGCGAATGGGAGTTATGTACACGTGCCCTGGAGTAGGGGAGATTTGGCTGCATTTACCAACTCATTTCCGAAGTTAAGGGAAAGTCCCGTAGAGTGGTACAAGCAGGTAGAGAGGTTTGTCAAGATTTTAAAAGTATTGTGGATTGATTTGAACACCTTATTCGACATTGTGGTCCCAGGAGACTTGTGGATAGCATGCAAGGTTAGTGTCGAATGGCCAACTGCAGAACCAGAAAGGGATGCTCGTACTAATGGACCGTCAGAAAGAGTAATGTTAAAATATGAAAAGGTGATGACATGGCTGAAGGAGAAGGTGCCACCACAAGATATAGATTGGGTAAAAATAGACCGAACAAGACAGGAACCCAAGGACACAGTTCATGAGTTTTATGAGCGATTGCTGAAAACGTTCAAACAATACAGTGGATTAGATGTAATGGATCCCAAAGATATAGGACAGTTTGTATCGAAGTTCGTTTTGGGGTTGAGGCCTGATATTTGTTTGATGATTCAGCAACATTTAATTTGTTGGCAAAACAAACCATTGGATGAAATTTTGAGATACACAAGGTATTGCAGTGATGAAATAGATTCCAAAGCAAAGAAACTAAAGGAGAAACTGATGATGGTGCAGATGCAGTCGGCTGGAAAGGGTGGACAGCAGCAACAGGGAACAGGGACGATGGGACGGAAACCAAATAGTCAGAATAAGGACAACGAGGAAAACCCGAGACCTAGAATAGACGTTGCTACACTGAAAAAATTGACAAAGTGTCAACAGTGTCACCAGGTGGGACATTGGAAACGCGAGTGTCCCTATAACCCTGAAAACGGAGAACTAGAAGTAGAGGAGGAGGAAGTTCAAGAAGTTCCAGTTCAAGGGGTGACAGTGCCAAAGAGTAAGGTGGCCAAAGGGGGGACTTCGGCTCCACGAGCTCAGTTCCCGCAGCCACCAAAGATTACGACAGGGGGAAAGATCTATAGACAAATGATTCTTTTTATAGACGAAGAAGAGTGTTACTACGTTGATCCATTGACGGGACGACGTGTAAGTAGAGAGGAGGACTGTACCCTCGGGGCAGTTCTAGAGGTGGATCAAAGAGGACAGTTTGTTGAGGCTGAAGTGGCAGGGTGTCCTACAACATTCTTAGTAGATACCGGAGCTACTCGATCAACTTTGAGATCGGCAGTGGTTCCAGATCTACCAATGTCGGGGGAAACAATTCAAGTGGTAGGAGTCGCAAATAGGAGAATGACTAACCCTTTGACGGAACCAGTGCTAGTGAGAATAGGAAACTACACCGATCGACATCAGTTTGTAGTATGTGATTCTAGTCCTGTGTGTCTGTTAGGAAGAGACTTATTGTGCAAACTGAACTGCACAATATACTGCACACCTCAGGGAGTGGAGGTACAGACTACAGACGAGGATGCTACCTTTAAAGTTGCAAATTCGAGAGTATGCGTAGAACTGTATCCTACCCTGACTGTGGAGGAGCTTCCTGGGGACTTACGAGATACAGTGTCATCAGAGGTATGGGATTATACTGGAGAAGAGATAGGATTGATCAAAGGAGTAGAACCAGTGAAGATCATGGTAAAACCAAATGTTGAATATCCAAGAACGCCACAATACAAATTGACCCCGGAGACGATTGCAGGAATAAAACCCGTAATCGACTCTATGATTCAACAGGGAATACTGAAGGAAATCGTGGGTAGTCCATGCAACTCCCCGATTATGGGTTTGCAGAAACCTAGTGGGAAATTTAGAATAGTACAAGATCTTCGAAGAATTAATAACATAGTTGTTTCATGTTGTCCAGTGGTACCGAATCCATCAGTGATATTGTTTCAGATACCATTCCAAGCTGAGTGGTTCACAGTGATAGATCTTTGTCAGGCTTTCTTCTCAATTCCATTAGATGAGGAGAGCCAGTTTCTTTTCGCTTTTAAGCTGGAAAATCGTGTCCTAACATGGTGTCGTATCCCACAAGGGTATACAAAAACCCCATCAATTTTCAACCAGCTATTGAAGAAAAACCTTGAAAGTCTAGTACTGCCACAGAACTCGGTTCTGGTCCAGTACATAGACGACCTACTTGTTGCGTCAGGAACGGAAGAAGCTTGTAAGATTGATACCATCGCCTTGCTGAACCATTTAGCTGAAAATGGGCATAAGGTATCTCCGAGCAAATTGCAGTACTGTCTGACAGAAGTACAGTACTTGGGTCACCGGATAGAAAAAGGAAAGCGCAAGGTGTCACCAGATAGGATAGAGGCGATAATGAAGATGAACTCGCCTACGACACAGAGAGAAGTCAGGATGTTCCTAGGAATGGTTGGTTATTGCCGACAGTGGATAGCTAACTTTTCCCTGAAAGCAAAACCCTTACAAAAACTGACGCACAAGGAGGTGAGTGATCCGGTACCATGGGACAAGGATTGTTTGATGTCGTTCCTACAGCTGAGAGAGGACTTGTGCCGTGCTCCAGCTTTGGGGATGCCTGATTACGAAAAACCATTTTCACTTTACTGCTGCGAAAGAGAGGGTTGTGCTTTGTCAGTTTTAGTACAAACTCATGGAAATGCCCGTAGACCAGTTGCATACTTTTCGGCTACTTTAGATCCGGTATCCGCAGCATTGCCCGGATGTCTCAAATCCGTTGCTGCAACAGGTGTCAGCATTGAAAGGTGTGAAAATATAGTAATGGGACACCAATTAGTGATGTATGTACCTCATTCTGTAGAACTGTTAATGACCAGGACCAAGACACAGCACTTAACCAATAATAGGCTCACGCGCTACGAGCAAGTTATTCTTGCTGCGGAGAACGTGACCCTTAAGAGGTGCTCTGTTTTGAATCCTGCTACATTGATGCCACTTCCTAATGATATAGAAGGCGAAGAATGTGAAGATCACGATTGCCTTGATGTGACTGAACTATGCACCAAGCCAAGACCAGATATTGTGGATGAGCCGTTGACTGACCCTGATGAAATTTTCTTTGTTGATGGCTCTTGTTTAAGAGACGATACTGGTCGGTTGAGAGCAGCTTATGCTGTTTGCACCATTACTGGAGTTGTGGAAGCCACTTGCCTGGAAGGAGTACACTCCGCTCAGGTAGCCGAAATCATTGCATTGACACGTGCCTGTTAAGCAGGTAGCAAAATTAGAGTCACCATTTATACCGATAGCCAATATGGTTTCGGTGTAGTTCATGATTTTGGGCAATTGTGGTCTCAGAGAGGTTACATGACCTCCTCTGGTTCGCCTATTCGAAATGGGGAATTTGTGCGACTGTTGTTAGAAGCATTACAAGGTCCAGCAGCAATTGCGGTCCTTAAATGTGTAGCCCACACCAAAAAAACAGATTTTGTGTCGCAAGGTAATCGATATGCAGACGAAGTTGCTCGATATTGCGCGGAGCAAGGATATTCTTTCACGGAAGTGGAAGTAGGTGGGACTCAGGGAAAGACAGAGTTAAACATGATGCTAGAAACAGTTGATACTTGGGAGGATTTAAAAGACATGCAAGAGAATGCACCTGATTCTGAGAAAAAGGCATGGGAAACAGCAGGTTGTGTGAAAAGTGAAATGGATTTGTGGGTTTCAGCAGATGGAAGGGCAGTATTACCTGATGAATTAGTGAGTCCAATGGCACGACAGATACATGGTCCAGTACACTTGGGAAGAGATGCCATGCTGAGGTTATTTAGGCAGACTTGGTATAACCCCAAGTTTAGGATTGCAGCAGAAGCAGTGTGTCAAAGATGTGTCACATGACAGCAATTGAACGTAGGGAAAAGAACACCAGTTACAATGAGTCACATTGGGAGGTCTGGGGAGCCTTTCAACCGAATGCAATTAGATTTTATTAAGATGCCAAAAATCAACCGCCTCACGTATGTTCTGGTGGTTGTATGCATATTTTCCAGATGGGTCGAAGCATACCCTACACGCAGGTGCGATACACTCACAGTAGCAAAGTTGTTGCTTAGAGAGTTGATCCCCCGCTTTGGGGTGCCGACCTCCTTGGAATCAGACAGAGGAACTCATTTCAACAGTGAAGTTGTGAAGATGCTTTGCTCTGCATTAAACATTGATCAGAAGTTGCACTGTAGCTATCGACCAGAGGCTTCAGGTATCGTGGAGCAGATAAACGGAACTCTAAAGTCCCGAATAGCCAAAGTATGTTCATCGACGTCCTTAAGCTGGCCTGATGCTCTGCCCTTGGTACTCATGAGTATGCGTAGCACACCAGACAGGAGGACAGGTCTCTCTCCACATGAGGTTTTAATGGGGAGGGCAATGAGACTTCCGTCTGTTCCAACTACAGCTTTGTTGAATATTACAGATGACCTGATCCTGGATTACTGCAAGGGACTTTCTGATGTCATTCATTCTGTGTCTCTTCAGGTACAGGCTGCTGAAGTTCCATCTTCAAGAGACCTATGTCACGACTTGTGCCCTGGTGATTGGGTGCTTGTGAAAAAACATGTCCGGAAGAACTGCCTAGACGTGCGCTGGAAGGGGCCCTACCAAATAATCCTGACAACGAATACTGCTGTAAAGTGTGGAGGGCTGCCAAACTGGATTCATGCTTCCCATACTCGAAGAGTTCCAGCACCCTTAGGAAAAAACAGCTCCTCTCACAGATGAAAATCCAGCTGTGGGCGAACCACTAGAGGGGATCAGTCAAGCTGTGGGGGTGTCGAAAGAAGTTGGGAGTGCTACAGATCCAGCAGAAGAAAGACAGGACGACAGTGAAACTGAAGTTGCCACCGAAGGAGAAAGTTGCTGTGAATACGGCTCAGACACAGATCAAGACAAAAGTGATCAAGAACCGAGTGTGAGGACAAGAAATAGGAGAACAAGGCGTGGAGAAGCTAGTTGGCCTGAAAGAAAGAAGAGGCCGAGCTTGAAGCCAACTCCAGAGAGAACTCTTGCTCCTATATCTGAAGACTCGGATTTGGTCGAAGGTGCACAAAGACAGGAACAGGAAGGTCCGAGAAGATCGAGGAGGGTGCGAGTGCCCTGCAGAAGATACGCTACTCCTGAGTGGACCTACCTAGCAGCAGATGTCCAGTGCACGGAGATCCGGGAGGGTGAGGGAAGTGACAGTGACCAGTACTGACCCAATCATAACATTGGAAGTAGTGTTGTTGGTACCAGGAGTGGAGGTCGAAGGGTTGCTGACACTCACTATCCCCAATCCTCCTTATCTGAGCAGGATAAGAGAACTGGTTTTAAACAGAATAGAATTTCCGACTTTTTGTTCAACGATGCCAACACTCGAGGAGATCATTCTTCGTTTAGAAATATTAGAATACGTGATTAGAGCCGCTGGAACACGTATGATTACAGATTGCTAAAGACTTTGTAAATAAACAGATTGAAAAATAACCTAGCGCCAAGTGGAAGAAGAAGACATTTAGGGACTTCCCATTTAGTAGACGGAGAAGGGCTAGGGTTGTCTGTTGCTATAGAACTCAAAGACTGATCTTGCAGAAGGGATTATCAGCTTCCAGGTGTGGTTCGGAAAGGCTGAATAAGCAAAGAAAAGAGACTTTGTGTTGTGAAAGAAAATCAGAACTACACTGTCTAGAGATCATGGAGGCCGGCAACCCAAACCGCAAGACAAAATGCATAGTAGGCACACTTTTAGTGGGAGTAATTTTTCTTATAGTTTTAGTAGTTACTATATCATATGTAGTGGGACATGAAAATGAAGAGAAGGCAACAAAGGAAGCAAAAATTGTATCAATACAGAAACCTACTACTGCTGGTCGAAGGGGGGACAATACAGAGAAAGATAAAGCTTTACTAGCAGCAGAGACTCGTAGGTTGCATGTGGATGAATCACAGGGAAATTTCAAATCAAATGCATATGCTAAATTGCTTTATGAATATATTGATGCTATGGAGGCAAGGGATTGCTATGTGTGCATGCAATTGCCAGCCTCTGTAGACGAAGGTATTAGATATCATCATCTTCCATTGACTTATGGAATCACATGTAGTTTGCTGCTTAGTATATTTTATGACCGTGATGGTTTTGAGTATTATTTTTCAAATTTTGATGCTGTTTTAGCAGAAGTTCCAAACTACAAGCACATGAACAAGTGGGATTATTATAAGAGTGAAGATAGATTAAAGAAATTTTTCATTCCTTGGAAAACGTTGGATACTTCACATGCCCGAAGAAATAATTTGACTTGTAAAGTGTCAGAAATTGAGAAAAGGTTTATACGACAGGTGGATGATCGGTATAGGAGACAGAAGATCTTAAAGGCTTCAGGCCAATGGAAAACAGATTGGACCGAAGAAGAAAGGTCACACAAAAGAAAGGGTAGTAATGGTCCAATAGCTTTAGATCGAGAGCAAAAAGGGAAACTGTGTATATATAGGGGTAATACCTATTATGAGAATGTGTTTGTGGGAGAAGTAAATTGTGAACATGCTTTCCAATTAGAATATTATACAAAGGATTTCTTGAAGGGAATGCAGGTGATCCCGAATGTATATTTTGTTTGTGGAAGAAATGCATACGTGAAACTACCGGATAATTGGTATGGATCATGTTATTTAGCAATTGTATTCCCCAAAATATACCATGCTAAGGATCTAGAAATTATAGAGGGAGGAACTCAAGCTAGAGGAAGAAGGGATGTAAGCAATGAGGAGGTAGTTGGAGACGTATTTGGTGCTATGTTTCCTCTTTTAGGGATAGTACTGAATGATGTCAAGATTAGAAGATTGGCAACAGTTGTAGATAGGTTGTCCGCCAGTACTGCTAGATCATTAATGCTGGTGGAGGGAGAGATGCAATCGATAAGGGCAATGGTTCTTCAGAACCGACTTGCTCTAGACGTTCTGTTAGCCAAAGAGGGAGGAGTCTGTAAGGCTTTGAAGGTTCAGGAATGTTGTACTTACATTCCAGACAATTCAAAACCTCTAGAAAAGTATATACGGAACATCACTGAAATTCATCATGAGATTGAGGACTTGACACAGGTCAAGTCAAGTCAAGTCAAAAGATCTTTATTCGGAATAAAAAACATCCATAAAAGTACGACAAAATCAATCAAAACAATACAATACAGTAATATGTTAGCTGGCTAAAAGACGAAAGGTCAGTCAGTCAATTTCCCATTAACATACAAAGTATCCCTCCTTATTAAAAACAACAACTTTTACACAATTAAAACAAATGATTTCTAAAAACAGAGTTAAAAAGGATGAATGGTATCAGCATCATTAATAGGTCCACATCAGTAGTGTGCAAAAATGCAAAAATGTGCAAAAATAGAATTACAAAGTGCAAAAAGAGCCCATGTGCGGATGTTATACATCAATATGTAAAGTGGCTCGTGAACGGACGGCGGCTTTGAGGAAGCAACTCACTCTAAATATTACTTCATCTGATCCCAGTAATAAAAAAGACCTCAGTGCAGTTCTAAAACTAGACAAATTATGTTTTCTACAATAGGGCATTAAATAATGAGCGGAGAGATTTTTATAAAAACCACAGAAAAACAAAAAGCGCATAAGGCTCTGTTTCATATTAGGGTTACATGGGCAGTACAAAGTTTCTAAATGTTTGTTGTATACCAGAGGGAAGTTTAGTAAATTTACTATACTCCCATCTCGAAAGCGAAACAATAACCTCCTATTCCATCTGCCAAGGTGTAAACATAAATACCTGTGTGGGGGACCTGGATTTTTAGTATGAGGTTCAAAATAACCCTTGTATTTTATGATAGTACACTTTGACAGGTTCTTCCTCTCACGCTCGTCTCTATACAACCGGTATAGTGCCCTATGAATAATAGTTTTATGAGTACGATTTATTAAACTGGGTGATGTAAACAAAAAACCATGTCCTACGCTATCAAGGCATTCTTTTACAGCTTTTAGCCATGGTATACAGTGTGCCCTATCACACTTTAAACAATCCAAGATTATGTCACGGGTAAGGGTGGCTGCCGGGTTAATCCATATCTTTAGCCAGAAGAGAGCGGGTCTCGATTTTACAAAGTCTTCTATATATGAGATGTTTAATTCACTATGGCATATATAGGAAGGGGAACAAATAACCCCGCCCAGCACCTTCCTGCAGAACCTATTTTCTTCGATTTGGATATGGGTACAATTTGTATAACCCCAAACCTCGGCGCCATAAGTACCAGTTGGGATGCATTGAGTTTGGTAAATCTTTACTAGTGGTGTAATCACATCAGCATAGTTGCGTTGTCTCAGAGAGGTGACACAATTTATAGCTTTGCCCAACTTGTTCCTAGCGTAAGATACATGTGATTGCCACGAACCAGTATTCGAAAATAGCAACCCCAGATAGGGAAAAGTGCAAGTACTTTTCAGAACATTTAACCCTGATTTAATCTCAGAAATTTTATATTTTTTAGGCCCACAGCTCATGATTAAAGATTTTTTAAAATTAGTGGTCAGACCAAGGTCTGCCATAAAGTGAACAAAGCCTGAAATTAAAATACGAAGTGCCTTTGGTGTGCGGCCCATTAGGACCGCATCGTCAGCGTAAAGGAGGGTTGGTATAGGGATTCCATTTACATAGGGGACATCATGTGTAGAAGTACTCAACCAGCAGCTCAGATTATTTATATAAAGAATAAAAAGGAGGGGGGCCAGCACACACCCCTGTCTGACCCCCCTACCAATCCTGATGTCGTCAGAGACTTCGCCAAATTGATTAATACGCACTCGTGCTCTTAAATCACTGTGCAAAAAAGCTAAAAAGTGGACCAAATAATCATCTAAACCATAATTAAGAAGGGTGGACCAAAGGCGGGAACGGTTAACAAAATCAAATGCAGAACTTAAGTCCATAAAACCAAAATATAGAGGGGATTTTTTAGCAATGTTATATTTTGCCATAATCAGACTCAAGTTCAAGCATTGTTCCACCGTACCAACATTGCTACGGAAACCAAGCTGGCTGGGATGTAGAATCTTACTCTCATCCGCCCAGGTTCTGATCCTTTTAAAGATAACCCTCCCCAAAACTTTCAAAGTGTTATCGATTAACGAGATGGGGCGGTAGCACCCAGGATCCAACCTATCACCCTTTTTAAAAATGGGGACTATTGTACTGCAAGACCATGTTTCTGGGATTTGTTCATTCGTTAGATTATTAAAAACGTTACACAGCAATGGGGCCCAAAAGTCAAGCTCACATTTTAACTGATCAATTGAAAGCCCATCGGGGCCAGGCGCTTTATTTCCGGCGCTTTCAGATATGGCATCCTCAACCTCAGACACAGAAATGTTAAGGGGGCTTAGAGGGAGGGAGGTTAAAGAGGGGTTGTCTGGTGTAGCATAAATGTTAGCAAAATGTTCAACCCACGTAGGACCAGTAATGTTACAATTAATTGCTGTTAAATTTGAACCTAAAGATCTTAGCTTCTTTACCTCACTCCAAAACCCAGTGGTGTCTTTCAATTCGGCCGAACGTGCCAAAGAACCCCAGTGGGTCTTGACCAGTTCATTTGTTCTAAACCGTAGGGTAGATTTATACTCTGCTCTGAGTGACCTTATTTGGGAAATGTCCCTGGGTTCTACTTGTAAAGCGGCTCTCAACTGCCTGTTCGCCTTGGAGCAAGCAGCATCAAACCATCTGGGTGTTTCCTCAGATTTCCTTAAAACTGGTTTGGAGATCTCACTTTTTATTACAGAGCAGAGTTCAGTAAATGATGTAATTATATTACCCTCATATGTATCAGTAGTGAGACAATTTTCAATCAGAGCTGGGTGTTTTTTAATGACGTTTGCCAGGATTCCCCTATTATCCACGCCCCTCCAAATTACCCTCAATTTATCTGTTGAAAGCTCCAAGTTTCTTGCACCTATTTCGTTTTGTGTACACTTACCCCTCGGAAGTAATAGGTGAATTACAATGGGGTAATGGTCGCTATATACTTTGCAGACAACTTCCGCCTTCGTTAAAACATTTGCAACAGGAGGTGAGACAAATACATAATCGATTGTAGTGCCACTCCCATGGCCAATGAAAGTTGGAAAAGGGGCAACGCTGGTTTCCCTGCCAGCGTACTCCATGCAATTTACAAGATCTCTAGTTGCAAGGAGATTTGACAGTTCTGTTCCCCTCCTACATGGGGGATTTCTAGAATGTATATGGGCATTGAAATCCCCTCCTAGACAGATGCCGTCAAATATCCCATATTTCTGTCCATCCATAATACTATCGATAAAATCAAATAGAGCTATAAAATTACAGTTAGGTTGGGACAAAAAGTCATTATTGTAAAAATTGATCAGACATAGCCTTGACTTTTGAATATATGATAATGCCATAAAGCTTGGAGAATCACTTTGGAGTGTGTCGACTTTAACTTCTGCAGCTATTTTGACCCAGATAGATAAGCCCCCACTAGGGCGGCCTAAAGGGGGGGCCAAAACAGTCCTATTATAACAGCTGTACCCCTCAAATAACAAATCATCGGTACACCAAGTTTCTTGGAACATTAATACGTCGTGGCAATTAACCCAATCCTTCCAGGATGTAATTTCCATTTTAGCCTTTAGGCCAGCAATGTTCCAGCTAAGGATTGACAAATTTTTATCTGGCTTCGAGCAAAGGCCCTGGTCAATTCCTGGGGAGGGTGTGGTTGTAAAAGGCCTCTGTTGTTCACATAATGTTTCAAGTAAAGAGATTTTAGATGTTAGCAGTGGTGCCTCAGATGATGTTCCCACTGTGTGATCAAGAACTGGACACACAGGGACAGGTTCTACAATAATAGGGGACAGTCAATCCAGTGTTCCCTGGTCATAGAGTATTGAGAACCTGTTATGTACAGGGAATACAGGTGGTGGCTGCATCATTTTGTGTGGGGGACGGTAAAAGTAATTTAACGATAGAGGAGTCACCACAGTGGGTGGGCCATGTTGCGCAGAATTTTTGTTCAACAGAAATTTCGCAGTGCCCGGGTTCCTAAAGTTAATTACAATACAGTCCCCGTTAATATTTTTAAAAAGAGGACCTACCCAAGTTACTCGGCGTGTGGATATAATTTCTTTAGAAATATCATAGCCCACCCCCTTGTACTTAGCTAGCCAGTCGATACATTTATTATGCAATTGGACCCACGATTCTCCTTGCCCTTCCCTAAGTGGTGGGATTCCAGCCAGAACCAAGACGTAAGGACACGCCTCAGGTGGCAGATGTAAGGCAGGGCCTTGATGTTTAAAAGGCCTGGTGTCTTCATCAGGAGTCTTATTGTAACATTGGCGTTGGCGTTGGCTGGAATTTATGGACGTTTTCTGCGTTGTAGTGCTTATAGCAGGGTTACTGTTATGAATAGTTTTTTGGGCACTAGTAACAACAATGGGAGGCAAGAGAGATTTGTTCGAGGGAACAGAGGGATTACTTTCCCTTACGCTTGTAGTCGCCACAGATGTTATAGTCGTAGGTAAGTTAGTGGCAACCTTAGGTTCCTTGGCCCTATTTGTAATATGGTCGCCGCTAGTTAACGCACGGGTGGTGGATTCCAAGTCTTTTAGCAGGCGTTCACCTCTTAGTTTATCCAAACAAACTGAGCCTTTTCTCTTGGCATCATCATTTTTAATTACATTTTCCAGTCTATCAAGTCTTTTAAAAATATTATTAAATTGTTTGATCAATTGACCTTCAAGTTGCTTACTAATTGTATCCGCGATGGTCTCAATTAAATTCCCCTCTGATTTTGGGTTATAGCCATTTACATTGAGGGATTCGGTCTGAGTGGAAATAGACACTGAATTGGAACCATCATTGTTTATAACTACAACGTCATCCAGGTGAGGTTGGTCCTGCACGGATACTGTGCATTGCTTTTGTTTCTGTTTCTGTTTCTTACCCCTGCTCCACATACTTTGTGGTGTCGGTTGGTTGGCACTCCTAGGGGGCTGCTTCCTTTTATTATATGTCGGTTTCGCTGGGCCCCTTTTACGCTTAGCTCCTGTATTCTCAGCAATCTCAATGACCTCAGTAGTTAATAGTACTGAGGTAGAGTCAGGAGCAACAACTGGGGCAGTATACACAATAGTATTTTCATCTTCATGGACAATGGGCACACTGGCAGCAGAATGGGGTGGTTTAACCACGATGACTTCAGGGGTTATGTGTATATTGAAAAAATACAAATTAGTGCAGGGCTAGAGGGATGTTTAACGACCAAGCCTAAGTATTATCCCCCAAAGGAATCAACAAACAACAACAAACTTAGGGGTCTAAACTGAGGATTCAACCGTAGTCCTCTACTCTTCAATACCTTGTCAATAGTACAGAGGTATGAATGCAGTATGCTAACAAACCAGATCACCAGATGTGAAGAACCAGTAACGTGAGTCCCCCTTGGTGTAGGATTCCCATCAACGGTCTTGTGATGATCAATATTATCATTTGGTAGTCCTATTCGGGTATTGTGTCTCTAGATCATTGAGACCGGCATACCCCGAAAACCAGATAAGGGGTAGCGACCCACAATCACTTGGTACTACCACATGTTGTTGATGTGGTGGGAAGTGCAGTGTGAAAATTATAATAAGTGGTGATTTTTTTAAAAAAGGATAGGGAGCTCAACCCAGAAAACTTTAATAATTGTCTGCCCCTTCCTTACTAAAAACAAGAACAGTGAAATATCGTCACCGCAGTACACACAAATAGCTGCGGGGAGACCAACATGTTTCAGCCACTCAGGGATTAGTCCTTCGGCTTTCGTCAGGGTCTCTGTTCTATATCAATACTACTGCATCAGTCGTGAATACGGTGTGAAAAATATGAAAAAAACACACAAGTGAAAAGACCAACAAAGGATACAATTTTCCTTCAGTTGCTTCAACTCCTCTCTTCGGCACCTGGTTAAGTGTGTACTATTTAGGGAGGACAAACGTACAGGAAAAACACAATCTATTACCCTGGTCTGTGAACAACAAAATAACTTCTTTAACAACAATGTATATATCAGCTTATTTACTCACCCAGTGTGTCCGGGGAGTGGACCTCACCTCTTCCTGGACCTGGCTCAGGATATGTGAGACCCCGCTCTACAATAACAAAAACCGACTACGTCAGCTACACAACCCAGGCAACCATGCATGTAGCTACTCTGGTAGTGTTTAGGTCTACGTAATCTCAGGTATTCCGTATATGGAGTCAAATGGCCCCCATCGATAAGTTCACAACACACCTACCCTCCACCTCCCTGCAAACTACAGGCTGAAGCAAACAAGGGTTTGCATCATTGTAAATATATAGCGCAAAGCTCACAGAATAGCCTGCCCAAAGCGACTAGCTGCTAAGGCAGGTAATCATACCTGTCCGTCGGTGTCCCGGGCCGTAACTGAGTCAGGGGGAGGCACCATCCCCACAGGACTCTGACTCCTTCACTGCTTGGCCGGGGGACACTCAACCAATCACAACCAGTGAGGGAGGGGCTGGCCAGATCACAGCCTCCTCATCTGTCACCCTTTTCTTGGTATTGTATAATATAAATATCGCGTACCTCATTATTACCGCACCGCCCTTGATTCCAGGACCAGATATCTCCACTGTCCCGCGCGGTGTTTACTCTAGCATTGAGGCATTGAGAGCGTCCTCTCGCGAGAACGGGCCGGTCTGGAACTACAAGATGACATCATGTCATGGATGTTTGTAGTTCCAGTCCACAACGCGGAAAAGATTCCGAATTGTTGCTCCTGGCGTAGCCCAGACTGTGTCAAATGAGCCGCCTTAGCTCCGGACCGGCTGGAAAGTAACTCGGCCTGGATGCAGTTGGCTTCCCACCCTGGGGGTAAACATATAATTGAATTATGTCGAGCGCTCGTTCAGCCAATGAAAAAGAACTACTCGATGACATCACGTCAAAAATGAATGTAGTTTTTTATATTACTTCTGGTGCAGTGCTCGTTCTGCCAATACACACGAAATACACGCTGACAACATGTCAGAGAAAAGTGTGATTTTTTATTATTCTACCACTGGTTGTGGGCATCTGAATAGTGAGCACACTTTGCTAATAATCACAGGCAAGACACAAGCGTGTCAGCAGATTTCAGAATGGCAAGTGCTGAAAAGCCAAAACGACTAATTGCTACTTAGACTTAGTCGGACGAAATGCACCACCGCAACTAGGCACATTTTGTGACTGAAAAAAGTTGAAATAGAAATTTATAGACTAGTGAACCAGAATTAAGCGGTTAGTATGCGCACATGACACACCCTGCTCAGGTACTGGAGCACATCCAGACAAGCAAGTGCACCGTCACCTGTAACAGGACGCTGAGCACTCTTTAAATACTCATTGAATCTAGGGCTCTAAAATGTTGTCAGCAGAAGCCAACTCAAACTGTGTCCCACCAGGAATAGTACTGTTAAGTAAGGGGACAAATCCTCTAATTTACAGTGAAAGTCGTGCAAAGTCCTATCCTTAGGGGCACGCATAGACTTGATCAAGACAAAGAGACCCACGGAATGTCATCGTTCAGCCCTTGTTTATGTGTCCCCAATTTAAACACCCACCTTTGCTCACGAACGAACAGGTATCTGGACACGTCACTCACATGGGGGGGAATGTACGGTTTTTCAAGAACATGCCATTTGAAGTCTGTTTCGGCATGGTTACACGTGAGGAAGTGCTTCGTGAGTTTGGAGACATCTTTCCTGCAACGGAAAGTGCTCTTATGTTCCTGCATCCTCACACGTACCTTTCTCGTGGTCATACCCACGTATCTTTCATTACATGTGCACGTGATGAGGTAAATAAGGTTGGTGCTGTTGCAGTTCGTAAACTGCCGCAGCTCCCAGGGCTTATCTGTACCAATGTCCACACTAGTGACTTTCATTGTTAGGGGGCACATGGAGCAACCTCCGCAAGGATGATGCCCTGTTACTGGCGGGAGATCCCATAGGGTACCTAGTTCTCTCCTGGGTGTGCTCTTGGGACGTGTATGTACCAGGCGGTCCCTCAGGTTGGTAGAGCGTTTGAAAGCGAACAGAGGAAAGGCGATCTTCTCTTTACCACTGTTCAGAATTTTCCAGTGTTTTCTGATCACTTTTTGGACCAGGTTCGATTTGGTGTTGAAAGTGCTCACTAGCGTGAGGCGATCCAATGGAGGTTTCTCTATGCGTGGTTCCAAGAGGGCAGCCCGATGGTTGTTCGCTGCTCGTTTATATGAACGTTGGATCAATTTCTTGGGGTAGTGTCTCTCTCTCAGCTGTTCTGAAAGTATCTCTGCATGGAGTTTGAAAGTGTCTGGGGTAGAACAGTTCCGATGGACCCGGAGAAACTGTCCAAAGGGCAAGTTGTCCCTCAGAGACTTAGGATGTTGACTCTCATACAGGAGCAATGAGTTCCTCGCCATTGGTTTTTTGTATAATTCACTCTCCAGGCCCGTCGGGGTGCTGTAAATAGAGAGATCCAGGAACGGGAGTCTGTCTTTACTCATTTCCATCGTGAAGCGGAGGTAGTTATTCTTGCTGTTAAGCCATTCGTGAAATTGTCCAGCCGATTCACTAGTCCCTCTCCACACCATCAGGATATCATCGATATACCTTTTCCACCAAACAATGGATGGAAAAAAGGGATTGGTGGGATGTAAAACTGTCGACTGTTCAAATTGGTGGACATAAAGATTCGCTAGCGATGGGGCAAAAATGCTGCCCATGCTGGTCCCAGAGACTTGATGGTAGATCTGGTCCTCGAACATGAAAAAGTTCTCTTTCATGGCTATGGTTGCTAGAGCCATAATGAACGGTACGGGAGTGATGGAATTCAGTTCCGATTCACCCAGGATGGACCTGATGGTATCCAGGGTCGCATCCTGGGGTATTGAGGTATACAGAGACTCAACGTCCAGAGAGATCAGATAATCTGTCTCTCGATCAAAAGCAATGTCGGGAATCACTCTCAGGACATCAGCAGTATCCTTAAGAAACGTGGGCATCTTGCTCACCAAGGGTTTGAGAAAATAATCAGCAAACGCCGAAAGTGGTTCAAGTAAAGAACCTAAGCCCGAAATAATGGGTCTCCCTGGAGGCGGTCTCTGTGGCTTATGCACCTTAGGCAAGGTGTAAAAATAAGGCATGATGGGATGCTTAGCCTGCAGGAAAGATGCCTCTGCGGGGGTAATCCAGCCTTCGGCCAACGCTTCTTCAACCAAGACTTTGATCTCCCTCGTCAATCTCGGAGTAGGGTCGATGGTCAATGGCCGATAGGCATCACTGTTGCTCAACTGACGGAGACACTCTGCCCTATAAGTGTCCACATTCTGTACCACAATGGAGCCCCCTTTGTCGGCGGGCTTCACAATTATCGTGCTGTCTTCGGTCAGTGATTTAAGACCTTGTTTCTCTGCAGTGGTGAGATTATTGTACCGTGATCTGGAACTATACTGTATGAGGTCTATTTCGTTTTTGACTGCTAGTTCGAAAGTGAGAACTTGAGTGGGTATGGCATGTGAGGGGGGTGAAAAAGTAGATTTATTCCTCAAGCCTGTGTTGGTGTCCACCTCTACCTCTAATTCCTCAGAGTTCTTATTTTTAAAAAAATAATGAAGCCTCAGTTTCCGAAAAAAACTGCGCCAATTCCATTTGTAAAACAAATGGATCACCCTCATCAGTAGTCACAAAGCCTAGGCCCTTGTTCAGCACCGCTTCCTCTGTGTCCTTTAGAGTTCTTGAACTAAGATTAACCACCAGGCTCTGTTTGGGTCTATTTACTGGTCTTGAGCATTCCGTCTCGTTTGACTCCGAGTTCCTGCGTGAGGGCCTGTTGTGTCCTCCCACTGGACCTGAGGCTGTCCCTGTGCCGGTCTTCTTTTGCCCCGTGACCGTCTGGGGCCACGCGCTAAAAAAGGCTGGCTGTTGAAATTTTGGAAACCTGGAAAAGGGCCCATCGGTGGCGCAAAATTGCCTGGATACCCCCAGGGTCCCGGAGGCCACCACGATTGGCCGGGCATGTTGTATTGGCCCCTATAATTCTGTGACCTCCCACCTCTGCCACGGAAAGTCCCGGTATTGGAAGATTGATTGCTGGTCTCTGAATCACTCCCTGACTCCGTGCTGGATCCTGAATAGTTCGATCCATACACTCTCCCTCTTTTGTTAAAGTCAGGAGCTTTATAGTTATCGCTGGTGTAGGGATACACAGTTTCCAAGTTAAACTTAGCTAGGTCTTTCTTGAATTTCTCAAGTTTGGTCTGGAGTATTGAATCAGAAAATTCTTTGTTGGCTTTGTCTGATTCGTCTTTGTTTTTCTTGAAGGTGGCACTGATGGTCGCCTTTATTTTACCCTCCAAAACTTGTATTTCTACTAAAATGGCGTCTGATATCCGTTTGGCCGTGCTGATAATTGAAATTAGCCAATCACGGGTACAGCGCCAAGCGATCATTGACCAGTCCTTTAGGAATGGTTTGTCACTTAGAAATAGTCGTGGAGCATTGGTAACTATAAGCCCGGGAGGGGCGCAACTGGCTCTCATGTACTCTGCCATGATGACCCCATGGGTCTGAGTCCGAGATTGTGATTTCTTTAAGGCCAGCACTTTAGTCCAGTCATCTGATACAGTCACTGTAGGTGCAGGCAGTGTGTCTAAGAGACTTGGCATGTTGTCTAAAATAGAGTGGTACATGGCATCATCATATGCCAAACCATGGCGTTCAGCCATTTTAGCTATACAGTGGAGGGGATAGGGGGTGTGAGAAACCTACAGACAAAAGGTCAAAATACTAATCACTTCTTACAAATAGAAATGAAATGATCGCTATTATTCTCGATCAAGCTATACAAGCCCGCAGCTGTACGCTGCTCTGAACATGAAAAAATACAAATTAGTGCAGGGCTAGAGGGATGTTTAACGACCAAGCCTAAGTATTATCCCCCAAAGGAATCAACAAACAACAACAAACTTAGGGGTCTAAACTGAGGATTCAACCGTAGTCCTCTACTCTTCAATACCTTGTCAATAGTACAGAGGTATGAATGCAGTATGCTAACAAACCAGATCACCAGATGTGAAGAACCAGTAACGTGAGTCCCCCTTGGTGTAGGATTCCCATCAACGGTCTTGTGATGATCAATATTATCATTTGGTAGTCCTATTCGGGTATTGTGTCTCTAGATCATTGAGACCGGCATACCCCGAAAACCAGATAAGGGGTAGCGACCCACAATCACTTGGTACTACCACATGTTGTTGATGTGGTGGGAAGTGCAGTGTGAAAATTATAATAAGTGGTGATTTTTTTAAAAAAGGATAGGGAGCTCAACCCAGAAAACTTTAATAATTGTCTGCCCCTTCCTTACTAAAAACAAGAACAGTGAAATATCGTCACCGCAGTACACACAAATAGCTGCGGGGAGACCAACATGTTTCAGCCACTCAGGGATTAGTCCTTCGGCTTTCGTCAGGGTCTCTGTTCTATATCAATACTACTGCATCAGTCGTGAATACGGTGTGAAAAATATGAAAAAAACACACAAGTGAAAAGACCAACAAAGGATACAATTTTCCTTCAGTTGCTTCAACTCCTCTCTTCGGCACCTGGTTAAGTGTGTACTATTTAGGGAGGACAAACGTACAGGAAAAACACAATCTATTACCCTGGTCTGTGAACAACAAAATAACTTCTTTAACAACAATGTATATATCAGCTTATTTACTCACCCAGTGTGTCCGGGGAGTGGACCTCACCTCTTCCTGGACCTGGCTCAGGATATGTGAGACCCCGCTCTACAATAACAAAAACCGACTACGTCAGCTACACAACCCAGGCAACCATGCATGTAGCTACTCTGGTAGTGTTTAGGTCTACGTAATCTCAGGTATTCCGTATATGGAGTCAAATGGCCCCCATCGATAAGTTCACAACACACCTACCCTCCACCTCCCTGCAAACTACAGGCTGAAGCAAACAAGGGTTTGCATCATTGTAAATATATAGCGCAAAGCTCACAGAATAGCCTGCCCAAAGCGACTAGCTGCTAAGGCAGGTAATCATACCTGTCCGTCGGTGTCCCGGGCCGTAACTGAGTCAGGGGGAGGCACCATCCCCACAGGACTCTGACTCCTTCACACCGTATTCACGACTGATGCAGTAGTATTGATATAGAACAGAGACCCTGACGAAAGCCGAAGGACTAATCCCTGAGTGGCTGAAACATGTTGGTCTCCCCGCAGCTATTTGTGTGTACTGCGGTGACGATATTTCACTGTTCTTGTTTTTAGTAAGGAAGGGGCAGACAATTATTAAAGTTTTCTGGGTTGAGCTCCCTATCCTTTTTTAAAAAAATCACCACTTATTATAATTTTCACACTGCACTTCCCACCACATCAACAACATGTGGTAGTACCAAGTGATTGTGGGTCGCTACCCCTTATCTGGTTTTCGGGGTATGCCGGTCTCAATGATCTAGAGACACAATACCCGAATAGGACTACCAAATGATAATATTGATCATCACAAGACCGTTGATGGGAATCCTACACCAAGGGGGACTCACGTTACTGGTTCTTCACATCTGGTGATCTGGTTTGTTAGCATACTGCATTCATACCTCTGTACTATTGACAAGGTATTGAAGAGTAGAGGACTACGGTTGAATCCTCAGTTTAGACCCCTAAGTTTGTTGTTGTTTGTTATGTGTATATTACCACTTAAATTGCCTGTTGCACTTATTGGACTTGATCTTGAACTGTTAATAGTGCGTGAACCCATGGAAAACCTCCTCTCGGTTTTGGCAATTTCATTGAATGCAGTGTCTATCAATGTCTCGAAAGATGTAATAAGAGATGCAGAGGTTTCAGCGCCCTGAGTGGCGAAAACTGTGATGTTACTAATAGCGTTACAATCACCCATTTTAAAACTTGCTGGAATGCTCACCTCTCACAGGGGATGTTAGAGGGGAGGCCCGCCCGACCACTGCTGACCTCTGAGGGCCTCAGAGGGCCCACCCTTTGCCCAGGCTTCGCCACGGGCTCTCCCGCGGGCGCGACTCGCGGGGCGAGAGGGGTGTCAGCCTTTTACTCGCGCCTCCGGGCGCTTGTGTGGCGTCACGGGTGCGCTGCTGCCCCAGCGCCTGCTGGGTAGTGAAGTCCGGTCCGGGCTGCCTCCCGGTGTGAGCTCCGCTGATCTGCCGTTGCCCTCACGGCTCCACTGGTGTCTGTGGCGAAGAAAAGCCGGTACGAGCGTCTGGTGTTCCCCACTATGCTCGCGGGGGTCAGCCTTTTACTCGCGCCTCTGGGCGCTTGTGTGGCGTCACGGGCGCGCTGCTGCCCCAGCGCCTGCTGGGTAGTGAAGTCCGGTCCGGGCTGCCTCCCGGTGTGAGCTCCGCTGATCCGCCGTTGCCCTCACGGCTCCGCTGGTGTCTGTGGCGAAGCAAAGCAGGTACGAGCGTCTGGTGTTCCCCACTATGCTCGCGGGGGTCAGCCTTTTACTCGCGCCTCCGGGCGCTTGTGTGGCGTCACGGGCGCGCTGCTGCCCCAGCGCCTGCTGGGTAGTGAAGTCCGGTCCGGGCTGCCTCCCGGTGTGAGCTCCGCTGATCCGCCGTTGCCCTCACGGCTCCACTGGTGTCTGTGGCGAAGCAAAGCAGGTACGAGCGTCTGGTGTTCCCCACTATGCTTGCGGGGGTCAGCCTTTTACTCGCGCCTCTGGGCGCTTGTGTGGCGTCACGGGCGCGCTGCTGCCCCAGCGCCTGCTGGGTAGTGAAGTCCGGTCCGGGCTGCCTCCCGGTGTGAGCTCCGCTGATCCGCCGTTGCCCTCACGGCTCCACTGGTGTCTGTGGCGAAGCAAAGCAGGTACGAGCGTCTGGTGTTCCACAGGTAAATGTGTGGGAAAAAGTAGGTCATGGAATGGGTAAAGTTGGAGGTTGGTTTGCCAACCTAGGAAAGGGTTTCATTTGGTACATACTGAAACCTATCATCATAATGGTGATTTGTATAATCACCTTGTGGGGATTGGTGCGGCTGTACCAATGGTATAGATCAAATAGGTTGCAGAGATCCATGAGAGAGCAGGAGAGGAGATTAGCTGTGATGCAGGATAATCAGTACAGGAGTCTGAGGGCTCTAGAGATGATGAAACGAGAGAGTACTGCAACGAGTTCAGTTTGATTCAGTTCATACCTCAGGGATGGTGTTGTGATGGTGATGACTACTAAAAGTCATCAAAGGGGGGAACTGAGAGAGCGCAAATCGAGAAAAAAAAATATAGAAGTGCACCATATTTACAAGCACGTTGCATCAGTAGTAAAGACTACATAAGAGTGTCGAATTTATAGAGAAAAAATACATAAGAGTGTTTAATTAAAATAGAATGCATATATCAGTGTGAAAAGCTAATGTAGAAGTGTGTAGAGATGTTAGAATGATGTTGAAATCCCATGTTATGTGGCTGTTGTAGAGGAGAATGTAGTACTGCTAAACGTAGAAATGTGTAGGCCACATGGCAGTTCACAGAGAATGAAAGGTGCTGTTACACTCTCACATGATATGGATTTTAATGTTGTTGTAATTCAAAGTATTATTGATCATAGAACTGAAATATATGTTTTATAGAAGTGTTTCATATAACCATTGTGTGTAATAAGTTAGAATGCTGTTTAGACTAAGAAATTAAAGGTTTACAGAGTGCACAGGCCTGTTTCATGTAATTCTAATAGGCCTGAATAGATAAGGTCATTTCTTTTGATCTGCATGTGTTAGTTAGAGGAAGGTCATGTTAAGCATAAATTGCGGAGCCTGCTCGAAAGTTTACGACTTAGAAGATACGGTGGAGGCCGGAATTTGGGGCCCACTGTACAAGTGTCTGTTTGCAGGTGCAAGGAGGTTCCAATCAAGAGAGTGATGAATAGAGTTTTGTTCTCAGGGAGTCAGGCACAGGCCTGGAGGAGGCTTCAGGAATTTCCTGGGGGGTACCGTCCTGCCGGAGAAGAGCCTGAGAAGCAAGGTCAACGCTAACGATGGGCCCAGAGGAGTATCAGCATGGAAAATGCCAGAACCGACACCACGTGAGGGGCGTCTCTAAAGGGTGTTTCTATTGTAAATGTGAGTTTTGTATTAGGGACAGCACCCCTGGGTGGAGTTAGGGCAGATGGTCTGAGGAACCTAAGAGAGCGGATGGGTAGGCAGATAGGATAACTGCGAGACACCGATTCACAACGAAGACTAAGGGAAGTGAGTGATCTTCTTTGGAAGTCACCACGGCTGACACCTTTTTAGGTTAAGATTTTACTAAGTAGGGATGTCACTTAGTCTAGTGTAGGGACAGTCTAATCTGGATTTTCTTCCTTTCTGTAAATGACTCACAAGTTACAGCTTGTGTCTATTCTTGCAACTCTGATGATTTTTGAATTGGTTTTGGTGATATTCTTCTGCCGACTAAGAGCATTTAGAAAATTTATGTTTGTATTGATACCAGTATATCTTTTGAACCTTATTTTGAGATGTTTGTATCTCCAGTTAACTTTGGCTTTATAATAAACTTTTAAAACTTATTTGTAGTAAGTGGTTCTTTAGAGTGGTGTAAGTCCTTAACTGATTGACCTAGTAGTGGATTGCCTTTTACTCTATGACAGGTATCAACGGTTCAGTCGACCTGAGTTGGGATCTAGACCTATAGCAATAGATCAGAAATCCCGCCGTAACACCATTACAACGCATAACATTACAACGCATAGTACCCTTACACTATCCAACACTTACCCTACTGTTACACCCCCTGGCGTTAAAATAGTAATTTTTACCCCTACACTATCCAACACTTGCCCTACTGTTGCACCCCCCTGGAGTTAGAATAGTAATTTTTACCCCTACACTATCCAACACTTACCCTACTGTTGCACCCCCCTGGAGTTAGAATAGTAATTTGTACCCCTATACTATCCAAAACTTACCATACATGCAATGTAATGTTATGTGTTGTAATGGTATGCGTTCTAAAGGTAGTATGAGTTGTAATGGAATGCGTTGTAAAGGTAGTTTTTAAAAATTAGTTGTAGTAGCATGCGTTGTAATGGAATGCGTTGTAATGGATGTTGCGTTGTAAAAAATGCGTTGTAAAGGTATGCATTGTAAAAGTATGCATTGTAACGTTATACATCCTTTAAGGAGTATACCTGATAGCTTAGTGCGAATTGGATCTTTTGAACCATTGCCTTCTCTATGGAAAGGGGGCTGGTTAAGTGCATATACTTTTTCTAGGGATTCTGGGTCCCTCCTTGTTGTTGTGAGTCTCTTAAGAAGACTGACAGGTCTATGAATTGTGTACTAAGAAGATAACGTCATCTGTAGCATAAGAGAACAAAGCACGCAAATGTTTCGCAATGCTTCCTGCTCCCTTAATCACTGATGGCTCTGAAAGTGTGCAAGGTCACTGCACATCTGATTGACATGAGTGCCTGTTTTTAGCTTTGCATTCTTGTTTTCTACATGATTCAGAGGGACTGAATAGTCCGTTTAACTCTGTGTAAGAGTGCCTCTCTGCCTCATGTGGCGATAGAACTGTGTTTAGCTGCAGCATGAAGATATGATTGTGTTTCTTTCTCCATGTTATTGCTTTCCCAAAGTTGCAAATCCCATCAAAAGGACTGTAACTGAACAATGTGATTACTCACTCAGGAAACACTGGCAGGTTTGGAGAGTTATTAATGCAGGTTAAGTCCAGCTGAGCTTTGGTTTCGCCCTTCGTGAGGAGAATGCCTACTGGGGTCAACCTACCAAGTTAATATCAAGATGGCGGTTTCTTTCGAGATGGTCCGTACTGCATACATATGCAATCCCAACCCCTAGATCGGGGCAAAGGGTTAGGTGTCCCTACTTGTTTCTAGAATAGTTTAGGGGATGGGGGCCTGTACTAGGGCGAAAGGTCTGCTCTAGGCGGTGTATTTATATTTAATAAACATAATTAAAAGCAAATATTAACATATTGAAATGTAACTCTGTTAACCTGTTTTATACCAAGGGCTTTTTCATCTCATTGAGGAACATTCGAAAGTCATGTGTGGAAAGACTGAATTAATCTCAGCCACTAGTAATTACTTGGGACCGTATTCCAGTCCATGTTTTTTTTGACCCACCATGTCCCTCAATTAGAAACTAGCTATATGCAAATCAGTGTTCGTCCTGCTCCAATAGCAATAGTCCAGCCACACCGCTGAGCCTGGTCCATCGAAACTGGAAAACAAGCAATGCCATACTGTTTTTAAACTCTGGGCCTCATCAGTAAGATGCACAGTGAATTCATTGGCACAGTGAGCATCGGGGCCATGTCTAGGCATGACCATCACACTCAGAGTGTCGCACTTAGGTCACACCATTCACACAGGAGAAGCAGGAGACATTCATCAAGTTTTTAGACAACTGACTGTGGAAACAAGCCTTAGAGGCTGGAACCCTAGTGACTTTCATGTGTTCAAGAGCAAATTCCTTAGACTCCCGCCAATTCTGGTCCGCACAGACTTCAGAAGTTCAAGCCAACACAGAAATGAATTATATACATTGCAGTCACTTTCCTTTTGTTTATTTTGAATTCACCTTCGTTTCGTTTTTTAAACTTAGTGAGGATAAGATAGATCTCTTTAGTCTGATTTACATATTTAGCGACTGAAACAGTACATTCACTTTTCCATCAGGGCAGTGTGGCAGGTTTATTGGCATCTGAAAAGCTTTTGGGCTCACAGAAATCCTTTCAGATAAAGCAGTGTTTAATCTGTAATAACACATAAGTGTGTCGGCCCTACATTTTTCTCTAAGAACAATTGCTCCCATTGCCTCAGTAACTTTTCCCGCTATACCCACACCCATTGTTTTCGTTACTAGCACCAGACTCAGAGTCACAAACATGACGGATATCCCATCCGTCCTATTACAAGTGCATTATATCCAAAGGCACATGTAATACGGTGGAGAGTATATCCCTCACATTTCTGACGGAGTAATCCATCCACCTAAATCAGGCCCATAGCTCCTGTTTCAGGTCTATTACAATGTACAGCGCTTCTTTGATCCTCGCCTAGGGTACTAGAATTAGAATGATGGAAATGCCCAATGCATATATTGCATTTTGAAATTTGTCTAAAATTACCAACTTTTCTTCAGTCATGCCAGGGTGAATTGGTTCCGATTTGTTTCATGTATGGTGTGAGTAACTTGTACAGTGGTGCTTGTCATTTGTATTCTAATATAAGTATTTGTTTTAGAGAACAACTGGCAAATGTCAGAATTCAATACCTAACAGCCGCAAGTTAACTCAACAGCCACGAGTTAACTCAAGAGACTGCTATTTGCATAGGCTGGATTTTTAAATCTATTACTGGTCAGGTATATTTTCCAAGCACATAGCTGAATGTTTCAGTGGGTAGTGGGAAGCAAGATGTGTACTGCCTTTCCCCTCTAGGGGTGCTGTGGGCTTTCCTGCAATTTTGTGTGGCCCTGCTTGACTGTCCTTCTGCCACAACAGAATTGCCTTTTATTCAATAACAAGCATTTGCAATGCAATAGGTCTCGCATTTGTTGGAGTTGGAGCTATTGGCATTGTAAATGGCAATTTTGTTTTTGTTGCAGTGGAGTGATTATTTAACCCCTTTGGCTGTGGCGGTAATTCCGCCATGGCGCTGGGGGTGAGGGGGGCCGCGCGGCGCCGCCATGCTCGTGACAGAACAACTCCGTCACGAGCCACGGGCGTGCTGTTCTTGTGACGGACTGGTTCCGTCACGGCCCCGCCCGCTCAATAAAACGGCCGTACAGGAGCAAAATTGGCGCCGCGTAGGCGGGGCGCCGGCGCCGTGACGGAACCACTCCGTCACCAGCACAGCGCGTCCGTGGCTGGTGACGGACTGGTTCCGTCACCAGCACAGAAAGGGTTAAAGGAAAAAAATGCACACTATATCATACTCTGAGCTTTTACAGCAAATATACAGTAAAGCTATGGCTATATTAACGTAAAGGGTGTGAATGGATGAATACAAATACAAAAAAATTATCTTAAAATGCAAGGTGCAATGTGTAGCAGGTGACAGGGACTACCTATTATTGAATAAAAATACACATTAAAAGCAAATACATAGAATGTGGAACCTGCAAACTTAAGGAAAGTGTCTGGCACCAGCGTGGTGACAGACTCACAGGGTTTCATTTTTCAGTATATATATATATATATATATATATATATGTGCAAATGCACCAGGACATGGTGTCCCCTATGTTTTACTTTACCATTTTAAGATGGTTAGACACCCATCTTGGAGAGCAGTGAGGTAGGACCTGACTTAGCTGCGTGTAAAATAAATAAATAACACATAGGAGGGGCACAGGAAGCACTAAACTTTGGGGAGTCGGGTGCCACATGTAGAGGGTAGAGGGGTTGATCTGAATTGTGAGTAGCAGGCAGGGGAGAGAGTAATAAGAAACATGCACTCCGAAGAGTGTTGGATTTAAAATAAATGAATAATACGGGGTGTATTAGGACATCGCCTTAAAACAATTATTAGACAATGGGAGTTTGCCAAGTACTGTGTTTTTCTCTAATTTGCAGAGGTTTGCAAAGAAGCCTTTTGTGCTGACTTTGCTAACAATCCCGATGAGAATGCCCACCTTATTTCGATTCTCTCCTTTATAGCCACAATATACCTGTGTATCTGTTAATTAGGGGGATGCAATATTTAAGAATTATTGCTCACACTAGAGGAAGGAACTGCTGTGAAAAAAGGCAGTAGTCACTCATAACCACTATACTTCACACCCAGGTTTTCTCTGTTCCTCCAGGGAACCAGCGCCCATATGAATTAACATGATTTCAGGTACGTTTTACACTTTTAAAATAATATAACAAAATGTGCTCACTGCACCAAAGCTCCCAGAGACTCACAACAGAAGCGGTTGGTAATGCCGGGCCCTTTGCGGAGTTGTTAACCTATGAACTGTCTTTAACTTGGCTGTTTACGTTTTTGTTACAAACTATGGCCAAAACTATCCATTAACGCCGCCCTTTTTTTTAATTCAACTAGTAGTTTCTGAAATGTCGTGATGTATACCCTGACACTCTATAGAAATAGCTTCAGATTTCAATATGTATGCTGCACAGTAAACTTGGATTGTAAGGGGATTTATGGTACCTATTAAAGGTAAGTGCACGAAAAAGAAAAGGAAAGTGTGCATTAGCAAATTAGTAAAAAAAAAGAAGAAAAAAAGTCGATGTGCCCATTAAGCTCTGAAAGCAGGTAATGTATCCCTGCACACACATAATCGGCCACAAATACAATACTGGAACAGGAAAATAAGTCACTGGCAGTAGTAATCAGTAGAATAAGGAAAACAGACCCTGGGAAAGAGATTCACTGAAACAGAAACACAAAGACTGGGTCACGGAGACAATGGAACAGGGGCTGCGATATACTCGACAGGGAAACACAGGACACTGGGAGAGGAGAGAGACACTGAAACAGGGAAACAACTAGAACACAGTGGTTACAAATGTGAAACCCATTAGCTTTGCCAGTGCTTGTTACACTTGTTGTTAGTCAAAAAATCCACTTGGTCTCGACGTGTATGGAGCACTGGGACACGACATGTTAACCCCTTCGCTGCGGCGGCAATTCCGCCGCAGCGTTAGGGGGGTGGGGCGGCTGCGCGGCGCTCCCATGCTCGTGACGGAACCGCTCCGTCACAACCCTCGGGTGCGCTGTGCTTATGACGGAGCGGTTCCGTCACGGCCCCGCCCGCTCAATGGAACGTCCAGCGCAGGCGCGGAAACCACGCCGCGCAGGCGCGCCGAGCGGGCCGTGACGAAACCGCTCCGTCATCAGCACAGCGCGTCCGTGGCTGGTGACGGAGTGGTTCCGTCTCCAGCATGGGAGGGGTTAAAGCATTCACCTACTGTACAGGAATGTTTTTCTTGGATATGTAAAGATCTTTCATATATCAACATCGTTTTTTGTCATTTACATAATGTAATATGCAATGTATCCAGCTTGGAAGAATGAAAGAATGAGCATTCCCGCCAGGAATTTAAGCCTGCAGAACTTCAAAGAGACTCATTCTCCAGTATATATGTAGGCAAACATAAGCACTAGTTACATTACACAAGGCCAAATTTATGTTTTGAAACACAGGATGTTGAGCCGAGTGAGGCTCGAACCTGCATTTTTAGCTCGAAGGGTCGGCAGCTCTAGCCTTAGGCCACAACCTTGCTCTCAAGAACGGAAGCATTTTCAATATGATATATAACGAAGTCATAGTTGCTGTTTATTTATCTTACGCAATTTACAACCATTGACAAAACCATTAGCCCTGGCTTGTTGTAGGTGTAATGTTACTTGTTGTGCTATCTATCTGGATGAATGGACAGAAGCAGCAAAATACAAGTGGGGCAGCAAAATAAGCTAAGTACCGATTTTTAGCTTGTGTTTTAAGCCACGCCATTGATAATATGTCATGGTAAATGTGTGACCATGACATAAGTGATGTAATATGTGATGTCATCAGCAGTGCATTGCGAGCGCGCAAGTTATAGTTAGCTGAACTAACTATAACGGGGAATTTCAATGGTTTTGTACAAGTGAAATGTCCAGCTAACTATAATGCCCCTTAAACATATATTTTTTTCAGTGAATTTCTAAGGTTTTTTAAATGCTAATTCCTAACTATAACGTGCCTGAAACCTATGGTTTTTTCAGTGAATTTCAACGATTTTTTAAATGCACATTTCTAACTTTGCCTACAAAGATAGGCCATGTGAAGAAAGAAGAAAAACCACACAGAAAGAAAAAAAAGAAATGCAGAAAGAAGCAACAGAAGTCCTCAAAGACGAAGAAAAGTGCAGGAAGAAGGAAAACATGCAGAAAGCACAAAACAGAAGAGCAGAAAGAAGCCTTGTTGCAAAAACATCATGTACCCTCAACTTTTTCAGACGGATACTGGTGGTAACTGAGCCTGACTAACCAGTCCTAGAACCAGTGCTATGTTAAAAGACACTTAGAATACAGTGAAAACACCTACGTACACTAGGGAACACAATGCGTTGGGGTCTCCCTGTGATTAGCATGACCTCATCTGTAATCCCCTAGTATAATAATAGAGCAGGGGGATTAAAACTACCTCTTAAAATGCGCCACAGGGCGTGTTTGCACACGTCACCGTGGGCCCCGTCCCCTCCCTTCACCACTGTGTAAACGCGCCCTGTGGCAGTTTTACATTGTGAGATTAAGTCCCCTTGAATCCTGAGGGTCCCTAGGTTCCAACTAGCCCACTAGGTACCTCCAATAAGCGCCACAGAGTTGCGTTGCAGAGAGATGTAATAAGCGGCACAACCTATACCACCTCTCTGCAACGCAGCACAGTGGCGCTTACTGGAAGCACCTGGTGGACTAGTTGGACCCCAGGGTCCCTCAGGTTTGAAGGGGAATTTTTTCCCCAACTTAAAACGTGCCACAGGGCGTGTTTGCACATGTCACCTCAGGCCCCGTCCCCTCCCTTTACCACTGTGGAAACACGTCCTGGGGCGTTTTAAGTTGGGAGATTAAGTTCATTTGAATCCTGAGGGTCCCTAGGGTCCAACTAGCCCACTAGGTACTGCCAGTAAGCGCCACAGAGCTGCATTGCAGAGAGGTGTAAAAAGTGGAACGGCCTGGACCACCTCTCTGCAACGCAGCGCGGTGGCGCTTACTGGAAGCACCTGGTGGGCTAGTTAGCCGCCAGGGTCCCTCAGGATTGAAGGGGAATTATTTCCCCAACTTAAAACGCACCATAGGGCGTGTTTGCACACGTCACCTCAGGCTCCGTCCCCTCCCTTCCCCACTGTGTAAACACGCCCTGTGGCCATTTTAAGTTGGGAGATTAAGTCTGCTTGAATCCTGAGGGTCCCTTGGGGCAAATTAGCCCACTAGGTACGTCCAGTAAGCGCCATTGCAGCGAGGTGTAAAAAGGGGCACTGTCTGCACCACCTCTCTGCAACGCAGCGCAGTAGCGCTTACTGGAAGCACCTGGTGGGCTAGTTGGCCTCCAAGGTCCCTTAGGATTGAAGGGGAATTATTTCCCCAACTTAAAATAAGCCACAGGGCATGTTTGCACAGGTCACCTCCGCTCCCTTCACCACTGTGTAAACGCGCCCTGTGGCCGTTTTAAGTTGAGAAATTAAGTCCCCTTGAATCCTAAGGGTCCCTAGGGTCAAACTAGCGCACTAGGTACCTCCGGTAAGCACCACAGAGCTGCGTTGCAGAGAGGTGTAAAAAGGGGCGTGGTCTCTGAACACCTCTCTGCAACACAGCTCCCTGGCGCATACTGGAGATACCTGTTGGGCTAGTTGGCCCTAAGAGACCCTCAGTATTGAAAGATAATTAATTCCCCAACTTACAACTCACCACGGGGCGTGTTTGCACAATGGTGAAGGAAGGGGGCGTGGCCTGAGGTGACACTTCTGCAAACACGCCCTGTGACGCGTTTTATATTGGAGAAATAATTCCTCCTCAATCCGTAGGATCCCTGGGGACCAACTAGCCCACCAGGTACCTCCAGTATGTGCCAGAGAGCTGCGTTGCAGAGAGGTGTTCCGAGGCCACGCCCCTTTTTAGAACACTCTGCAATGCAGCTCCGTGGCGCTTACTGGAGGTACCTGCTGGGCGAGTTGGCCCCCAGGGACCCTCAGGATTGAAGAGGAAATAATTTCCCAACTTAAACCGTGCCACAGGGTGTGTTTGCACTACATTTCAACTCATGCCCCGCTCCCTCCTTTCACCACTGTGCAAACACGCCCCTGGTGCATATTAAGTTGGGGGATTAACACCCCTTAAATACTGAGGGTCCCTGGGGTGCAACTAGCCCACCAGCTACCTCCAATAAACGCCACAGAGCTGCGTTGCAGAGAGGTGTAAAAAGGGGCATGGCCTCAGAACACCTCTCTGCAACGCAGCCCCCTGGTGCATACTGGAGGTTTCTGGTGGGCTAGTTGGCCCCCAGGAACCCCCAGTATTTAAGGTAAACTCGTTCCCCATCTGCAAACGCGCCAGGGGGGCGCGTTTGCAGAGTGCTGCAAGGAGGGGGCGTTGCGTCCGGCGCAATGCTGAATCTTTTTTTTTTTTAAGAAGGGGGCTGTGTAGCCCAACTTCTTTTTCTAATTCTTTGGCCCTGGGGACCCCATCCCCCAGGGCCTGCCCCCTAATTTTTTTTTTTAAATGGCCAAAAATTCGGGAAGGGGGCCGGGTGGCCCCCCTCCCGAGGCCATAATCGGGGCATGGCCCTTTTTTTTTGTTTATGTTTTTGGAGGGGGGTGCCTTGCCCCCCTCCTTAGGCCATTTATGGCCCCGGGGACCCCATCCCCCGGGGACGGCCTTTGTTTATTTGTTTATTTTATTTTTTATTTTTAATATTTGAGGAGTGGGGCCGCGTGGCCCCCCTCCCAGGCCACTAATAGCCCCGGGGACCCCATCCCCCCGGGCTGGCCCTCTCCGTTGGGGACCGTGGGAGGGTCACCAATCCCCCCCATGGTCCCACCGGCTCCCCGCGTCCTGCGGGAGCCGGCATTGCTTTTCCACACGGGGAGCTACTAAGATGCAGCTCCCCATGTGGAAAAGCAATGGGCTTTGGTTTTTGGAAGAGAGAGAAGGTTTCCAAAAACCAAAGCAGTTTGCTGCGGCTCCCGCCCTGATATAGCAAACTACAGTGTCCCGGGGGTAGGCATGCCGGGACACTGCAGGAGCCGGCCCTGGGGGGTTGCGGTCCCCAGAGCCATCATTGGCTCCATGAGGGGGGCCGCACGGCCCCTCCCCCACTTAATGAAAAGCCCCAGGGGATGGTGGTCCCCGGAGCATGGGTGCCCATTATGGACCCCCTATTTTGAATATGTAGAGCCCCAGGGAGGTGGCGGTCCCCGGGGCATGTGGGGGGGGCTAGAGCCCCCTTCACACAGACTATTTCTTTTTTTTTTAAACACAAGCCCCGGGGGATGGCGGTCCCCCGGGGCTTGGGGGGGGCCTTTGAGCCCCCACCCATTCAGTTGAGAAGCCCCGGGGGTGGCAGTCCCCTTGGAGGGGGGGCTGTGAAACCCCCACACATATTTTTTAAAATGGGTGGTGGTCCCCGGGGGCAATATAACAATTGCCCTCCGGACTTGGCCCACCCGGGGGCTAAATATTAACGAAGCGCAGGAGCCCGTGCTTCGTTTTTTTTTCTCTGCAGGATCTGCGCACCCTGTGCGGATTTTGCTGTTTTAAAAAAAAATGTCTTTTTGGCCCTGGGGGTTCTTGTGGAACCTCCTAAGCAGGCCTAGGGGGTCAGGATGTTTCTACCCTGTCCCCTTTTTGTGTTTTGCGCACTTGTTTGAGTGATTTCTTGTGCCTCGGTTCAACCGAGGCACAAGATAGCTGCCAACACTTCCTGGTTTGGCGTGTTTACAGCCAATTAGCATAAAGCTCGTGATCGGGAGGGTGCGCGGATCCTGCGCGGCCATAGACATATATATTTCTCAGCAACTACTGAACGGATTTACACCATTTAACAAAAAGGGTTCTTTCTGAACCAAGAACTACCTCTTTGCCAAATTTGGTGTAATTTTGTTCAGCAGTTCGGGCTGTAGCCGTGTCTAAAGTTTCCTAAGGGAAATTGCATTGGAAAACACGTTTTGGGGCCCCCTTTTTTCTCGCCCCCGCTTGCTGAATCAACTCGAAACTTTCAGGATAGGAGGCCTCACAAGTTTTGAAAATTTCGCGAGGATTAGTCAATCGGAGCCAAATAAATAAAATGTTGTGAATTTCCTATGGAAAATAGGTCCTAACTATAACTACCTACTGGCAACGGCCAGCAGGGTATATATATATATATATATATATATATATATATCAAAGCTCACTCCCTCCCGGTCCCGGGTGGAAATAAGGACAGCACACACGGGAATTCTTTACAATGGCAACTTTTACTCGCACAGACGCGTTTCGGAAGCAGCGCTTCCTTCCTCAATGTTTGTTACACCGCAATGCTCGATTCGGCGCCATTTATTTCAAATCACACAAACGACTTGTATTGGCAAACAAAAAGAGAGGACTGACGCATAAGCGCCATCTTGCTAATGCATTTAATCCTGCAAAAACATACTAGTGATTAAATAGTACTAACTACTTTGGAGTTATTAGAAGAACTACGTTTGGAAAACACAGGGAGTGTGTTACCAACGTTACCAGACACCCTGTCTCAGAGACTAAGGTCTGTGGAAGTCGAACAAGAGGCCCCAGTCAGCGGTCTCAAACTAAAGTCAAAATTTGTGCCTCCAACACAAACTGACATGATCGACACTTTCTCTGAGTTGGTGATCCGTGATCTGAGAAGAATGCGCATACATAAAAAATCTGGGGGACACCGGGACAATTTAACAGAACCACAGCGCAATGCGATAAAAACATTGGCCGATGATACATCGATAGTCTGTAAACCTTCAGACAAAGGAGGCAACGTGGTCATTTTGTCACGCGAAGATTATGTCCAGGAAGCTATGCGACAACTGCAGGATGGTTCTTGTTACGAGTTGACAACGAAGCAAAGATATGAGTCTAGTATTGTAACCTTGCACGGACTGCTGAAAAAGTGGCATGATAAACAGATGCTTGAGACAGAAGAATATCTTTTTTTGAAAACGACGCATCCTGTCACCCCCACTTTCTATTACTTGCCAAAAGTTCACAAGAGAATGGAGAAACCTCCTGGGCGTCCCATTATCTCATCCATGGGCAGCCTAACTGAGAATTTATCCAAATTCTTAGATCACTTCTTATTTGAAATGGTTTTGGGTCTCAAGTCTTATATTCGAGACACTGCCGATTTTATCGAAAAAATTGAAGCAATTGCTTGGCAACCAGGATATTGCCTATTGACTCTCGACATTACCAGTCTCTACACTAGCATTGAGCATGCACAGGGAATGAAGGCGATCCAGTACTTCCTAGGGAAGAGACCTCTGAAATATGCCCAGCATAATGTTATGCTGATGGAATTAGTGGCATTTTGCCTTCACAATAACATCTTTCTCTTTCAGGATGATTTGTTCAGACAGCTGTCGGGCACTGCCATGGGTTCCTGCTTCGCCCCCAGCTACGCGAATTTATTCGTGGGCTGGTGGGAGGAGCAGGAGGCCTGGGGGCCTGAGAAAGAGCAGTGGTCAAATTGTATCGTCTCCTGGTATCGTTACATCGACGATTTGTGCATAGTGTGGAATGGCTCAGTAGAGACAGCATGGCAATATGTAAAAGTGTTGAATGATAACAACTGTAATTTAATCTTCACTGGCAATGCGAGTACAAGCGACGCAGTGTACCTAGACTTGAGAATTGAGGTGATTGACAATAGTATTCAAACTTCCCTCTATAGAAAGCCGACAGCGGGAAACAGTACGCTACACGCGTCATCCAACCACCCTCAGAAGCTCATCAAAAGTATACCTTATGGAGAGCTTCTACGGTTGAAGCGTAACTGCTCCACTAATGATGATTTTGAATTGGCTGCACAGGAAAGTAATGACAGATTTGAGGCTAGGGGTTACAACAGGCAACTGTTACAGAACACTCTGGATAGAGTAAGGACACAACCCAGACAGACTTTGTTTGTTAAAAAGCATAAACCCTCTACTAACATAGAAAAATTCAGGATGATTACACCTTACTCCAAAGATTGTCAACAATTGAGGAGCATCCTAAAAAGACACTGGCATATTTTGCAAAAGGACAGCATAATAGGGAGTGATATACCTGCCAATCCCTTAATTACCTTTAAAAGGGCGCGTTCGCTGAGGGATACCTTGGTACATAGCCATCTGTCACCTATCCCTACACGCACGGGTAATCTGAAAGATGCTAAGGGCTTCTTTCCCTGTGGCCGGTGCAAAGCCTGTGCCAATAGCAAAAGGGTCTATTCTTATGAAATTATGGGTTGTGGAACTAAAAAGAAGAAGAAAATCAACCAGTTCCTTACATGTACCTCCCCCTTTGCGGTCTATTGCCTTCTCTGCCCCTGCGGGCTTAGGTATATAGGCAGTACTATAAACCCCGTGAAATTGCGCATTTTGGAACATATGCGGGCCATAGTAAACAGAGATTTTACATACCCTGTCGCCAGACATTTTTCGATCAAACACAAGAGCGATAGGAATCTGTTACAGTACTTTTGCCTGGATGCGATTTCTGATAATATCAGGGGAGGGGATAAACTGCAAAAACTTCGCAGATTAGAATCCCGATACATCATAGACTGCCAAACAAAAGCCCCTTGGGGATTAAATTGTGGGGAGGAATTGACTGTACATTTAGGGAGTTAAAAGATAACAATGCCGCACAGTATTTCCAGTGTAAATATGAAAGTAACAACAGCTAAATGATAATGGTTTCTGACGTTAGTGTCTCTCTGAAATTGATCACTACTGAGTGCCTTGAACTACGAGATGATGATTGTTTTGATATACATTGCACTACATACTTATTTCTTTTGTTTTTTCAGGATTATTGTGGAATATTTTGCAACTTTGTTAATATTTTAAAATTTAACATGCGACATTGACTGGCAAAAATGACTATACGGGGTTATTGGAAATTTAAATGGCAACCTTTGTGTTGCCACAGGCCGATCCACGGCAAGATTTTTAATCCATTACCCAGCGTATTAATGAGAGAGGGATCTGCCGATCCACGGCAATACCACTATGTAAATTTCTTGTTGTAAATATGAGAGGTTTTTCTAAATAATTATGAATTTTAGCAATCACTGAATGTAAGAGTACTATTTAATCACTAGTATGTTTTTGCAGGATTAAATGCATTAGCAAGATGGCGCTTATGCGTCAGTCCTCTCTTTATGTTTGCCAATACAAGTCGTTTGTGTGATTTGAAATAAATGGCGCCGAATCGCGCATTGCGGTGTAACAAACATTGAGGAAGGAAGCGCTGCTTCCGAAACGCGTCTGTGCGAGTAAAAGTTGCCATTGTAAAGAATTCCCGTGTGTGCTGTCCTTATTTCCACCCGGGACCGGGAGGGAGTGAGCTTTGATATTGAAGCGCGAAGCTCTGACGCGCTTGGACTGGCACCCGCTGTAAGAGTGCCCCGGACCTCGGAGCAGAGAGCCTGGATATATATATATATATATATATTTATAATTTATATTTATATGAAACACACGGACCTGACTGCATGCAATTTCTTCGGCAAACATGCAGGAATGGACCACCACGCAGGAAAGTTTTATCTTCAGTGCTTTATTCTCCCAAACTCCAACATGGCGCGTTTCGACTGGGTTTCCCCGGTCTTAATCACATGACATGTCGAGACCAATCATGATTTAAATACACTTGCAATACAATCTCCACCCCTTTTAAAACATGGAGCTAGACTACAGACTTCTTATCAATTTAACAATGGCTAATGAGGTTCTTATTTTCGAATATACAATTTGTTCGGCATGAAAATACTTTTCCCACAGGGTAATCGTTTTTTATAAACATACAAATGCATGTCTATTTATCAACATATAAGACACCCCTTATTTTCAACACATTATATATAACCTGCTGGCGGTCGCCAGTAGGTAGTTATAGTAGTTAGGACCATGTTTCCATGGAAAAATATTTTTTGACTTGCCTATATCTTTGGTGCCATTTGACAAATCTTCATTACATTTTCCAAAAACAATGTCATAGCGAGTCCTTTTGTGCATAGAAAGTTTGGGAAGGTACATCGAGCAGGGGCCAAGAAAAAGGGGATTAAAAAAAGTACATTTCATAATTTAAATCCCATAGACTCTTTAGACAGCAGCCCGAACTGATGAACGGAATTACACCAAATTTGGCAGAAAGCTAGCCTTTGGTCCACAGATTATGTTTTTTGTTATTTGGAGGAATTCCATTCATTAGTTGTTGAGCAATTTAATGAAATCCAAATTAGGATATCTGCGATCACAGCTAATTCATGAATAATAACAAGCTTGTGCAGAGAACTGCAGAGCTCTGATTGGCTATCAACACTTCAACCAGGACGTGTTGGCAGCCATCTTGGGACTCAGCTTCAGCCGTATCCCAAAACCAAAACATTTTTAAAAAAGGGGGCACGGAAGAATATCCTGACTTCCAAGCTTGGTCCTGGGATCCCAGAGGGACCCCAGCAGGTCAAAAAAGCATTTTTATTTATTTTTTGCTGCAAATTCATGAAATCTGTGAATTTGCAGGCAATAATATAAAAATACAAACATGGGCTCCCCCGCTTGTTTTGTAAAGGGCCTCAGGGTGGGCATAAAGAGGCAAAATAGAGGTCAGCAATAAGCAGCAATAGGCAGAATAAAGGTAAGGAGTGAGCATAAAGAGGCAAAATAGAGGGCAGGAGCGAGCAGAGAAGAGGCAGAAAAAGGATCAGAAAGAGAGCAGAGGAGGCACAAAATGGAAGGTAGTGGAAGGTAGTGGACTGCAAGCAAGCTGGACACGAGGACCATAACTAGGGGAGCTTGCGCAAGGACCTGCTCCCATATGCCCCCTTCTTTTTTTACTGCGCACCCATTGACAGACCCACTCAGTCACCCACTCACAAACCCACTCACACACTCCCAAACGCATTCAGAGTCTCAGGCACCCACTGCCAGACACACTCAGACACTCAAGCCCCCACTCACTGATCCATTCAAGCACTCATTCACCCACTCATTGGCCCACTGAGAGACTCACACACTGACATACCCATTCAGAGACTCACATACTCACTCACACTCATACACCCACTCACAGCCCTACTCAGAGACTCACACACTCACACACAGACCCACTCAGACACTCATAGATCCACTCGGACACTCACTCACCCACTCACAGACATACTCAGAGACTCACACAACCACTCACTGTCCCACTCACAGAAGCACACACTCACTCACCCACTCAAACCACTCACAGATTTTCAGACACTCATGCACCCACTCCCAGACCCATTCAGACACTCATGTATCCAGTCACAGACCCACTCAGATGCTCATGCACCCACTCACAGACCCACTAAACACTTACGCATTCACTCACAGATCCACACAGGCTCTCCTACACCCACTTAAACAGCCATGTACATACCCATACAGTCACTCACACACCCACTTACAGACCCATACAGCTATTTACACACCCACAAACCCATTCACACACCCACTCAGAGACCCATACAGCCACTCACACACCACCCTCAAAGGTTCAGGGTACAGTTATGAAATAAAATGTAAAAAACCTGCTGAAATTCACTGAAAAAACCAAAGGCCACTGGGATGTTATAGTTTGGAAATAGGATTTTTTTTTAAACATAGAAATTCACTGAAAAAACAAAAGGTTACAGGGACGTTATATGTAGGCTCAGATTTTGCTCGTACAAAACCAGTGACATTCAGCAGTTATAGTTAACTGGGCTAACTATAACTTACACCAGCAATGCACTGCTTATGACCTCACTTATTGCATCGCTCATGACATGGCCAGTGACGTCACTGATGACATCATTGATGACACCTCTAATGACACCACTGATGACATGATCCACAGAACCACTCACACCCCATACAACCTTTCATACACCACTCACTCACTCATACAGCCACTCACACAACCACTCACTCACCCATATATCCACTTGAAGACCACTAAAGCTACTCCCACAACCAGAAAACCACTCAACACACCCACTCACAGACCCATACAACCACTCATAGACTCTCTCACACACCCATATAGTCACTCACATACCCATTCACACACCCACAAAGCCACTCTCACAACCACTCACTAACCCATGCAGCCACACATACAGCCACTCACTTACCTATACAGTTACTAACAGTGCAACTCACTTATCTATACAGCCAGTCACACATCCCTTCACTCATCCACAAACCACGTACATACCCATTCACACATCAATACAACCACTCACGTGTCCACTCACTCATTTATTCAGTCCCCACACAAATACTTACTGTGCAAAACAGCCTACTCACCTACTCACTTACCCATATACCCAGTCAAACAACCACCCACTTACCCATACATCAACTTACAGACCCAGTCGCTCACCCAAAGATCCATTCTCACAGCTACTCAGTCACCCATACAGCCACTCACACACATCTGCTCATAAAGCCCCTGACACAGTCGCCACAGTCACCGATACAGCCACTCACACAAACCCAACTCTCAGAAACTTTTACAAAACACTTACCTCAGTAGATGATGTCATCAGTGATGTAATTTGTGACGTTATTTGAGGTGTCATCAATGATGCCATGAGTGATGTCACTGACCATGTCATGAGTCATGCAATATGTGAGTTCATAAGCAGTGCATTGAGGGGACGTACGTTATAGGTAGCTTAGGTAACTATAACTGCTCAATTTCTCTGGTTTTGCATGACTTAAATCTGAACCTAATTAAAACATTCCTGTAACCTGTGCTTTTTTCAGCCGTCACCATTGCTTATTATCTAGAGAACTTACACAATATGTAAAAGTTAGAGGATGCCTTTTCTGGGATTTCAGCACAGACTATTAAACTTCAAGTCATATCCGGCCCTTCTGTGTGCAAATTTTGCCTGTTGGAGCATAACACATTCACAGAAAAAAAGTAAATGTTCTGGCCTCTATTCAGTAATTTGGCACCCTCACTTGGCTGCTTTCTCAGGCTGATGTCTTAGCATGCCTCAAGGACGCTCCAGACCTGCCTGTATGTATGATGTCCTATTAAATAAGGTGAAACCATGCAAAGGTAGTGCAGCAGATTGAGAGCGCAAAAACCTCAAAAGCATGTGCAAAGTGGACAATTGCCCAGGGCTCCTACCTTTCAGGGGCCACAAGCATGTTAACTTTCTTTCTAGCTCATTAAAAAAAAAAAACACTGCACTCTACTCCACTCTACTCTAAAACACTGTACTCGATGCCAATGCACTCTGAAAAAATGCTCTATGCCACTGCACTCTACTCTGCACCACAATACTTTAAGACACTGCTCTCTATGCCACTCTATACCACTGCACTCTATGATACTCTACTCTGCAACACTGCACTCTCTGCCTCTGAACTCTACTCTACTCTACTCTGCACTACTGCACTCGATACCAATGCACTCATTGCCACTATACTCGGCATTGCTGCATTCTATGCCACTCCACTCTCTGCAACTCTACGACACTGCACTCTTTGCCACTCTACTCTACGCCACTGCACTCTGCACCACTCTAATATATGCAACAGCATTCTACAGTGCTGCATTGTATGCCACAGAACTCTATGCCACTGCACTCAACACCACTGCACTCTATGTCACCATACTCTGCAATACCCTACATCAATGTACTCTATGCCAGTCCACTCTACCTTATGTCACTCCACGGCACTGTAGTATACTCTAATCTGCAGCACTCTACTCTATGGCACTGTTCTTTGTGCATTAGAAGTGAGGGACTTGGAGCACATGACGGTCCAGCATACATGCTCCAAACAACTAATTAAACTATGAATTGGTGTCCAGCTCCCAATGAAGAGAGCTGTCCACACAGGCCAAATGCATTTCAGCACTGGCCCGACGTGGAGTAGGGGCCCAGTGATGAGGAGGGGCCCAGTGATGAGGCATGGTACCTGTTCAGGTGTGTGGGGCCAATTGTTCCTGCAGAATGGAGCTCCCGGCAAGCCCTCTCTAGCTCATTTATGCGTATTTCTGTATCAACATCGTTATAGTATAATTCATATTGCTCAGTAACATAGGGATTGAATTAGCAGAAAATGAATAATAAAAAAACAAAGATATTCCACACTGGGTTCCCACAATATTTCTTGCCATGGATACACAAAATCCTTAAGATGGCACAGGGAAGAAGTCCGAAGAAGCTGAATAGTGAGAACAACTTGACTTTAGTGGCTAATTCTCTGCAGTATTTTCCGAAAATGAATAGAAACATTGCTTGTTCACAGATGCCTTCATTTAGGAGTGCTGACACCTCAGTATTATCCCAGCAGTTTGTATGAGACTCAATCCTTCTTCCGTCTTGGTGGTACACAGAAGTAACATTCAAACATCCAGCTTGCTTAATTTCAAAAGCATTGTATAATTTATTCAGCTGGTAATCCATCTGCTTACTTTATATTTTTAATGTAATAAACAACATTGGTTCCTTATTGTGCCGCCATAATAACTTACCTGTTCGCTTTTGGTCAACCTGGTTTTGTTATGAATTTCTGATGTTACTAAGTTGAAACCATGCTTCTCGGATAGGATTCTTAACAACAAAACCACAGTTCGACTCCCACACTTGCCAACTCTGTTGTACACTACTTGACTTGGAAAAGGGAGCACCTAGAGAAAAATACAAACATGTCTGTAAGGAAATAGTTTGCCACTGTGGTCTTATACCGATATTCAACATACATTTTCAATAATAATGGAAAACAGAAATATATTGGCTAACATCTATTAATAAGAGTATATCAGTAAAGAACAAGTCCGTGTTTTAAAAAAACATCAGACAGTGATGTATGAATAAAATGTCAACATACAATAAACCTTCCAAAGTTATAGCCTAGAAAGTAGATTTTCAAGCAGTGTTAAAGTAGTTTTTGCACAACACTTGCTCGAGTTGGCTGACCTGCCATTTGGCTATTCGTATTTTTCCCCTGAACATTCAGCCGAAATTTACTTCTTCAAACTAAGGGGCTGATTATGATGCGGCCCGTAAAGGCTCCGACCAACGGTCAGAGCCTTCAGGGCCTCATCATAATGGGCCACTTGGTTTACTTTCTGACCACCTAATTATGATCTAGGTGGGCATTCCGACTGGCTTCCGACAGGCTCCCATGAGGCACAGGGTCAGTGCTGATTTGCATATAGCCAGTGTCTAACCCAGGGTGGTGTGGAGCGCAAAAAAACGATGGATTTAGGCCCAGATCCTTGTACTGGGGTGAATGTATGACATTGTTCTACATTCTGTCCATCAACTGTGTTTTTTGCAATTTTCACCCCGACTGGGCTGGGTATGCTCAGACGTGAGTCCCAGGCTCTCCACACCACTGGAGTCAAGCTATCCAGGCTGATGAAGGCTGATAGCCAGAAACCGGTCCTTGGATGCTTGATTCCGGTCTGAGAAAGACATGGCTTGGTAGTTCGGACTGGACTGTTCCCATGAGGCACAGGGTCAGAGTTGATTTGCATATAGCCAGTGTCTAACCCAGGGTGGTGTGGAGTGCAAAAAAATGATGGATTTAGGCCCAGATCCTTGTACTGGAGTGAATGTATGACATTGTTCTACATTCTGTCCATCAACTGTGTTTTTTGCAATTTTCACCCCGAGTGGGCTGGGTATGCTCAGACGTGAGTCCCAGGCTCTCCACACCACTGGAGTCAAGCTATCCAGGCTGATGAAGGCTGATAGCCAGAAACTGGTCCTTGGATGCTTGATTCCGGTCTGGGAAAGACATGGCTCTGGTCCTTGGATGCTTGATTCCGGTCTGGGAAAGACATGGCTTGGTAGTTCGGACTGGACTGTTCCCATGAGGCACAGGGTCAGAGCTGATTTGCATATAGCCAGTGTCTAACCCAGGGTGGTGTGGAGCGCAAAAAAACGATGGATTTAGGCCCAGATCCTTGTACTGGGGTGAATGTATGACATTGTTCTACATTCTGTCCATCAACTGTGTTTTTTGCAATTCCGACAGGCTCCAGCAGCCCATCGGCCAGTCAGAAACCGGCAAGTAGTCTCAAGGGTGGGCCTTTCCACCCTTGAGATTACGATGCATGGTTTCCAGCAAGGTTTCCATGCTGGTCTGCCCGACTTGGAAACCATGTCTGATAGCGTGCTGGGGGACCACCAGCAGCGACCCCTTGTGCTTGTGAGCTCTAGTTGGGGGCACCCATGGTGCCCCATTGTTGATCCCTGCACACCGTGGCAGGCACCTTACAGGGGCAGGGATGAACTGTGCCTCCCATTTCCATATGCAAGCATGTATTACAGCCGGTTTAAGGCCGTAATGCATGCTCCCATAGGGAAATGCAGGAATGCGACCGAGCAGTGTTCGGTCGCATCATAATGAGGCAGTCAGGACTGCCGACCAGAGGTCGGTCAGTCCCAGGACAGATTCGGTGCCAGGCAGAATTAATCGAATTCAGCCCCTAAGAGACTACCACATTGAGAGCTTGGTTGCCATTCCACTAGGGCAACTGGGGGTAACTTGGTCTGCTAGACATAACCTTTGCATTAGGACACAGCTCTTCTCACTACATTTTCTGTCAGGATTGTATTGGTCTTTGTACTACAATGGCCAATGCTCACCTTGATGAAGGTACTGGAGTGCAATGCTCGTGTAAGGGGTCGTAGTGAGGAAATAATAATCATACATTTCAACTTCAACAATAACACATTATCATAATTCACATGATTGCAAACATCAAAATAGAGCACAATGAAGCAATGGCTCTCGGTTTTTCTTGCACTTGTCTGAAAACCAGGTTGGTCAAATGCAGAAATTCATTCTCTAATACTGGAAGAGCCAGCTGTACTAACACATGTTTTGGAGTAGTCTCCTACGACTTTGCAGCAGAACGTTTAAGGAGAAATATTTGGGTTCACTCTGAATCCTTTTTATGGTTAGGAATGAAAATAATCCTGTACGATGATTGGACTATCAAATGTGCGACCATAACCTCTTTAAATAGAGGTTCATGATGCTTAACCCAACATCAAAGATTTGGTGCCATTGATGACGTGGCTTGATTGTGAGGTCTACTATCATCAGCGAGAGTAAACTAACTTGCCATAGATGCCATACTTTAAAAAGATCCAGAATTGTCCTGTGCTATGGTGCTATGTAATAGATTTCCCTTATGCATAATCCATTGAGATTCATGTGATCAGAGTATTCTGGAGAGTTCCTATAGCCTTTCACCTTAACAGTTCAAAAGTCTTTTTGTTTTTTGTTTTAATAGTTTACATCAGATCCTTTCCTAGAATTTCACCACTTTATCTTGGGTAGATCACAGTGTGAATCAGCATTAATGGATGCATGTTTGCTTTTTTTTTTTTACATTGGCAATGATATGTTTTTTTCTGTCGCAGGCACCTCCGCTTAAACCCATGGATGGACTTTTATTATGTGAGGGAAGGGTGGATTCACATTCTGCAAGCAGCTAACCTTTCACAAAGATTACTGGAGGTTATTCACAAACTGCATTTTGTAGTAGTAGTACTACTCACTTACTTACATTTGCTATTTCCAATCCTATGGGCAGAACCCCTGACTCCATCGATCCTATGTTTCCTATGTGCAGATCACTGACAGATATGCAGAGATCCCTGCACACATGCATATATGTTTTTGTAGTAAATGTTAGATAAATAAGGTGGAGTGGCTGCACAATATATTATGAAATACAAGAGGTTTAGGGAGGAGCAGGGATGGGTTTAGGGAGGGGTAAGGCAGGGGTTAGGGAGGGAGATCAATGAGTTCATGGCAGATGCACAAGTTCAGTTCAGTTCAGTTCAGTTAGTTTTTATTTCGACAATTAAAAATCATCATAAAAATACATATTAACAATACATTGTGACAATACATTTAGCCCTAAAATATGATTAAATTACATTTCTGAACTTTACACTAGTATTTAAAAAAACAGTTAAATAAAATTAAGCACCAGCAGCAGGACATATAAATCACAGATAGGGGCAGACATGAGTTCCTATTCACAGTTGGATCAATTTCTTGTATTTCTGAGTCTAACAGCTACTTTTAAAAAACTTGAGATTGAACACAAGGTATACATATCATTAGCTTTCTGTAGGAATAGCAGGGCCGCTTTCGCATGACGTAATTTCTGTTTTCTAAGAATGTGGACCAGGAATCGGCGCCTAGGCAGTTGATAAAATGAACATAAAAGCACAAAATGAAGGGTGTCCTGCGGAGACCTATTGTCGCAGCCGCAGGCACCCTTCTGCTCAATCGTTGTAGTAAAACTAGAAGGATAGGCTAAAATATTAGGTAAAAGATTGAGCCTAAAACGACACATTAAAAATCTCGCCTGTTGGTTATGGATCAGGAACAAATACGGTTCCATGCCCACCCCATTGGCCACTAAACCATGTGCAATTACTGTCGTCTTGGCCTTTGCCGAATTTGCTCTGGTTGTTGCAAACTTTTCTAGAAGCAATTTCTTTATGGTCATTTTACAATTATTTGTAATTTGCGACAGGTCGTAAAAGACATGCGACTGGTCAATATTTATCAAGGTATTTTTAACATATTTTAACCAAGGGATTTGCATGGCATTGTCCCTTTGCAGACAGTCTTTGGTGATTTCCCTGCTCAATTCAGCCTCTGGGTTAGTCCATATTCTGATCCAGGCAGTGATTGGCCTAATCTTCACTTGATCCAAGATGTATTGGATCCCCAGTTCTGAGTGGGCAATATCAGCCGCAGTGGAAGGTGGAGTTTTCAGAATTCTACGAAGAAACTTATTTTCTTCAGTTTGCAGCTTTTCCGCATCCCTGAATCCCCACACCTCTGCACCATAAAGTGCCTTTGGCATTGTGACTGATCTGTACAGAGTCATTATTTGTTCAGGGCACCAACGTCCCAATCTGTGCGCAAAGCTTAAAATTGCCCCATTAGAAGACACCAGTTTAGAACAGTGTTCCTCCACCAACGGTTTAAAATGCATATCGCTGTTCAGCAGGAGACCCAAATAGGGGAAAGTATTAACTATTTCCAATGTGTGTATCCCTATTTTAAACACAGGCTTCTTAGCTGGTTTCTTGCCGGCCACCATAACAAAGGATTTTTTTAAATTTACAGACAGGTCCAGGTCGGCCATGAACTTCACAAAGCCATTTACCAGTTGTTGTAGACTGCTCGATGTCCGGGCCAGGAGGACCGCGTCATCCGCATATAGCAGTACTGGGATCTGACGCGATCCTACTCTCGGGCAATCCACGGCAAGGGAAGTGAGGTTGCTTTCAAGGCCATTGATATACAGTGAAAAGAGAAAAGGCGCAAGGATGCATCCTTGCCTTACGCCTCCTGAACAAGGGAAAGGCTCAGTTCGCCCCCCCTCTGTGCTGAAGCGCACCCTGGCCGTGGTGTTCCAATGGAGCTCTTTTAGGATGTTGATGAGCTCCACCTCCATTCCCATGTTGTACATCATGGCCCATAATTTGCTTCTATTAACATTGTCAAAAGCAGCAGCCAAATCCATGAACCCCATAAAAATCGTGCCACTGCTAGCTTTGGTGTATTTGGCCGTTAAGAGATACAGGTTCAAACACTGGTCACTAGTAGATCTGCTCATTCTAAAACCATACTGGGTATCCACTATGGTATGGCGTTCCTCCGTCCAGTCCATTAGTCGTTTCAAGATCACCCGCCCTAATAATTTCGCAGAGACATCGATTAAAGAAATCGTCCTATAACATTTGGGATCTTCTCTGCTTCCTTTCTTGAAAATCGGCACAATAAGTGCGGTGGACCAAGAACGTGGTAGGCCAGACCTAATAGCTGCATTAAGGACCATTGTTAAAATTGATGCCCAGAGATCTATATTGCTTCTATAAAGGTCTGGGGGTGTTCCATCAGGTCCTGGTGCTTTATTGGGGGTAAGACCTCGAATCGCCGTTTTTAACTCCTCCACAGTGAAAGTTACTTCTACACTCCTATCGCCCTCCCATTCACCCTCCTGCACGCTTGTCTTAGTGTTATTGTACAGGCCCTCAAAGTGCGTTACCCATTGGTCTGGGAGAATACTAGAGGTAATGGCTGGTGCTGTATTGTCAAGGAAGCATGGCCTATTCACAATTCTCCAGAATTCAGAGTAATCCCTGTTTTCGCCTGCCTCTCTTAAATCCGCCCAGACTTGCGCCTGCAGTGCTGCTTTCCTTTCCCTAACACTGGACTTATAAGTTTGCCTATAGTTGGCTACTAGTGCGGTGTTCCTTGGCTTGCATTTGAGGGCTTTTTTTAGATTCCTCAATGCTTTCGAACAGGTTGTGTCAAACCAACGTGGGTGATTCGTTGTTGTCTTGGCAGAAGCTTTCACTTCCAGGAGTTTATTTGCTAGTTTTGTTAGGGATTCAAACGCTGCTACTACCTCTAGGCCTTCTATTTGGGGGTTCAGGCATTCTTCTACGTATTTCCCCCCTTTTTGGATTAGGGCTCTGTAGAATTCCTGTGGGTTTATTTTTATCCATTTAAGACGCCTCCCCTGGTCTACAGGCTGCAGCCTGCCCTCCCTTTTGTTGATCTTTCTCCTGTGGCTCATGTAGCTTAGTTCTACCACTAGTGGGTTATGGTCACTAAAGGGGCTCCACTTTGTTATAACCTTTGTAATTCGGGATGTCGCGAAAGCTGATATTAATATGTAGTCGATTGTTGATGAACAACCTCTACCTTTGAATGTAGGGACATGCGTACCCCCCCTCTCCTGTACTACCATATCCATAGTGTGGGCTAGTGAGTAGGTATCTATTAATGTAGATAGTATTGTGCCTTCCTGAGTGTGCTCAAAATGCGGCCCCTTTTTTAGAGGGCAAGCATCCCAATCTGTTCGTGTAGTGGGAAGGTTTGGACAAAGGTGGCAATTAAAATCACCCATCAATAGTATAATTGGGCTCCCCCCCCCTTTCTCTGTTCGACCTCTTCCCTTAGTCTAACATTTAACTCCCGTACGGCAGCGTTCTCCCCTTGTATGGGCCCTGGGTTATAGATGTTAAAAAGTTCTAGTTTCTGTCCTCTGCTTTGGAGTGTTACTGCCTGAAGGGTGTGCGACGTCCATAATGGCACTGACCATTTCCCTTCTATGGTTAGGTCAACGTAGATAGATAATCCTCCTCTCGCTCTCCCTGCTCTGCTTTCCTGTGCTGGGACTGCAAAGCACTTGTAACCCTCTATCTGGTACACTGCCGGGTTCAGCACCCATGTCTCTTGAAAGGCAAGTATATGATAGCCACAAAGTTCCTTCCTCCAATCTGGATTTTCAAATTTAGCGGCTAACCCTGCTATATTCCAGGAAGTAATATTTAACTTTCCCTCCTGGACTTCTTCTTCAATAGGGTCCTGAGGCAGTAGCCTAGGATCCATCATTTTCCTATTCCCTTCCCTGTTTTTACCTCTATCCCTAGGTGGGGAGCAATTTATCTCAATAGGTGGTGAATAATCTATCTCAATAGGTGAGGAGCATTCTGTCTCAGTAGGTTGGGAGCAATCTACAGCTTGCTTTCCTTTTCTCTTGCTTTGCTCCTTCGCTACGCACTCATTAGTCAGGACCCTGCTCCTCTTGACCAATTCAATCCTGGATGGTGGCGCTAGTCATTCATTGTTATCTAAGGTCTGCAAAGGGCCAAATCTATTAGTCCACTGAGGGGGGAGCTGGTGTGGGGAATACTGGGTAGTGAAATCATTATGCCTTACCCAATGGTCATCCACAATTTTTCCTCTGGTGCCCTGTTTAGGATTTAGTGGGTACGCTACAAGTTTTCTAGGATAAAAATAGCCTAATGGCATTGTCCTAATTGTACTTGTAGCGTTTCTGTTTTGGTTGTCCAGTATGTATTGCACTAAGTTTGGATTTTTAAAATTTGCAATAATACAGTTCCCTTCTCTGTCTTTTCTTCTCCTACCCACCCAATTTACCCTTCTTACATGTAGGATTTCCCCCTGTTCATCCCCCTGCAGTGGTCTATGAATGTTTAACCAGTTGACAATCTTGCCTTTAAGTTCCAACTGTGATTCTCTCTGCCCTATTCTGAGTTCGGGAACCCCCGTGAATATGACTGCGTAGGGACTTGCTTCTGGCGGGAGGTTTACATATGGCAAGTGAGCTTGGTGTCTGTCATAATGATCAAAACCTAATTGGGGATCCAGCTGCTTAGGGATAGCAGATATTCCTGGGTTCGGGTGCCCCGCGTCTCCCTGTCCCGGATCTTTAGCATTGTCCCTACTTCCCTGTGGATTCCTTTTGCCTTCCTGACCCCTATTTACTGGTGGCGTTGGCTCGGCATGCACCTGAACAATGCTACAGTGTTCATTGCTCACACAATTGTTAGTTTGACGGGTTTGTTGGGGTGGGGCAGGGATTTCTAAGCTCACACCCCCTTGTTGATTAGCAGTTTGTACATCCTTGATCTTGCCCTGCTTCAGTATTTCATGTGCTATTTTGTCCAGTTTACTGGTCAGTGGTTTAATTTGGCTTATTATAAAGGATTCTAGATGCTTTTGGAGGTCTAACATTATCTCGTTCACCCATCCCGGAGGGATACAACGGCCTCTCGTTCCTGTTGTAGAGACCTCTTCCCTCCTAGCTCTTGGTTTTCCACTCCTTGCGGGTTTCTTCAGATTTTGTGTTTGTGGGTTTTTCCGCCCCCCTTTTCCAGTTCTCTTATTAGTTGTTACAACTTCCCCTACCTCCATCCTTGGTTCATCCTGTATCACTATCTGGGCGCATGGGGCATCATTGATGGAGTCATTCTGTGAATCATTAATAGTTAGCAAACTACCATTCCTATCCCCAGTCAGCGTGGGCGAGAGTGGCACAGTGGTTAGTGTCATAGATATGCGTCTTTCTGTGCGTTCTATCTCACCCGCCACCTTCTGCAGCATTAGATCTATAGCAGTTGGGGTATTTTTGTGGATTGCCGTAATACTACTCTCTGTACCTGGCTTTTTAGATCTCTGGGGTGTATCTGATTTGCTCTTAGTAGAGCGAGTTTTAGGTTTTGTGGCCATGATGTTTTTTTATATGGTATTCAGATGATCGTTTATCTTCTATCCCAGTGGTCTTAGTCAGTTTTCGTGTAGCCCTTTTAACCACCCTTGTGGGCTTTTATAGGCACAAATATATGGCAGCTGCTTTTTGTTGTCCCGCGTGTGTTAGTGTACAGAATCAGCGTACCTTATCGTGCTACCAAGATTGGTGGCCCGTCCCGTCCCTGGTCGTCCCCGGACGGCCACAGACGGCCCGCCCTTTGCCCGGGCTTAGCCCGGCGCTCCCGCGACGCGGGTGTGGAGCCTGATTTAAATGCGCCGCCTGGCGCGCAATTGAGGGCTCGGACTTCCAGTTTTGGGCCAAGGGCTGCTGGGCAAGGTAGTTTTTCAGCCCTCTCGCTCTCCCCTACTCGGCGGCTGCTGGTGACATGCAGCGGCGAGGGGAGAGCAGAACACCAGCAGCAGTCCTCCCTCGGGGCAACGAAGGTCACAAGGCAAAGGGTGAGGCGTCCGCAGGTCCGCTGGTGAAGTTAGGCAGATTGGTATGTCCCCCGCTCCACCGGTGTGGAGCCTGATTTAAATGCGCCGCCTGGCGCGCAATTGAGGGCTTGGACTTCCGGTTTTGGGCCAAGGGCTGCTGGGCAAGGTAGTTTTTCAGCCCTCTCGCTCTCCCCTACTCGGCGGCTGCTGGTGACATGCAGCGGCGAGGGGAGAGCGGAACACCAGCAGCAGTCCTCCCTCGGGGAAACGAAGGTCACAAGGCAAAGGGTGAGGCGTCCGCAGGTCCGCTGGTGAAGTTAGGCAGATTGGTATGTCCCCCGCTCCACCGGTGTGGAGCCTGATTTAAATGCGCCGCCTGGCGCTCAATTGAGGGCTTGGACTTCCGGTTTTGGGCCAAGGGCTGCTGGGCAAGGTAGTTTTTCAGCCCTCTCGCTCTCCCCTACTCGGCGGCTGCTGGTGACATGCAGCGGCGAGAGGAGAGCGGAACACCAGCAGCAGTCCTCCCTCGGGGAAACAAAGGTCACAAGGCAAAGGGTGAGGCGTCCGCAGGTCCGCTGGTGAAGTTAGGCAGATTGGTATGTTCTAGCTCAGTAAATTATAACTTATGAAATTCAGTGGATATTTGTTTTTAAGCATCAGATTTTATCTCATTTTAAAACCTAACTATAACATCACTTTAACATTTGTATATCAATTAATTTCTGGAGTTTTTGAACATATTCAACGCTGAACATACGCCCAACCCTCTCAAGCAATCTGCATCCAATACCCACACTGCACACAATTGCAGCTAAATGAAGCCGGAAGCAGCCCACAAGGCCTGACCTCCAATCAGTCTCTGCACCCAACTGCCCTGCAGCCTTCTAATCCCCCACTGCTCATAGCCCTTTTCTGTGTACAGTGGGGCTGGGACATAGAGCTTGGCCTCTGGCTTGCTCTGCACCCAATCCCACCACCTGCTTTCAGCCAAACCACAACTGCACACATTCTTTGGCTGTGACTACAGGGGTTTGCCACAGACCCTAACTTCTTGCCAGTCCATGCATCCAATCCTCACTGGCAACCAACTCCCAGCAGATGCCCAACCTTCATGAAGATGGCCTACCACGTCCTGCATGCAGACTTTAGCAACAATGTAGGCGGCCAACCCTTGTGTGCATACCCTGTGGCGTACAGACTAGCAGTTGCCTGCAGGGTCTGTTCACAGATTGGACCCTTGAATGAGTTGCTGCGCTGGGTACTCCAGTATCAGACCATGACATTTGTTTTTCAATGTAACTTAATGGATGGGAGTGTCTTTGGGGCTCCTGCATGGTCCGAGGATCAGAGTGTGACTACCCTGCCCCCTTCTGGGCTTTCTCAATTTTTTTCAGGACTCGAGGACTTGGTCCTCAAGTCCTGCAAGATTTGGTTTACAGTTGCGGCCAGCCAATCTGATCGCTCAATACTGCGATATTGGAACCCGCTACTGCGATACCAAAATGAGTGAGGAATCGAAAAAGCTCCTGTCTAGTCAGAAGGCTCTCTTTTCAGCATTGTGGGACTTCCTTCTATAGATGTAACTTTTTCCAACAGTTGACACCTTATTGCCCAAGCCCCTTTTTAAACTCTAATTTCTGAAAAACGGCTCAACATATGTACACCAGATCACAAAAAGACTGCTTTCCTATTAATTTTGAAGCCTTTTGCTAGCTTTGGTGTAATTCCCTTCAGTTGTTTTGTTTTGTCATAGACAGAAGATTTTCCTATGAGAAGTAACATAGGAAATCAATTTTTGGGAACTCCCTCTTTTCCTTGGTTCCTCCTGATGGCAAAGATCTCCTTATGGCAAAGAATGTGGAAAAGTAAAGGATTTTATTAAAACTGAAAATAAATTGTAAAACAATTGTTATATTAAATAATGATATAAATTAATGTTACATAGGTATTTTAAATTCAGAACTAAAAAAAAAACTAAAACACTATTAACTTAATCTAGAACTAAATATTTAAGTAGTTTAGCTATGTTAAATTACATTATTTATTTAAGATTCCCACCTTAAGCAAAATGTTTATATTTATCTATTGTGTTAAAAATTGCAAACATCTATGTGAAGAAATATTTTAAATAATGTCATTATTTTCTTTATAAAATAAAGGTATAATAATTTTTTATGAAAATGCTATTAAAATTTCTTATCATAAAATATTAGTTTTCATTACATTATATTTACTTTTTAACATGAAATTATTTATATATATATATTTTTTTTTTTTCTTCAAAATTTAAAAAAAATAATTTCATTTATTATTGTTTCATATTGGTTTCAATTTTAAGTCCCTGCTGTCATTATTTTCTATGGGAGAGTGTCACAGTATCAGTTGTTGGCCGTGTGTGGTACTGGACTTATTACTGCCCCTTTTTGGCAGTAGTAACTTACACTCATAAATTTGGCTCCATCCCCTGTTTTGGGGTGGAGACATGTAAGGCGACATTTTTGAGTAACTTTACGTTCATAAATGCTAAATAGCCAAAGTAGTAAAGTTACTAAAATCTGTAAGAGTAAACTTTCAACAGTAACTTACAAGTGTAAGTTACCTTTGTAAATAGCATCTTGAAGATGCGAAGCAGCCACTGAGGGAGCAAATTGAGTGTTCCAACTCCTTTGCAAACAGATGATCTCAAATTGAAACAAACACAAATAAACTTCAAGGGTATCTATGTGTTTTTAAAGGCAGCAATGTTCTATGATAAAAATGAAATTTTAGTAGAGGTTACCAAGGTGAACCAATTTATCAGTCACACATAAGTTAGCAAATGCATCAATGTCTCCTGATTTTTAAACTCCAATGATCCATCCAGTCCTCTGATGCAAAGTTATCATCAAGCTGGTCTTGCTCTATGTAATGCCAGCATACTAATGCTTTAGCAGTGGACTTTGAAGTTTTATGAAAATGTACATTAAAATATTCTTCTGTTTCATTGTTCAAAGAGTCAAGTTTGAAGGCGGCAGCTAAAAGTGCATTGCATCCATCTTCATCTTTGTTAACAGTCCTTCTTGACTGAAATAAAAACATTCAGACTATCTTCTCTATTTAATTTATTTGCAATGGTCATTATTTGGGTCAAAGTTATATTAAAGAAATTAATTAATGTTTAAGTCTTCTATTCAGTAATATAGCATGGATGCTATGAGTTCTAAAAAAGTAAAAGCAATGCCCCCATGCCCTTTCTGTGTTGTAAATGATAGTCATAGTTGAATTGGAATGACCCCCTAAACTTCAGGCACTAGTGTAATCACACCAGCTTCACTAATGATAGCTATGCACCTAATTCTTGTTACTATTTTTGTTCCACTTCCAGAGCTATTTCACAAATATCCCCATATTACCTGGTTTGTTTATTTATTGAAAAATATTGCTCATAATACCTTTATATTCTATATGAAATATTCCCAGGACATGCCTGAATGGCCTGACTATAAAACATATATGTTGGAGTGCGCTTCATGACGGATTATTTACATAATATGAATTATATTCCACTTTTTAAAAAAGAGCCTTGGTTGCCTTTGCCTGTGACCCAGACTTAGCATGTTTGACTAGAAAATCTTTGGAGCGTATGCAGCTTGTTACCTTGTTCGTGGCATGGGGACCATCTCTATGAGAGCTGACTGTCATTTGTTAGGCAACTATGATATTGATTAATTTGACTTTACCTAGAGTGTAGGGAGCTCCAGGAACAGAACAGGACATGGGAAATTGGGAACTCTTTTTTATAAAAAATACTGTACAATCATTTATGTGTCATCCAATATCCTCATACTTCCACCTTTAAATAAATAATGTGACATTTTTTGCAGTGTTTCATCTATTCTAAAATCATTAATCAAAGAAGTAAACAACCTCTTCTTGACTGTATTTTAGTTTCCGGATCACTGACATAACCTCGACAGACCGAATATCGAGTGGACAAAATATCGATGACAAATTATCGACAACAAAATTATCGATTGCCTATACTTAAACAACAAACCACAAAAATATCGAAACCACAATATCGACTAAAAAAAACAACGACTACAACAATATCGACTAACAACAATATCGACTTCTAAAACATCGATAATCACATATTTAAATGAAAACCAGTCAAAATATCAAATACAAAAATATAGATAGCAAATTGATCGATTTTTTAAAATATCGACATTACTATTTCCTTGAATAAATCACTTTATTATTTAAAATTGAGTCATACTAATCATAATTATTCAAATATTGTTTATATAAATTTATAAAATATATTATATATTTTCCTAACATTTATAACACACAATAAATACAAACATACATTTTATAATACATAAACAATGTTTTGAACGACTAAACATTTCTTACTGCAAATTATATATATTTCTCCACTTTACAAAAATAAAAATAACATTACCTATACTAAATAAGGCCTTACACATTACAAAAACGTTAATTGGCGTCACCCATATAAGGAAAGCAATTAGCATAACAGATAAAAAAATTCAAATCCACAAATAAAAACAGACTATCAATTTAAACAACCAATCCTATTTCTGAAACAATTAGACTAATACTATATAAACAAGATTACAACAAACTAAAAATGCAGGCTACATCTCCTAACTAAAGGAAGACGAAACTCTGCAGGATTTCTGAAAGAAAACTGATTGACTGCAACATAAAGACAGCTACACCTATCTAAAGTAAGTACTACTACATTATTAGCCATCCAAAATGTAACTCTCAAACCTCACACCTATGTTTAAAAGCCAAATACCTAAAATATGTTTGTTTTTTTACTACTTATCCTACAGACAAAAAGAAAATACAGAAGCCCTACACAACACCTGGACATCAAAAGTTTAATATAAATAAGTAAGTATATAATTGAAATGTAAATTAGACATTTAATAGATAGGTAACTAAATAGAAAGTAGCTAAAACACCTCTATCACAATATCATAAATAGTAATAAAATATTTGTACACATTTTCTCTACTTCCACAGGTACAAAAGATATACACAGAAAATAACAGTTTAAAGAACATCAACACCTGAAAAGAACTACTTGAATTCATCAAAAGAATTACAGGTAAATTAAAAATGTATTAAACTGTATTATTAGAATACAACATTATTTTTTCTAAAATTGTAATGACATTCTCTTTTAATTACCTCCTAGAAATACAATACTATCATGACTGAAGGAGCTAAATTCATTTATTCACAAAAAGGGAAAATGCTTCTTTGTTACATGGGATATGTCTACACTCAAGAGAAACAAAAAGATTTGAAAGTGTTTTGGAAGTGTACGAAATATTATGCCAACAAATGTTATGGTAGAGCTATAATTCAGGAAACTACTGTTACTTATACTAAAGAACATAATCACCCACCCAATGTAACAGAAATAGAGATTAGACAAATGCTAGATTCCCTTAAAGAAGCTAGTACTAGAACAGATCAACCAACAACTGCTATTCTGAAACACCATTTAAGTGTACTTCCCCAACATGCTTCTAGCCAATTACCATCTATCGAATCCCTTAAAAGAACTGTAGCTAGACAAAAAAGAGCAACATGCACTACTCCTCCCACACCAAAAACTTTTGAAGAAGTGCAAATTCCCCCTGAACTCTCTGTAACTCACAATAAAGATAATTTTATACTCTATGACAACAAATCTAAAGATAAAAGAATTATAGTGTTTGCCACAGCAAACAACATGACTAAACTTACCCAATGCCAAACTTGGATGATGGACGGTACTTTTTCTGTATGCCCCAAACCTTTTTATCAATTATACACCATCCATGGTCATTTCCAAAATGCAAATATTCCATTCCTTTATGCCCTTCTACCAAACAAACAGCAAGCTACCTATCAAGAAATACTAACTGAAGTCATTCAACATACTAACAACTATTTTCCACAAAAAATTATCATTGACTTTGAAAAAGCAATGATAAACAGCATCCTTAAAACATACCCACACACAGCAATACAAGGTTGTTATTACCATTTTAATCAATGTATCTGGCGACATCTACAAAAATCAACCTTGAGTATCCAATACGCCACTGATAGCACATTTGCTTATCAAATAAAAAAACTCATCGCCCTAGCCTATGTTCCACTAACAGATGTAACTGAGCACTATAACTTATTAATAGACAGCCCCTACTATAAAAGAAACGAAGAAAGACTAAGCCCTATGCTTGACTACTTCGAAGACACATGGGTAGGAAGGCTACACAGATCAGGCCATAGAAGACAACCCAAATACCAAATAGCTTGGTGGAATGTCTACCTTAGCACACTAAATAAGGAAGCTAAAACAAACAATTCAGTTGAAGGATGGCACAATGCCTTCCAAGCAACTACAGGCCGAGGATCGCCTACCCTTCACAAATTAATACAATCCTTACAAAAAGAACAGAGTTACCAGGAGCTCCGAATGGAGCAATCAGTAACTTTAACTAAACTCACCAAAGAAAGTAAAAAAATGTATAACACACTCCAAAGTCAAGTTACCCTCTATCCAACTAGCAAAGGACTAGAATATCTATCAATGATTGCCAAACTATTCTTTAAAACATTACATAACTATACACATTAAATTAAGCATTTTTTTTCTAAAATCCTTGATTTTAACATGTAACAATTTGCAATTAAATTATCAAATACATAATATTAACATATATAAAATGTATTTAGATAATGTATTTACAAAATGTTACATACAACGTAATTAAAGCAAAATTTAAAACAGTTTACCCACCCATAAAATGATTAGAAAATACTTACATTTCTGTTGCAGCTTCAAACGTAATCCAATTCCAAACAATCCATACGACACCATTGCAAAAACCCATACAATCCATGGAAGCCCAAACAAAAATGCTAAAATACAAGCAAATCCATAGCGACTCCTTTCCAATGTAATAGACACGAGATACGATAGAAAACCCGAAAAAAATAATGATGAAAAAAAAAAAAAAAACGCTCCAGGATAACTTGAAATCCCTAAAAATTGTGTTAAAAAATACGAGTATATAATACTCATCACACAACTCTGATCGAAAAAGAAGGACCTCCTCAAAAACAGTAAAACGCGACGATAACCTGGAAAAAATAAAATACATACCCACCCACACAAAAACACCCATACATATATAAATACACATATTTGTACACCAAACATATTCTTAGTAACATTTAAACATATTACCTCACCTCACACACCTACAACAAAAACACGGTAAAAATCAAATATCGTACACTCTACCTAACACCGAACACACAATCTTCTCTTAATAACCCTATCTACATAAACCTAAACACACCACACATACACTAACAATAACTTCATTAACTTGTAAAATACAATTAAAACAAACTTACCCTCTCTAACGCGAAGCAGCATCCAACCGCGATCTGTTGAAGCACCAAATAAGCCTTTGTAACATTACGCGGTTAAAAAGTAGTCCCTGTATACAGCAAAATCCTCTTTAATTTCTATATTCCAAAACTTAAAAAAATACACTGAGTATTATATTAAGTGTAAATAATTATTTAATTAGTAGAAAATTATTTCTTAAATATACATTCCTTTCAAATAATTATTCAACTGTTATATGATACTTGAAATAATATTTGATGATTTATATATACATTTTGAAAATAATCTATATGTAAAAAAAATTGCATCCATAACTTTGTTACAAATAATTTGTTTATAAAAATAGCAAATATTAGTTGAAACATTATGTATGTATATAAAAATGTCTTTTTTTGTTTATGTAAAAATTAATATTATAAATATTTTCAATATTCATAATATTAATTTGAAAAATATATGATTTCTTTGTAAAAAAAACAAAAATGTAACTGTTATAAAAGAAATGTACATATGTATCTATGACAATATATTCAATGTGTATGTGAATAAAATAATTGTTATTAAATGAAAAGTACATATTACCAATTTGTTTCTTTACCTATTTAAATTACAATATATGTTAATAAACATAAAATAATGTTAATATCATTTATGTGTGAAAAACATATATATGCACTATTTTTTGGGATAATAAAAACTGTTTAGTTAAAAATTCCAATTGAAATAAAAAATAAATCTCTACTTACAATTTACTTATTAAATGTTAATAAACTGTTTTTCATTTATTGCATTTAATCCTGTGTATGTTTCCTTCTTTATTATTGTATATAAATATAAATTGCATATGAAATATTCTATATAAAAATGCATTTTAAAATTTAATCTTTGTAAAAGTGTATTAATCTTTTAAGTACTACAATAACAATAATTATATAAAAAGGCGGGGAAACAAAGCGACCGCAGGCTAGGTGCGGTTCGCTCGCTCGTCAGGACCTGTAAAACCTTCAGTACCTCAGAAGACGGAAACGCCGTGTCAGGAGAAATTAATGTGGCGGATTCGTTGCGCGGGGCATAAATAAATATTACCTCGGCTTTGCAACTCTTGGACTGCAGGATTGTGTCGGATGCGGCGAACACCCTGTCGGAGTATTCCCGCCTCTCCCTTCCACTGGAGGCGGGCTGCTGTAGAGCTTAGGCGCGGTCGCACGGCTGTAGCGAGGTGGACCCACACAGCAGCGGCGACCGGCGGTCAGACCGGCTGGAAAAACGGGGAAGCAGAGAGAGCAGCGTCAGGGGCACCAGGAGTCTGCCCATTCACACTGGAGTCGGCGAAGTTTGGAGGGGTGGCGGAGGACGGAACACTGGCTGCAGGAATAGGAACAGGAATACAGTCTGCACAGATTGAGGAGACAGAGAGGTTTTGTTCACCTACTAACCAACTCGAGTCAAGTAAGCCTTATAATTTATTTTGTGAGGTGTCTGGGGAAGTGCATACCAAAAAGGTGTTGGAGAGCCAGACTAGGATTACCAGGAGTAAAACGAGAGGGAGAGGTGGAGGTAAGGAGTTTGGATTGCAGAGGGGACTACATCTCCCAGAGTGCACTGCAGTGGGTGAAAAAAAAAACCAGCAAAAAAGAGAGCACCAGAAGGTGGTAGAGACAGGGCTACTACATTTAAACAGCCTAAACAATCTAAACAGCAGAAAAACAAGAATAAGAGCAATAATCCTAAAGCCCTGGGGGAAATAGCTCCATCCTTGCGCGCATATTTTAAGGCTCTCCCACAGGTGTTACAACTTACACACGATATGGCAGATGCTCTGGAAGACCAACAGCTTAAGATACCCGGGCCAGCTGAACTCATTGATCACACCTCACATATTAATCAAGGGGGGCTGTCTTTGCGAGTTGGCATAATTGAAGATCCTACTGCGTTGAGAGAGGGAGGTGTAAATGATCTCCTTTCAGTGGATGTACCAAACTCCTCAGTAGAATTATCCACTGCTAACGGAGCAGAAAATCATGGAATTGTCAAGCTAACGGGCACAATGGAGCAAGATGGCTCAACTAAAACTAAAGTGGGCAAGAGCAAGAAGGTTGCTTCTCAAAATTTTGACTCCGAGATTGGAAGCGCACTTGAAGCAATAGTTTCCTCAATCACAGAAATGAGAGAGGGAATAAGACAGGATTTTACAATATCCAAGACAAATCAAGCTGAGATCAGAGACACTTGTGAAGAGCTTGGGCAGAAACTTGAAGGTCTCTGCGAGAGAACGGAGGCACTTGAAAGTTCAGTGGGCAACCTGACTATAAGCTTAGAGTCAGCAAGGTCAAAAATTAATAGCTTGCAGAAGGATGGAGACGAGATGAGAGGAAGGATCGAGACATTAGAAAACTATTCGAGACGTAACAACATCCGACTCCTTAAGATTCCGGAAGGAAAAGAAGGCGAGGACCTTAAGAAATTCACTGTGCATCTTATAAAGGATACATTGAATCTGGAAGAGTCAATTGAGGATCTGGAGAAGGACATCCAGCGAATCCACAGAGATCCCTTTCGTCTGAATCCTGCTAGGGCTAAGCCACGGAAAGTTTTGGTTAATTTTCTAACGTATACCCTCAAAGAGAAAATCCTAAATTTAGCCTTAAAAGCTGGCACTATAAAGGGTCCAGATTTTGTATATGAAATCAGATCAGACCTCTCTAAGACTACTCTGGAGAGGCAGTGGGAGTTGGGGCAGCGTATGGCTAAATTCAGATCGCTTGGGGCAACGGTCCAGATGAGATTTCCGGCTTTTCTTAAGATCATGTATAACAATAAAATGCACAATGTTCGCTCTATTCAGGATGCCGATGAATTATACGAATCAATTAGAGTGCATGCCCAAAGCCAAGCTCAAATGCATAAAGCAAATTAAGGAAAAATGTGAGCAAGTATAGGAAAAGCCCACAATACTAAAAAAAAAAAAAAAGAAATACTAAAATACTAAAAAGGAAAAAAAAAAGAAAAGAAACAAAAAACGGTAAAAAAAAAGTAGGAAAAAAAATAAATAAATAAATTTAAAAAAAAATATATATATATACATACACTACACAAATATAAAAATATAAAAATTAGAATAGGATTCAGCACAATTATATGTATATTCACACTACTAAGTTCCCAAACATTAGAACTAAAATGATAAACTAGATCAAGAATAATCACAGAATATATATAATTATATAGACACACACACTCATTTATAGTTGACACGGTGATGGCATAGTTTCTTTTTTTTTTTATTTTTTTTTTACGAATAGTGGTAGAGGGAAGAAGGACAGGTTTTTGACGGGTGGTGAAAGGCTCAACACCGAGCCAGAATAAGTAAGGGGGGGTTTCCCAGGGGGAGGGAAGGGAGGGGGGGCAAGAAAATAAAAAACCCTCATTTGCTGAACCAATGTGAACATCTAAAAACCAACCGTTTATTACAGCTAATAACCAATAATTTAAGTGTAGCCAAATATCATTTCTATAAACTATGGCAAATTTAATTTTCATGTCATGGAATGTTAACGGTCTAAGAGTGCAAGGTAGAAGAAATAGGATTCTACAATATCTTAGAGATTCTCTAGCACAGATTATTGTATTGCAGGAGACGCACCTTCTCAAATCTGAGGCATACGCTATACTAAAGAAACACAGATGGATAGACACATTTTGCTCTACTGACCATAATGCGAACGTAAGAGGAATTATTTTTATCTTAAAAAAATCAGCAAAAGCACAAATCCTAGAGTTAAAAGAAGATAAAACAGGGAGATGGCTGATGGTCAAAGTATCTTTTGAGGGTCAGAACAGAACATTGGTGGGGTACTACGGACCAAATTCAGATGATTCATCACACTTGGATGCCGTTAGAAACCAATTAATATCCACCCAGGATCCAATAATTTGGATGGGGGACTTTAACATCGTACTTGATCTTAATTTAGATAAGTCAAATAAATCGAGAGTTCCCAGTATGGTAAGATCAAGGGAGACTCTTAAATCTATTATGAAACATTTAGGGTTAGCAGATCTCTGGAGAGAAAAGGTGGGCAATATGCCAGGAATATCTTTTAGAAATAGTCGATTTAAACATAAATCTAGAATAGACTATGTTTTTTTCAGCTATTATCTGAAGGACACCTTGATTGCTATAAAGTATCTTCCATCACATTTATCAGACCATTCAGCGATAGTATTTACTTTAAAAAGAGACAATGTGGTCAAACATCACTCTTGGTCTTTTGACCGTACTATCTTGTTAGAGCAGGAAGAGGTCAAGTTTCTATCAGATGCAACTATAGCCTTTTTTAGTATCAACAAATTTTCTGCTACCCAGACAATAGTCTGGGAAACATTTAAGGCCTTTTTAAGGGGGCAGATTATTAATAGAGCTTCTTATAGGAGAAGGGTATACAACGAAAAAATAAGCAAAATAGAAGATAATATGAAATATTTGGAATCAAGGCTGGACCCGACAATATCTTCTCCAGATCAAGAGAAGTTGGCTGACCTGAAAAACCAGTTAGAAAATATTTTGCAAGAAAGAGTAAATAAAAGGTGGGAAGTGAGCAAATCTTCTAATTTTGAGTATGGTGAAGCTGCAGGAAAAATTTTGGCGTGGAAAATTAAAAGTGAGAAAGCCCAAAATTATATAAGAGAAATTAAGGTGGCCGGGGAGCTAGAGATTAGATCCACCAACCAAGATATCGGAAGGGCATTTTACGAGTTTTTTTAGGAGATCTATAAAGAAGATTTACCAAATGATCAATATAAAAGAGATAGCAGGTTAGACTCCATTACACTACCAATCCTAACATTAAATCAAAAAACATTGTTAGAAAAAGAGATTTCGGAGGAAGAAATCATTAAAGCAATTCGTCATTCCAAAAAGGGGAAAGCAGCAGGACCGGATGGTCTGCCAGGAGAAATATATAGATCCCTAGAAATGATTATGGTTCCAGAACTTATGACTCTCTTTAATGGAATTTTATTAAACGGTGATATACCACCTAAATCTTGGGGAGAAGCCGTGATAGTACTTATTCCAAAACCAGGGAAACCCCTATCAGAATGTGGTTCATATCGACCTATATCACTTCTTAATAGTGACTATAAAATTTTCACAAATATCATGTCCACTAGATTAGCCAGCATTATCGGAAGTATTATACACCCTGATCAAAAAGGATTCATGAAAGGTAGACAGTTGGCAGAGTTAATTCATGAACTCGTGGGGGCTATTGATATAGCAAATACCACCTTGTTACCCCTAGCTACTCTGACATTAGATGCGACCAAAGCATTTGACAGAGTCAACTGGTTATATCTTAATGAGGTACTACAAAAATTTAATTGTGGAGAAATTTTTTGTAGAACAATCAAATTACTCTATAATAACCCTTCTGCTAGGATAATGGTTAATGGGGGCCTGACAGAGGCTTTTAACATAACTAGGGGCACAAGGCAGGGCTGCCCGCTTTCCCCACTCCTTTTTAATCTATATGTAGAACCATTTGCTCAAAGGCTCAGGACACACACTAATATACCATCCTTTCGTTACGGAGATTGGGAAAAGCGGGTAGCTTTATGTGCGGACGACATACTGATATGCACGTCGGACCCAGTTATGGCATTCCCAGCAATAATAACATGTGCAACAGAATTTGGACAAATATCGGGATATGACATAAACTCTAGCAAGACGGAAGTAATGGTTTGGAACCTCCCAAATATCATGTTAGGTAAAAATTTCGACAACTATGAGATATTTAGGAGTCAGAATAACACAAGACCTGGACAAAATAGCATCAAATAACTTGGAAAGAATACACCTGGAAAGTAAGAAACAGCTAAAATCCTGGTCCCATCTTCCACTCTCTGTATATGGTAGAGTGAATCTGGTCAAAATGTGCATCCTCCCCAAGTTTATTTTCATTTTCAATACAATTCCACTGGCATTTGAGCTGAAACAACTGGAAAAGTCACAAAGAGAAATCAATTCTTTCATTTGGAATTATAAAACAACACGAATTTCGTGGAAGAAACTAAGAAGGAGAAGGGAGAAGGGGGGGCTTGCACTCCCAGATTTGGTCTACTATTCATGGGCTTTTCAAATGTCACATACGAGAATGTTATTGAAATCACCATCCAACCTAAGCTCTAACAGTTTGTATAAAGCAATAATATTGGCGGCAAACCTAACACCTGAGGGATTTATGTTTAAATTTGGCAACTACAAATTTTTCAAAAAAATTAAGTTAAAGATGGCACAATCATGGGCTAAAAATTGGTATCATATAAGAAAAAAAATGGGCCTGTCATATTATTCCAGCTATTCTCCAATTTGGGACTCACCGGGCTTACCAGAATTTTTGAAGGACAGGTTATCAATAATTATAAAACAAGCAGGGATCGCAAGATGGGGCCAACTGATTATAGACGGAGAATTGATACCCTGGAATCTACTACAAGAACTGGCAGGATTAGAAATTTCTAGATATAAATATATCCAACTAGATAGTTGGCTCAGATCTCAGAATAATACAGACCCTAATATCGGGAAAACTAATATACTTGAACAAATGCTGGTAGAGCGACCCAGTGGAGGTAAAGAAGTAGCTACTTGGTACTGGCAGATGTTGGAAGAAAATGATGGGGAATTCAAATCACCATACGAATTATGGGGGGAAGTGATTGACACTCAAGGTGATGAGAAATGGCAACAGTCTTGTGTCTTACTATACAAAATGGTAAAACCTGCATGGCTAAGACGCAACCACCTGTTCACAATTCACCGAGCTTATATTACACCACTAAGATTGTCTAAATTTCTTCCAAACAAAAAATGTAATAAGTGTAATATGGCTGAAGTTAACGACATACATATGTTTTTAGAGTGCCCAGATCTATCGGATTTCTGGGAACAGGTGAGGAATACGCTCAATTCAATTCTACAAACTTCCTTGTCAATCACTCTTTCACTTGTCATTTTTGGTATAGCAGATAATATCAGAGGAATAGAGAGGTCTTTCCTTTTTTATGCGATCTTATTGGCAAGAAGACAGATTTGTATTCAATGGATAGAACCCCCCCCCCTACATTCCCGGTGGTTGTCATCTCTATACGAAACTTCTAAAATGGACCTACAAAGAAATGCCAGTGAACGTAATTTGGCCTTTTGGGATCTTTTGGTTAGTTGGAAGTGAACCCGGGTTTTTTTTTTTTTTTTTTTTTCCCCGGGTCCAATGATTATGCCATTAATGCTCTTGGACCAAGGGTCAGCCTCGAATCGATCAGGTCCTACAGGTTGAAAAACCTAGATAGAGCCAAATAAACTCCTTCTCAGCTCTGGGTTACACATAATACCATCGGGTATTCCAAAATCTCGATGTTGAGATCAACAAGGAGGTTGGTTTGAACCCTTTTCGGGAAAAAGGGAAGGCAAATGAGGACAAAAATAAATAAATAACAATAATTATAATTAAAACAAAATGTTTCTATGTACTGTAAAAACTTTATTATAGTATCCTACCAATAATAATTTTTTATATAAAAAAAGTTTTCTTATTTCCACTGCACCAATTATAAACTTACAAAACCATACTACACATTAAAACCATACAAATTACAATTCCCATTTCACCAATTGTAAAGTCATGGAAGGTGCTGGACACTGAACCCATACTAATTACTAATTCCACTCCAATGGGTGCAACAGTAGGGAAAGTCAATACTTCATATATTAATAAATAAATAACAAAATATTATCAATATAATTTTGTTAACAAATGATTAACTATTTAATTTAACATAAGAATTAATATATCCAAATTACTAAATAACTATCGTTATTTCTATTACTTACCTATTAATACTAATTTACAACTAATTACCAATAAATATTTTGATAATAAAAAATTAAATGTAATTTTTTTTCTATTAAATACAATAAAATAAAAGATGTATGACGTTTGAGCACATACTTTTACAACGCATACCTTTACAACAAATTATTTACAACGCAAATAGCATTACAGCGCATTTATTTACAACAAATGTTTTTACAAAGCAAATACCTTTACAACGCATAGCATTACAACATAAGTATTTATAATTATATAATATATTATTTAATGTAAATTAATAGAAAATAATTTTATAAAATGAAATAAAATTTAATTAATTTAATGAAAATTTAAATTGACCTTATTTTTACCCTTTACCCCTCTACCCTAAAACCCCAAACTGACCCTGAACCCTAAAAACACCCCTTTACCCACAAACTGAAAACTGACCCTGAACCCAAAAAATACCCCTTTACCCACAAAATGAAAACTGACCCTGAACTCTAAAAATACCCCTTTACCCAAAAACTAAAAACTGACCCAGAACCCTAAAAATACCCCTTTACCCACAAAATGAAAACTGACCCTGAACCCTAAAAATACCCCTTTATCAAGAAACTGAAAACTGACCCTCAACCCTAAAAATACCCCTTTACCCACAAACTGAAAACTGACCCTGAACCCTAAAAATACCCCTTTACCCACAAAATGAAAACTGACCCTGAACTCTAAAAATACCCCTTTACCCAAAAACTAAAAATGTATCCATAACCCTAAAAATACCCCTTTACCCACAAACTGAAAACTGACCCAGAACACTAAAAATACCCCTTTAGCAAGAAACTGAAAACTGACCCTCAACCCTAAAAATACCCCTTTACCCACAAACTGAAAACTGACCCTCAACCCTAAAAATACCCCTTTAGCAAGAAACTGAAAACTGACCCTCAACCCAAAAAATACCCCTTTACCCACAAACTGAAAACTGACCTTGAACCCTAAAAATACCCCTTTACCCAAAAACTGAAAACTGACCCTGAACCCTAAAAATACCCCTTTACCCACAAACTGAAAACTGACCCTGAACCCTATAAATACCCCTTTACCCACAAACTAAAAACTGACCATGAACCCTAAAAATACCCCTTTAGCGAAAAACTTAAAACTGACCCTCACCCCTTAAAATACCCCTTTACCCACAAACTGAAAACTGACCCTGAACCATAAAAATACCCCTTTACCCACAAACTGAAAACTGACCCTGAACCCTAAAAATACCCCTTTACCCAAAAACAGAAAACTGACCCTGAACCCTAAAAATGCCCCTTTACCCACTAACTGAAAACTGACCCTGAACCCTAAAAATACCCCTTTACCCACAAACTGAAAACTGACCCTGAACTCTAAAAATACCCCTTTAGCCAACAATCCAAAGCTATAAGATTTTAAATATAATTATATACCTACCAACACTTACGTTGTAATGGTATGCGTAGTAAAAATACCTGCACACTAAAAACATTTGATCTAAATACATGCGTTGCTATGGTTTTAGCGTTGTAAAAGTTTAATTGTAAAGGTATTGAATTTTAAACGTTGTGTGCTAAACTTTGTATACCTTAAGTAAATATTATTATTTCCTTATTTATTATTATATTACTTCCCACTCTATTCCCATATAAACAGACAACCCACTACAGAAAAGTAAATAATTAATGTAACATAATTAGCTAATAATCAATTAGATAAAATAATTTACCAATTATATTTTAGTTCTTGAACAATAATTTTTAAATTAACATTAAATTAAATATTACTACCAATTAATAATTTTACATATTTAATTGATTATATTTAAATTACTTCCCACCCTATTCCCCTATAAACTCACAACCCCCTACATCACATACATTATTTAAAATAACATAATTAGCAATTACTCAATACAATTATATTAATTACCAATGTAAATTTATATAATTTCAATACATTATTTGATTGACAATAATTAAATTATTACTACAAATTAATAATTTAAGCTTTTGTAAATAATTATAATAAAAATACTTCCCACCCTATTCCCCTTTAAACCCACAACCCACTACATGACATAAAATTTATAAATTCACATAATTAGCTATTAATAAATTAAATTATTTACCAATTAAATTTTATATGATTTAATTATATGATTTAAGTAACAATTATTTTAATTTAACTACCAATTAAGGAAATTACATATTTAATTATTTAAAATTTAATTACTTCCCACCCTATTCCCCTATAAACCCACAACCCGCTACATGACATAAAATATTTACTTTTTCATTATTAGCAATTATTCAATTAAATTAAATTAATTACCAATTAAATTATATATAATTAACATATTTTAATTAATTTACAATTAATTTAATATGAATACCAATTAATTAATTTACATATTTAATTATTTATAATTAATTTACTTCCCACCCTATTCCCCTATAAACCCACAACCCGCTACATAACATAAATTGTTTGAATGAGCATAATTAGCAATTAATGTATTTAATTTAATTAATTACCAATTAAATATTATATATTTAAAACAAAATTTAATTAACAATTCATTAAATATTAATACCAATTAATAAATTTACATATTTAATTAATTATATTTCAAATACTTCCCACCCTATTCCCCTAAAAACCCACTACCCGCTCCTAGAAATTATTATAGTATTTGAATTATTTATTAAAATTATTAATTATTTTTTAAATTATTTCTATATAAATAAATAAACAAATAACATATATTTTAACAATAAATGTATTTATAAAACATAAAAACAGTGTACATTTAACTATTAGATATTATTTATATCCATATTATTTGTCGATATCATGACAGTCGATATCATGACTGTCGATAACACAACGTTCGATATTTTTTAACTACTAAAAATGCCGATATTTTTTACTAACGATATTACATACTCGATATTTTATCTATCGATATTTTTTAACATACATAACAATCGATAAAAAAAACTTCGATATTACTTACCTCGATATTAATGCCATTTCGATATTCTGGAGTCGATATTATGTCCATTTGAAATAAAAAAAATCGATATTTAGACTGCACACCTTAGTTTCCATCACATAATCAGCCAAATACCTTTCACAGTGTTATCACATTGCGATATTTCTACAGATCCACTTCTTTCTAATGTTGCCTTAATCCCATTTTACCAATCAGTGTTAGTGTTTCTAACCATTTCTAACATGTTCACAAATACTTTGCTATTTCAATACATTATGGTCTGTTGTTAAATTAAATGTCCAAGTATCTATCAAGGAAGTACCTGCAAGTACTCTACATTCTAGGAGAACTGTAGCATCAACCTCTTGTGCACATTCTTTATGTTGCATAGTTAACATGGAAGAAAACACCTCTTCTGATTTTCAACCACCATTAGCCGGATATGTGACTAAATACTTTAGCATATCTTCCTTTTCTGATCTCACCTAGAGAGAACTTTATCTATCTATCTGTCTAGGGAGAGCTACTGTCATCACACAACACACACATGCAGATTCATATACTGAAAGGGTCTTTGAGGCAGCCTTTTTCAGGCAATGGATACTGCGATTCAGCTAGTTTAGCCACAGTCTAGCAGATTTGTCCACCACGTTGGTATCAGCCGATGGCATCTCACAGATAGAAACACTCTAAAACCTATTTTCTCTCTTCATGTATGAACACACACATATACTGTCAATAATTGTTTCTTACCATGATGGCCTCTGCCCTTTATGATTTCTATCTACTGCCTTTGTTCCCATGCCCCTTTGTTAGTTGCTCCCCATTGCCCCCTCCTTTAAGAGTTCCCCCTTTCCCCCTTTCCCGCTCCCCCTTTCTTTTTATTCTGGTTTACTTGAGATACTTATTGTAAAGACAGATTTTTCCTTTTTCGTTTGCTAATTATCAAGGCACACATTCAACAACAGAACATACTCCAACCGGTATTGGAGACTATCACATGGTTTTCTCTATTTCCGGACCCGCTGTTACACGAACGCGCCGGAAAGAAATCCCTACAGGGAAGTGCGCCGTTGGACTGAATAGCCACGAGCATTCTAATACCTTTTGGACAGTATATACTACGGAAACACCCACAAGCGTTCCAACCAGCTATTGGTGGAGCCAAGAAAAAGGAACATATATAAATCTAAAACTGAGGAAGAAAGAGCGATGGTGATAGAAGACCATAAGTAGAAGATTCAGAACAGCTCCAGGCTAAGATTTGAATTTATTGAAAGAACAAAACCATGGAGTAAACCAGCTCAACACGCACAAGCATTCCAAGAGTGCAAAAACCACCTCGGAATATTAGAATGTGAAAATCTGGAAACAAGATCCTCACCGCTGTGCGAATGCACAGGTGATGCTGTACTAAGGAGGAGTAAATTGTTTTGGTCCTGAAGAAGGTGGTTGTAGACCGATTAAACCGCCGAAATGCGTCGACGCTTCATTATCAGTTAAATCAGGAAGGGTCAACATTAGTGAGGGCATTGGTCATCAAAGCCAGCCTAATGTTGTATCACAAAAATCTTGATTAATTTCTTAAAGACAGATTTAAGTGTCCTTTAGTTGTTCTTCTCCAAGATAACTGTATAGATTTCAAATTACGTATTGTATTGCTTTTTTATTGTTTATTTAATCTACATTCGGAGGAATGTGTTTTTAATGTGTTTTTTAATTTATAATAAAACAGCCAGCTTTTTATACAATTGTTTGTATTATTTACATTTTTTTCTTTGCAAATGTTTCACGAATGTATGTGATAGTCTCCAATACCGGTAAGAGTATGTTCTGATGTTGAATGTGTGCCTTGATAATTAGCAAACCAAAAGGGAAAAATCTGTCTTTACATTAAGTAACCTGGTGCTCCATTCCCTCTTGGTGAACATAGAGCCGCTCTCATTTGTTTGAGATTACTTGAGATAATACATCAGCAGTTAATACACAAATCCCCCTGCTCCTACCAGATTCCAGACCCAATCAAATATCTTCATGGAAGGCATGTGATACATGAAGAGAATAATGAACAAAAACTGAACAGCCCATTTATTACCCAAAGGTATGACCAACTGTATTTGTCTGACAAACTGCTGCTGTCTCTAATAGTGTGCATTGTTACTTGTTCTGATTTTAATCCATTTGTCCACTTTCTTTATTAATATGGCTGTTTTCTACCTTTTCAGACTCGGTCCTTCGATGTCTATATAGTATACCCAGCTTTGTGTGTCTCTATGCATGTTTCTTGCTCTGACATACTATAAATGGATTCTATTGAGACTTTGCTTGCCCAGAATCTCTTGCATTCATTGCACTTGTGGACTTAGCTTTTCATGCTCTTAGTTCAAAAGGTTTTAAATCAACATAGGTTTCAATGTGAATTTTCCAAAGCAGGTTGCACACAGCCAAACAACATAAATGCCTTTAAATGAATAGAGTTGAACAAGAAAAGATTCTCTATTAAGCATACATTTTTATATACATGTGGGACATCATAAACAATTTACAATAATTAGTTTTATTTGTGCATTAAACAATTTCATTTAAAACACATCCCAAATTTTCTCCAAGAGTTTCTGCCTGTGCATAAAGATTGGTCTTTTTATGTGCAGAGACTACACGCTCAGAAAGATACCGCTCATAAATCCCTTTTTGAATTTCAAAATATTGTAGACTCACACAAAAGTGTAAGTTTACATTAATGAATCAGGCCCAGAATCTTCTAATGGACACGCACACACACACACATAGACACTGTGAGGTCCATTAGGATGGCGGACGGACAAAGTGCATCCGCCATCCTGTCGGGGGCCGGTACCGTCTGCCACAAGGGCGGAGGAACCGGACCCCCAATTAGGATGCATCCGCCACAGTGGCGGGTGCATCCCGCATTTTTTACATTGCGGCGGACGGTGCTTGAAGCACCGGCCGCCGCAATGCAAAAAATGCACGTTGTACATTTCAATGCACAACATGACAGGCACCGCGCAGTGCCTGTCATGGGCCTTGCGCCGTGCCTTGCTTTTGGGCCCCCAAACCAAAGACCTTATGCCTTTCTGTGGCGGCATTGCCACCACGGAAAGGCATTCCTCATTGGCCATCCTAATATGGCTGGTGGTGTCTGATAGACACCGCCACCATATCAGGCCTTTTCCGCCGCGGTCGCAAGCCGACCACGGCGCAAAAGCGGCGGACGGTCTTCCCCTCCGCCACGGTCCCTCTCGCCATCGTAATATGGCAGAGGAAGAAAGGTGGTGGACGGGCAGGGGTGGCGGACGGATCGCCACCGCCTGCATGGCGGTGGCGATCCGTCCGCCATCATAATGTACCCCTGTGTTTGGATCAATTGGCCTTTCTTTTCTTTTCAGACATCTGTCTTAGATGACAAGTGTGCATAGTAGTCTGTGGAGGATAAAAGACCTGTCCTTTCACACCTCTCACTCAGATGACACGTGTGTGTGGTAAGGTGTGTGGAGAGAGACTGGCCTCTCCACTAAGACCTCTCTCTCAAATGACGAGTGTGCATAGCAGGGTGTGTGTATGGACTGGCTTCTCCTTTGAAACCTCTCTCTCCCAGATATGGATGTGTGTAGCTCGATGTGTGAATAGACTGGCCTCTCCATTGATACAGTAGTAGGGTGTGGGAAGAGAGACTTCCCTGACGGGTATGCATAGTAGTGAGTGGAAAGGGACTGCCCCTTCCTCTCAGACAGCTCTCTGAGATGACGGGTGTGCGTAGTAGTGCTGCTTGAATAAGAATTTACCTGGAAAAATCAAAAGACAACAGGTGCTTGGCAAAACAGGAACAGTTGGTTTAATTAAACACTTTAGCCGGGAGCATAGTTACAGAAGCCGGTCTAAGGACTGTCTCAAAGTATAATCAATCTGAACAGGGTTTTATACATTTCTTTGGGTGTCATAAAGTACTTCCAATGATACTTTTTTGGTAAAATAGTTTAGGCCTTGTCTGTGGAGTCATAAATAAGGTCCCTGATAACAAATAAAGGTGGACCTCGACCTTGCATGGACACAATGTGGGCCAGTGGGCAACGTGTCCAGATGTCTGGCATGAGGGGTGCATAATCACTGCATCTACTGTGTCTGCTGTGTCCTGATTGGCTGTGAGTTCCTTTCTTCATGTGGCATCTGACTTTATGGTGTTTTGGGAATGCACGCAGTCCTCTGGCTATGCCTGCTTTATTAGGGCCAATCTCCCTGGACCATTGTGGTGTTGCTACGTTTATCTAGGGGACTGACCTAAGGTTCCTGTTCGTGCATTAGCCTGCTGGCTCTGTGCCACCCCACCAGTGACCTATCAATCAGTAACTTCAAGCCTAGGTCGCAGAGCCTACCTGACCACGTATTTCTGAGTCGGTTTGATGGAGAGTTCATGATGGGCGAATTTGATAATAGTGATGTGATTTGGCTCGTATATGCAAATGTATCATTATAAACATTAGCATCGATTTTATAAATATTAACAGGTGTGAGTGGAGGGGAGAGCCCTCTCCTTCCAGACCTCTCTCTCAGATGATGTGCGTAGTAGGGAATGTGGAGAGAGACTGGCCTCTCCGCTGAGACCCCTCTCTTAAATCAAGGATGTGCATTGTAGGGTGTGTGAGAATGGACTGGCCTTTACAATCAGATATCTGTCTCAGATTACAGGTGTGCACAGTAGTGTGTGGTGAATGACAACCTGTCCTTTCAGACTTCTCTTTCAGATGACAGCTGTGTGCAGTAGTGTGTGGGGAAGAACGTGCCTGTCCTGTCAGATCTCTCTATCAGAAGACGGGTGTGCATAGTTTGGTGTGGACTTGCCTCCCCACTGACACCTCTCTCTCAGACGACAGGTGTGTGTACTAGTGAGTGGAGAAGGACTGTCCTCCCTGCTAAAACCCCTCTCTCTGAAAATAGGTATGCATAATAGGGTGTGGGAAGAGACTGTAATCTACTCATAACTCTTACCAAGCTGATGAGCATAAATAGTAGACTCTGATATGCACCATCTCCAGTAATACTCTTTCCAACAGTAGCAACTGTGCATACTACAGTGTATTCGAAGATCACCTACTCCCATCTACTTTTCCCGATCCCACTAGTCTTGCGAGATCATACATTTTTTTCCAAATAAAAAATTAACCTAATTATCACAGTGCTTATCTCTTACACACTTCCTCTCAAAAGCAAGGACCACAATATGCATTCCTAATAATAGAGTGAATTGAGAACTCATCTATGTCTTTTTACTATTCACAATCCTGCAAGAGTCCCATGAGATCAAAACAATTAGTTAAAAACAATATACATTTATTATCTTAACAGTAGTTATCCCTTAGGCACCTCCTCTCTAAACCTAGGTGGACAGCATACTTTTTTGATGTCTCCTTTATATCTTTTTTACCTCATTTCCACAACACCTCCAATTTTTCACAGTAAATTGTAATGATGGCCATTTCATTTCTAACATTCCAACAGCCAGCCAATCAGGTCTCGCGGGGGCCTCTCGCTCACACAAGAGCGTTAAGGCTCATGGAAAAAACAACCCTCTCGGCCAATCAACGGGCTCCATTTTTAATTTGCCGCTTTTGAGGAACACCCAAGGGACTCCCGGGAGAGCATCTGTCAAAATATGCAATTATTTTTGTCCCTTAATATCTCAAAAACTACTAAACGGATTTACACTAAATAACAAAAGGCATAATCTGCGGACCAAAAGCTAGTTTTCTGCTAAATATGGTGTAATTCCGTTAAGTGGTTCAGGCTGCAGCTGTGTCTAAAGAGTCTATGGGAATTAACATGTGAAACACACTTTTTTGACCACCACTTTTTCTGGCCCCTGCTTGGCAGATCACCCCAAACTTCCATGCACAACAAGACTCACTATGACACTGTTTTTGAGATGTATTTTGTGAAGATTGGCCAACGGCACCAAAGATATAGGCCAGTCAAAAAACGCTCTTCCTATGGAAACTAGGTCTTAACTATACTGGTAATCGCCAGTAGGTAATATGTATGTGTGTGTGTGTGTGTATATATATATATATATATATATATATATATATATATATATATATATATATATATATATATTACCTACTGGCGGTCGCCAGTAGGTATATATAGTTAGGATTTTTTCTCTATGGGATTTTTGAAAATTCTATGTCTAATAACTTTGGCGTTTGTGGACGGAATTGGCTGAAATTTTCAGGAAAATGGCACATTTTGTTTCTGAGCAGCCCTTGAAAATTTGGGGGGGGTTCGTCAAGGGGGGGCCGAGAAAAAAGGGGGGTCCCAAAACGTGTTTTTAACATTGAGTTTTCCATAGGGCGGTTGGCCTCACTTTTAGCTCGAAGGGCTGAATGGATTTGCACGAAACTTGGCAAAATTGTAGGGACTGGTAGCCCGATGTGCCTTTTGTAGGTCTCAATATATGTGCTTCAGTGGAGTTTGAGAAATTAACGTTCAAAAAAAGATATATATCTGTAACAGCGGACCGGGCAGCGCTCCAGTTCGCGTACTTTTCGCGCAACGGAGCTTTGTGAAGCGAAGCTGATTGGTTCTCCGGCGTCTGTAAACATTCCAAACAGTCCGTAGCGGCCGCCATCTTGTCTCTCGGTAGGATCGAGAGACAAGAGGAGGCCAAAGCGAAGGGGCAAATGACCATAAGGGGGCATAGTAGATCCTCGCTGACCCCCTAGGTTTGATGTGGAGGTTTTAAAAGGGCCCCGCGGGGCAAAAAAAATAAATAATAATAATAATCGAACGGCTGAATGGATTTGCACGAAACTTGGCAAAATATTAGGGACTGGTAGCCCGATGTGCCTTTGCTAGGTCTCAATATATGTGCTCCAGTGGATTTTGAGAAATTAACGTTCAAAAAAAGATATATATCTGTTACAGCGCTCCGCTTCGCGTACTTTTCGCGTTACGGAGCTTTGCGAAGCTGATTGGTTCTCCGGCGTCTGTCAACATTCCAAACAGTCCGTAGCGGCCGCCATCTTGTCTCTCGGTAGGATTGAGAGACAAGAGGAGGCGAAAGCGAAGGGGGAAATGACCATAAGGGGGCATAGTAGATCCTTCCTGACCTCTTAGGTTTGATGTACCATTTTGCCAAGTTTGGTGTAATTCCGTTCAGCCATTCAGGCTGTAGACGTATGTAAATGTCCTATGGAAAATTGCATGGGGAAAACACATTTGAAAGTGTTGAAATTTAGAACCAATTAAAATGTTACTTTGGTTTTGTATTTGTGTGTGATGAAAGTTAATTGGTTATGTATATATGTCAAATGAGAGGAAACCACAGCCATTTTGTGATACTACTGTCTGAGGTACATTTGTGAGGAATTTTTGGTGGTGAATTTCTGGTGTTTGATTTACACAGTACTAACACTTCTCCTACTTTTAAAAAGGTGAGTTGTTAATTTGTAAGGGGAACTATGTTGTACACTTGAAGATAATTTGAAAAATGTTTTCTGTTATTTATTTGCAGTCCTTCTGTTATACTAAATACTTGATCAAGTTAGTTTTATATTATGTATTACTAAAAACGATAAATGAAAGTGATTATTTTTTTCTGCAATTTACAGCAAGCAATTTCAAAATAAAATGGCTCACAATGAAGAGACCGTGGCAATTTCTTTTGAATTGTCCACTACATGATTGAAATTGAGAGCACCAATAATGAAATATTGTCACAAGGAGGAGATGACTTGTATGATTCCATTAGATTGATTGAAATGGACAGCACCAATAATGAAATATTGTCACAAGGAGATGACTTGAATGATTCCACTACATTGATTGAAATTGAGAGCACCAATAATGAAATATTGTCACAAGGAGGAGATGACTTGTATGATTCCATTAGATTGATTGAAATGGACAGCACCAATAATGAAATATTGTCACAAGGAGGAGATGACTTGAACGATTCCACTACATTGATTGAAATTGAGAGCACCAATAATGAAATATTGTCACGAGGAGATGACTTGAATGATTCCACTACATTGATTGAAATTGACAGCACCAATAATGAAATATTGTCACAAGGAGGAGATGACTTGAATGATTTTTTTGATCAATCTGTTGATGGCGAATTTATCGAATGTTTGGAGACCATAGAGTTACAAGAATCATCATTGCAGACTTTTCATGAGGAAATTGCTGATGAGGACATGTTACTAGTTCTTTCAAATTTAGAAAATTCTGAAGAATAAATTTATATTTAGAAATCAAAAATTGTTTGAGACATTATTCATTTTTATTTTTAATTTATGAGGTTGTAGCGAAGTGATTGTAGTATAAAATGAGACTTATAGTATAGAGTGCAACATTTTTATGTTACATGGTAAGTTTACTCATATTTACTTCCCTTCTGCCACTATATTATCTCCAATGTGTATTTGACATCTCTTCTTCATCTCCGGCCTCCTTTCTCTCACTGTGTGTCTCCGATGCATCTTATCGCTGCTATTTTGTGTAATTACAGAAGAGAGTAAAATAAAATAGTTCGGAACGTGAAAAGGGGGCAAAGTAGAGTACCCCTCACCCCCTAGGCCTTTTTAGGCGGTCCCAAAAGGATCAGTTTCTGCTTTCCTGAGAGATTATGGTATGAGTTCCATATACCACAATAATTTGCATTACAACATGCAAGATATCTATCTCCTATTACCAACTTTTGGAGATATTCGCGCTAAGCGCGAATATCTCCAAAAAGTAACACCTGCCCTGAGCAGTTCTTAGCCATGTTATCCAATGGGAGGTGGATAACATGGCTAAGAGCATTAGCTCGGTAATGCATGAATATCGCTGACTTTTTAGCGATATTCATGCATTGCGGCCGTTTATTATCGCATTTGCGATAAACCTTGATAATAGCAAGGTTTATCTTCGATAATTTCTGACGATGCTTAGCGGTAAAAAATTCGTTGGTAAGCATCGTTAGCGATAAATATCGCTTAACTTTGGTAATATGCACCAACGTCTGTTAACGTTCGATTCGAAGGAAATGAGGAAGTGTTGAAAAACATTGTCTGCGCCATCTTGCCTTTTTTGAAATGCCACACTTTTGTCGTGCACGGCAGCCATTTTAGATGCCTTGACCAGACCCACTCTCTGCACGCTGTCGATTCGTAGCATGGCTCCCCAGCCTCGCAAGCATCTTCCCCAGGCACTGGTCACCCCCGCTCTCTGTCTTATGCATCGGCAATAAACCTCCCCCCATCTGCGCTGCTCTTCCCTGAAAATCACACTCTGTGCCCGCCCGACACCTCCCTTTCGCCCTATTCACTACCGCACCCTCTGACACTCCTCTTCCTCTGTGTCCGATTGTCCAGGCTATCACCTAGCCCTGCAGATGTAGTTTATGGCCCCAGCTGTAAAGAATCACCCCTCTTCAAAGGAGTTATAGTAGATCAAGGCCCACACCCGATGAGATCCGTCACACCACACGTGTTCCTACTATCTGGAAACCATCCTGTATTGTGATTGGGGAGGGGACCGAGCCTGAAGCGGAAGATTCCAGGAATGACTCTTTGTACATCAAAGTTTTTACAATTATGTGTCACATTAAAAATATATAGCACTCCAACAAAGTAGTAGGAATATAAAACTTTAATAACATATAAATATATACAACAAAACAAAAACAGTAAAAACATTTAAACAACGAAGAGACCGTGGCAATTTCTTTTGAATTCCTGATGAGGACATGTTACTAGTTCTTTCAAATTATGAAAATTCAGAAGATGTGGCCTGGGGGTGGGTCGTCAGTAGCAGTCTGTTGTGCGAATAGTTCCAAGGCAGCAGAACGCGCTGAAATCTAGATGGCACGAAAGTGATGTCTAGTAAGTTGCCGCGCAGCAAATAACGGCGTGGGGCGCCGCGGGGTGAGTGAGTCCAGTAGGCACCACAGCTATTCTTACCGGCATTGCAGAATTACTGCTGGGGACAATGCCTGTGCTGTAGCAGGGTCACAGCAGAAACAAAAAGGATTCTGTTGAAGATGTTGTTGGTTTTCAATTTGAAAACAGTTCTGGTGTCAACTGCTATGCTAATGTAGTGGTTAATGTTTTGTTTTCTCTAGAAAATGTAAAAGAGGGGGAGGCAGTCCAAAGTTCCGTTAAAAGGGCAAAGGAAAGGATCGGTGGTTTGAACTATCAGTCAAAAAGGGGAGGGGGTGCAACAATTTTTCCTACCGGGTCACACTGTGCTTTCACCGGAACTGAGGTCTGCAGGATTCTAGTAATTCAAAGTGAGGCTGGCGCCAGCATGGGAGCGCCGACGTCCCGCGGATACAGTTTCGTCACTCCACGGGCGATCATGGCAGTCATTCCCCATCGGGGGTCGGAGACTCCCGCGGCTCCTCTAGAATCTTCAAGGTCGTGGAGGACTACGGTGGTGGAGTCAACCAGTGACCGGGCCATTTCTTTATGCTGGGCCCGCTCTTGCCAGGTCGACCGCCATTTTGAGAGTTCGGTAGCTACTGGCGATCGTGGGGTCAAATGAGCGGACGGGCTCCACCCTGCCGGGCGAGACGTTGCAGCATGGCCACAGTGGAAGAACCCTTTTCCGGGCGCCTGGAGCGCTGAGGGTGCAGCTGGGAAGCCTCCACCTGGGGAGGCGGGAGAGGCCTGTTCGCACCGTCTCTCCCTCCCAGTGCACCCCGCGGCGTCTCGCTTGAGATGAGGACGAGGGGGGGGGGGGTCGGAGGCATGTGCAAGACATCCCCCCCCAGTGTTGTCGCAGCCATTATTCAAGAAAGAAGAAGTGTCCCGTCCGTCTTCGGGCCGGGCTTCCGGTAGATGTCGGCCGGACGCCCCTGGCTCTGGCCCCATGAACGGGTTTCTTGGTTTATCGGCTGCAGCCGGATCCCGTCGGCCTCGGCCCCCCGACCGTTGGTGGCCGGACCGGAAGAGCATGTGGCGGGACTACCTGCAACTCTCAAGGGCCACCGCGGCCGGACTGGGAGAGAGAGGGGAGGGTCGAGGAGACATTCCCCCCCCCTGCAACTGTTCAGCGTTGTAAAGGCAATCCCCTGGCCGGGTCCCGCTGGCCTTGGCCTCTCCTCCGGCTACACCCTACGTTAGGATCTCCTGGCCGAGGCGTGGCAGCAAGACCCGCCTTATATGGGCTGCTCCTGGCTGGGCGTAGCCGCAACCCTGCCCCACCTTGGAAGTTTCCAGAGTGGGGGCGGATGTTCTACTGACTTGCATTTTCCCTAGTCTATCGATTTTTTTGGCGTGGCAGGCGGTGGGACAGCGAGGGGTGATTTGGTTTCTCTTACTGTTTTTCTGGTCTCTCACCACTGGCATATTTTAACGTTTTCTTGTTTCTAGGACATTAATAGGTTTTATCATTACGCTATGTTATCGTTTCTTTGTTCGTTGTTTAATAAAAGTTCATGTTCATCAGTGGCCTACTGATTTTCGTTTTCCTATTCTTTTCTTTCCAGGTTGTTTCATGCTAAAGTTTCTGTTAACAGGATACAGTGATCACATTGTATAAGAGAGTAAATATGTGTTAGTATATGTTTCAATAAGTAAGGTGTGTTTAACTGTATAGTTGAAGAAATGGAGGTGAGATTGTTTCTTTGCATGACTGACTGGGTGTGTGAGTAACTCCATGGATGAGTGGCAGTGTGTGAGTGTCTGTATACACTGAGTGTATCTAAGGTTATATTAGAGTCTGAAGAGGTTTATCGTATTAGCACAAGAATGATGTCAAATGAGATGTCATCAGTGATGTCATCAGTGATGTCATTTGAGATGTCATCAGTGATGTCATCAGTGATGTCACTGACCATGTCATGAATGATGTAATATGTGACATGATCAGCAGTGGATTGCGGGTGCGCGATATATAGTTAGTGCAACTAACTATATATGGAATTTCAATGGTTTTGTGTGAGTAAAATAAGGTTTTTTAAATGCTAATTCCTAACTATATATGGTCTATAACCTATGGTTTTTTCAGTGAATATGTATATATATAAAATTTATCCTAACACAATGTCTCAACATTAGATACACCTTAGATGTGTAATACGCCATGTGGTACAATATACCATATATCCAATAGAACTGCACTATCGCAGCTCGGTACCTCTGCCCTATTTTTGTTTCAACTTATTTTTCAGCCCTGACTCACAATTTCGGTTTCCATGCCAAGTCACGCTGTGCTTCTGCAATCCTATTATTATCGCTAGTTCTCACTTTATTTTCTCTGAAACTGGATGACATCACTAGCCACACCGCAGCTTGAGCACCTGTTACCATCTTAAGAGTTTAATGAAATTGAACTTGTATTCACTTTGAACGCCGCAGCAGGAATGGGTTGACTTGTAACCATTTGTGTTGGGTGACACAAGAAGTGTGAAAACACTCATTGGCAAGGAAGATAATCATATTCCCAAAACGTCACCATCAGCATCATCACATTCAAAGAACAATATCTATGTGACATTCAAATTAGTAGAGGACTTAAGGACGTACGAAAAGTGGATGCACTTCTCACTTTAGATTTCTCACTTTAGATATGGCTGTTACTGTGCTTAGAAACAACAAAAGTGTGGTATTGTATGAAGCACTATATAAAATGTATTATTAACTATGTAGTTAGAGTAGAATGCTTTACTGTAACGTGTGGCGACTTTGGGGTTCAGATGTTGCTTGTTTTGTGCCCGAGGTGAATTTTTGTAGCTTGTTTCATAATAAGGCTGGTTGTTCCAAAATGCCCCTCTTTAAACAATGTAGCTCCTCTCTGTCCTGCTGCTAGTGCTGGGATGCCTTGGGGTAGCTATGCGCTCAATAAATGTTGTTTTAAATTGAATTAAATTAAATTATGTGTCATAGCCCAAATAAGAGGTGTTTGACAGAGTGCCTGAGCCCTGTTCATGAGCAGTGATGAATAAACATGGAGGTGCAGCCGATTGGTCTGACTGCTATGGCAGAATGTATATAGTATGAAGAGGGGGGCATATTATCAAGAACCGGTGTTAAAATTATCACCGTTTTATCGGCAGGAAACTGCCGATAAAACGGCGATAATGGGCTTGATAATACACCTTTGTTAATTCCCATAGAAGCCCATGTTAACATCAGAACATGGGCTTCTATGGGAATTAACAAGGGCATATTATCAAGCCCATTATCTCGGTTTTATCGGATAAAACGGCGATAATTTTAACACCGGTCCTTGATAATATGCCCCCCAGTGTGGGTATGTTTAGGTGGTGTGATGTCAATCATCGGCTGGACAGAGAGAGAGAGAAGCTCCTGTCAGAAGGGATCTGCTTCCTAAAAATTCAAGTTCTGGAATATACTTGATTTAAAAAGTATGGAATAAATTTACTTCAGTGATTACTTCGGAGCATCTGTGTCACCTGAGCAGGTGTGATATTGAGTGTTTGCTCCCAAAAATGGTATTTAATAGTTCTTGGGTACGCAGGAACTTTAGTACATTAACAAAAAGACCAATAGAAGACACAACAATTGTAAGTCTCGAGAAAGCATGCTGGCATCCACGTGCCAGAACGAAACATGTGTCAGCTAATCGCTCCTGTCTAGACTTTGGAGAAGATTGTTCATCAAGCGTAACTTACATGACATTGAATGCAGAATGAATCAACCATGAAATAAAATCGAAAAAATTGTTATTACACCAAGCGGTGTATTTTGCTTTGGGATCAAAGAAACCGTGGGGTCTATTCTCAGAGACATTTATGTTACATAAAGAAGCAATCCTGTAGTACGTGTTTAAATGCCTTTGTAATTTGGCCCTCAAAAGAACATTCAGAGGGCATTCATATTCAGTTTGACAATATAGAAAGATATGTGCCCTTTTTGAATCTTACGATTCAGAAAAGGGGGTGGTGATGAACAGAGTGTCTGAATTAAGCAGACCACTCTTACCCAGTCCAAAGATCAGGGCTTGATCCATCACCGTTATTTATCTCACTGCCCCATCCCAGCTCAGAACCTGGCTTTTTGCAAATTAGTCTGTCCCTGGCCCAGTGCATCATGGGAACAGGGCAGACCAAACTACCAAGCCAATTCTTCACCAGAAAGGAGACAAGCTACCGGGGACCGGTTTCTGGCATTTCAGCCTCTTCGGCCCGGCTTGCTTGAATCCTGATGGAGCAGTGAGAAAGGGACTCATGTCTGAGTATACCCTGCCACACCTATAGTGGCCAAAAACGATTCAGAAAAGGGGGTGGTGATGAACAGAGTGTCTGAATTAAGCAGACCACTCTTACCCAGTCCAAAGATCAGGGCTTGATCCATCACCGTTATTTATCTCACTGCCCCATCCCAGCTCAGAACCTGGCTATATGCAAATTAGTCTGTCCCTGGCCCAGTGCATCATGGGAACAGGGCAGACCAAACTACCAAGCCAATTCTTCACCAGAAAGGAGACAAGCTACCGGGGACCGGTTTCTGGCATTTCAGCCTCTTCGGCCCGGCTTGCTTGAATCCTGATGGAGCAGTGAGAAAGGGACTCATGTCAGAGTATACCCTGCCACACCTATAGTGGCCAAAAACGATTCAGAAAAGGGGGTGGTGATGAACAGAGTGTCTGAATTAAGCAGACCACTCTTACCCAGTCCAAAGATCAGGGCTTGATCCATCACCGTTATTTATCTCACTGCCCCATCCCAGTTCAGAACCTGGCTATATGCAAATTAGTCTGTCCCTGGCCCAGTGCATCATGGGAACAGGGCAGACCAAACTACCAAGCCAATTCTTCACCAGAAAGGAGACAAGCTACCGTTCAGCCTCTTCGGCCCGGCTTGCTTGAATCCTGATGGAGCAGTGAGAAAGGGACTCATGTCTGAGTATACCCTGCCACACCTATAGTGGCCAAAAACGATTCAGAAAAGGGGGTGGTGATGAACAGAGTGTCTGAATTAAGCAGACCACTCTTACCCAGTCCAAAGATCAGGGCTTGATCCATCACCGTTATTTATCTCACTGCCCCATCCCAGCTCAGAACCTGGCTATATGCAAATTAGTCTGTCCCTGGCCCAGTGCATCATGGGAACAGGGCAGACCAAACTACCAAGCCAATTCTTCACCAGAAAGGAGACAAGCTACCGGGGACCGGTTTCTGGCATTTCAGCCTCTTCGGCCCGGCTTGCTTGAATCCTGATGGAGCAGTGAGAAAGGGACTCATGTCTGAGTATACTCTGCCACACCTATAGTGGCCAAAAACGATTCAGAAAAGGGGGTGGTGATGAACAGAGTGTCTGAATTAAGCAGACCACTCTTACCCAGTCCAAAGATCAGGGCTTGATCCATCACCGTTATTTATCTCACTGCCCCATCCCAGCTCAGAACCTGGCTATATGCAAATTAGTCTGTCCCTGGCCCAGTGCATCATGGGAACAGGGCAGACCAAACTACCAAGCCAATTCTTCACCAGAAAGGAGACAAGCTACCGGGGACCTGGTCTTTGGACTGGGTAAGAGTGGTCTGCTTAATTCAGGCACTCTGTTCATCACCACCCCCTTTTCTGAATCTTTTTGAATCTTACACATAGGGCATTGAAGATTTCGGGGCCGATTCAGTAAGGAATGTAAGGATATGTTTAAGAGTACTACAATAGTACTGCTTCCTATACTCAAAATAGCTTTTGTGAATCAACCACTGTATATTTACGAATATTGACTGGGTAGGAGAGCTAAAACCTGGGGAGAATAAACTGAACCTCTACCGGATGACCAGGAGGGGTAGTCCTGCACAATGAAATAACAATCAAAGTGTCCACAGAGCAGCAAACAACACAGCTGATGCTCTGCATTTGAAATTCTGTGCACCACATCATTGACAAGAATGGATGTTCTTAAATGATATTATATAAAAGCAGGTAATATAGTTTTTTATCTGTGTTTTCTTGCAAAAATGTGTCCCTCTGAAATATAATGGCTATTATTACTAATATACGGCTTTTTAATTGTCTTTCTTGAATACCCTTACCTGCTTTAACACGACAAGGACTTATTCTTGAGTCTCTAGTGATTGCCTGTTTGTGGGCTTTCATAGTCTTTGCTTTTATAGGTCACTATAATTTGCATGACTTTGTGCTAAGACATTTCCTTTTTGATGTGAAATCCTATTTTTAAAGCATCTGTTTCATATGACAGAATGCCCCAGATCTGCATTTCTGTGCTTCCTCCCACTCTCTTGCAACATCCATGCCATAAAATGTAACATAATCACTCAGAAGGCTTGTGGCAAATAAATGTGATGACCGTGTTCTGGGGTTGAATTCTAATATTTATTTTCGTTTTCATTTCATTGTAATGCACGGCTTGTCTTTGCCCACATGTATAAACATATGTCCCAAAATATGCATTGTATCCCAGCATTAAAATATTACAACATAAAAGTCAAAGAAGAAATTAGTAAGACATATGAAACTTGAGAATACAATGTATTTATTTATTTATTAAGTTGTTATGGCCTTAACATTTCGCTTATCAGCTTAGGTGTGGGATTTGGTTTTAGTCCTCGACATTGACAAAAAAATACAAAACATACCTAAACAAGAAATCCCACAGATCGCTGACTAGTAACACAGCTGCAAACTCCTACCTTACAATACAATACCAAACTGCCCACACATAGACCCCATTAACCTTATATCAAATGTGGGCGTCAGCACGCAGACACGCGCAGATCTGCCTCGTAGACTGATGATGCAAAAATACATTGTGCAGGCCTAAACAAGGGGACACAGTCCTCTCATAAAGCAAAACAGAAAACAAACCCACACACCACTGAATGACAGACAAAAAGTGTACATATTGTTGACATAAGCCACCCCTCATGAGTGCATGAAAACATGAGAACAAAGCAACCATACAAGAGGGTAACAAAAAGATCAACCCAAACATTTGTCAACCACAACATACATATAGTGGCAAATACATTAAAAAAGGTATTAGAAAATATGGAAAATACAGACACATCAATTCACATCTCTTAATAATGGCATAAAAGGGCAGAGCAAATGTTCACCTCTCCACCACCCCTTTATGAACAGTACTGTGGACAAATCCCCACAACACAATACCCCATGTACTTCGTGCAAATACCCTTACAAATGATAATGCGGATAAAGTCACCATGAATATAGATAATAATGACCACCTGTCTGCTCATGCCCACACCAAAATGTGACTTGCCGGGTGGCCTACCAGAAAACACCCTGTGGGACACTAGGCACAGAAAAGTCCTCTGTAGATGGACCAAGACCTACAGTGGCCTTTGTCAAAACACATTAACCAATTATTAACCACTCCCCAGTAGTCAATCCCTAGCTTGCATGAAAAAGGATTTGGTCTAGTTAAAATGGAGGAGGGAATATCAGAACATAATCGAAATTTGATCCCCCACTTGCACTAACACAGTGCAGTACCACAGCCATGGCCAGTGCAGGAAAGAGCGGTGGGGCCGGGTTGGGGGGGGTTCAACGGAAGATGATGAGGGAAAATTAAATAAATAATTCACTTTCCCTCATCATCGTCACCACCCTAATGCTCCTACCTGCATGGGCCGTGGCTGCAGTACCAGCATCTCTTAAACCCACAAAAATCCAAATATTCATTCCATTTGTTGGGGCAGTGACTGCACAACTGACTAAGCTACATTTGCTCTGCCCCGGTCAATCACGCTCAGAACACCTCGCACCCTCAGCCCACCATCAATTAACTCACGCAGGACACGTGCCACTTACCCATGGAAGCTCAGCACGAAGAAAGGTTTTCTGACCAATGATTTTAAATATATCAGAGCCATTTATTGGCCCATAAAACATCCCTAGAAAAACAGAATTTAAGAGCAGCATATCCAACGCACATCATGTGGACTGCCAAAAACAGATGATCACTCATCTGAACCAGGTAGCCCAAATGCAGCTTCATTGGACTCCATACTAAGCAGTAGTCCGTGGTCTACCCCTACAGAGCCACTGTAGATGCAACAGCAAGATACAATCACATAAGATGACATAATTCCCACTGGCAGTGAATAGCAAATGACTTCACCTATGAAGGCCACAAAGATCTACATGATAGGCACCACCCAAATACCCCCCCCCCCCGTCACCACAGATAAAACACTGGTCCTAAATCGATATGCATCCTAGTCTGAAGCTGCACTACCAATCAGTCAAAAAGCAAACATACCTCTATAAAGTTACATGGGACTACATATACAGATGATGGATTCTCTGCATAGTGGAACTGTAAGGGAAGTAAAGATAAGAAATCACCAAGTGAGACTCTTGGTGTCATATTTTTCAACATTTCAAGCAATGCAGCAAGACACCTTACTGCGCTATGTTAAAAGGAGAAGGCAACAATGCACTATATTTAACATTATAATGGCGCATTCCTGCCCTCTCCCTGCACTGGCGTACTTTTGGCTGCCTAGTGCCAATACAGGCACCCTTGCCTCATGGTGTTGGAGTGCCTGTGTTGCAAGCAGGATTGTTTTGTGTAGGAAGGGTCACCTTCCTTCACAACAACAATCCTCTTAGGCTTAGTAAATACATCTGTCCTTGTTACGCCTCCCTGGGAAGGTGTAGTGTTTTGACGCATTGCTACACCTATCACTAATGGTAAATGGACTGCACCAAAATCCATTGGTGGACACGTGGAAATACCCAAGCTTCACCCATGGAATGCCTGCCTGGGGCAGAGTAACACAAGGCAACAACTTGCGCTGCCTTGCGTTACTCCAGATATACAGCACCGCAGGGCCACAAAAGGTGGGCTTTTCTTGGCTTGGTAAATATGACTTTAGTATTGTGTTGTCCTTGGTTACCTTGCGTGATGCAAGGGCAATGCAACACTTTGACAAATCTGGCCCCCTGGGAGTAAACAATTGTTTCAGAGACAGGCACAGATGCTGATCACTGGAACAACATTACAAACCTGTAGGACCATGTCGACATTGTATGATATCATAGCAACTGGACTCAGCCAGGACAAAGTCCGAGGAATCACTAGAGCTGGAACAGATCAAAGAAGTAGGTACACAAATGAACTTCTGACAAATCTGTTTTCTTGCACAGAAAGAGAGGAGGCATACAGGGGTGTTCCCATAGGAGCATGCACTTGAAACTTCCATAGTGGTGTTGACGATACGCAATAGAGCAGATGCATGACACAGCAGAATAGAAGGCTGAAGTTCATGTCCCCTTAATGTTCTATGACATTTGCCTTCTTCCTGGATATATAGGCACTGGTTGGTGAATGTCTATGGCTCATTGCAAAGTCAATTGAAAGGTGTGTCCTTAGCAGGAAGTCTATATTTATAGAATGTCTACACATTCTTTGCATCTCTATAGCAGTGACCTGGTTGTGCTGACCCACTGGTATGTCCACCTGGCCATATAACATTCTGACATTTACGATGATGAATAATGACACAGCAACATAAGAAGGAACCGTCCATAAACTGAAAAAACTCTAATCATCTTCTTCCAGGTGCATCCTCCAGCGAGGTTAAGAGCAGAACAGGCAGAAGTTGAGTACCATGACTACATCCAGCAGAACCCAGCTCAGTACGCACTATTCATTCAGAAGTGCTAACCCTGAAGTGCTAACCCAGTTCACAGCAGGCTTGCAGGCCAGCATGTTTCCATTCAAACCCATTGTTCAACCAGAAACATGCATCTGTAAGCGTCTTCTGAGCAGCTAATTGCCATGTTCTTTAAGTTTACTGAAAACCATCAATTATGCCCCGTTGGGGTGCATGTGAGCCTTATCCCACAGCCATACTTTATAGTGCCTTATACAATTTCATCTTTTTTCTATCTAGATATCAACACACATGAGTACACTCAAGTTTGCCCTTCCTGCAAGTAACCAAAGTAGCATCTCTAAATACCACAGCAGATGAAAAGAAGGCATTGGTCCCAGGCCTGAGGACATACCACATGTTGGGAACTTTGCTGCGGAGACTGGGAGCCCAGTTGCTTTATTACCTTGTGTGCTAATGGGCATTTAGCATTTTCACTAGGGAAACAGTGCCATGAACAGGCATATGATTCAGTGGTGACAGACACCACCAGCAATTCTCCAGAGGGCATAGTTCCCAGTGAGACAGAGGCTGAAGCACAAGTAAGGCGGAAGTGCGTGGTGGGACTCCAAAAGGCAACAATCTGTGGTTTCCGGAAGAGGTTGCGAGGATATCACAATACAAAAGGTGCTGAGGGCCTTAACACATCAGCATCAAGTGAATTGAGAAGGATAGCAGGGCAATGGATGGATCAGATGTACCCAAATTAAATGAGTCAAATCACACACAAGCACACACATTGATAGACAAAGTTGGTGTACTCAATGTGGGAAGTAAAACAGAAAAGTCTGGCGGTGTTGACTGAAGTGACTAAAGTCCTGTCCCTCAATAGTGACTGCTAGAAGTACACATAGCCATGAAGAGACGGGAAGAAGAAAGGCTTCCCCTAGAGAGCACGCAGATTTGCAGACAGGCAGACACAGGGGGATTCCAACCACACGATTCAAGCAATCCTTGCCACCACACCACACACCCACTCCAATATGACACGGAAAATGTTGACATGGAACATTAATGGTCAGGGCAGTAAGGTAAAAAGCACATTGGTTCTACAATATTTACAAAGAAACGCCCCAGATGTAGTATTGCTCCAAGAAACCCACTTGAGGGGTAACTATTGCAAAGCCCTTGATAGGTATGGATACAAACTCCTCGCTCATGCAACCTATACATCCGGATCTAGCGGGGTTGGGATATTAATTAGATCATCTATCCCATTCACTAGGGGTCGATGCTGGTACGACAACTTGGGGAGATACGTAGAGCTGACGGGAACATGAGAAGGTAAAACATTAAATCTCTGTTTAGTATATGCTCCTCCAGAGTTACATAATGACACCCTCCCAGCAGTGGGTGCTACCCTACTCGAAATTCCATTAGGCATGCTCATCCTTGGAGGCGGCATGAATACAGTTATGAAACCGGAGAAAGGCAGATTGCCCGGGGCCCGGGGTACAACCGCAAAGAAGCCACTGGGGGGCTTTGTGGAAGCGATACATATGATTGACTTGTGACACGCTCATAACCCGATGAGTCGGCAATATGCATATACCTCAGTCACACATAATAGTCATTCCGGGTTAGACTATATTTTTGCACTCAAGCTACATGCAGGTCAATTTCGGGGCTCTATCCACAAGGCACAAGGTATTTCGGACCATTCTCCTGTTGAGATACAGTTTCAGAGACCAGTACGAAGTAACACATTGCCACCGAGAATAGATCCCCGGTGCTCGAAGGACAAACAATTTGTACTGCACAATACTTTCAAGACAATGAGGGATCAGTGGAGTCGGTCTTCACTTATGGGAGGCATATAAAACAGTGATTAGGGGATATCTTCAGGCACAAATAGACATTCAAACGAAAGAGAAGACCAGAGAGTTGGAAGAGCTCGAAAGAGAGATAAGCAGACTGGAGGGAGAGACTTTACAAAGGAGTGATGTGTCCATGACGCGGCGGCTTTGGCTTAAGTGACGGGAACTAAGAGACCAAGGTGAGTGCATAGCGCAAACACAAGCACTGGTAACCCAGAGAAAATTATATGATATATGTTATAGAGGCAACACAAAAATGGCCTGGTTGGAGAGAAGGTACAGACATAGAAGCTGGGGTCTGGAAATACACTCCTCAAGGGAAGAAGTGTATTGTACAGGCAAAGGCATAGTGGAGACATTCGCCAATTATTACGAAACACTCTATACTTCCTCCTCGATGCGCTCTGTACCGAACTGCACTAAACTACTGCAAGAGATCAATCTCCCCACACTATCGGCAGAGGGTAGAAAGGCACTTGACCAGGATTTCACAGTGGAAGAGTTAGTGGGCGCACTCACAGACCTATAATCAGGGAAGGTAGCTGGCCCCAATGGGCTGCCAGTGGAGCTTTATAAGAGCGTGGAAAGTAAAATCACCCCCATCTATTAAACATGTATCAAGAGTCAAGGGAGAAGGGGAAACTGCCTCTAGACCAGTGCACAGCTACAATAGTAGTGATCCCTAAAAAGGATAAACCTCCCAATGACTGTGGTTCATATCGACTAATATGGCTGTTGAACATCGAAGCAAAAGTGCTGTCAAAGGCACTGGCGACCAGAGTACGAACGGTTATCTCCGTCAGGGTTCATGCCCCACAGGGGCACGAGGCTTAATTTAAGATGACTGTATGGGGTACTACACTCGATGAGAACACAACAGGCTGGAGAGGCAGTGCTACTTTCCCTGGATGCGCAAATGACATTCAATAGTATTGAATGGCAGTTAATGGTCTCAACTCAGCATAGAATGGCCTTTGGACCAAGCTTCTGTGCATGCCTGAAACTTCTATATCAAGACCCGCAGGCTAGGGTGACAGTCAAAATAGAGGTATCTAGCTCGTTCCCACTCAGAAAGGGTACGAGGCAGGGTTGCCCACTCTCGCCGATAATTTTTGCCTTGGTGCTAGAGCCTTTGGCAACCTGAGTCCAGAGCGATCCAAAAATATCGGGTATCCAGGGAGGAGGTGACTGGGAGAATAGAATATCCCTATACACAGGTGACCGCTCAGCCCTCCACAGGGCTTGGTCGCCCCACTCACTGCTGCCGCTCCTGCCTGCCTTTGCCGCCTCCTGCCTGCAGATTCCTTCGCTCGCTGCCCGCTGCTACTGGGAATTTCCCGCTGCTCCTGGGAATTTCCCGCTGCCCGCTGCTTCTTGGAATTTCCCGCCGCTGCCTCCCTGCGGCCCCGCCCCCCAGTGATTCCATTCGCCGCCCCGCTCCCGCCACCCAGCTGCTCCTCCCTCCCAGCTCCTTACTTATGACGCCCCCAGAGCGACCGTGCAGCGGACGCGCGCAGCGGGAGCGCCGATTGAGCGCCGAAGGTGCGCCAAAGGTAAGCCCGTCTGCGCCCGTCCGCGCCCAGCGCCAGGACCCCTGGCCCTCCCCGCCGAGGCAAGACAACCCGACTGACCTACGACGCCGCCACTCTCAACGCACTCAATGCCGGCCGGACCCACGCCTGCTGCCGAGCCACCCCGAGACGCACCCACGGACCCTTCACCTGCTGCACCTGCAAGTTCACCTGCCTCCGAACCTGCCCCGCACCCGCCAAGACAAACACCAACAGCAACCACCTCAAGTGCATCCTGATCAACACCCGCTCCGTCCACAGACACGCCGTGGAACTCTGGAACCTCCTCGACGCTACATCACCGGACGTCGCCTTCCTCACAGAAACTTGGATGAACGCCTCCTCTGCACCCGACATCGCCATCGCCATCCCGGATGGGTACAAGATCATCAGGAGGGACCGCATCAACCAGACCGGAGGTGGCATCGCCATCGTCCACAGGAACACCATCCGCATCACGACCGACCCCAACGACTCCTTCACCGCAGCCGAACATCTCCACTTCCAGATTCACACCGACCCTAAGACGACCCTCAGAGGCACCCTCGTCTACAGACCCCCGGGACCACGCACACAATTCAGCGAAGACATCACAGACTTCATCAGCCCGCACGCCCTCCCCTCCACTGACTACATCCTCCTCGGGGACCTCAACTTCCACCTGGAGAACAACAATGACCGCAACACCACCGCCCTGCTGGAAAACCTCGCCAACCTCGGACTCAAGCAACTGGTCAACACCCCCACCCACTACGCCGGCCACACGCTTGATCCCGTCTTCTCTTCCAGCAAGTACATCACCTTCAGCCATGCCACCGGACTCCACTGGACCGACCACAGCTGCGTCCACTTCAGCTTCAAAAGATCCACGACCCACCACCACCCGCAACAGGTACCTCACAGGAATTGGAGCAAGATCACCGCAGACCAGCTCACCACCTCCCTCAGCCAGAGCCCACCCGCCAACACAACGGACCCCAACGAAGCAGCCCGCACCTTCACACAGTGGCTGACCGCCTGCGCCGACGACCTCGCGCCACTAAAGAACCCTCCCAGCAGACCCAGAAGCAATAAGGCATCCTGGTTCACCGACGACCTCAAGGACTCCAAGAAGACCTGCCGCACCCTCGAGAAAGCCTGGCTCCTCGACCGGACCACCGACAACATGACCGCCCTCAAACACGCTACCCGCAAGCACCACTAGCTCATCCGCACCACCAAGAAGAAATCCCTGAAGGAACAACTGGACAACAATGCCCACGACAGCAAAGAGCTCTTCACTATCGTCAAGGAGTTCTCCAACCCCAGCACCGGCACCAACGACATCACTCCGTCACAAGGCCTCTGCGACTCCCTTGCCTCGTTCTTCCACCGCAAGATCGCCGACATCCACAACAGCTTCGGCGCCCCACCCACACACCCAACCGTCAAACCAATGCCCCCCACCGCCACCCTTCGCACCTGGACTACGGTGACCACCGAAGACACAGCCCGCACGATGAACACCATCCACTCCGGATCACCGACCGACCCCTGCCCACACCACGTCTTCAACAAGGCCGACTCCACCATCGCACCCCAACTCCGGAACATCATCAACGCCTCCTTCAACACCGCCACCTTCCCGGAGAGCTGGAAGCACGCCGAGATCAGTGCCCTCCTGAAGAAACCTACAGCGGACCCCACCGATCTCAAAAACTTCCGCCCCATCTCGCTCCTCCCTTTTCCTGCTAAAGTCATCGAGAAGATCGTCAACAGACAGCTGACCGCCTTCCTCGAGACGAACGGATCCCTCGACCCCTCGCAGTCTGGCTTCAGAGCCAACCACAGCACCGAGACCGCCCTCATCGCAGCCACCGACGACATCCGGACCCTGTTCGACAAGGGGGAAACAGTGGCCCTCATCCTCCTGGACCTCTCCGCTGCGTTCGACACGGTCTGCCACCGCACCCTAGTCCAGCGCCTCAGCAACATCGGTATCCAAGAGAAGGCACTGGAGTGGATCATCTCGTTCCTCGCCGGAAGAACACAAAGAGTCCGCCTCCCCCCGTTTCGTTCCGAGGCCACCGAAGTCATCTGCGGCGTCCCGCAAGGATCTTCACTCAGCCCCACCCTCTTCAACATCTACATGAAACCTCTCGCAGCCATCGCACGCCAGCACAACCTCAACATCATCTCTTACGCCGACGACACCCAGCTGATCCTCTCCCTCACCAGAGACCCCGACACCGCCAGAACCTGCCTACACGAAGGGATGAAAGACGTCGCCGAGTGGATGAAGGACAGCCGCCTGAAACTGAACTCGGACAAGACGGAGGTCCTCATCCTGGGATCTTCGCCCTCCGCCTGGGACGACTCCTGGCGGCCCCCAGCCCTGGGCACCGCACCCAAGCCAACCGACCACGCACGCAACCTGGGCTTCATCCTGGACCCCTCCCTCTCGATGACCAGACAAGTCAACGCCGTCTCCTCATCGTGCTTCCAAACCCTGCGTATGCTTCGCAAGATCTTCCGCTGGATCCCGACCGAGACCAGGAAGACTGTCACCCAGGCACTCGTCACCAGCCGACTGGACTAGGGAAACGCCCTCTACGCCGGAACCACAGCCAAGCTACAGAAAAGACTCCAGCGCATCCAGAACGCCTCCACCCGACTCATCCTGGATGTCCCCCGACGCAGCAACATCTCCAGCCACCTGAGGAACCTGCACTGGCTCCCCGTCGACAAGAGGATCACGTTCCGGCTCCTCACCCACGCACACAAGTCTCTCCACGACCTGGGCCCCAAGTACCTCAACGACCGCCTGACCTTCTACACGCCCACCCGCCAGCTACGGTCCACCAGCCTCGCCCTCGCAGCCGTACCACACATCCGAAGAGCCACCGCCGGAGGAAGATCCTTCTCTTACCTGGCTGCCAAGACTTGGAACTCCCTCCCCATCCACCTTCGGCTGACCCAGGACCATCTCGCCTTCAGGAAACAACTCAAGACCTGGCTGTTCGAGCAGTAGCATACCCCTCCCCCCAAGCGCCTTGAGACCCTCCCGGGTGAGTAGTGCGCTATACAAATGGCATGATTGATTGATTGATTGACACAGATGACATCCTTTTATATTTGATTAACCCGTATAGGTCGGTACATAGAGTACTTCATATATTCCAATTATTCGGAAGTTACTCTGGATGTAAGATAAACTGGAACAAGTCACTAGTCTTCCTCCTGACGGGTGACATCCCCCGAGATTGATAGGCACTACCCCACTGGTAGTTAAATGTAATTTCACATTCCTGGGTATCAAGATATCCTTGAGAGCGGATGGCCTTCTACCAGACAATCTATATCCTCAGAATCAGCAACTAAAGAACGACATGGTATGCTGGAGAAAACTATCAGTGTCTTTGATGGGCAGGGTGATTATTTTTAAAATTATGTCCTTACCCAGGCTACTCTATGTTTTACAAAATACCCCATATAAAATACCTAAGACAGTATTTCATAGTATCAATAGCGAACTGCAAAAACTCATATGGGACGGAGGTATCTCTAGAATAGTGCATCGGAAACTTTAGCGGGAAGTATATGAGGGAGGTCTTGGAGTCCTAGATATCCGAAAATACTATTGGACATCGCAATTGACAATAGTGAATGACTGGGTATTCACAGATCGTAATGATCCGGCCTTTCATGTAGACCATTTGGCAATGGGACAAAAGGGGCTATCCAGCAGCACTATAAAGTAAAAGCAGGGAAAAGAAGCTCCCACCCCACATGCAAACAATAGTGCAAGTTTGGTGCGAGACAACAACACACCTAGGCTGGAGGGGATAGGCGACCAGGAAGAATCTACTGTGGGACAGCAACCAGTTAAGGGAAGTAGGGACCCTGGAAGGATTTAAAAAGTGGGGAAGGTTGTGCATTAAAAGCCTCGGAGATATCTGGAGGGGACTGGGCCTACCCACTTTTGAAAACCTAAAACATTGAATACAAACTGGCAGACACAGAAAGATTCAGATATTTACAATTAAGCCACACTCTACGCCAACATATCGGGGAAGGGGAATCTCTGCCGGATTACTCACCATTGGGAGAAAGATTACTAATAGGCCCAATGGTAGCCAGGGCCACCTCCCTAACTTAAAAGAAAATCATGTACAATTCACCTAATCCGATTTGACTCTTTGAGGGTGGCGTGGGAGAAGGAGCTGTGACTCCTAGTAGAAGACAATTGGGAAGAGGTGGTGCAGACTCCTCGGGAAGTAGCTATAAGGGCCCGACTCCGTCTCATTCAGCTACGCATACTCCATAGATCCTATGCTGCAAGAACACTATTACACTGATTGGGCCATTGTGTATCCGAATAATGTGCGAGAGGGTGTGGTGAAATAGGCTCCTTCTTTCATATTATCTGGGAATGTAGCTACATCCACAACTGCTGGAAGGAGGTAATGCGAGTTATGTCTTATGTCACTGAAATAGGAAATCCTGGTGGAGCCACAATGGCTATTCTTCTGTGTGACGGGTGAGGACAATAGCCCAAATACATAGCAATATGGCTTAAATGGCGGCAATAGTGGCGAAAAGAAATATCGCCAGGAAGTGGGGGGTAAGCCAACCATCAGATCTATTGGAATGGGATGTACACTTAGACTGCTGCTCAGGGGCTGAGAAAGTGACATATAAAGCCAGAGGATGCCCACGCAAATGGGACAAGATTTGGGGTAGGTGGAAGACATACAGGGGACACTGACCTGGGTGGCACTGGGAGGAAAGAGTAGAGATTAAGAGTATGTTTGAAGTTCTCCATTTCCAGTCGACACAACAGACACAAATTGACCGCTGGCAAAGGCTAATTTGCATACTAAAATGGTAATTGTACAAATGTATGTGCTAACTTCTCCTTTTTTAATGCTCCATTTATGTATGAGAAGATATCTTGAGCTCTCCACTCCAAGACACACCACTCTGCTATGTGCCACTCTACGCTCTTCCACCCTATACCACTTACTCCACTCCACTCCACTCCTCGGCCCCCAGAAGAGTGACCACAGGCGTTCCACAGGGCTCTACTTTAAGTCCTCTTCTTTTTAACCTTTACGTTACACCTCTGATTTACTTAGCAGAGGAACTAGGAGTGAAGATCATAGCCTATGCTGATGATACTCAGCTTCTCTTCACTTGGAAGAAAAATGACTTGTCCCCAGACCAAGCTAAGAACTGCCTCTCCGCTGTTTTCGAATGGCTTGCACTTTCACAGCTAAGTGCAACGAGGACAAGTAGGGAATTCTACTGTATGGCTCGTCTCCCCATATTTTAGGGAGTCGATCTGGCCTATAGAGTACCCCATGCCGAAATCTATCGGCAATCCAGTGAAGAATCTGGGGGTGTGGTTCAGCAAGGACCTTCGGTTCTCCCCTCAGATAAAGAGACTTGCTGGTATGTGCTTCGGCATAGAATGCTTTGCCCTAGCTGCCTAGATCTGCAAAGGAGATGTCACACGAGCCCTTATTCTATCGCGCATTGACTAAGCCAATACACTCTACATTGGCTTGCCGGGCTACCAACTTAAAAAACTACAAACAATACAAAATGCGGCTGCAAGAGTTTTGCTTGGCATTTCCAGAAGATATAGTATGAAACAACATCTTAGGTACCTGCACTGGCTTCCTATGGCCAGTCGTGTCCTGTTTAAGGCCCTCACTCTCACGCATAGAGCGCTGCATGGAACGGGCCGCCTTACCTTAGAAGGCGTTTTAGCTTTTACGAGCCCGAAGAGACAACTGCACTCTGTAGCGCAACATTTAGTTGTGGTTCCTCGCTTTCGTCTCTCTTGCACGGGGGCAGCTCTCTCTCTTTTAAGGCCGTTGTAGCCTGGAATGCTCTTCCTCTCGAACTTTGAATCACTCAAGACCTCAGGTTGTTCAATAAGCTTCTAAAGACTCTGCTGTTTAATTAAGCTGCGCATGGCTCAGTTGTATGTTCCTTGTTGGTTTGCCGGGACACTCTTGAGTGGCCGTGCGCGTCACAAATGCCAATAACATAACATAACAACTCCAATCTACCCCAGTGTTTCCCACTCCAACCTACCCTAATCCACACCACTCCAACCTTTCCCAATCCACTCCGCTCCATTCCAATATATACCCCAATCCCCTTCAATCTAATGTACTACTTCAATCTACCCCACAGCCCTTCACTACAATCTTCCCAATCTACTCCAATCCAATCTACCCACTCCACCCAATTTACCCCACTCTACTCCAATCAACCCCTTCAGTCTACCTCATCCACTCTACACAATCTACCCCTGTCTTCCCCACCCTACTCGATCTACCTCACTTTACTATACCCCAATCGACACCACTCCACTCCAATCTATTCCACTCCACTCTAATCTACCACATACCCCACACCACTCTACTCCACTCTACCCTGATATACCCCACTCCACTCTAGCCATCTCCACTCCAATCTACCTCACTCCAACCCCTCCAATCTACCCCGCTCCACCCCAATCTAACCCAATCTACCCCAATCCACCCCACTCCAATCTACCCCCGCCCCATTCCACTCTACCACACACGGGAAACATCCTTTACCACGCAACTTTTACCACTTAGTGCGTTTACAACGCAGGTTTTACAACGAAAACCATTACAACGCATTGCACTGGGGGGCGCTCTAGGATAGGGAATAGTTTTAATTTAGTATCCAACACCTTCCCTACTATCCACAGGGACTGGAGTTGGAATAGTAAATTAAACTATTCACTATCCAGCACCCCCCAAAGCAATGGTTGTAAAGGCTTGCGTTGTAAAACTTGCGTTGTAACAGCATGCGTGGTAAAAGCATGCGTTGTAACAACGTACATCCACCACACACCACTCAAATCTATCCCACTTTACTCTGCCCAATCAACCCACTCGAACCTACCACAATCTACCCCACTCCACAGCACCCCTAACTACCCCACTCCATTCCAGTCCACTTAATCTACCCCACTCCGCTTCATTCCAATCTAACCAACTCCACTCTACTCTACCCCAATCTGCCCCACTCCAATCCACTCCAGTATTTCACACTCCAATCTATCACACCCACTCAAACCGACCCCAGGCCTCTTCAATCTAACCCACTCCACCCCAATTCACTCCAATCCCCACCCCTATCTACCAACATCACTCCACCCTAATGTGTTGTACTCCAATGCACCCCACCCCAATCTACTCGCTCCAACCTACCCACTCCAATCAATTGCAATCTGATTCACTCCAATCTACTCCACTCTTCTCCACTCCAATCTACCCCAATCTACCTCACTCCAATCTACTCCACTCAAGCTACCTCACTCCACTCTAACCCAATCCACTCTTCCCCACTCTAATGTTTCCCAATCCAATTTATCCCAATCTATCCCACTCCCAACTACCCCAATCCAATGTATACCACTACAATCTACCCTAAACTGCCCCACTCCACTTCAAAGTACCCTGCTCCACTCCAAGGTACCCCAATTTACACCACTCCATTCCAATCCAACCTCTTACAATACACCTAATCTACCCCATCCCAATCTACCCAACTCCACTCCAGTCTACCCCAATATTTCCCATTCCACCCTAATCTACACCACTCTACTCCACTCCAATCTACACCACTCTACACTACCCCACTCCACTCCAATATACCCACTCCACTCCAATATACCCCATCCACCCCACTCCACTCTACCCCATCCACTCAACTCCAATCTACCCACTCCAATCTACCCCACTCCTATATATGCCAATCTACCCTATTCCACTCCAATCTGCCACACCTCACACCACTCCAAATTACCCCACTCCACTTTATCCCAGTCTACCCCACTTCATACCACCCCACACCATCCCTATCTACCGAATCCAATCTACTCCACTCCAATCTGCCACACCAATCAACCCCACTCCCTGACTCCAATCTACCCTAATCCATTCTTACCCACTAAAATCTACTCCTTTCCAATCTATCCCCAATACACCCCACCTCATATCACTACAGTCAAGTCTATCCCACTCAACTCCAATCAAACCCCGCTCTGCTCCATTCCAATCTACCCCACTCTACTCCACTACAATCTATCCCATTCCAGTCTACCCTGTTCTAACCCAATCTACCCCCCAACAATCTATCCCAATCTACTAATTCTATCCCACTGTACCCCAATCCACCCTACCCCAATCAACTCCATTCAATCTACCCACCCCACTCCACACCACTAACTTTTAGCAATGCTAAACAGCAGCCCTACTGGAGTTCAACATAACTAAAACATGTTGCCAATGCCAATAGCTCTTGTATAGGTGAGACCTAAGAGCTTTGCCAAATCTTGTTGTTTTGTTAGGTCAGAGGAGATGGTGTCAGTAGCCGTGATTCTCCTCAACATTCCTACTGCTTCTTGCACTCCTGTAAGATCTTGTGGGGGCTTCTACAGTACATAACCCAGTTTGTCTCAGCCATGAAGGAAGACATGGATAGCTGGAGATTGGCTTAGAGGAGCTGTGTGGGTGACTAATTTGGCAAAGCACGGATCTAGTACCTAATTCTTTGCATTTTTGAGTAAAATAGACTCATATAGTGTGGCGTAGGATAACCTCAAATGCCAAAGTATTAAGTTTGAGTTAATTTATTAATTGCCACATAGCCATCGTACAGCCTTGCAGACAGAAAACTGTGAAATTCTGAGCGTGTCTTCAATTAATTCGGTAATGAACTCTACGGCATATTACCACATTTTAAATAGTAGGTTGGTGTATGAAAGCATGCTGTGAGACTTGTTCTTTTGGGTTCCACATGGGGAACAATGAGGAAATCAAAGTCATTGATGATCCTATTTTGGTGCCCGGGGGTCACCGTGCATTCTTAGAGGGTATAGTAAGTTTCATGTGTGCTTTCTTCATCCTCCTAGGGTAACACAAGTATGTTTTACAAGCAGAGGGACTGCCTTTCACCTTGAAGCACACTATGAGCATTGTTTCATCTGTTGGGTGAGTTATGCATGTTTTGGTGGAATTGAAACTTTGCCATTATCTGTGCCAACCTGTGCTTACATGTAGCCCTTAGTGCATTTTGAGCCTTCTGTTCTGCAGTGACTGTTTTTGTGGCTAGAAGTATTCATGCAAATGTGTTGGTAATAACAGGACTTGGTCTCTGATTACTTTTTTGAAGTATATGATCTCTTGCAACTTGAGAGATGAGTGAGAGCTAAATCATGCATAGCGGGCATACATATGACTTAAGAGTGGTGATGCTCTTACTATTTTTCTTTTTGCTTAACAAACAACCTTATGCACATTACATACGTATACCTAAAGTGTGATTTCCATGTTAAGATTAACCATAGTTTGTGTTTCTCATACTATATTTGAGCAAAGTTAAGGATTGTTCAAGTTAAGTTAGCTATAGTTAATGTAGGCTCAGTTTGACAACTCACGCTAATATTGAAAACCATTTTGGCTGATGGGTATTATTTCAGCCTTCTTTCCCATTTTAGGAGCCAAGCTTTAAACCACAGTAGACTAAATTAATTATGTGTTCTTGTTGTTTAGTTTCTATAAGAAACTGTTATTATTGTTAGTTTGACCGTAACTGAATAATGAGTTTCTTACACCAGTGATAGGGACGGCATACTGTGATGTGCTAAACTATATGAGATATCTCCTGAAGGCCATGCAGCTGTAAGCTTCCTTTGTGTGATGCTTGGGAAGGAAGGCAGCACCATCTTATAAGTTAAATGCTGGATTTTGATTGGCCCCCTACTTCTTGGGAAACATGGGGAGTTTAACAGTTTGGTTTCAGATGCTCCTTTCTACTCTTTCAAGAGCAGATTCCCCTTTCCTCTAGTGAGACCCCAGGCTTATTTTATTTCTGCTCATAGAGTTACACTCTCCAGGAAATCTATTCTGGCTTGCCTGATGGTACCTTCAGTTGGTTCTGCCTTTAGAAGCTTTACTCACTGACACCTGCTGCTTAAACTTCCCTCGACCATATTTGAATTCTGAGTTCAGCTTTAGAGAATGTCCCTTGTATGGGCTCATTCCTGTGCAGCTGTTCAGGGAAGGAAGGAGCACATGTCCTTTGGCAGCACAGCTGAAGAAATTTCAATTACATAGATCATAAAACGAAATAAAACAACATTGGTCTCTTGTTAATTAGGGTGGTGATGTTTTACTGCTTGCAAATATCCTCAACTTCTGCAATATATTTTAAAGAGGACTATGCAAGTCAGTGCCCATTTTTTTAAAAAACAAATAGCCACTGCAGCTTTTTCTCTTTAGAGCCCTGTGCCAGCGCTACAGTACAGTGGAGTTGCTGATTATAACGCCCTCCTCTTTTTCCACTGCCCTATGCCTCCCGTATTTAATCTCACTTTATTCTGTTCCTTTCATCTCTACTTCTCTGACACTGATTTTCCATCTTTCGTATCTTCCTTCTTTCCTCTTTTACTGCCTTTCTCTCACTTGCAGCAGGTCAAAGTCTGATGATGAAAAATAACTCCCAGAAGCCAAGAAGCATTGGCAAAGCCACTAGATCTCGCCTATGAGAGCTGTTGGCTTCAGCAATGTTTAGTAGCCATGCTGTACAGCAGTGTGAAGGATTTCCAGTGTGGCTAAAAATAATTTAATAAAGCGCTCTTATACAGCTAAGTGCATTAATGCATTATTATTATTTTAGCCATTCTGCACAGTAGACATGCTGCTATACAGCATAACTACAAATCATTGCCAAAGTTGGCAATGCCTATGCTGTAAAGCAGTCTTCTCCAATGTGTAGCTTGTGAGCTACTGGTAGCTCTCCAGCTACCTGCAAGTAACTCTTTTGTACAGTCCAGCCAACTAAATGATATATGTACATATTAAACATTTATGTATTAGATAATATATGTATGCCAAAATTGAAAAATGTGTATTCAAGATAAAAATGTATGATTTTCATACCAGATAGACTGATGTTCAAAATATATTTAAATGTGATGTTTGAGTGATAAATTATGTGGCGTCTGGAAGGTTTACTACTAATATTATAACCTTGGTGCCAGGGGCATTTAAGATATGACTGTTATGACAAAGCCTTTTTTTTTGCATTACTGCTGGCAATCCTACCTGATACACTGAGGTGATCACTAAGAGTAATTTACATAGGGTGCCACTTTCTGTAATCTGATGTGGTCACTAGTAAAACAGTAATGGTATTAGTAGCTCAGGATGATTTTTGTTGATCAGAAGTAGCTCTTAGAAAAGGTTGGAGAGCCTGGCTGTGTAGCACGAGCAAAAGGAAATGGCAGCGCCAATAGTCTCAAAGTTGATATCTATTGATTTTGCCAGTGCTTTTTAGATCTCAGCACAACATCCTCTGTGATTCAGAGCAAACCACTTAAACTCAACATGTATAAAAAAATGGCATTTTCGAAAATGGGCCCAATTGCACCTATGTCTTAGTGAAAATAAGTCTAGAAGCAGATAACATCTATTGTCACAATAAAAGCAGATGACATCCATAGTCAAAATAAACATGCAGGGCTTCTTTGAAAAAATAAGTAGTACCTCAATCAGAGTGCGATCAGTGGATGGACAGCAATCAAGCAGAAGCAATCACTAATTGGTCCAGGCCCCAGCCGAAATAAGAGAAAATCAAGCCAGCATGCTCTGGCCGATTAGAAGGCAGCAAATAAAGGTGACACTGAAGTGGCCTGGCGAACACCAGTCCAGCGTAAGGGTTTGAACAATGACCCCGGAGCTCTGGGCGTGGTTCCGTATGGAACTGGTCAAGGAAGTTACTAATGCGTGTGTCCCTGCTGTTGTGTCGGCGCCACCCGAAGCGCATTCGGCAATGTGTCACCCTGTGACCCAAGTCCAACGAAATGAGCCACATGGACGTAAGAGGAATTCACAGAGCCCACATTCATCCATACATCCACACTTTAAAGACCATATACATGCAGATCTGTGTGATTATGAATGTTTAACGCACATTCAGTGGAGTGTTGCATCTGGAGCAGTACAGGGCTGTGCAAACCCCACATGACGATGTTGGCTCGTAGAGGGCCAGCCAGAGTCCTACAGGGAATGACAAGTCCAAAGGAAGGGTAATAGTTCAGTCCGCAGTCTGGCTGCTGTGTCATTGGCGATCTAACAGGATATGGCAGTCCATGTCTAGGTCCAAGGTGAGTGTCTCGGGGTGCATCAGATGACAGTGGAAGGTGATAATGCAGAGGGCATAACCAAGCAGAAACTGGCCATATGGCGGAGATGAATGCTACACTTTTCTTCGTATCAGTAAGGCGGTTTTATCCAAATCTTTGCCCTCTGCTGTTTCATGTGCCTCACATGTGGATGGTGGTGTTCTGTCTCATGCATTGTGTGGCAGTGACACCTCAGGGGTCGGAGGTGGAATGTCTGCAGCACTGTGTGGCACTGACACTTCAGGGGCGGAGATGTGGATGTAGTGGTAGCAGCAGCATGCATCAGCGAAAGGCCTTGTGGCAGCAATGCCATGAGGATGGTTTTGAGGTCATTGAGGAACCCAGCTACCACTCACTGGTGTGCAGCTCTGGCAGCCACTGTTTCCGCAATCGCCTGCTCCATGGTCTCCATTAACCTCCACATGTTTCCCAACTCCTGTGTGACATTTCTGGAGCTACTCTGACTGGACAGTTGTTTGATTCTCGGAGTCAGGTCTCCAGCGATGTCACCCATGGGCCATTGGAGAGCATGGAGCGGACTGTGGGTGTTCGTTAGGGACAGTGAGTGGTCCCTGATGGGACTAAGGCACCCACGTAAGGCATCTAGTTTGTCTGCCATGCGGTCGAAGCCCACCCGCACCTGTTCAGCCAGCTGCTCCTGGCACCCCAACACATGGCGTTGGAAGGCCATGTGTTCTTCGTGGAGGTCTGGGAGGCAGCTGTGGTGGGGGGTGCTGCTTGCTGTGTGGTCTGTGCAGGGAGTGGGGTCTCTTTTTAGCTGCTGGGCTGCCCAGCTCCTGGAAGTGAGCTGCAGAGGTTCTCAACGATCTGTTGGAGGGCCTCGGAGTTAACGCTGTAGTAGTCCTCTTCGTCATCAGAGAAGAAAGGGTCGGGCTGCTCTGCAGGAGATGTTGATTCTCCCTCTGCAATGTGAAGGGAAGATGCAGTTTAACAATGTGTCCACATGTATGTTGTCGCATCGTACGTGTTTTCATACTGACTCCATGACTGTGTACATTGTGGCTGTTTGGGAGGGGCTGCCAATTTGATGGGGGACAGGGGAAATTTATTTCGACAACAGACGTGTGTGTGTTTGTACTTGTACATTATCAAGTCACATTTCCTTGCAATGCCAAATGTGATTGGCCAGTGTCTACACCCAAGCGGCACCAGTTGTGTCCTGTGTTCTGTTGTAGACGTGTTGCGGTTTGTATCACATTGTTTTCAGTGTTGATGTGCTCTGCATGTTGTGTGTGTGCGCTGCATTTTGGGAGAGTCGCCCCTGCAGCTCTGATTTTGCTACCACTTATCCCTATCATGTGGTGTGCCTTTGACTTCTGTGCTTGTACAGTGCTGAGGTGTTGCATACTTGGGTACATTGGTCTCTTGGTGGGAGTTGGAGATCTGGGGCATGGTTTGCCCGCAGATGTGCTCTACTTCATTGTGCATGTATACCATTGTGCCCATCTCCTCCTGTCCTCTCAGTCCCTGGTCGCTACTCACCTTTGTGCTGTTGTGTCGGGTCATGTTGAGCAGTGTCCGGTCCCCCAACTCCTGTCTCCCCACCGATGACTGTGGACACCATTTCCTCCATCTCACCCAGCTCCTCCTGTGGTGCTGAACTCCCACCTCCAGTCTGCATTGCTGCCTTTCGGTTGTTGGCAAATTTCAGCTTGGTTTTGCGCTTGACATCATTCCAGTGCCTCGCCCTCTTCCATTGTCCTCTTCAGCACTGCCACTGCATTCACCTTGTCCACTATGGACTGCCATAGTAAATTTTTCATTGCCAATGACACAGTGGAGGTGACGAACATTTGTTGATGGTGTTCTACCACCTCCGTTATGAGGATCTTGTTTTCCTGTGAACTGAACCGCTTCTTCCTACTCTTCTTCTCCTTGGCCTTTCCTGACCCTGAGGTCCCAGGCTGCTCCTCCGGGGGGCTTGTGGGGTTCTGGTTCTCCTCCATACTTGATCCAGCAACATCCATTGTGCTTCACTTTTGTTTGCCATTTGTTTGTCTGTTTTTTTCTACTTTTATGGTGATTTTTCCCACCTGACACGTGTGAATTGCAGGCCTGTTGCTGATTTTTGCAGATTTTTGTATCGCGATTGGCCTCATTGCAGCTTTTTTTGCATTCGTGTTTTGCATTTTTGCAGCGTGGGGTTGATTTTACAGCGGTCATTTGATGCGATATCCGGAGACTATCGCATGGTAGTGCAGTGTTGTGACAACTTGGTTAACACAGCGTAATTTTTCCGCGATAGACTGCGTTGTTGAAGATTGCGTTAAGTTACTTTTGCAATGGTTATCACACGTTCTTGAGAATGTGCCCCAAAGTGTGATAAAGCAGTTCCTCATGTTATGCCACATTTTCATATCAATAACTTGGAATAGGAGGTATTTACCACACAAGTAAATGGTATTTACTACATTTCGCAAATAACTCACCCTATTCTGACCAACTTGTAATGAGGGCCCTAGCCTCAAACTCCTTTTTTGTCCCTGAGAACTGTTTAAAGACCAATCTTTCTGCCACAACCTATAGACTGTCCAATTCACAAGTAACTCCTTACAATGTCACTACTGTCCACTGACTCTCTCTGAGTATTGTGTGAATTAGCTAGGCTGGCAAGATGGCTCAGCACATTACCAGTTGCTGTGGAAACACACAGCGATCTGTAGAGCACAAGTTTAAATCCTAACATGGTGGATTCCTCCTGACATCATTTCCACGGTTGGTGAATTGAGCGCCCTAGAACCGGCTAAGACATATTTGTTATTCACAAACCCTAGATGCAGTAGTGTTGGTACACCCTACAGTATAAAGGATGTTTTTTTTATTATACATTTAGTCAGCCACTTCTTAACAAGTACAAATATATAACAAGACAAAATGTTGACATTGTAACTCTTGTACTTAGCATATTTTGGTGCTTGTGCTTTGTGGATCTTTAGGTATGTTAATAATAACAATATGTCAACATTGTTGCAGTTAAGATTCTGCTATTAGGATCATGTTTGTATTTCGAGAGCATTACATGTTATTAAAGAAGCAATGGCACTGATTATTGGAATAGCAATTTACAGAGATATGTAATGTATGCTTTCAACATTTTACTTTCGCCATGTCTGAGGTTACTGTGTTCCTAATGAGTCACACAGGCCTGTCTCTGAATTATTTAACTAGAATCACTTATTCTTTTCTGGTTTAGTATGTGTTCCCTACTACGTGTTTTCCTGTGAATTCAGCATTTTTGGTCACTTCATCACTGACTGACTATTACATTTCTCTGGTAATGTTTCTGGGAAATCACCAATGACTAGTGCTCCTGGCAATCTAAAATATGAATACTTTGCTTATATCCCATTAAGTCAGCCTTGTAAGAATTAACTTCGACAACTTGCCTCACAGCTTTAGGTAACATAGTCCGAAATATTCTCCTGTGGAATTACTCAGTAATTAAATTGTACTGGCGTTTGCAGGTTTCAGGCACCTGGGGCCGTATTACATAAAGTGCCTCGAGGGCGCACCAGGCGTTAGGACCTGCTTTGCCCGCCCAAGGCACTTTGTATTGTAGAATGGGCTGAAGATGCTTGTGCCGCCCCTTCTGTAATACCGATAGCGCTGGCACACATAAAGTGCCAGAGCTATCTTGAGGGGGTGTGCACTCATTTGCATGGGAATGTGCCCCATGCAAATGAGGGAATCCATTTGCCTCAGCACCCATGCCCTTTTACAGACATGGGTGCAGATGCAAAGACACTCTCAGGAGGTGCACTGATAGCACGCCCCCTGAGAGCAGCTGTCTGGCAGGGAAAAAGGAGGTCCCATGGACCCCCCAGACATTCCCATGCTGGCGGGTGCAGTCACTGACTGCACTTGCCAGCAAAGGGGATCTCTAATCCCCCTTCAAAGTGCAGGCGGGTTGTCGCCTGCAATGTGCAAACATGGAGGGGCTGTAAAGCAGCCCCTCCATTTTTCATAAGAATGCGCTTCCCCCAGGGCAGCACGAGTTCCCGGCTGCCCTGGGGACAGAACATTTATGGTAATAGGGTGTATTTTCATTGTTTGCACCTGGCACACCTTTTTAATGGTGCACCTGGCACAAACAATGAAAATGTGCATTTACCATAATACGGCCCTTGAACCCATTTCAGGATGAGAAACCTCACGAAAGTAGGTGAACTCCCAAATACTTGGGGCCCGATTCACAGAATGAATTTAAGACTAAATCCTAAACTTACTACTATTTGGTATTCACAGAATGCACTTACTACTTTCGGGATTCACAGAGTGAACTTACTACTTTCGGGATTCACATAATGAATTTACTACTTTCGGTAGTCACAGATTAGATTTAAGACTACTAACTTTACGTCTGAACTCGGGATGCAAATTCCGGCCCGGAGGCGGAGCTTCTGGCTTGGGGGCAGAGCTTGCAGGCCAGAGGCGGAGCTTGCGGGCCGGAGGCGGAGCTTGTGGCCCAGAGGTGGAGATTTCAGCCATGGCTAAATCCCCACCTCTGGGCAGGAAGCTCCGCCTCCAACCCACAAGCTCCGCCTCTGTGCCGCAAGCTCCGCCTCCAAGCTGGAAGCTCCGCCTCCGGGCCGGAAACTCCGCCTTCGGGCCGGAATTTACGGCCCGAGTTCGGACGTAAAGTTAGTAGTCTTAAATCTATTCTGTGAATACCGAAAGTAGTAAGTTCATTCTGTGAATCCCGAAAGTAGTAAGTTCACTCTGTGAATCCCGAAAGTAGTAAGTGCATTCTGTGAATACCAAATAGTAGTAAGTTTAGGATTTAGTCTTAAGTTCATTATGTGAATCGGGCCCCCGGTACTTTATGGCTTTTCACAACACTTAAAGACATCTCACCTTCACAGATGTGACCTTACCCAGCATCAATCTCTACAGGAACTGAGATCACCCTTTCACATCACCCTACTTCAATGAACTCCCCAGGAAGTCCAATGGCTCAGTTGTTCCCAGTAAAGGACGGAAACAGACAAGGGGTTCTCCTGTTTAGTCCAGATATGGCTAGGAACGGCATAGAGACTGAATCGCTACTCTATTGCATCTTAAATGGTAAGATTGAATCATGTGCCTCAGCTAGTTCCCCTCACTACCCATCCCAACAATCACACAGTCACACATGCATGCCAATATTTAGAAATAGGGAAATTTCGGAAAAAAATGAAACTGGGAAGTTTATTTTCCCCACTGACTTAAACTGAAGTACTGCTTGGGCAACAAATGATGGACGGAATGCTGAATGAAGATGCGGTCGCTCCCTACTGCCCTTGCCCTCTCCTGCCTACTCTACCTGGGTATCGTTAGCGTTGCTCTGTTGATATTTATAGCGCTAGACCGTGCCTGCATTATTTTATTATTTCTAAGTGCCTGTATTGTTTGCCTTGCACTGTTTCATTGATTTTGAGTGCCTGTGCTTGCTCGCATTGCCGGATCATTTGTTTACTTGCTGCTGTGACCCATTGCTTGTGTGCTCCGCTCCTCAGGCGCCTCGCTGACCACCGCGTAAATATTTAATCAATTTCCCCCAACCCGGCCTGCGCTTCCGTTTTCGCCGCCATTATTGTTGTTGTTGTGCCCGGAGCCCGCCCCCTCCACCACGCACCCGCCTCCCAGCTGCTCCTCCCTCCCACTAAGAGGCAAGGCTTCTCCCTGCCCACCGAAGCGCTGTGACCGTCCTGACTTCGTCAGATGCGGTCGCTCCCTACTGCCCTTGCCCTCTCCTGCCTACTCTACCTGGGTATCGTTAGCGCTGCTCTGTTGATATTTATAGCGCTAGACCGTGCCTGCATTATTTTATTATTTCTAAGTGCCTGTATTGTTTGCCTTGCACTGTTTCATTGATTTTGAGTGCCTGTGCTTGCTCGCATTGCTGGATCGTTTGTTTACTTGCTGCTGTGACCCATTGCTTGTGTGCTCCGCTCCTCAGGCGCCTCGCTGACCACCGCGTAAATATTTAATCAATTTCCCCCAACCCGGCCTGCGCTTCCGTTTTCGCTGCCATTATTGTTGTTGTTGTGCCCGGAGCCCGCCCCCTCCACCACGCACCCGCCTCCCAGCTGCTCCTCCCTCGCCCCTCCCCCCCTCACCACCCATTCATGACAGATGCGTCTTCGCGCAGCGTTCACGCGCAGCGGTCGCGCCCCATGCACGCCGAAGGTGCGCCAAAGGTAAGCCCGTCTACGCCCGTCCGCGCCTGGATCGCGCCCAGCACCAGACCCCCTGGTCCCCGCCGCACCCAACCCACTAGAGTCACATATGATGCCGCAACTCTCCTCGCCCTCAACCCCGGACGCACACCACAATGCTGCGAAGCCATCCCAGGACGTACCCACGGCCCATTCTCCTGCCTCTCCTGCAAGTTCAACTGCTTCAGGACCCTCACCAAATCCACTTCCTCCAAACATAACTCCGAATCTAACCACCTGAAGTGCATCCTGCTTAACACCCGCTCGGTCCACAGACACGCAACTGAACTCTGGGACCTACTCGACACTGCGTCACCGGACATCGCCTTCCTTACAGAAACATGGATGAACACATCATTGCACCCGACATCGCCATAGCCATACCGGACGATTACAAGATTATCCGAAAAGACCACACCAATCAAACAGGAGGAGGCATCGCCATCATCCATAGGAATACCATCAAAATCACGACCAGCTCCGACGATAATCTTGCAACCGCCGAACATCTCCACTTCCAGATCCACACTGACCCTAGGACCACACTTAGAGGCACCCTCATTTACAGACCTCCAGGTACCCGCACTCAATTCAGCGATGACATCACGGACTTCATCAGCCCACATGCCCTCACCTCCGAGAACTACATTCTACCGGGAGACCTCAACTACCACCTTGAAAACAAACATGACAACAACACCTCCACCCTTCTGAACAACCTGGCCAACCTCGGACTCAAACAACTTGTTGACACCCCCACCCACATAGCCGGACACACGCTCGACCCTATCTTCACCTCCAGCAAACACATCTCCTTCGACCGCACCACAGCTCTCCACTGGACGGACCACAGCTGTGTTCACTTCAGCCACAAAACCACCCTGACCCACCACCGCCCACAACCTATTCCTCGAAGAAACTGGAACAAAATCACCTCCGACCAACTCCTCACATCACTCAACCAAAACCCTCCCCCCCTCTCACTGGACCCAAACCAAGCGGCCACCAATCTCAAGCAATGGATCACCCACAGTGCTGACGAATTAGCACCCCTGAAAAAGCACCAGATCAAATCAGCCAGCAAAAAGGCTCCCTGGTTCAATGATGACCTTAAAAAATCCAAGAAGCTATGCCGCACCCTGGAGAAAACATGGAGAAAAAACCCAACCACCGACAACATGGCCACCCTTAAGGCAGCCACCCGCAAACACCACCAACTGATTCGATCCGCCAAGAAATCAGCATTCAAGGATCGTCTCGACAACAACACTCACAACAGCAAGGAACTTTTCAACATCGTCAAAGAATTCACCAACCCCACCGCAGCATCTAACGACATCACTCCCTCCCAAGACCTCTGCGATGCGTTATCCTCCTTCTTCTACAACAAAATTGCCGACATCCACAACAGCTTTGAGAATACTCCCAGCGATCAACCCTCCCCACCCCCCTCAGATCCTACTCCGCCAACCAACAACCTTAGCGCCTGGAACCTAATCACCACTGAAGACACCATCCGCCTAATGAACTCAATCCACTCTGGCTCGCCAACCGACCCCTGCCCCCACCACATCTTCAACAAAGCTGACTCCATCATCACACCCCATCTCCGTGATGTCATCAACTGCTCGTTCAACTCTGCCACCTTCCCAGAAAGCTGGAAACACGCTGAACTCAGCGTCCTTTTGAAGAAACCCACAGCAGACCTCTCTGAACTTAAAAACTACCGACCCATATCCCTCCTCCCATTCCCGGCCAAAGTCATCGAGAAAGCCGTCAACAGCCAGCTCGTCGCCTTCCTTGAATCCAACAACTCCCTCGACCCCTCTCAGTCCGGATTTCGAGCCAAACACAGCACCGAAACCGCCCTCATTGCAGCAAGAGACGACATCCGAACACTACTGGATAACGGAGAAACAGCGGCCCTCATTCTACTCGACCTCTCCGCCGCCTTCGACACAGTCTGCCACAGCACCCTCATACAACGCCTCAGCAACATCGGCATACAAGGAAAAGCCCTGGACTGGATCACCTCGTTCCTAGCCGGGAGAACTCAGAGAGTACGACTTCCCCCATTCAACTCAGAGGCCACTGAAGTCATCTATGGAGTTCCACAAGGATCATCACTCAGTCCCACCCTCTTCAACGTTTACATGAGCCCACTCGCATCCATCGCGCGCCAACACAACCTCAACATCATCTCTTACGCCGACGACACCCAATTAATCCTTTCCCTCACCAAAGACCCCAACACCGCCAAAACCAATCTTCAGGAAGGCATGAAAGAAGTAGCCGAATGGATGAAACACAGCCGCCTAAAAATCAACTCAGACAAAACGGAGGTGCTCATCCTAGGATCTTCCCCTTCTGCCTGGGACGACTCTTGGTGGCCTTCCGCTCTGGGCACAGCACCCACACCCACAGACCATGCACGTAACCTTGGCTTCATCCTAGACTCCTCTCTCTCGATGTCCAGACAAGTCAACGCAGTCTCATCCTCCTTCTTCAACGTACTTCGAATTCTCAAAAAGATCTTCCGCTGGATCCCCCTCGAGACAAGAAAGACTGTCACCCACGCACTGGTCACAAGTCGACTGGATTATGGTAACACACTATATGCCGGGATCTCAGCAAAATTACAGAAAAAACTCCAACGCATCCAAAACGCATCAGCGAGACTCATATTGGACATCCCTCGCCAAGAGCACATCACCGGACACCTAAAAGACCTCCACTGGCTTCCCGTCAACAAAAGAATTACATTCCGTCTTCTCACCCACGCACACAAGGCCCTCTACAATCTAGGACCCGAATGCCTCAACACTCGACTATCCTTCCACAAACCCACCCGCCAACTAAGATCGTCCAATCAAGCCCTCACCGCAGTCCCGCGCATCCGAAAATCCACCATGGGAGGAAGATCCTTTTCCTTCCAGGCGGCCAAGACCTGGAACTCACTCCCCACTCGCCTCCGCCTTACTCAAAACCACATCTCCTTCAGAAAAGAACTTAAAACCTGGCTATTCGACAAATAATGAACCCCTTCCCAAGCGCCTTGAGACCCTCTGGGTGAGTAGTGCGCTATATAAATGCACGAACTTGAACTTGAACTTGAATGAATCAAATACTCACCCCCGGTCAAGATATATGGGTTAAATACATTGTTCTTTTGCTCACTACACCACACCAGTGTGGATCCAGCCATATGCAAATCAGTTTGAATCTCCTCCTTATGGGAACAGTCCAGCACGAACTGCCAAGCCAGGCCCTCCCTGGACCGGAAACAAGCATCCTGGGACCGATTTGGGGGTAACACCCTTCATCAGCCAGGATAGCATGAATACATTGGCACAGCAAGCAAGGGACCCATGTCTGGGCATACCCATCCCACTTAGAGCAAAAAGTGCTGCAGCAACAAATGCTGGACGAAATGCTCACCTGTCTTTAACAATATCAACCACATAAATCTTCCTCATTACCCGAAGACTTGAATGGGATTCACTGGAAATATCCTTCACTGGTTCTCCTCATACCTGTTCAAATTACAGCAGTTTGCTCATATGGCCAAATCCAGGTCCCAGAAGATCATCATCACCTTCAGAGTGCTCAAGGGTTTCATCTTGTCAATCGTCATCTACAACCTGTACATGGACACTTTTGGGGCTTTACTCACAGATAAGAACCTCAATATTCACCAACATGCTTATCACACAACACATTTATGTGAAAGTCTCCTCTACATCATACATTCATTGTGTCAAACACTGCAACAAGCAATAAGTTGTCCAAATTTGGCTGAACTACATAAACCTGTATGGATTCTAATCCCAACTTTCACTCAATGTCAAGTCACCTATATTTTCATTAGACACTGATCTAACCTCAACGATGATATCCCTGAACCCATCAGGACTGCCCCAACTTTGCTTCAATTTAGGAAAAAGCTGACCCATCTCTTTAGAACACTACATCATAATGCAGTGACAGCCCGCAAACCAGCTACTTCTCCTACCACATGTTGATTGTCATTTTACTGTTGACCCTATATCACATTCCATTCACTTTCAGCTAGGTATGTGCTATATGATTAGCACATACATACATGTCTAGCGATTGTACTACCACAGAATTGGCTAGGAATATCGTAAGACACTAATATCATGGACAGGATATCGTGGGACAAAATATTGAAAGGTATGTGCATATAGAACAAGCATTTGCAATGCAATGGGTCTCGCATTAGGAAAGTTTGAGCTATTGGTATTGTAAATGGCAAAGTTTTTATTTATGTGTTTTTTTTTTTAAATAGCTAAATTAATAGCTTTGTCATTTACAATGCCAATAGTTATAACTTTCGCAAATGTAATACCTATAGCATTTGTAATGCAATATGTTTTGCATTTACATGACTTACATGGCATCCCAGAAGCGCAACCGCGCAACGCCGTCGGCCTGCGACCAGGAAGTCAGGCAGGCCGGGCGGGACAACCGGAAACAGGAAGTAGGAGGGCGGGAGCCTACCCCGCCTCCCACGGAAGAGCCGGAAGAGCCGCGATTGTTTGCAGCACCGGAGCAGGCAGGAGCCTACCCTGCACCCCGGTGCCGAAGAAGGGAGGAAGAGTCCTGCTGCCGGTGAGTGGGGCTTCGCTTTGTGGTTGGCGGGGGGGGAGGGGGGAATGTGTGTGCGCGCGGGCTGTGTATGTGTGTGAGCGTGCGTGTGTCTTGGAGTCTGTGTGTATGCGTGTGTGACTGTGGGGGAGGAGGAGGGGGTTGCCTGTCTGGGTGCCTGCGTGTCTGTGTAAGTGTAAGTGTAAGTGCGTGTGCGCGCATGTGTGTGTGTGTGTGTGTCTGTCTGTGTGCATGCATGCATGCGCGTTAGGCTGGGAGTATGGGAGGGTGGCGCAGGACGGAACGTGCGCGTTCGCGCACACGAATCCAGGAAGAAAAGCTTGTGCACCCTCTTGTCCTCCTTCCCCCCAGACTGATCACTATACGTCTCCAGCTGGACACATGCATCCTTGCGGATGCATTGCCAGCGAGAACCAAAAAGCAGTATTATACATGAGAATCGTGCATGAGCACGCGGACAGCACTGGACAAAAGAATAGCTGTAGTAGGCAGGCTCCTCGTACTGACAGGAGATTGGGGCACAATGATGAGTGCCACCTGCTTGCCCTATCGGTGAGGGCCTAAATCAGGACCACTGGACTTATGCCACTGACGTTTTCGCATAGTTAAAGATTTGCTGAATTTGCTACATAATCCAATATCTGCTGCATAATTTGCAGAATAAAAAAAAAATCTTTCTCGCTTAGACGTTTCCAAAGTTATTACAAACGCAGCAGCAGGTGTTGCCGCACAGGTGGAGGGCCCTTTGCAAAGGTTGAGTGATCGCCTTTTTGCAGCTTATTACTCTATTTGGGTGTTAAACTGGTGCAACCAATGCCCAGGCAGAGCTCACCAGTGTAAAAATAACAAAATAATTAGGTAATACTATCTCAACATGGGACACATCACGCCGCACAATTTGCCTTTTCTTGCCACTTTGACCAACCCTGCCCCATAATTTAGCCTTCCCCTGCCGCATTATTGCAGTGGCCCAGGTTTAAGTACATTCTTCTGTGCTGCAGTCAGTATGTGTGGCTTCCAGTTCAATTGTCTAGGTATCTGCTTTTGTGACCCTGGGCGCGGCTGTCGGTGTCTGCTACATACAGAGCATTCTTCTGTGCTGCTGCTCTCTCATGTCCTTGTGTCCTATTGTCCTTGGCAGGAGCACAAACTCAACTCAGGAAATATGATGACGCATGGGACTTTACAATAAATTCATTATTTTTTTGGGAAGCAAGAAGGTTCAGTGGATAAAAAACACACATGCAGCCTACTCGAGCAATTTTTGAACATCCACTGTGCTAATTCAGCCTTTCATTCTACTGAAGTCGATGCAGTAGGAATCCTTTATCTGGGTACTCGTGAGTCAGAGTTTTGAACATGATCTTCGTTGTGGGCGTCACACAATTCTTTGTGTGAGATGTGGAGGCGGCGTGAAATGATTATACGGGCTTTCAACTCTTTTTCTTGCCTTGGTGTAAATTCGCGCCTTGAAAACTTGTCAGCTAACCTCTCAGAAGAATCAGGCGTGCGTGCGTGCAGAGGAACAAGTCCCGACCCCAAACTTCCCTGCATTTGTGAATATTTAAAATTAAAATCCACAAGTGTCAGCGTTTATTTTAATTAATTATAACCACAAAGTTAAGACAAATTATCTCTATCCCCTAGTGTACTTTCTTTACACCCCTACGGAGCCAATCGGCATGCCACCGGTCCCAGTTTATTCAGTCCCGTATATTTAAAAAATGCATTCTGCAGTGCTTCCCCTGTGATAAATCTATCCGCACGCCACCTCAAGCATTTCACTCTCACCTTTGAATTATTGCACAGTATTATTACAGCATCTGAAAGACGAAGGCTCGCTAAGAGCGTAAAACAATTATGAAAGAATATAGTCAGCATTAATTTCAGTTACTGAGTCCAGGCATAGCGCAATGTGGAAGGAAACATTATTTATTAAAACTAATATGTTTTGCATTTACATGACTTACATGGCATCCGAGAAGCGCAACCGCGCAACGCCGTCGGCCTGCGACCAGGAAGTCAGGCAGGCCGGGCGGGACAACCGGAAACAGGAAGTAGGAGGGCGGGAGCCTACCCCGCCTCCCACGGAAGAGCCGGAAGAGCCGCGATTGTTTGCAGCACCGGAGCAGGCAGGAGCCTACCCTGCGCCCGGTGCCGAAGAAGGGAGGAAGAGTCCTGCTGCCGGAGAAGTGGGGCTTCGCTTTGTGGCTGGCCTGCGAGGGCGGGGGGGGGGGCATGTGTGTGCGCGCGCGCGGCGGCGGGCTGTGTATGTGTGTGAGCGTGCGTGCGTGCGTGCATCTTGGAGTCTGTGTGTATGCGTGTGTGACTGTGGGGGAGGAGGAGGGGGTTGCCTGTCTGGGTGCCTGCGTGTCTGTGTAAGTGCGTGTGGGCGCGCGCGTGTGTGTGTGTGTGTGTCTGTCTGTCTGTGTGCATGCATGCGCGTTAGGCTGGGAGTATGGGAGGGCGGCGCAGGACGGAACGTGCGCGTTCGTGCACACAAATCCAGGAGAAGAAAAGCTCGTGCACCCTCTTGTCCTCCTTCCCCCCAGACTGATCGCTATACGTCTCCAGCTGGACAAATGCATCCTTGCAGGATGCATTGCCAGCGAGACCCAAAAAGTGTAGAGTTACTATTTTAACTCCACATCTATGCACCTTGAAGTTATACCTGTATCACCAATGTAAATATTTTGGATTTGGGTATAGAAAATATATGCCTACTTACCTTTCACTATGTTGTCCTTCAATATTGTGTCCATGATATTTGGTACCATTGATATTCCACTGGCACATCATGTCATTCATCCAAAGGACCTTTTCTTTGTCCTTGTGTGCATTGCTGTTTCTTTCCCTAGTGCTCCATTGGAATGTGCCTCGCATTTCTTTCCTCCCTGACGGCACATTATATCCGGTGAACAACCTTTACAACGCAACTTTTACCACGCAGTGCCTTTACGACGCAACTTTTACAACGCAAACCATTACAACGCATTGCGCTGGGGGGCGCTCTAGGATAGGGAATAGGTTTAATTTACTATCCAACACCTTCCCTACTATCCACGAGGACTGGAGTTGGAATAGTAAATTAAACAATTCACTATCCAGCGCCCAAAAGCACTATGCGTTGTAAAGGCATGCGTTGTAAAAACAGCATTGTAAAGGCATGCGATGTAAAAGCATGCGTTGTAATGTCATACATCCATTATATCCATCAATATGTGTTGTACCTATTCATACTATTTTGACCTGTGTCTGATCCAGTGATCCTCTGCAGCCAACATAGAAGATGATGTCCAGAGATGGATAATGGGGCAGTGAAGATACCCATCTCATATATATTTCCTTTACTACTGTCTTAGTTCTGGTTCAATACCTCAGAGCCTTACAATGTTTATCTCTCATCCAATAAATATAGTTACTGACCCTATCGGTGCAAAAGTGACCATTTTACTTTCTACTTCTCCGTACTTTGATTCTTCTGCGTTTCCTTCTGTTCTTTCATGTTTGCAATATCCTCCTTACTGCTGACCTTAGTGTGTTCTGTATTGGCATGGACGTATACTTTTTTGTGATATGGAACTCTATTATTTATTGATCCCCCTCTTAGTTTTCCTCCCTGTTGATTATTGACTTGTTATTTCTTAAAACAGAATTGTTTTCAAAAGAAATCTATAAAATTGTTGGCCTCTCCTTTCTCTATTTCTCCTACCCTCTGGCAAGCTCCTGCATCATAATCGCTTACTGGCTGAATGCCCTTTTTTTAGCTCTGAGTAAAGACAGCATTAGATGTTTGCCTGAGCTCCTGTCAGCAACACAAATTATGTTTAGAGGCTTTTGGTCAGTTCTTTTAATATATTGGGAGCTTTGGGATTTCGCCCATCTCCCATTACTTGTTTGAAGTGCCTTCCATATTTTGGATCAACGCGCAGGATTATTACATTAGTGATTAGCAAAGCAGTCTGTGGGAAATATATCTGCTCTTTGCACCAGAATAGACTCTTGGGCATCTTAAGCAATCAAAACATGAGTGCAGTTGCACACAGTAATACAAAAGAGTCAATTTTCAACTCAATGCTTTGAATATAAAAGGAAAAAATGGGTACTTAATAAACAGGAACATTCCAGACAAATAGATAAGTACCAGTGATCACTGGTAGGACGGGTCCTGCTTTATCCAGAACATACAGAGTGTGGACTCAGAGCCATGAGAGATGACTATCACCATAATAATCTGCATTGGCCTATGTATTAAGCCCACAGAAATTAAGCAAAAATTATTCAACTAAAAAAATTGGATATTCAACCTTTCTCTGTTGATGTCGCAGCTTATGTAGGATTTTCCGTGCTCAAATTCCCACTCAAAAAGATGATCTGCTCTGTACATTATGTCTAGTGTACTCAGGAGCAGCAGCGCAACCATAAATACCTTACCATAGCATGCACTTCCATCACCCATTGGTGTCATGTTGCAGAGTTAACCCAAGTATTGATCCAAGGCCCCTGCACCCCGGGTCCAGGGAGCCCAGATTTCGTTGTGTTTCTTTTGCGCTCTACGTGCTTGCCCAGGTGTACTTTTACTGTGTTTTTCTTCAAACTAAGGGGCACATTATGATGGAGGATTTTCCGCATCCTCCGGGCCGGCGGAAGCCACCGCCGGCCCGGCGGATGCGGAAAATCCTCTGCGGACCCACCAAAGACCCACCGCCACATTAGGATGGCTGGTGGGTCCTGGTTTCAGTCCGCTGCTTTTCCGCCGCGGTTGGCTTACAACCGCGGCGGAAAAGCTCTAATGTAAATGCACTGCATGTGTTTTTAACATTGCGGCGGGTGCAGCTTGAAGCCGCACCCGCCGCAATGTTCACATGGTCACATCCTAATTGCAAAGGAGGGAACGCCGCAGCACATGCGGACGTTCCCTCCTACACAGGGCTCGCGAACGGACGCAAGTCCGTCCGCGATCGTAATTGGCCCCTAAATACATATTTTCCCATTTGGCTCATGTTTTCTGTGGAGAGAAGCATGGAGTTTATTTTAATTGTTGAAGCCTCTTGCACAGTAAGGGTGATTCTTCTATTATGGGTGGGGCACTGCAATAATACTAAGGGCCTCATTTACAAAAAATTGATGCAGCACCACAAGCAATTTTGCTGCCCGAGCGGCACCATTTTAAAAGCACAGGGATTGAGTTGTATTAAGAACAATACGATACATCTGCGTGCTTTCCCCTGCACTGTCGCAAAATTGGCTGCCATGCACCAGTGCAGGCACCCTTGTGTCATGTTGCAAGGGTGCCTGCATTGTGAGGATTATTGTTTTAGTGCAGGAAGGGACCTTCCTGCACAAAATCAACCATTGATGGCATTTTCCGCTTTCTATATATGTTGCAGAATGCAGCACACATAGAATAAGGAAAAACTAAGGAGATATAAAAGTATTTCTCCTCATTGCGCCACTGTAGGAATCTGATGCATTCCCAGCTTTACAGATCTTTGTAAATCTGGGAATGTGTCACGTTTCATGGATGTCGCGGGGGCACACCCACAGTAACACCCCTGGAATGCCATTTTCACACAGAGTATTTCATGAAAGGGGCCCATATTTACAAGACCATAAAAAGTAATGCAGGGTGACTTTATGTGGCTTTGTAAATATAGGCAGGCACACTGCGCCGTTGGTGCATCAATAAAAGTGAGGCAATGGTGGTGCAATGGGCTTGTAAATGTGGCCCACTGTGTGTATGTATGGGAAAGCAATGGCAAAGCCAAAGTATCTGTCTTTTTAGCCACAGGTAGAGACAACTATGACTTTGTGCCAGATCTGAACAAGCAAAACAATATAAAGATAGGAAAGCTTTGGGTCATAATATTTCAGCTATTGCTTACTTTTTTAATGACAGTGGTCCTTCATTGACTGTCATTTCTTTGAGTAGTTGTGCAGATTGTTTGGGTGCATGCATGCTTTTGAAAGTGATTCAAAGTTTAGGTGAATTGTTAGAAAGATGGCTAAGTGTAATTTGCTGCATTGATGGATGAATGGATTGATCAATGCATTGACAATAGAATGTGTATATCAATAGGTGTGTAAATTCAAGGTCAGATTACTGATAAATGCATGCCTGCATGAATGAATGGGTTAGTGCATAGATTATTGCATGGATACAACAGTGAACACATGGATGGTCCCAGTCATGTTGATGGTTAGAGACTTTTTAATGTTTCCTTCCATAGTAAGTAACTCAATAGTCAGCACAATCAGTAATTCACTCAACATGGCACTCAGTCAAAACTGCAACCTTGCAAAGACGGTCAGTCACACTTATTTATCCCTCTATGATGACAAGCATCTCATCATCATAGCTCCAGAAAACACACCGCGCGTTGGCAGCTGAGCATAGTTTCACACACACACACGTAGATTAGGTGCTGCTTGTGATGCAAGAGGGCACGCTTCCCTCACATACACTGATAGGCCCACAATCGGTTTGCGTTTGTAATTAATAAAAGTGTGTCTTAAGTGGATCACTTACAGCCGTATGGTTCACTAAAGAGAGGGCTTAATTTGAACAGGTGGTTTCCAGTGAGCACCTGTACCTATTCATCAACACAAGTGTTTTTCATGAGCACCAGTTAAGGATACATTCATTTAAGGTAGGCACAGGGAGATTAAGTTATTTGCCCAAAATCACAGGATGTTGAGCCGAGACTCGAACATTGTTCCCCCGCGCTGAAATCGGCAGCTCTGGCCATTAGGCCACATTCTCTCCCCAATTTCGTGGTTAATAGTTGGCTTTGTTTTAGTCGGTGCTAACAGGAGAAATGGGCTCGTGTAAGCTTCCCCCTCACGAAAGCCCTGGCACTTATGTTTTTTTTACATATTAACCACTGCTTACCACCTTGGCTGCGGCCAGGGGCGTAACACAGGCCCCCACTTCCCCCGCGGTGCGGGGGGGGCCCGAAGCTCCAGGAGGCCCCCTTGGAACTGCCCTCTGGCCGGAGAGCTCCTGATTGAGCTCGGAGGGGGGCCCTCTAAGTTCCGTGCAGGAGGCCCCCTCAGTTTTTGTTACGCCAGTGGCTGCAGCACGAATTCCGCCGCGGTGCTGGACATTCCAATCGCGGGCGTTGCTCGGACGGCCCCCGGGCCGTCGTGCCCATACGCCCACAGTGACTAATGACGGCCCCCGGCCTTCATGAGCATGGAAGGGGTTAAGAGCCGCCAGAAAATAAAACTGGTCAGCAGGTTTTTAGGTTGTTAAAACCATTTAAAAATATGACTTATAAAATGCACAGAATGCACATACCAAGGTCCAAAGTGAGGACATTATAATTTGAATATAAGTTTTTCTATCTTCCTGTCCATGATAACTTTCGACAGCTGTGTAGATGAATCTGGTTCAGATGATCTTTCCTTTGATAAACAACTCAGGTTTCTTAAAGTAAAGTTTAAGTAGTACTAGATGCAAAGTAATCAATGAGGTCATTTTTTTCTCAAGTACAAATAAAACCAGGCAGACCCAAATTTCTGATGACTAATAGAATGCATGTAAACACTTTAGTTTAGAAGTATGAATAGATAAATGGAAGTTGGCTGTAATCCGTTGGGTTAACAAGAGGTGCACTAAATTATCGTTGTAAATAGCACAATGTATGTATTGCCCACTGATGGAGCGAGATAGAAAACAAAATTTTGTTTAAACTCGTGAAGTCACATTTCCATAACATGAATAATAATATTAATGATTTGTGATATGTCGTGCTAATACAACTTAGATTAAACTTTACACATGGGGGGACTAACATGTGTGCTCATAAACGTGCATAATTGTTGCATCTTTTTGTTCGTGCAAAATAATAAAATAATTTATTGTTTTCGTTTTTGTCATTACTAACTGCTGCAAACTTAAAAGAAGCATGTGCTTGTTTTGCTTTTCCTTGTCTGTGTGATGTCATTTCCACTATTCTAGGTGCATATAAATCTCATGGATTATCGAAAACTGGTAGATATAAACGCTGCTTTATTTGTTTGCATTTGCTAGGTAACATTAGATTAATCGGGTGGGTTAATTAATGAGTAAATCCTGGGGTGGATACAGAATCTACATTATTTCTTACAATAATACTTTTCTTGTGTTTGTTTTATACTAGAAAGCATAAGTTGCCTGCTTTTGGGCCTAGTTTACTCGAGCTACAAAAAGCTGAATTTTACTTCTGCAAAAGTCACGAGACGCCCATTCTGAAATAAAATGTTCGTCAAAAGCTGCGTTCACAAAGCAAAAACTGACGTGCTATCATCATTCTGTCGGACATGGCCAAGGTCGAAAAAGAACATTTTGTCAGCCCTTAACTTGGCATCCGCGGAAGTCAATTGGAAGCAATGAGAACATTAATATACATTTGTTACAAACCTGGGAAGCTACTGGTTGCATTCAGAAAAGACAATGGTCCTTAAGAAAAGTGACCTAATGGAACTTTTGAAATGTGGGTGACATGTCACTTGTCACTCTCAGCCAATGGGACGTCGAAGATTTCTGAAAACTTTCCTTTGCGTAGTTTAGTTAGCGTAGAAAGGTATAAAAAGTCATGCCCCTAGGGATGGGCTGGCTGCTGCTTTCTGACTTTCCGATGAGGGTGAAGTGCTGTCGGACTTTTCGTGGAGCACGTAAGAATCCTCAAAGAACTTTACTTTAATTTCTATCTATTTAGCTCAGTTAGGGACTTAGGTTTTAGAAATGCTAAACTTTAAATACTCACTTTAACTTTGATTCACTTGCTTAAATTGTATTTTCCTTATGTTTCTTTAAAATCATGCTTGCTTCAATGCTAATAAAATTCATTTATAAAACTATCAATTTATATACCATAATTTAGTAAATAAAATCTTACTTTTGACAAACAAGCTGGTCTTGATTATTCAGGAGTGTAGGTTACTATTAGCTAGATCACGTCGCCAATGGTGGTCGTTTAAATGGTTAAGTTTTATTCTAATGATAATATTCTTTCCACAGATGTATAAATTTGTATATAGTTTGTAGATAATGTGTATATAGATTTAATCTGACCACCTGATTCAGTAGGCCCAAAATATATTAGGTTTATAAATGGGTCCATAAATTAGTATAGAATTTTGTTTATAGGTTATGAAGTTGGGTAGCGTTGTTTATGATATATTTTCTATAGGCCGCTGGATCAATTCTCTGGTAGCAGAAATTGATGGTTGCTAAGAGTAACCAAGGTAATATGTTGGTTGCTAAGGGTTACTAAAGTGTTATGGTATGGAAATAGGATCGATGTTTTAACACATGTTAAGTTCGTTTTTCGTGCTATCTGTAAGCTATACCGGTATAGATTGTGTGGCGAGAAATTAGTCACGCAAGCCATCTGTTCTGTTTGTAGTGATATCGCCGAGTATCACAAGAGGTATCGCCGTGTACCATAGTGTTGTCGCCGAGCAGCACAGTTTTAGGGCTAGGTGTGAATCTTGTATAGTGAGGGTTTTCTAAGAAATTAGAGCAGCATGAGAATAGGGACAAAGCGCCTTCCATAAAACTCACTGTGATAAGAGTATTAGTTATATCCAAGCTTGAGTGAAGGGTAAATTAGCGTCGGTGCATGATTATCTATAAACAGGTTAGAGTCCTGTACGGGTACATGTTTCATATCTATAAACAGGTGAGAGCCCTGTACGGATAACGTCGTTATTTTGCTAACGGTGCATGATTTCTATAAACAGGTGAGAGTCCTGTACGGATTTCATGTGTGTTTGAAATTAGGGAATTTTCCGTGTGAAAGTGCGAGTTTGATTTGTATTTTATGTTCAAGTGGAACTCTTAGAACTGTCACTTCGCGGTGCGTTCAGAGCAAAGCGAGTTCATAATTATACGTGTTAGAAGGGTGGGGTAAGATTTACTCTACCAACAATTGGATATTATCCTTAATGTGAATAGCGCCGTCTATTCCGAAGTGTGGATACTTGAATGTATGTAAACTATCCTAAATAGTGAAACGAACAGATGTTGTCCTTATAGTCATTGTTAAGAATTAATTTACACTGAAAAGTGTTCTTAAAATGGCGCTGTGAAAAGATTTTGTGAAGGAGGGGTAAGCGCCAGGAGTGAAAAACGAGAAACCGCAGCTGCTGTGTACGTCACAGAGCCGCGCTGGGATTGGGTGACCTACGTCACAAACTATACTCTGATTGGCTCTTGAGTCTCTGACGACCCGTAAGCTGATTGGTCTTTCAGAAAAACTCCAATTTTATTGGTTGAGCAGAAAAGTGACGTAGCTCAACTGTCATTGGCTTGTTGGTGTGTTTCGCGCACGGATTGGTTGTTTTGCGGAACATCCCGGAAATATTTTACGAACGATTTTGTGAATTAGATTTAACTCTTAAAAATGAGTTATCATTTTAAACATGTTGAGAAAAAGCCAACATTATTTCAGAAGTTTAAGAATTTATTTTCACCTGATAAGAAAATTGAAACGCGAGGTGGTAAACTACTTCATAAGTATAAAACACCTGCAGCGTATATGGAAGGTGAATATGGATATCATACTGTCTTATGGTTCGATAGTTGGAAACGCTATACTAAGAACGACGGTGTTTTAACTTGGCCTGATGATGGTTCATTTAACGTAAAAGTCTTGAGAAATTTACGAGAGAAAATGAATGCTCTTGTTCCAAAACCGAGACCAACTCAATTTGAAGCTTTAGTTGAGTGGGAAGACGAGATGTATCAGTTACAAAGAGAAGCTAGTGGAATTAAAAGACCTTCTAAAAATCCACCTTGGAGAAGAGAAACTCATGAAGATAGATTGCGAATGTGGAGACAGGGAAACATGAGTGAAGGATTGTATTTAATTCAGGAAATGGTAATGGGTACTCCTACAGGGAAATCTATGGAAAATGAATCTGAGGATGCAGTTATGGAAGAAATATATACAACTGCTAGAAAGAATCAGCCTTTGAGACCTCCTAGATCATGGTCTACTCCGGTGGTTTCTACTGAAACTTCACCGAGTGCACCTCCAATTAATGAAGCTCCTAAACTTTATCCAAATAATTGTGAAATGATTGAAACACCTAGAAGACCAGAATTTGATAATGCTCGAAATGAAGGTAGACATTTTACAATGGCACCTAGGGCAAGAGAAGCTCCAAAAGATTATATAAGAGAGGCAAGAAATGTTGAAAATGTCGATTATAATGAATATTTAAGATCTAAAGAAGAATTAATAAAAAGAATGACAAAAGGCATGGAAGCTGTGACAGTCCCAGTAACGATTGGTCCTGTTCAGCCTGTATTTGAACAAAAAGAAACAAACAAGACAGGATTAACTATTCCTTTGAATACAGAAATTCAAAAGGCTGCTGAAAAATTTTATTCAGACTTATCTGAAATAAACTCTTCTAAATCGAGAATGCCTGATTTAACCTTTAATGAGGATTTATCTCCAAAAACACCAATGGGTGCTATATCAGATATAGGGAGTCCTGAAGTCAGGGTAACCACACCAAAACTTGATGTGACCAAATTAAAAGCGAATATCGAAGAATTAATAATCGGAACAATCGGTCCAGATAGTTTAAATTACTATCGAGATGATGAACTACTGTTCATTTGTAAAAGCATTCAGTGGAAAACAAAAAATAAATATGATCAACTAGAGGATCTAGCAGCAGAACTTGAAATCGATGTGAGCAAACAAAAGAATTTTGCGAAACATTACAGATTAGACTTTTCAGAAAGTGACATTGAGAGTTTGAACTCAATGGGAAGAATAGTACATATAAAAGATTTGATTGTCTATATCAAAAAGCTAGGAGAACTGAATAAGTGGAGAGTGAAATGGACGAAAAAGAAGGAAGATGAAAGATTGGAAAAATTGTCAAAACAATTTCCAATGAGAGAAATTGCAGGTGGAGGATATGTTCATGTCCCTTGGTCGAGACAGGACATTCTGTTATTTACAAATGACTTTCCGAAATTTAGGGAAAAACCAGTTGAGTGGTACAGGCAAGTCGATAGATTTATCAAAGTGTCAAAAGTTCTGTGGATTGATTTAGATGGATTTTTTGACATTGTCGTTCCATCAGATCTTTGGACAGAATGTAAAATATCAATTAGTTGGCCAAAAACAGAACCTGAGCGAATCAAAGAAACAGGTGCTCCAAATCCACTTGTAATGGATTTTTATGAAAAAGTGATTGTTTGGATGAAAAACAAAATTCCACCCAAAGAAGTCGATTGGGTTAAAATAGAAAGGACAGAACAGGAAACAAAAGAATCAGTTCATTCTTTTTATGAAAGACTACTGTTAATCTTTAAACAATATAGTGGTTATGAAAAACTAGACGAAAAAGACATGAGCCATTTTGTCTATAGATTTGTTTATGGACTAAAACCTGAAATTGGAGAAATGATCAGAAATAGTATTGTCGGATGGCAATCACTATCTGTAGATGATATTCTAAGAAAAGCTAAGTATTGCAGTGATGAAATAGAAGTAAAACAGAAAAAGCTCAAGGAGAAAGCCATGTGGGCTCAGGTAAAAGTGGCTGAGCAACAAATTGCCAGCATGGGTAATAAAAACACTAATTTTGTTCAAACTGGAAATACAAACCAGATACAAGGAAAGTTTAAAAGTAATAATTTCCCAAAGAAATTTAGCCCAAAGATTGAGGAGTTGAAACAAAGATTACCTTGTTTTAATTGTGGCGAAATTGGACATTGGAGAGACGAGTGTCCTCATCCTCCTAAAAACTTAAAGAATCCCTTATTGAATCCACAGATGCAGAATGGTGTTGACCTGCAGCGACAGCTACAGATGCAACAGGGGTTAAACGAATTAAATATTCAGCGACAGTTGCAGCAACAGCAACAGCAACAGGTGAATAATCGACAAGACCAATTGCCACAACCACCTTTTCCGAATTGTGGGGGAGTCCAAAAATATAATCCAAACGTGGGATTTCAGGGAAGTGAACAGGTAATAAAACCACAAAAACAGCCAAAGCAATAAAGAGTTCAAATGCAAAATGCTTCACAACAATTTTTATTAGCAGAAAGTCAAGACAGCGATTCAGATGATTATTGCTGACGGTGCCCGAGAGAGGAGGAAGAGTGTGTTGTTGGAGCCACTCTTGAGGTTGACCAGTCTGGTCCTTTTGTAAACGGGAAAGTTAATGATGTAGACATCACTTTTCTAGTGGACACTGGTGCTACCCGTTCTACTGTTAGATCAGTGGAAATTGAAAACCTACCTCTCTCTGGGGATACCATCCAAGTTGTCGGAGTAAGTAATCAGCAAATTAAAACTGACTTAACTGATCCAGTCCCAGTTGAAATTGGAAATTACAGAGACAAACACAGATTTGTGGTTTGTAATAGTAGTCCAGTGAATCTATTGGGCAGAGACATCCTATGTAAAATGAATTGTAGAATATATTGTTCTCCTGATGGAGTTGAGTTACAAACAATGGAGGAAGATGGTTTATACAGAATGACAATGATGATGATGGAAGCAGAACAAACAAAATTGTTTCCTGCATTTGAAGAAAAGGATTTACCTGAAGAACTCAAGGAAACAGTGAAATCTGAAATATGGGATTTTACTGGGAACGAGATGGGTCTAATGAAAAATGTAGATCCAGTAAAAATTACATTGAAACAGGGAATAGAATTTCCTAACATTCCACAGTATAAAATGAAAACAGAAACAATTGAAGGTATTACACCTATAATTGAAAAATTAATTAAACAAGGCGTATTAAAAGAAATGGAGAGCAGTCCTTGTAATTCACCAATTATGGGAGTTAAAAAGTCTAACGGAACATTTAGAATCGTACAAGATTTGAGAAAGGTTAATCAAATTGTTGTTCCATGTTGTCCTGTGGTTCCAAATCCAGCAGTAATTCTATTCCAGATTCCACATGATGCTGAATGGTATACAGTCATTGACCTTTGCAATGCATTCTTTACTGTTCCCTTACATCCAGACAGTTACGAAATCTTTGCTTTCAGATTCCAAGGTAAGACCCTCGGATGGTCAAGAATCCCTCAGGGCTATACAGAAAGTCCTTCAATCTTTAATGAATTGTTAAAAAGATCATTAGAAGACCTAGATTTACCTGGTAGGTCAACGTTAGTGCAGTATATTGATGATCTGTTGATAGCTGCAAAGACAAGAGAAAATTGTGTGACAGACACAATAATTCTGTTAAATCGCCTTGCAGAAGAAGGACATAAAGTGTCCCCAGCAAAACTACAGTTTTGCAAACAAGAAGTAAAATATCTTGGTCACAGAATTGCAAAGGGAAAAAGACAAGTAACAATAGAGAGAATAAAAATGATTCAAACAATGTTACCACCAAGAACACAGAGACAGGTCAGAATGTTCTTGGGAATGGTTGGTTACTGTCGACAATGGATAAGTGGATTTTCAGTAATTGCAAAACCACTACAAAGACTGACAAAGTCAGATGTAAAAGATCCAATTATTCTCAATGATGCTGAGATGGATTCTTTTGAAAATCTGAAAAAGAGCTTATGCCAAGCTCCTGCTTTAGGTATGCCAAATTATGAGAAAGATTTCGAACTGTATTGCAGTGAGAGAGAAGGATGTGCATTATCTGTGTTAATTCAGAGACACGGAAATTTAAAGAAACCTATTGCATACTTTTCTGCAGTTCTTGATCCAATTACAAAAGCATTACCAGGTTGCTTGAAAGCAGTTGCAGCTACAAGTATCAGCCTCGAACAAAGTGAGGGGATCATTATGGGATTTCCTGTGAAAGTTTTTGTACCTCATTCAGTAGAAATATTATTGACAAGAGGTAAGACTCAACATTTAACAAGTAGTAGGTTGACAAAGTATGAGAAAATCATACTAGGAGCAGATAATGTTTCAATTTCAAGATGTTTAAATCTGAATCCTTCTACATTACTGCCTGATTCTGAAATTGTTGATGACATTGAAACAGAACATGAATGTTTAGATGTCATGGAATTCTGCACTAAACCAAGAAAAGACATCAAAGACAGACCTTTGTCAGAATCGGATTTTGTCTACTTTATAGATGGTTCATGCTTAAGATCCGAAGGAGGTGTCTTAAAAGCTTCATATTCAGTTTGTACAGTCACAGATGTCGAAGAAGCATCATGTCTTGAAGGAGTTCGTTCAGCACAAGTGGCTGAATTAATTGCTTTAATTCGTGCATGTGAAATATCAAAGGATATAAGAGTTACCATCATTACTGATAGTCAGTACGGATATGGAGTTGTGCATGATTATGGACAACTCTGGTCACAGAGAGGATATATGACATCAGCAGGATCACCAATTAAAAATGCAGTTTTCATTAAGAGATTAATTGAAGCAATACAATTGCCGAAAGAAATCGCCATTGTTAAGTGTGCAGCACACACTAGAGGAACTGATTATATTTCCAAGGGAAATGCCTTCGCAGATGAAACAGCTAAATACTGCGCAAGGAAAAATTATTCTTACAATCGGGAGAGGAGTAAAGAAACTGATTCAAATTCATTAATGCTAACAACAGTTGTAGAAACATGGCATGAGATTAGAGATTTACAAAATGAAGCAGAAGATGAAGAAAAAGACTTGTGGTTAAGATCAGATTGTAGACCACGTGAAGAAGATGGAGTGTGGGTTTACAAAGATGGCAGAGTAGTCTTACCAAATTGCTTGATTGCTGACATGGCCAGATTATATCATGGTCCAGCACATCTGGGAAGAGATTCTATGGTTAGACTTTTCAGAGAAACATGGTTCAATACTAAATTTAGAACTATTGCAGAATCTTTTTGTCAAAGGTGTTTGTCATGCCAACAAATGAATCCAAACAGAAAATCAGTGGTAGGGACAGGAATAATTGGTCGAGAGGGTGGTCCCTTTACCAGGTTGCAAATGGATTTCATTGAAATGCCCTTACACAATTGTTTGAAATATGTGCTTGTAATTGTTTGCTTATTTTCAAGATGGGTAGAGGCTTTCCCTACACGACATTGTGATTCAATTACAGTAGCAAAACTAATGCTCAGAGAAATTATCCCAAGGTACGGTTTTCCAGTCACTATTGAGAGTGATGGAGGAAGCCATTTTGATAACAAACTAATGAAATTAATTTGCGAAGCTTTGAGCATTGAGCAGAAAATACACTGTGCATACAGACCAGAGGCATCAGGGGTGGTTGAACAAATTAATGGAACAATTAAAAACAGAATTGGAAAAATGTGTCTTGAAACAGGTGTAAAGTGGACCGATGCTCTTCCACTTGTTTTGATGTCATTAAGAAGTACACCAGATAAAAAGACAGGTTTGAGTCCTCATGAAATTTTAATGGGAAGAGTAATGAGGCAAGCTTTTGTACCTGTAGGTAAATTGTTGAGCATAAATGACAGTGCTATTTTGGATTACTGTAAAAGGTTATCTGATATGGTAACTTCTGTGTCTAATCAGGTGGGAACTGAAGCACAATCAAATGAAAAGGTTTTGACACATGATCTGAGACCTGGCGATTGGGTCAGAACGAAAGTACATCGGAGAAGAAATTGTCTAGCTCCTAGATGGCAAAAGCCTAGGCAGATAATTTTGATCACTACTAATGCTGTAAAATGCAGAGGATTGAAACGCTGGATTCATCCTAGTCATACTATTCCAGTACCAACTCCTGAGAGTTCTGATATTGAAAGTGATACCACAGATGATTCTGATTCTGAAGCAGAAGGCGAAACAGAAAGTGAAATAATTCCAGATTCTGAAAATCGACAAGAAAGTCGACATCTGGAAACTGTGCCAGTGAATGGAAATTTGACAAGAAAAGACTTAGAAATCATTGAAATAGATTCTGAAGGTGAAGAGAATCTGTTAAAAGGAAAGATAACTGAGGATTCGGTTGTCTCTATTGAAGACAAAGAAGCAGAACAAAAAGAAGTTTCAGACCAGGAGAGTATCGAAAGGCAGAGAACAAACTCCGAAGTAAGGAACAGAAATCCGAAATCTGGGAAGTTGGGGGTAATTGAGGAAGAGGAGGAAGACGAATTACCGAGTACCAGTGATGGAAGACAAAGTGAAGTTCCTGAAGGAGTGAAATTGCCGAATAGAGAAGTTCCTGAGTCAATTGAAATTTCAGACTACGAAACTGAAGAAAGTGACGTGGATGGTGAAAGCGAAAACAGAAAGAAAAGGACTTGGAAGTCAGAATCAAATAATTCTGAACCAAAGAAGAAGTACGTGAGAAAAGCAGACTACTGGCCTGGTGGAAGATTGAGAGTCAGATTAATCAAGAAACAAAAAGAACAAGTTGAAGAAATCAGTAGTCAAAAGAGTCCTGGAAAAGAAGTTGGAGTTGGAAGGAAAATTGAAGTGATATCGAGAAAAGGAAAAAGAATAGTAAGACCAAACCAAAAATACAAGTCTCCTGAGTGGACTTACTTAGTAATTCCACCTGTTATTGACATATATGATAGTAGTGAAGAAGAAAACGAAATACAAGAAATTAGTGACAATGATTGAAGTACAGAAATATTAAATTGGCAAAAGGCTGAAGAAAATTTGTTAGTTGACACAAGGTCGAAGAAAAACTGTTTAGTTGAAGAAAACTTATGTATGACATAAGGTCGAAGAAATCTTGTTTAGGGTTTTAAAAAAAAAAAAAAAAAAAAATTATTTTAAAAGGGGGGTGTAAATATAAATTTAGAATTTTAAAATTTTGTTTTATTTTTATTTTGAGGCTAAACTAACCAAAAATGCCTTATGTTAAGGAGAGCACTTCAAAGTGTTCTGTTTTTAAGATGCTGTAAGATGACTCTGGTGTGTCTGCTCATTTTAATTCTGCTCTGGTTGATTTTAGCTGTGATTATCCCTTTGGAGATGAATAGAGAATTACACAAAGTTAACATAACAAGCAAAGCTCTGGTTAGCCAAACTAAACATAGTGCGTCCGCAAAAGTTATTGATCATCAGCCTAATATTCATCAAGATAAATCAATTAGTGATTTTTCAAGTAATACATTCACAAAGCTATTGAGTGAATATGTTAAGGTAATGGATGCAAAAGACTGCTACGTCTGTGTTAAGTTACCTGCTTCTGTTTCTGAGGGAGTAACATATAATATGCTTCCTCTCACTTATGCTGTAACATGTAGTGTGTTAACTAGTTTATTTTATCAAACTGGACGTTTAGAATATTATTATTCAAATTATGATGAAATTTTTGCAAATATTAAGATTGAAAATGCTTTAAATAAGCACAAGAAAGCAAAGCAAATGAGAGAATTTTTCCTTGTTACTAACGAACTTACTTATGAGTATGCTTATAAAAATAATCTAACTTGCAAATTGAGTGCTGAAGGAAAGAAATTTTTGAATATGGTTGAGGAGAGAAGAGCAATTTATAAGAGGAATGAATTAGTCAAGCAGACTAAGTCTAATTTCTGGCAGAAAGAGGATGAGAAGTTAAATGGCAAAATGCTTGAAAATATTGCAAATCATATAGACAAACCAGTTAGTGGAAAGCTTTGCATTAGAAGAGATAATACACTTTTTGATAATTACTTTGTAGGTGCAAGTAACTGTGAAGATACTTATCAGATTTTGGGAGATTGGGGATTCAAAGGTGGAAAGGATCCAATCTTTCCTGGGATTTATTTTGTTTGTGGTGACAAAGCCTACTACAACCTTCCAGACCACTGGTATGGAACTTGTTATGTGGGAATTGTTTTTCCTAAAGTGTTTCATGTTGACAGAGATTCAGAAGGATTGTTTAAAATTCATAATTATGTAAATAGAGTTAAAAGAGAAACTTTTACTGAAGTTCTGGGAGATATTTTTCAAGCAGTAATACCTTTTGTTGGTATAACCCTAAATGCTGGAAGAATCAGAAAATTGTCCACTATAGTTGATAGATTATCAACTGACACAGCTGATGGATTTCAATTAGTGAATGTTGAAGTTATTGCAATTAGATCCATGGTAATTCAAGACCGCCTTGCTTTAGACATACTCCTAGCAAAAGAGGGAGGAGTCTGTGGCATTTTACATGTACAACATTGTATATACCTGATGAAAGTAAGAATATTGAAATGTACATTAAGAATATTACACAAATGCATTCAGAGATAATTCCTTTAGAAGAAGATGATTTTACAGGGAAACTTTCAAAAAGGTTTCAAGCAATTAAAAACTGGTTTCACGATATTGGAAGTTCAATTCTTGGCAAGATTTTGGCACCTTTGATTATAATAATATTCATTTTTATTTTGACCAAATTAGGTTGTTTGTTACATAAAAGAAAGAAGCAGTTGAAAGAAAAGAAAAGAATCTATAAAATTAGAAAAGAAGAAGAAAGGGAGATCGAATTACAGGAGTTACATAGAGAGCGTTATGCTAATTCCAAAGATTACGCAGAAACAGACTTTTAGGTTTACTGATACAAATGAATTTGAATCGATTTCTTAGAAATTTAAATTACCAAAATTTTGGGTGCTGGTGTGGTGATTTGTTAATCACCAGATGAGGGAGTTGATGGAGCGAGATAGAAAACAAAATTTTGTTTAAACTCGTGAAGTCACATTTCCATAACATGAATAATAATATTAATGATTTGTGATATGTCGTGCTAATACAACTTAGATTAAACTTTACACATGGGGGGACTAACATGTGTGCTCATAAACGTGCATAATTGTTGCATCTTTTTGTTCGTGCAAAATAATAAAATAATTTATTGTTTTCGTTTTTGTCATTACTAACTGCTGCAAACTTAAAAGAAGCATGTGCTTGTTTTGCTTTTCCTTGTCTGTGTGATGTCATTTCCACTATTCTAGGTGCATATAAATCTCATGGATTATCGAAAACTGGTAGATATAAACGCTGCTTTATTTGTTTGCATTTGCTAGGTAACATTAGATTAATCGGGTGGGTTAATTAATTAGTAAATCCTGGGGTGGATACAGAATCTACATTATTTCTTACATTAATACTTTTCTTGTGTTTGTTTTATACTAGAAAGCATAAGTTGCCTGCTTTTGGGCCTAGTTTACTCGAGCTACAAAAAGCTGAATTTTACTTCTGCAAAAGTCACGAGACGCCCATTCTGAAATAAAATGTTCGTCAAAAGCTGCGTTCACAAAGCAAAAACTGACGTGCTATCATCATTCTGTCGGACATGGCCAAGGTCGAAAAAGAACATTTTGTCAGCCCTTAACTTGGCATCCGCGGAAGTCAATTGGAAGCAATGAGAACATTAATATACATTTGTTACAAACCTGGGAAGCTACTGGTTGCATTCAGAAAAGACAATGGTCCTTAAGAAAAGTGACCTAATGGAACTTTTGAAATGTGGGTGACATGTCACTTGTCACTCTCAGCCAATGGGACGTCGAAGATTTCTGAAAACTTTCCTTTGCGTAGTTTAGTTAGCGTAGAAAGGTATAAAAAGTCATGCCCCTAGGGATGGGCTGGCTGCTGCTTTCTGACTTTCCGATGAGGGTGAAGTGCTGTCGGACTTTTCGTGGAGCACGTAAGAATCCTCAAAGAACTTTACTTTAATTTCTATCTATTTAGCTCAGTTAGGGACTTAGGTTTTAGAAATGCTAAACTTTAAATACTCACTTTAACTTTGATTCACTTGCTTAAATTGTATTTTCCTTATGTTTCTTTAAAATCATGCTTGCTTCAATGCTAATAAAATTCATTTATAAAACTATCAATTTATATACCATAATTTAGTAAATAAAATCTTACTTTTGACAAACAAGCTGGTCTTGATTATTCAGGAGTGTAGGTTACTATTAGCTAGATCACGTCGCCAATGGTGGTCGTTTAAATGGTTAAGTTTTATTCTAATGATAATATTCTTTCCACAGATGTATAAATTTGTATATAGTTTGTAGATAATGTGTATATAGATTTAATCTGACCACCTGATTCAGTAGGCCCAAAATATATTAGGTTTATAAATGGGTCCATAAATTAGTATAGAATTTTGTTTATAGGTTATGAAGTTGGGTAGCGTTGTTTATGATATATTTTCTATAGGCCGCTGGATCACCACAAAATCAGAAGGATCCAGTTTCTTTCGTTCATCTGTCTTTAGAGACTTTTAATTTCAAAATATCAGCTCGTGTACCTTCTTAGAGTATCATATTACAGTATTATCAATCTATCTCCACCATGATCAACCATCAATCACTACAAGAACAGCTACAAATGACATGTATTTAGCGGAAACCCGCATTCTTAGGACTTCTAATCAAATAAAAATTGATTTACTATAATATATATTCTGGGCTCATGATACATGCAATTCAGGTACAGTAATTCAAGAGGATACAGAATTACAGTCTCATGAGGGTGTTGTTACCACTTTGGGAAATGAAAGAGATAGGAGTGTACTACTAAATGTCGACATACAAGAATATTATAGAGAGTATAATGAGGGACAAACTATCAAAAAGTAAGTGCAATTAAGGAACTATAGATTTACTAATCCTAACTCGACTTCTAGGTACCTTTAAGATATATAGATTGCGACGGTACATGTATGTGAACTTGGGTATGGAAAATCTATACGTATGTTTCGATAATTTTGATTTGATATTTTGCACTCAATATTTACATCCTTCGATATTGTGGACTTGATATTAGGGGGCCACACCGAGACACGACATGAAGATGAAAAGATAGAAGTAATGTGGGAAGCTAGAAATATCTTGAAATATGATATATGACCACATCAAGATCGATACCCACATTTTTGAACTGCCTGGAAAATCTAGGGTCTTTTTTGGAAGGAAGAGAAAATTATTTTACTTATAATATTTATCAAGCAGTCTTGGGTGGTGCATGTGGGTGGTGAAAAGTCTCCATCCAAGATCACTAGGGAGGTTAATTCTTGTTTAGCACACTAAGAAAATATTGGAATATTTGATGACTAGCCCTTCAGTATTGCTTGCAAAACTGCTGTGTTTGAGAATTGTGCTGTTAAATGTCCAATTTGGATTTATTTGATATTTGTTACGTCTGGAAATTCTCCCAAAAGCTCCTGCTAGCGTCCAGGGTGTGTTGACTTGCTTGCTTAGCCGTACTTTCTTCAGCTATTCACATGCAACACTCAAGTTTTCAAAGGGATAGAACACACTCCTCCCCCACCCCTGGGGAGGATCCCACTTCCTTAACACACTAGAAAGAAACTTAAATATTTCATCAGTGTCCTATTGGAACTGCCTGTAAAACCTATTGCCTTTGGCCAGTGAATTTCAAAACTGGTTATTTGGACAGAACTTTCTCGGGACATCATGGAGGAAGAGTCAGGCAGCAGTACACTTGATAACTATCCTTTCGTGGTGTAATTAGGGGCAGTTTTTAAACACTTTTAAGCCTGCTCTGTGTTCCCAGGCCTGCCTTTAACATAAGTCATGTGTAAGGGAAACATCGTTTACAACGCGGTGTTTACACTGCACAACTTTTACAACGCAGCCATTACAACGCAAGTCATTACAATGACTTTGCTGGATGGCGCTCTAGGTTAAGGAATAGTGTGATTTTCTTTTCCAACACCTTCCCTACTGCTACGTGGGCTGGAGTTGGAATAGAAAATCATATTAATCCTCAATCCAGCGCCCTCCAACACAAGTCGTTGTAACGACTTGCGTTGTAAAAAACGCAATGTAAAGTACCGCGATCTAAATGATCGCGATGTATTGTCATACATCCATGTGTAATGCCATTGTTGAACAGGATGAATAGTTTGGGATCATGACACATACCTAGGACAAGTTCTGTGTACTTGGGTCCCACTGAGTACATGCTCCTGCATTCCCCACCTGACTTTATCCAATTTATCAGTGGGATGCACCTAGTATCAGCACTGGCGTACGAAACTTGAGGGGTCCTCCCTGCAAGGTACGTGGAGGGGCCCCTATCTGGGCTCAATCAGGAGCTCTCCGGCCAGAGTGCTGTGCTGAGGCGGCCCCCTGGAGCTTGCCCCCCCCCCCAAACCCGGGGGGCTGCGGGGCCTGTGGTACGACCCTGTTCTCTAAATAGTCATTCAAAATAATGTACTTTGCTGCTTACCACAAATGGTTGCAATCAACATTATCAAACACACTGCAAGTCGATAACCATAAGGAAGAGCGACCGCTTGCCCAAAGCCAAAAATTAAATATAAAAGCCTGTCTTAGGGTGCTCTGTTCCAGACGTACCCCAACTTGATATGAGCTGTAAGTTTAATATCTTGGGAGCAGAGTTCACCAGTTACTGCTGAGTGCCATTCTCTGGCCATGTGAGCAAGTCCATCAACGAGTATACATGCCTTGACTCGTACGCCCGATGGTCCATAGAAAAGACTGGCAATGGCTTAAGGACCCACACTTTCGAACCACATAGAAGACACTGGTTCATTTATTAATTTGGTGCAGCACCAACCAACCAACACAGGACACCCATGTTGCCTTCCATTAAACCTCAATCTGCAAAGCATGGAAAAAGTCCCAGCTTTCAGACTAGGTGAGAGCTAAAGCAAAACAATAAAACTCTAGCTACTATAAAAAACAAGCATTTACAATGCAACGGTTTCGCCTTTGCAAAAGTTAGAGCTATTGGCATTGTAAATGACAACATTTTTATTTATGTGTTGGGTTTGAAAACAGATAAATAAATGGCATTGTCATTTACATTGCCAACAGCTTAATCTCTCGCAAATGCAAGACATATTGTACCCTACTGGACGAGCTCATCAGACAGCAATTACTATCACACACACACACACCCAGAGCCAGCCACACACACACACCCACACACCCAGAGCCACACACACACACCCAGAGCCACACACACACACACCCAGAGCCACACCCACACACCCAGAGCCACACACACACACACCCAGAGCCACACCCACACACCCAGAGCCACACACACACCCAGAGCCACACCCACACACCCAGAGCCACACACACACCCAGAGCCACACACACACACACCAACACACCCAGAGCCACACACACACCCAGAGCCACACCCACAGCCACACACACACACCCAGAGCCACACACACACCCACAGCCACACACCCACCCACACACCCACACACACACACCCACACCCAGAGCCACACACACCCAGAGCCACACACACCCAGAGCCACACACACCCAGAGCCACACACACCCAGAGGCACACACACCCAGAGCCACACACACCCAGAGCCACACACACCCAGAGCCACACACACCCAGAGCCACACACACCCAGAGCCACACACACACCCAGAGCCACACACACCCAGAGCCACACACACCCAGAGCCACACACACACCCAGAGCCACACACACACCCAGAGCCACACACACACCCAGAGCCACACACACACCCAGAGCCACACACACACCCAGAGCCACACACACACCCAGACCCCCTGCCCCACTAGGTATGCATATACTAATGGACGAGATAAATAAAGTGACACCTCTGCCTGTTGCTAAAAGTGAGGTAATGAGCGCCCATCTGCCTCCAGAAAGGCCACTCGGACACCCACGGGGCGCTGGCAGCATCCGAACAGTAACACCACCCAAATCTGCCCCCCTCCCCGCTCCAAAAAGTAGCCCACAGTTGGAACTCGGTACCTGCCCCGTTACCAATCCGAAACTGGCAAAAAAGGAAGGGGAGGCCATAGGACAGTGGCGGTTTTACCATTAGGGCGTTTGGGCGTTGCCCCACCTATAATTATCAGGCAATTTATTCGAGCGGCGCATTAGTAAAAGTTTTATAAATTAACGCGCCGCTCGAATAAATTGCCCGATAATTATTGCCCTGCGGCCGTGGTGTGTGTCATGGACATGGACAGTATGCACTGTCTGACACTGGGTGGCGCTGGACTGACTCTGTGCCGGCACAGTGCGCACTCACTGCGCATGTGGTGTTTGCCCGGCAGGGCTTCTCCAACTAGCAAACTATGTGGTTTTAAAAAAAAACACAGATTAAGGGTTTGCCTGCCTAATGCAACGTACCCCAGTGCTGAAAAAAAGAACGACGTTTTTTCAAGGCTCAGCCCAATCCTGATGCTACTCTCTTTAGAGAGCAGCTCTCCTCTAAAGAGAGCAGCATCAGGATTGGCTACTACTGTGTCTCGGCAAGTTGGCAGCCATCAGTCTAGGCGCCAACGGGACCCCAGAGCAGAGATGGTGCGGACACGGTCAAGCGAAGACAAGGTAAGTTTTTTATTTTATTTATCCCTACCCCCTGGCCCCCACTGTGAGCGAGCCGTGACTGCAACTTAGCAGTATGAGCGCTTATCTTGGTAGGCCAGAAATAATATGAGGCTTAGGGACGAGTAAATGGTTAAAGATAACATCAGTCTACGTGACAGATCAAACCGCACTGTTATGGAAAAAAGGCAGGCAAACAAACAATTACGCTTTTAAATAGCCAACTACTACAGGTTAACCAGACGTATGGAAACATCTTGGTTGAAGTTTGTTAAAAAAAACTCTTGCCATACTTTACAAACACACACTGCGAGACCGTCCTTAATGTTACAAGGGGGAAGTCTACAGATTTTAACCATTGCGCTTGAAAAAGAAGAGGCTGGTAATTGCGCGAGTGACACGACATGGAAATAAATCACTTCCCTAAAAATTAAAATCATGACATGCAGGGAGGTCTCGCTGCAGCCAAATGGGAGACATACCGCTGTGCTGCTGGCAGGGCCGGTGAAGCTAAAACCGTGCTCTTGCTAAATACAGGGTTTAAATACTATGAACAAACGTTACGTGCACGTTATTCACCCTGGGCCATGACAGCCAGTTTTATGACCAAATTCTTTTGGGGCAATGACACGGAGGTTGAGATGAAAAAAATCCTCCTTGTAGCTAAAATGACAAAATTGTCTGCAAAAATGCAGTGCACATTGTAATTAGACAAAGTGGCTTCACAATAATAATGTATACATATGTAAACGCTCGAGTCTAGAGAGCAAGTTTAAGACATTTTTAAAGATTAAAATGTCTACAGAAGAAAGCCTGGATGTACGTCTTGTTACATTCATGAATGTAATATAGGGTACCTTGTGGGTTCTTTCTCAAAAGGGTATCACGCGCGCGCGCTACACCCCGCCACTTTCAAATGTCACCAGCCGCCACTGCCATAGGAGCAGCTCCCTTTACAGGGAATTCCATTTGTGTCCGCCACCCTGCGGCGTCGCTGGCCGCAGGTTCACGCTCATGTGACCGTTGTGCCCAAAACCGGACAGGCCCAGGTGAGTACGGGTACTCTCCTCAGGCCTGGAGAAGTTCCGGTACTCACTAAAAGAAAGAAAATGTGCCTGTACTCAGTACCCGTGAGTACCGACCCATTTGAACATCATGTTCTTGCAGCGGCACAATAGTAAACCCCCCTCCCCCCGCCCCAGGAGGGGGTGCAGCTGAACAGAGGGGCTCTCCTACCTGGGCAGGGTGATCCAGGAACACCTTCCGCGGGAGGCACAGGCACCCACGCAGGCCGCCTCGCCCGCACAGGCAGGCCCCGAAGACAGCCATGGTGCGGGGCGAGCGGTCAGACCTCACAATGTCAGGCGAGTGCAGGAAACGGCGCCAGAGCACACGGCACGCAGGTGATCACAGGTCGGCACTCAGGGCCCGCAGGTGTGCTAAGGCGCGCGGCCTCGAAGACCCGGGCTTATAACACTTCCGTCAATTCATTAAAGGGCATTTCTGGCGCTTTTACCAACAAGAGACCCGTGTTCTCGCACTGTAAGTTTTATGTACCACGGATTTACTACTTCAGATTTGTAGTTTTGGTGAAGCACAGTTTCAGTTTTTTAAGCCGTGGAGTGTTATTAGCCCCTACAGACTGTCATTAATGGGTATTTAAACTGGTCCCCTGCAGGTGCGCGATATATTGCCAGTTCTGGTTTTTCAGCTGTCAGCGCTTTGCATTCTGGTACCTCTAGTGAGGCTTTTGTAAAATGAAAGTAACCCCGTAGGACCGGATTGCAATGATAAGGGAAGTACATGCAGAGCTTGAAATGGAAACAGAAGTACAAGAGCCGGTACTCTCCAATGAAAAGTATTTCGTCGCTCTTGACAACTGCTGGTACTCCCCCTCGCAAATAAAAACAAGTAACATCATAACTACAAGTCAGAACTATTGGCTTTGTCATTGGTTGTTAGCTGCACAAGATAAATAAGCAGCAACTATGGCTTGTATATGATATTTAAAAAGCTTCCACATAAAGCTCTGGTGACACCAGAACAGTGTTGCTGCTCCGGAGTTTCAAAAAGAGAAGGGAAATCCAGAGAAAAAATTACTCTCTTTAAAGGATTTCCCTTCACCTACAACGCTCACCTCCAATACCCGCCATATTATCAGAGTTTGGAAGGAAAGGTTTCTTATGACTTGGAAAATGTATCGATGTGTAGGTCCTACGTGGTCACCCGCTTTAAAAGTGCTTTTGGGCATTAGCAAGATGTACTTAAAGCACTATAGAAATGCGACTGTAGAACACCTATATACGTACACACGTATGTACCGTACCCCCCTGCATAAACCTACATGCATGTCTATTTAGAAATACATGAATGCATATACAGACACACAAACACCGCTGACGTCATCGATGCATTCTCGGTACTGAGGTCTTCATTTTAAAGCTTCCCCGCAATAGGCAAGGTGAATGCGGGTTGCGACGGGTTATTAAACACCGAGTGAGGTCCGCTCCCTCGTGGCCTTGTGTGCGTTCTTCACGGTCCAGGACAGAGCGTGGAGTCCCTCCCGGGCCGTCATCCTCTCCTCCCCGCTGACCCCAGACCGTGAAATGGCCTAATGAGTCCTCTGATGAGAAGGGCACTTCTCATCACGCGCTCCGTCAGGCCGGTGCAGCTGCGGCACACTGAGGCCTGACGCAGAGGCCTACCCTCGCAGTAAATCAGCACCGAGGCTGGGCTGGAGCAGGGCGTCAGGCTCGTGGCAAACACCGGCCTGGATGATGCTGCAAGGACAGGCCATATGTGTGGAGAACAGCCGGCTGCTGCCAGCACGGTGATGGGGCTCCCAGAGTTTGCAGAAACACGACCACGCCCATTAATTCCTCCCGCATGGCCATTGGTCTTCGCGTAAGAGGGGTTGGTACCTTGCCTGTCAGGGAACCAGTGTTTGTCCGAGCATGTGCTGCTTGCCACCAGTACACCTGCTCCGAGCACCTGCTGCCTGCCACCAGTACGGAGCTCCGCTACATCAACAAATCCAGGGCCGGCAGCCAATCACAGCGCGGCCCGGGAATGACGTCACGGGGGTGTCCCGGGCCGGCAGCCAATCGCAGCGCGGCCCGGGACAAAGGGGCGGGGCTTAAAAAAAGCCCGAGAAACGCCCCCGAATCGCGTTTTCGCAAGAAAGCGTGATTGACAGCCTCTGTCTCCCAATGGCTAGTCTCCATTTATGGAGCTAGCCAATTGGAAACAGAGGCGGTCCAAACATCCCTACTGAAGACAAAAGTTTTCGATCTGGGAGGGGCAAGCCCCTCGCCAGGTCGAAACCTAAAAAGTTGAATGTTATTGTGTATATTGCCATTCACTTGCATTATTTCCTGTATATTACCAGGTAGATTACTTTATAAATGACACAAAAGAACATTTTAAACAACGGGGAGAGAAACAGTGGTGTTCTTATCAGTGAAACACATGTTATAGGTTTAATGTGACGATAGTTTTGGTGTTAAGACATAGACAATGGCTTGTATTAGCAGCCTTGTGTGCCTCACACTTTACACCCGGATCTATCCTCTGGATCAACTACCCCACCCCTCCTGCTCTTCTCACAGTTAAAATGGCTCCTTCCTGAGTTTCAGATAGATCCAGCCAAGATAACCAAAGTATCAGGGCCTGGCCTGGTAATAAATTATTGATGTGGCTTGGGATTCAAGCACCCTTATACCATGACAGCCCCTCCCTTACATATGGCATTTTCAGGTTATATGAGGCTTGGGATATACGAAATGCTGGGGCTTCTCCGGTCCACAATCTAACCCCCCCCCCCGATGCTCTTATAACAAATAGCTGAAAGCTAAGTGAACGGCCTTCAGATATATGTAATGAATATTGGCAATGCGATGTCCATGAAAATAACAAGCATTTCCAATGCAATAGGTATCGCAACTGCGAGTTTTGGAGCTATTGGCATTGTAAGTGGCAATGCCTTTTAAAACAAGTTTAAGCTATTGACATTGTAAATGAGAATGCCTTTCATTTATGTTTTAAAAATGAAAACAAAACAAAAAAGGCTTTGTTATTTGCAATTTCAATAGCTCAAGCTCGGGTAAATGCGAGACCTATTGCATTGGAAATGCTTGTTAAAGGTTAGCAGTCATCATTATAATTCCGCTTCCGATTTGTTCTTCCAGCAGGTTGGTTAAACCTACACAACGGTATGTGTCTCACATTGATTGGGTGGGGTTGGAAGCGCACTAATCCGGACCTGCAAAGCCTGCTATTCTGTTGTTAAAGTTTGACAAAGTAAAGCTGTAATGCTCCTCAGTCCCGAAGTGTGTGCTTCCTGCTCTTCCAGTACAGAGACCCCCAAACAGCTCTGCCATGGAGCCTCAGTAGTGCTCAAAAGCAGCTTCCCATGTTCCAGTACTGAGACCACACTGAGCCTGCCCTCGCACCCAACGTTGTCCATTACACTATGGCTTGACGGACACCAGAACTCTCTCAATACCCATCTGTCCTAAACTTCCATTTTAAGCTTTGGCCGCCTCTCCTGTGTAGCTTCTGAGATGCAATTGATTTACTGTGTGCACTAAACAAATGTGCAGTCGTCACTTCTTTTCTTTCCCTTTAGCTCCAGACTTCAAATCCCCGCATCCGCTCCCACGAGCCACCATGCCCCCACCTCACCATGGCTGGCACCAGAACCTTTCTTTTACTGCTGCTGAATGCATTTGCTCAGCGAGGAGTGGTCACTGACCATTATTGTGGCATTTTAATTTTAAATAGGGAGTTTGGGAGGGAGCAGTGGGGCTAGATAAACCCACAATGCACTGCAGCCCAAGGCAGAGTGGAACGAGAGATTAGGAGCAGGGGCCTGTGGTGGGGGAGAAGAGACACCCCAGCCTGTCACAGATAAAGTTTATGATAGCGCCTTGAAGCAACATTTACTGGCCGTAAATGGAAAAAGCGAACTTTCATTAAGAGTGAAGAGATTTGTCCATAGTAACTCATAACACCTCAGAATTTACTAGAAAGTTATAAAAACACGCCATTCAGGACCACAGGATGTTGAGGGTTTCTACCGCACTAGAACCCCGGTACCCCAACTTCAAGGTCCACCGCTTTAGCCGTTTGGCCATATCTTGTTGCTGTGGGTAGGCCCAGGAGGACACGTTAATCACAAGAGCTCATGATGTATATATCCATCCTAAGAAAAACCAAAGGTGATGATGGACGGAGCGTTGACAATACAAACACTCACCCCCAGTCAACTGATCTGGGTTTAATCCATCACCGTTCTTTAGCTCACTCCGCCACCCCAGTTCAGACATGGCCATATGCAAATCAGTCTGACCCTGTGCCTCATGGGAACAGTCCAGCCCGAACTGCCAAGCCATGTCTTCCCTGGACCGGAATCAAGCTTCCCAGGACCGGTTTCTGGCATTACAGCCGTCTTCAGCCGGGCTCTGAACTGGGTTGGCGGAGTGAGCTAAAGAACGGTGATGGATTAAACTCAGATCAGTTGACTGCGGGTGAGTGTTTGTATGGTCAACGATCCGTCCATCACCACCTTTGGTTTTTCTATATCCATCCTAAACCACAACAAGGTCTTTGTAGTGTATAAACTATAGCGTTAAAAGCTTGTGCTGGGCATCTGGTGTTTTTACAAGATCTCATTAAAATATTTTCCAGCGGAATCCGCAGTAAGAAGCACCATGTAAAAAACCTGCCCCATTGTTCCCCGCTTGGTGTGCAGTCAGCAAAGCGCCCAAAGGGTGCCCTCTTGGCAATTCTCACAGTCACACAAACTTCACTCTCCAAGCTCCCAATGCAGAAGGAGGGTGCGGAGAGTGTGTGCTTGATTCCGTGTGACTTTATCAGTGAGCGCTTTACTTGAGCACCAGTGGCGTTACAGATGGAACATTGATTTTGTTAGGCATGGGGAGATTAAGTATTTTGCCCAGGAGCACAGGATGTTGAGGGTTTCTACAGGGTGCGGAGAGCGTGTGCTTCATGTGCACCCTCAGAACAAATAACATCCGGACACGAATCAGAGGAGCAACGTTGTGCACAGTACAATATATTGAGAGTCTGTAGTGAAAAAACAGGCGCTGGCAGCCTGCAATTGAAAAACAAGTAAATGCCGGGACAGAGTCTTCATAAATGGCGGCACATGTTAGCGCCCAAAGGCTGCCCTCTTGGTGATTCTCACAGTTGCACGAGCTTCGCTCTCCGAGCTCCCAATGCAGAGGGAGGGTGCGGAGAGCGTGTGCTTGATTCCGTGTGACCTTACTAGTGAATTCTACATTCAAATTTCCAAATGAGACTGGGGATGATGCAAATAAGTAATAATGTCACTGGTGTTCATAAAAAAAAAAAAAAAGAGTTTTTTATATGGCGCGGACTCGACCAAAAGTATCTGAGTGCTTTACATGAGCACCAGTGGCGTTACAGACGGAACACTGATTTTGTTAGGCACGGGGAGATTAACTAGAAGCAATAATACATGCTCAAAGTGAAGACATTCCTGTATTTAGAGATACTAGATACAGGCTGCCGGAATACCGCTGTTCTCCCCTTGCGCCTGTGAGTTCTGTGCCTGCCTGCCACCAACCAATCACAGAGCTGACTGGTGCATGCTCTAGGCGTGAAGGCAGCGTGGTTGCAGGAAGCCCGGAGCACTGGCAGGCATGCTTCACAGCTGTCGTGAAGACTTTTCTTATCTGCTTGTTAAATAAACAAGCAGATAAGAAAAGTCTTCACAAGAGCCGTGAAGCAGGCTAGCCAGTCCGGGTGGGCCGGACAAAAAAGCGAAATGGAGGCACCTCAGAAAGCTTATTTCCAATGGCAGGCCACTGTTTAGCATAAACGGTGACACCAGACAATGGAAATAGGTACAGGAGACAAAATGGTCCTAGACAATATTATTAAACGGTTCAATAAATGATAAACGTATTAAGTATTCCTGAGTGATTAGATCCTGCAAATTGTATCAAGGGCAGCTGCCTGGGGGATGTTGGTATAGAGGGATGTTATATCCATTGTTACCAAAAGGTCTTCTTGTTGATTGAAAGGGTGCCTGTCAACCAATTGTATAGCCTGCATGGTGTTCCTCAAGTAAGCCATTGTGCACTGTGCTCCGTACTTGGAGTTCTATGAATAGCACTATACTCTGTGTTCCTTTCTTTATTCTTTTTTATTTTTAACACTTCAGTTGTTCAGTGCTGTTTCAGACTGGGCGGATCGGTCTGCCCGTTGAGTCTGTTGTCTATGTTGAATAGATCTGTTTACGGTGACTTGTCACGTCTGCACCGTAACGTTAGACCGGGAGCTGCGTGCACGCCGCGCTCCGTCTAGCTCAAGTACTATTTATAGCCAAGTCATTTAACACACAGGCTGTCTTTACGACGGAGCCCCATAGAGGATTTTCGCATGACGGAAAGCAGGTATGTTGACGCGAGGATGCTTGTTTTAGGATTATTCACTTAATTTTGGCGATCAGCTTCCTGTGTCTGACGCCGTATTTGGTTATTATCTTTTAGTTTTCATCAGAACTAAGTGAAATCATGCAACTTTATGGCAAATATAGATCCTTTACAGTTTCTCGCCGCTACAAGTACAGCGGGTGAGTTGGCATCACTATGGCTGTGCGTGTGTTTTGTGTATGTCTAAACGGTCGTCACTATTGGATCATGGATCTGACGTTATGTTATTGTATGTTTCTTTTATGGAGGTTTTTCACTACGGCCTATTTGATTTTGATTTGAGCAATAAGGGACACCATTAACGGGTGAGTGCTACACCTGAGGGACCATATATGGTTGTTTTTTCCCCTAGTCTGACCCATGCAGACACTAAGCCTTATACATTATTCCATTATAAGCTGCCCACCATATCACTAGGGGCGTTACATGCTTCAACTTAGGTCAGTACCCCTACCTCCTTGGTAGTCTTTTGAGAATAACCATACAATCAGACTTTGATTGTATGGTTATTCTCCAGGTTCCCTCCCTTCCCCGTCCTGAGGAAGACCCGTAGCTGAGGAGTTCACTTACCCTTATTGCCTCTGGGTTGAAACGTCGACGACTTCCCCCCTATTCGGGTCTGTACCCTATGCACCCCCGCCCCTCGACCATTATAACAGATGAAGTATCCATCTGCAAAAAAGTATGATAATGGCTATGTTTTGAATGACCGCAGGGGCAGGCCTTCCCCATAACTAAGGACATTGGCCTTGGCATGAGATGACACAGTATAACTATTATTTCCTCATTATATTTTTTCTGACCTTCTTGTCTTTTCACTTGAGCACCAATCTCTTCACTTCTTTACACACTACCTGGTAGTAACACCCTCTCTCTTCAATCCATGTTTAATTGTTTGTTCTGATATAAATACGAATAAATTGCCAGAAAGTCAATTAAATGTGCTTTCAGCAGAACCACATCAGTGGGTACTGGTTTCATTGCGTATGTATTTGGCTTTTGTTTCCCTTTTTCTTTTTCAGGATCTAATCACACAGGAATACTTAATATGTGTATCATTTAATGTAGCGTTTAATAATATTGACTAGAACCATTTTGTCTCCTGTACCAATTTGATACCCAGGTCCTTTGACTTTTTCTGGGTCCCCCCATTTATAGCCAATGGAAATAAGCCCTTTTCTAAAACTCCTCATTAGCAATAAATCTCGCTGAGCGAGCTGAGCATGTGCGCAGCAACGCTAGGCGAGACCTAAAAATTGTACAATTTAGCTTGTGGATTGAAAAGTTTACAAATAAACAAACAATTACCAACTTATTATTACAATGCAAAATCAAATTCCTTGTTATTACCATAGTACCTGGATGTGACTGCATGTCTTCCCATCTAAATTGGGCGGGGGGAAATGTAGTCATTTCGATGATGGCCTGCAAGGTCAACTGAGGTTCTTTAATTTTGACTCCATCTTACATTTGTCGTCAATTTGTGTTGCCTTTACACAGGCTGCTCTATTCATGAAGTGTCTCTGCTCTTTGCACTGCAACGTGTTGAAAACCGCCCTCTGTCCTTGCTTTGAAATCAATCTCAGACACCAGCTGGCCTAACTGCATACAGACATGTCCTGCCATTACTGATTGACCCATAGGTGCTGTAATTGATTTACTTATGGGTTGTGCAGAAACACACTTAAGGGGGACGTTCTGGTTATATGATGCCTTGTTTTGAATGTTTTCCTATTGGCTAATATTTTGCAGATCTTGTATGTCCATATTAGGTATTTTGCATGCTTGCAAAAGCTAGGACTGCCCCTTACTTTTGTGCTGAGTTTGTAACCCTATTTTTTACAAAAAAGGGGGAGTATGGCCCATTCGGACATGAGTGGGGTACGGGCCCAAATACTTTATGAAAAGAACAAAGGAACCCACACTCATAATGTTTCACACCATTTTGATTCGGGATGAAGAAGATAAACAAAACTTAATATGTTTATCTTGGCAATTAGTTATGCCTTTTTATTCAACAATTCTATCAACAATAGATATCAATTTAAGTCAAGAGAAGTATCAATGTCTTGAACTTGCTGACCATAAACGTGCAACTGAACATTCAAATCAAAAATTGCGTGATTGCACAAACATGTGACGAAACATACATATAAATTGTCAATTCAAATCAAAGATTGCGTGATTGCACAAACATTTGACGAAACATACATATAAATTGTGAAAAACATGTGACTAATATGCAATATACAAAAACAAGTGAAAAAGGGAATTTGTCAATGTATCATTTCATGACATTATCATACGATTTTGAAAAATATTTGACCAAAATGAAGCCTTTTAATGAGCTTCCATATAACAAAACGACCTCTCGGTAGAGATGTTAACAGGCGTAATGTTCCTAACAGTTTTAACTATTTCTCAACAAGCTAGGATTTAATCCTGTCCGCCTACGCGTTTCGAGTTTGGGAGGTTTCTTCTCAAACTCTCTTCAGGGCCAAATGTATTCCATTCCCCATTTGTTGACCTATTAATAAAGACACAAAAATTGTGGATACTTGTTACAGAATGCTCCCCTCAACCTACTCGACCTTTCTCATATGTACAACGTTAAAAAGACACGTACCTCTGGGGATTTGAGGTAAATCGATTCGTCCAAAAAACTCTTGTGAATCAGTGGGGTCTGTGCGTTAATCTAAAAAAATCATGGATTTTTATGAAGCACTGTGTATACACATTCGTTTTAAATTAACTGAAAAACAGGCATTCCGTTCATACCTGATTGTCAGGTACAAGAGGGACCAAATCCTGCTGTAATTCTCATTAATGAAGATATCCGTGTTTCACCTGGTGCACTGTAAGCGAAATAAGCGCATTACTTGCTTTTTCAATGAAGTTGACTAATGAACTCCCAAGTGAAGTTATGCGCACACGGGTCATGACTTACTGAATTTGTACCAGACTGGCAAGGTTCAAGGATGCCTTGGTTCACAGCAGTGTCGGTTGTATGCCTGGGTCCCTTCTGGGTTGTTTTCAAATGCCGCGGTTCTGTTTGAGAAAACGCGGGTGTTTGTTAGAAAACACTCTTCGAGTTACAGGGAAATGTGCGCGCGCTGACTGTTTCTTGAAACGCAGCGTCTGCGCGGCTTAAGTTAAATTTAATAGACTAACATTTAGAAACTGTGGTTTTGTCGAGCCTAATTTTATGTTAACAAAATGCAAACGCTGTGTGATACAGCGTGACCGCTGGCCCGCTGGTAGCAGTTTGTTCGTCATACCTGTCAATTCAGCAGCCTGCTCCACTTCCTCATTCCATCACACAAAGTGGATACGAGTCGGTTCCCTCAGAATCTCAAAGAGGCCAACTCCTTCTGGCTTAGCCAATCAGGGAGGAGATGTTTTTGCGGTGCCTTAGTGGTGCATTATGGGGCCTGTAGTCCACTAGGCTGGGTGACAGGTTTTTTCACTTCAACCCATCATAACATTACCGGGCCTGAATTCCAATCCGCTGTGGTGCAGTATTTACAGCCTTGATAGCTCACTCATTGAGTTGAGGCCGGTATTTATAGTGTCAAACCGCAGTATTAAATATGCCTCTTTGCGCAACAAAGCCTTCTCTACGTTAGGCGATTTGTGCTGTGGATCTATTCCAGCCAGAACGGTCCATCTGAAATCAGTTTCTTTGTGGTTTGCAGTAGCAAAATGTTCCACCATTGGTGCATTTTGTACCTTTTTCTTAAGTCGCGAGCGATGTTGGGTTATCCGGACATTTACCTGTTGGCATGTTTTACCTATATACAGTTTATTGCAGGTGCACAAAATCCCGTAGATTACATTTTTACTTTTACAGTTTGTGTGTAAACTATGTCTCCATTTTATGCCATTGTGGCAAAATTCATCTCCTTCTACAACACTATTGCAGGCCACACAAATACCACATTTGTGGTGGCCTGTGATGGGTTTGAGGTTCCATTTGGAAATTAAATCACTTTTGGGTTTCTGTATGAAACTATCGGCTCTGATGATTTGTTGGCCGACGCTCAAGTTTTTCTTCATAGCGAAAATAGGCTTTTGTAGAGGGAAATCTAATCCCTCTAACAAATGCCAATTACGCAGGATGATCTGTCGAAATTTGTTCGTGTGTGTTCCATATGTGGTGACACATACGAGTTTGTCCAATTCTTTCTTGGTTTTTATTTTGAGAAGTTCTTCTCGGGGGGTGAAGCGTGCTCGTTTCTTAGAGTGTTTCAAAAGTTTTTTGGGGTAACCTCTTTTGCTTAGTTCATCACAAAAGGTGTCTGCATGTGTATTGAACCCATCAAGGTCAGAGCAATTACGCCTGATCCTGAGTAACTGGCCATATGGGAGGTTATCTTTCAAACATTGTGGGTGGGCACTCTTGTAGTGTAGAATAGTGTTTTTATCTGTGGCCTTCTTAAACAAGGTAGTGGTGAACTTACCCCCTTCGGTGCCGACAGCAACATCGAGGAATGTCATTCTTTGGTTGCTACAGTCAATGGAAAATTTGATGTCAGGGTGTCTCAAGTTTAGCTATTCATAAAAGGCCATGAGCTCGGTCTGGCTCCCCTGCCACAGGAGTCAGACGTCATCAATGTACCGTAACCATGTTTGCCCCATAAGGGTTATCCTTATGAATGAATTTTTCAGTACGAAGAAAAATTCACCCCGAAGGGGGTAAGTTCACCACTACCTTGTTTAAGAAGGCCACAGATAAAAACACTATTCTACACTACAAGAGTGCCCACCCACAATGTTTGAAAGATAACCTCCCATATGGCCAGTTACTCAGGATCAGGCGTAATTGCTCTGACCTTGATGGGTTCAATACACATGCAGACACCTTTTGTGATGAACTAAGCAAAAGAGGTTACCCCAAAAAACTTTTGAAACACTCTAAGAAACGAGCACGCTTCACCCCCCGAGAAGAACTTCTCAAAATAAAAACCAAGAAAGAATTGGACAAACTCGTATGTGTCACCACATATGGAACACACACGAACAAATTTCGACAGATCATCCTGCGTAATTGGCATTTGTTAGAGGGATTAGATTTCCCTCTACAAAAGCCTATTTTCGCTATGAAGAAAAACTTGAGCGTCGGCCAACAAATCATCAGAGCCGATAGTTTCATACAGAAACCCAAAAGTGATTTAATTTCCAAATGGAACCTCAAACCCATCACAGGCCACCACAAATGTGGTATTTGTGTGGCCTGCAATAGTGTTGTAGAAGGAGATGAATTTTGCCACAATGGCATAAAATGGAGACACAGTTTACACACAAACTGTAAAAGTAAAAATGTAATCTACGGGATTTTGTGCACCTGCAATAAACTGTATATAGGTAAAACATGCCAACAGGTAAATGTCCGGATAACCCAACATCGCTCGCGACTTAAGAAAAAGGTACAAAATGCACCAATGGTGGAACATTTTGCTACTGCAAACCACAAAGAAACTGATTTCAGATGGACCGTTCTGGCTGGAATAGATCCACAGCACAAATCGCCTAACGTAGAGAAGGCTTTGTTGCGCAAAGAGGCATATTTAATACTGCGGTTTGACACTATAAATACCGGCCTCAACTCAATGAGTGAGCTATCAAGGCTGTAAATACTGCACCACAGCGGATTGGAATTCAGGCCCGGTAATGTTATGATGGGTTGAAGTGAAAAAACCTGTCACCCAGCCTAGTGGACTACAGGCCCCATAATGCACCACTAAGGCACCGCAAAAACATCTCCTCCCTGATTGGCTAAGCCAGAAGGAGTTGGCCTCTTTGAGATTCTGAGGGAACCGACTCGTATCCACTTTGTGTGATGGAATGAGGAAGTGGAGCAGGCTGCTGAATTGACAGGTATGACGAACAAACTGCTACCAGCGGGCCAGCGGTCACGCTGTATCACACAGCGTTTGCATTTTGTTAACATAAAATTAGGCTCGACAAAACCACAGTTTCTAAATGTTAGTCTATTAAATTTAACTTAAGCCGCGCAGACGCTGCGTTTCAAGAAACAGTCAGCGCGCGCACATTTCCCTGTAACTCGAAGAGTGTTTTCTAACAAACACCCGCGTTTTCTCAAACAGAACCGCGGCATTTGAAAACAACCCAGAAGGGACCCAGGCATACAACCGACACTGCTGTGAATCAAGGCATCCTTGAACCTTGCCAGTCTGGTATAAATTCAGTAAGTCATGACCCGTGTGCGCATAACTTCACTTGGGAGTTCATTAGTCAACTTCATTGAAAAAGCAAGTAATGCGCTTATTTCGCTTACAGTGCACCAGGTGAAACACGGATATCTTCATTAATGAGAATTACAGCAGGATTTGGTCCCTCTTGTACCTGACAATCAGGTATGAACGGAATGCCTGTTTTTCAGTTAATTTAAAACGAATGTGTATACACAGTGCTTCATAAAAATCCATGATTTTTTTAGATTAACGCACAGACCCCACTGATTCACAAGAGTTTTTTGGACGAATCGATTTACCTCAAATCCCCAGAGGTACGTGTCTTTTTAACGTTGTACATATGAGAAAGGTCGAGTAGGTTGAGGGGAGCATTCTGTAACAAGTATCCACAATTTTTGTGTCTTTATTAATAGGTCAACAAATGGGGAATGGAATACATTTGGCCCTGAAGAGAGTTTGAGAAGAAACCTCCCAAACTCGAAACGCGTAGGCGGACAGGATTAAATCCTAGCTTGTTGAGAAATAGTTAAAACTGTTAGGAACATTACGCCTGTTAACATCTCTACCGAGAGGTCGTTTTGTTATATGGAAGCTCATTAAAAGGCTTCATTTTGGTCAAATATTTTTCAAAATCGTATGATAATGTCATGAAATGATACATTGACAAATTCCCTTTTTCACTTGTTTTTGTATATTGCATATTAGTCACATGTTTTTCACAATTTATATGTATGTTTCGTCAAATGTTTGTGCAATCACGCAATCTTTGATTTGAATTGACAATTTATATGTATGTTTCGTCACATGTTTGTGCAATCACGCAATTTTTGATTTGAATGTTCAGTTGCACGTTTATGGTCAGCAAGTTCAAGACATTGATACTTCTCTTGACTTAAATTGATATCTATTGTTGATAGAATTGTTGAATAAAAAGGCATAACTAATTGCCAAGATAAACATATTAAGTTTTGTTTATCTTCTTCATCCCGAATCAAAATGGTGTGAAACATTATGAGTGTGGGTTCCTTTGTTCTTTTCATAAAGAGTTTGTAACCCTAAGCATATAAAAGGCCTCTGTGTTCTGCACTCTTTAGACTGCCTCATTCAGTTGCGAAGGCTCCTGTGTGACGTAGTCTCACTTAATTAAGTTTAATAAAGATGTCTTTTCATATTTCAGCTTCTGTGCCAAGTTCTTTGTATTAGTGAGACCCCTGAGAATGAAGATTACAGTTCTTCAAATGGCGCCCAACAACGCGGGCCTCATCAGAGAAGTGACTTTCTGAAGGAGTGATCTTGTCAGGAGACTGAAATCTACTGAGGAGGACAGGACGGGACTCTACTACTCTGTGCACAAGGATTCTGGAGATTCTTTGTCTTTGCAGCCCAGTATATTTCTGATCTTCCTGATTTTGATCCTCCACATGATGTCACTCCTGACTGAGAACCTTTTTGGCGTGAGTATTATAAAAAAGAGATCGTTAGGTCATTTAGAACTTGGCAGTTAGAATTTGGATAACCTTTTGATTGGTAAGAGTAAGGTAGTTTAGTAACGCTTACTGTAGCTTTGGAACTTTGGAATTTGTGTTGGCCAACTTTTGATTTGTATGGATTTGATATGCAAATTGCAATTTGTGTAGGCAGGTAATGAGGAGATTTTTCTCTATTTGGTTTTGTTGAACGGTGCACGTACGAAAAGTACATTAAGCACTACTTTGATTATAATACTTGTATATTCTGCAGTATTTTTGGCATGCCTGTTTTCAAGCTCACATAGAAGAATGTGTTGCTTTTTCTTGGCGGTACCATAGTGTGATGTGAAATTAATTAGCCGGCTCTCCTAGAAGGAATACCTAAATAGGTTTAGGTATACAAACATATTTCTTCCTTGGTGATTCTGTATCCCCCGGGAATTAAAATATGGACATAATACATACAAGGATCCTTTGTTCTGTGCAATTTTATGAATGAAGATATGCAGAGCGATTTTTGGTGTTCTGCTAGCCAAAGCTAGTGAATTGAGTGTATTTTCGCTTCTTGGACATACATCAGTCTGTTGGGCTGTTTTTGCAGTCTTTTGGAACACAATTGAGAAGCGCTTCTTGTAAATATGACTTACAACTAGTATTTACAAATGGTTTGGTTTAAGTACAGTCTGTGGGCTGTCCTTTGTTTCTGTTCTGAGTATTGGTTTGTGGGTTAAATGTGTGTTTAAATGTCTATGTGGTTTTCCCATTAGTACAATTTCTGTAAGTGAATAGCGATGGCGCTATTCACGAAATAAATGGCTAAAGTGCGCCGTATTGTGTGTCCTGAGTGTTTGACCCCTTTCTGTTTATGTCTGAAATGAGCTCAATGTCTGTTCGTGTTTTTTCTTGATGTTTTCAGTCTATTAAGCAAAATGTCTAAATGCTTAAAAACTAAAATGTAAATTCACATTCACTAGGAATAAAAAGAGCCCCCAAAAACGAAATTGGGTGTTTTGCAAAAAATAAAGAAACTTACAGCATTTTCCTTAGATACATTGTATTAGATATTACCAGGCAAACACATAATCTGAATACATGTGATCTTGCTGTATTGCACACGCATTTTGAAACTTGAAATGTCTTAGTTTTAGTTTTAAATAGATTCCCACCGTGCTCATGTTACAAACATTGAGAGACAAGCTAAATAAACAGGAATATTTACCAATCTCAGGACTTCGCCCTCAGTTGCATGGGCGAATCTTTGCATTTCAGAATGTTGTTTTAAAAAGGTTCCAAAACTAAGGTTCATTATTTTGTATTATAGGAAGACATTTCAATTAAGGGTTTTCCTCTCTTTAAGCATTTCACTAAGCATATTCTTGGTCCTGTTGCTAAATAATAATTAACCCATGTAATGAAGAAACATTTAAAAAGAAAGAAACAGTAACAGATGCTGAAACAAGATAAGGCATGTGCAAGGAAACTAAAAAGTTAACGATGTCTTGAACATTGATTGGCAATCTCAGATAAAGATCAATCAGGGAAATTGGCTTTGCGAGATCAGTTTCTTACAGTTCATTTCAGAGTAAACCTGGTTAATGTGTACATGAACTGGGGAGGCCAGGCCACCTTGTTCGCCAGCTTACCTTTGCAGGCCTACGTGGCACAGAGCAAAAAAAAAAGAAAAAAGAAAATTAAGTCAGATTCGAGGAATTACAGAACCTTAATATGTGGAATTATCAAAAATGATTGAGTTTATTAAAAATAATTATTAATTAAGCAAAATAATAATTAAAAATAAGTGCCACAAAATTTGTTTTTTATTATTCATGAAGCTTAATACTTATACTGTGACCTCCTAGCATTATAATTTAATTTAAGTTATGTTATACTGCATAATGAGGACATTAGCATATAGAATTTCATTTGGCGCAGGCGTGAAAAACTCATTTTTGTCAGGATTTGCATGAGATATGTCTAATGTCCAATCTTTGCAATTTGTAAAGAACATTCTGAGGATGATTAATATGTATCACAATTATAGGATATTTATTTTTAAGTGCCCCAAATATCAAAGTCGAATTTGGGTAAAATATGGGCATTTTTGCCATTTACAATAGCTTTAAAGTGATTTAGGCTTCAGTAAATGCATACATTTGGGTATAATACAGATTTGCAGGTTGTTCCTATTTAGGGTTGCTTTTATTGGCTCGGTGAGCCAATATGCCTGGTGCAGAGGTTTGAGTTTAATATCAGGGTGGAAGGTTTTAACTTTAGCTGGATCTACTGAGACCTTTATCTATTTAAGGTTGATGAAATAAGTACCATTGCAACAAGCATTTTGTTTTCAATACATTAAAGAACTTAATTCCAAAGGGAACATATGAAAAAAGGGTTTCTTTGAAAGTCCCAACATCATGCTAAATGCTCTGCAGAAATGATACATTTGTATCTCTGTTCTAAAAAATAATGTCCGCTAGTTGCTTTTATTTGACAAAAAAAATGAGGTATTGCATTAAGTATTAGACAGAAAATAAGACAAAGCTCTTTATTTAAATTTTGAAGGCTACATGCCTAAGTGAGAACGATTTGGCAATTAAGAATTATTTTTCAAAGTGGAAATTGTGGCACAAAGCTAACATGGAGTGTCAGTGAAACAATTTTACTTTTATTTTAATGTTGCAAGCTGACTGACAAGATGGTAACAGTTAAGTAATGGAAATTTATTTTTGTGTTTATTAATGTGTATCATGTTTTGTCTTCTGATTAAAAGTTATAAAGGATATTTGTTTGTTATGAGAAATGTCTCTCTTTTGTGTGTTGTGTATTTTTGTTGCTTCTGCCCACAGATCATTCATGGATTGTTCTGGGTGATTTTAAGGCTGACAAGACGCGTGAGTTTGGTTGGTTGAAAAGAGATGTGTTTTTGCGTAACTCCTTTGGAAAGGAATGTTCATGTGATTTTCATGTTTGAGTATTTGGTCCTATCATGAATTGTTCTTGTTGGTCCTGTATGTCAGAAGTGACACAGTAGAGTGTATTGACAGCCGATCACAACTGACTAGTGACCAGCTGTCAAAATGAGGGTAAGGAAAGTAAAAGAAAATGTGAGGAAAGTAAAAGAAAGTGCGTAAAAGAAAGTGTAATTTTGATTTTAAACCTGACAAATTAAGCAGGCCTGAATATTGGGTTTTGGGCTGCAGGTCCACAGTGCATAAAGTGCATGCAATGGTGTTGTGTGTCACCGCTTATTTACATATGCTATTTGTACTTTGTCTATGCTTTTTGTGCTTGATATACAGCGCGTATATCTGACGGCTTGGCATGTGTGTTTTTTTTAAATTTTATGCATGTTTTTGTTTTATGTTGCTGCTTTAGATACTATTACAAGTTCACCTGTGTTGTGAAGGGCTCTACATGACGATGTATATCGCTGCACAACAGTTGGGTGAATTTGCGCTGATACTAAATTTCACAGATATGATTTTTTATGCTGTGAACAAGACAGACAACACTTCACCAGTGTATGTCAAATTTGGCTATATGGTATTGAAGTAAAATAAAAGAGATATACAGGATCAAAGTGTGTCACCTGCAATTAGTCACGATACTGTCCTCTTCCCTTAAGGAACAGGCAGCACTAGATTTATGTTTCCTTGAAGGATGAAATTATAGATTTGTAGCTCTTGCTAAAGGTGACCTAAACTTTTCATTTTTCTCTGAAGAAGGAACTGGAACATTAGCTGAGGTTACCGTATATGGTTTAGCGGCCAGCGGTAGAGCTAAAATTCGTGAACTATTTTTGATTTTTGTTCACCCAAGTAATTCCTTGTTCTTCCTATAGATTTTTCTTTTGTTACCACTCCCCTGACCGATGTCGCATCGTGCCTAGCTATTGGGGATTTTAGCTGTGTCCTAGTTCCAAATTCCTTTCACCAGTTGGTGTATTGCTCAGGTTCACACTTCCAAACTGCAGTAATGTACCAGATACCCCATATTATGTATAATCCCCTTTTGTATGACCAGACTGGTTTTCAAGAATTTTCTTTAGGCCTACTTCAATGTTTTCCAGTCTGACCGTCATGGTAGTGATGGGCTGGTTAACTGACTCAATACTATAGTAAGATACGTTTTCCACCTCAATAGGAGACACCTTACGTTTTTTTGAATATCACAAATTCAATGCCTATTCTAATTTGGTTTTTAGTTCCTTTTTTCTGCTTCTTTAATTTTTGGTGGATCAGATATGTTCTAAATGATGGAAATACCAGGACTCTCTAGTTCTTGTTTTTTATTTGTTTCCACATTTTGATCATTAGCTTTTGTATTGCATAATCCACCTGATGCACAATTATTAAAGGGAGGTATCTACATGTCCCTGATAATCTGTATTATGTGATTTCTCTTTTGAGGTGGTCGAGATAAGGAATTTAGGAACACCTATATGTAATCATTTAGAGAAAAAAAATGTGTTTACCCCATTAGACGATGCCATCATATGTGAGGACATCCATTCAGATAGAATTCCCATGTCGCTATCTACCCTTAGATGGTAGAGGATATGCTCTCACATGGAAAACCAATTGAAGAGGCTAGAGGCACTGTTTTGCCTACTGCCTTTGTCTTTGTATTGCCTTTGAGAATGACAGTGTATTCTAAACCAGAAATGTCCCATGACGTATGGCCACTCCTTTAAAGATTGCAGGCCACCTGCTTGCAGTCCCCTTGTTATACAATGAACTGTTTTTGTACTAAATTGAAGGAAACTAACAACTGTGTCACATTTCCTACGTCACTAGGTTCTGCGGGATTAAGTCATAATAACCTGCGGAACGAACCCACAATCCCATCAGTGACAACTATAGATGAAAAGTGCCAGCACCCTGAAAAGATGCAAGACTGGACAGCGATCGCCAGCGTGCCATCAGTGGTATCTCCAAAGTATTGTGCTTGCTTCATCAGACGGCATTGGACATCACAGAACCAGAATTTCAGTGCAAAAAAGTGAAAGAGAAGGATTCTTGTTGTTTTGAAATCTTCAGTTTTCCACCTGTCATGTGCTGGTAACCTCTGACAGTGTGCAGTCCCTTGAACCCCTTGGCCTGAGTTTTGGCCACACCCCCCCTTTTCTTTGCCCCAACGGAAAGGCAGTGCACCGGAGGATCCAAGATTGGCAAAAGGCACTACATTGTGGTACCTATGATTAAATGAAAGAGCAGCCCGAGCATCCTCTGACATTGAAATGAGAGTGTTGGAGCCTGAAAGTGTTTTTGAGTGTGAAAGTCTGTTGCTCTTTCCCGATTAATAGTACTTGGGTCTGCATGAGATGATCTGTGCCCATGACCAACGAAGAGCACAATATCTGTAGTGTCTGCCGCAGAGGAGAGACACTGGTGCACTGCATTGAGACATTGAGACTTTCAAGTGAGCTGTGAGTGTTTGCCAGGAAGGCACTCCAACGGATACTGAGAAGCACCATTTTTCATGAAAGGCCTGAATGAAGAGGCCCATGCGGAAGAAAACAACAGAAGCAGATTTGATGGACAATAGAAGCCTGCCAGAGAGGCTTGGACGGACTCTGGGTATTTCCCGTGCGATTGTATAGAATGGGTGTTTGGAGACTGATTCTTATTGTTTTACTGGCATTGTCAATAGTCGCTGAAATAACTAGGAGCCCTGAAAATGTTTGCAAAATAATTGTAGGATTTGCCTGTGTAATGGCAAAAGGAGGGTCTGAGGTTCTTTAATTTTGACTCCATCTTACATTTGTCGTCAATTTGTGTTGCCTTTACACAGGCTGCTCTATTCATGAAGTGTCTCTGCCCTTTGGACTGCAACGTGTTGAAAAACCCCCTCTGTCCTTGCTTAGAAATCAATCTCAGACACCAGCTGGCCTAACTGCATACAGACATGTCCTGCCATTACTGGTTGACCTATAGGTGCTGTAATTGATTTACTTATTGGTTGTGCAGAAACACACTTAAGGGGGACGTTCTGGTTATATGATGCCTTGTTTTGAATGTTTTCCTATTGGCTAATATTTTGCAGATCTTGTATGTCCATATTAGGTATTTTGCATGCTTGCAAAAGCTAGGACTGCCCCTTACTTTTGTGCTGAGTTTGTAACCCTAAGCATATAAAAGGCCTCTGTGTTCTGTACTCTTTAGACTGCCTCATTCAGTTGCGAAGGCTCCTGTGTGACGTAGTCTCACTTAATTAAGTTTAATAAAGATGTCTTTTCATATTTCAGCTTCTGTGCCAAGTTCTTTGTATTAGTGAGACCCCTGAGAATGAAGATTACAGTTCTTCACAACCAGCAATTAAATTTGGTGGGCAGACTACTATATTAACAGGAGTTTTTATACTGTATTGGGTCGTTTAAACTATGGGGGAGATGATTAATGTTCACACTGTAAATCTGCGATCTTTACGCATGGTATTATGTTGTCCACAAGTGATCCTGTAGCTGATATTTTATTTTAATGTTGTCTCTTTTCTGGCTGCGACTAATGCGAATAAAGATATAATAATTATTATTATTATAACAGGGAGGGAACTCGGTCACATTGTGACTAAGTTTCCTCTCTGACAAGATATACATCAGGCCCTTAATTCCCAGCCACAGACTGACCTTTTTATGCGTTGTGTGTGTGTGTGTGTGTGTAATCATGTCATTGACCCACTCAGTTCACAATAGAGCAGTGTAACCATTATGGGTCTCCTTACAAGGAGGCTGAAAATCAAGGTGGGGATAGTGGAACCAAAATGAACAATTCCAGCAGGTGTCTCCTCTCCCAAATCTGGGCATTATGAGATGAGGGTTCCCAGAACATAGAATTGCTTCCGGGATCTTGAATTACTGGATCTTTTACCACATGTGTTTTCTGAATCTGTGACATTGATCACTGACATTTTCCAACTGCTGGAGGACATGTTGAGTTGTATTACCATTTACATTTTTACCCAAGGTAAAATGGCCCAGGTATTCCCTCATCCAGAACAACAAGCCACTCAGAATCAGCAGGGGTGATATGTGTGCATGTACCAAACTGACTCAATTGAGGCCTGGTAATGAGGGCCTCTGTCGCCTTTCTAATTATTTTGCCAGGTGAGTCGGAAATGGTTTGGATTTGTTTGATCCTCATTTCTTGTTTTCATCTAGGTGTGAGGTGCAATGAATATGAACACTGTGCTCATGGGTCATCACCTTTAGAGGTAATATTAAACTTGTTTCAAAGAAAAAGTTAATTGAATGGTAAAACCAAGTCAACTTTGAAAAATTATCCTGAAAAACATTAGATTTGAGGGGTATGGGGGATACCCATAGTCATTAGACATATAAGGTCTCCAATTTTGCATACACCGCCTGAACACCAGGTGCCGACCCTGCGTAAGAGTAAGCCGTGGCCCATGCAGGTAAGAGCGGTGGGGCCGAGTGGGAAGGGATTTCGACAGACGAAGAGGGAAAATTAATTATGCATTTAATTTTCCCTAGTGGTCGTCTGTCGAATCCCACACCTCCCACCCAGCTCACCGCTCTTACGACCTGAACAAGGGGTGCCGATCCTGCATAAGAGGCAGTCGTGGCCCATGCAGGAAAGAGCGGTGGGGTCGGGTGGAGTGGATTTCGACGGTAAACAGTCATAATATCGATTCCAAAATATAGAATGGACATATCGAGGTAAAAATATAGAATGGACAAAATATCAAATGGACACAATATAGTGGTTAAAAATATCGAATTTAAGGTAAGTAATATTGATTTTCAAAATATAGAAGTCAAAATATCGAAGTATACAATATAGGCATTAAATATATCGATTTTTTAATAATATCAATTTTTTTTAAGTGTTTTGTATGTTAGTATATGTGTGAAAAGTGTATATTAATTTTTGTAATGTATGTTTAATGTATTTTAAGTAATGAATTTTATGTTATTTAATTTTTGCGTAATTTAATTCTGTAGCGGGTTGTGGGTTTATCGGGGAATAGGGTGGGAAGTAATTTAATTATATTAAATTAAATATTAATTTTTAGCAATTATTAATAATTTTTAATTAAATTTTGCTTTCTAGTTCTGTAGCGGGTTGTGGGTTTATAGGGGAATAGGGTGGGAAGTAATTTAATTGTAATTAATTAAATATTTTTATTTATTTATTGGTATTCATTTTGAATTCATTGTTATTTTTTAATTGGTAATTAATTTTTATTAATTGCCAATTAATTTGTATTAATTGATTAATTGTTAATTATGTTAATTTTCTAAATTTATTTTCTGTAGCGGGTTGTGGGTTTATAGGGGAATAGTGTGGGAAGTAATTTAATTGTAATTAAGTAAATAATTTTTTTCATTTATTGGTATTGATTTTAAATTTACTGTTAATTAATTTTTAATTGGCAATTAATTTTTATTAATTGGTAATTATTTTGTATTAATTAAATATTTGATAATTATGATAATTGTATTAATGTATTTTCTGTAGTGGGATGTGGGTTTATAGGGGAATAGGGTGGGAAGTAATGTAATTGTAATTAATTACATATTAAAAATACTTTTTGTGTATTGATAATTAATTTACTGTTAATTTTTAATTGGTATTAATTTTTATTATTAATTCGTTTTTGTTATTGAAAATTAATTAGTTGTTAAATTATTATGAATAGGTTATTAATTTTTAATAACTAATACGTAGTTGTATTTCTAATTAATTATTACATAATATTAAATTGGTTATTAATTTCAATTAATGTTTAATTGGTATTGATATTTAATTTATTTTTAATAATGTATTAAATCATTACTTTCCTTACTGTTAAACTCACTGGAGTGGGAATAGTAATTTTCACCCTCCCGCTATCCAACGCTTTCCCTACTGTTGCACTCTCTGGAGTGGGAATAGTATTTTTTACCCCTACGCTATCCAACGCTTTCCCTACTGTTGCACTCTTTGGAGTGGGAATAGTAATTTTTACCCCTACGCTATCCAAAGCTTTCCCTACTGTTGCACTATCTGGAGTGGGAATAGTAATTTTCACACTCCAGCTATCCAACGCTTTCCCTACTGTTGCACTCTCTGGAGTGGGAATAGTATTTTTTACCCCTACGCTATCCAACGCTTTCCCTACTGTTGCACTCTCTGGGGTGGGAATAGTAATTTTGACCCCTATGCTATCCAATGCTTTCCCTACTGTTGTACTCTCTGCAGTGGAAATAGTAATTTTTACCCTTCCAATATCCAACGCTTTCCCTACTGTTGCACTCTCTGGAGTGGGAATAGTAATTTTTACCCCTACGCTATCCAACGCTTTCCGTACTGTTGCACGCTCTGGAGTTGGAATAGTAATTTTTACCCTCCCGCTATCCAACGCTTTCCCTACTGTTGCACTCTCTGGAGTGGGAATAGTAAGTGTTACCCTTATGCTATCCAACGCTTTCCCTACTGTTGCACTCACTGGAGTGGGAATAGTATTTTTTACCCCTACGCTATCCAACACCTTCCCTACTGTTGCACTCTCTGGAGTGGGAATAGTAATTTTTACCCCTACGCTATCCAACGCTTTCCCTACTGTTGCACTCTCTGGAGTGGGAATTGTATTTTTTACCCCTACACTATCCAACGCTTTCCCTACTGTTGCACTCTCTGGAGTGGAAATAGTAATTGTTACCCTTATGCTATCCAACGCTTTCCCTACTGTTGCACTCACTGGAGTGGGAATAGTATTTTTTACCCCTACGCTATCCAACACTTTCCCTACTGTTGCACTCTCTGGAGTGGGAATAGTAATTTTTACCCCTACGCTATCCAACGCTTTCCCTACTGTTGCACTCTCTGGAGTGGGAATAGTATTTTTTACCCCTACGCTATCCAACACTTTCCCTACTGTTGCACTCTCTGGAGTGGGAATAGTAATTTTTACCCTTACGCTATCCAACGCTTTCCCTACTGTTGCACTCACTGGAGTGGGAATAGTGTTTTTTACCCCTACGCTATCCAACGCTTTCCCTACTGTTGCACTCTCTGGAGTGGAAATAGTAATTTTTACCCTTCCAATATCCAACGCTTTCCCTACTGTTGCACTCTCTGTAGTGGGATAAGTAATTTGTACCCCTACGCTATCCAACGCTTTCCCTACTGTTGCACGCTCTGGAGTTGGAATAGTAATTTTTACCCTCCCGCTATCCAATGCTTTCCCTACTGTTGCAGATGTATATGGGACGAGGGTGGGATACGTCTGTAATTGTTGTACGGTTTGTGTTAAAAACGTAATAGCATTTTTTATTTTAAAAAGTCAAAAATCATATGCAAAATTATTTTAATAACTGGTGCAACAGTCTGAGGGAAACGCAAAACTTCTCCAACAGTCCAATTCAGAAACCATTTTGTTTTTATTTCAATATAATTTGTATTGTTTCTTAAAAACATATAACATGTAATCGTCAACACTTTGTCTTTACAGGGTGGCAGCCCAAACTGGCTGAGTTAGTGATAGTACAGTTTCAGATTATATATGCTTGGCTGTCCCCCTAGCCACTGTCACAGTAAGAGGAAAGGAAAGAGTGAAAGGGGAAAGGGTAGGAATTAAGGTAGAGAGAAAAAGTGCTAGCATTCCAGAAGTTTACTTTCTTCTCGATAGTGTCTTGATCCAGTGGGGGTGTTTTCGAGCTGATTGTTTAGTTTTGTTAGTTCTGTTCAAGGCGGATCGTATGGGTCTACGAAGGACGCCCACATTCCCCTGCAGGGTTATCTCCATGGTGAGTTTCGTAGGGCAATTGTGTCAGCTCCCCTAAGGTACGACACCCAGTTGAGCCAGCCCTTGAAAGTTGCCTTGGAAGTGTCTTTCATTTGGTGAGTACTATTTTGAATCTCAACAGAATAGGCCATCAGGTATCACACATATACAGACTACTACGACCCAGCTCCACAAAACTTAATGACAAAATAATCACATACTGGTGCCACACTCGAAAGAACTCCACCTCCTATGGACCTCCCCCATGCAAATCAAAATCTCCCCAGTTTTAGCACAGACAAAAATCTGGCTCCTACACAAAACTTACTGGACCCCGGCAAGCCTGGCAACTCTGGGCCTGAGGGATAATGACCATTGCTGGAATTGCGACAAAGAAAAGGGGGACCTGTCACACCTTATCTACCACTGTCCCAAAGTTAAAAAATGTCGGGAGAAGATTTTCACCTTCATAAACAAAACATAAGGATGCACACTAAAGGTCAGAAACCATTTTGAGCTTATAATCATAATTTAAATGTAAAAAAAGCTATTCACGATTCCAGAGTCAATATCCTGATCCACATTATCTTCGATGCATTGAGTGCACTTACCAAGGTGTAATGCAGACAATACAATAAGCTTAGGGTTAGGTGCCGGAAAGGGTGTGCGATGGGAGGGACAGTAGCCCAGCAAAACAAAGTGAAAACTCACACATTTTGGTTTATGCTTATTCACAACGATTGTGGTATGCATGTTCCAACCATGGAATTATCAAAATGTTGGAAACTGCTCTCAGACTTTTTGAATCAGGCCCGTAGAGAGCAGGAAAATATATTGTATAGCAGTTCTGAAGAATGAACAGCATGGAAAGATATTGAATTCCTCCTAAACAGATCAAATTGAGGCATAGAAAACAAAAAGGGCCCTTTCCTCTAACAAAATTAGCAATAAGCTTATGAAATATGCATCCTACCTTTGGTGAAAAGGGACCGTGGTCATCCAAAAAAGTAGAATTCCCTGTAAAGAAAAGATAAAATGCAATAATAAATATATTGTGTTTGAAACACCCCTCCCAATCGTTCTGTTAAAGAGATCTAGGACTGCAGACTTGGAATCCAGCAAACACAATGAATTCATTCTCACTTGCAAAGGAGATTTTTGTGAAACAGAAAAGTGGAATCTCTAGTAAGGTTCATTCTGCATAATATCCTTCAGCACAGTTTCGCTGATATTGATACTTAAAATGGACCATACTGCTTGGGACTGTACTAAGGAATTTAACTCCAGTTACCGCCCATAGCAGGATTATGTGTTTTGCACCTGACACAACTCTTCATATTTTCTCGAAGTAAATTTCGACAGGGTCATACTTACCGAAATTTACCAGGGAAAAAGTTTTCTGGTAATTTCCTGAAACATGTCGATTGTGGTGTGGTAAGCACCAAAATCCACGTGTTGTTTCCTAAAAATTCGTAATAGCTGATAATTATCATACCCGAAAAATTATGAACACTTCGGTATTGTATTTTATGAAGAGCCATAATTATTACAGCCAATAACGGTCCCCTCCTAATGAGGGTCTGTATGGATAACATAAAAGAGCACGTCTTGATTTTAAGTTGAATGAGCGAATTGATTAATTAAAACGTTATACAGATATTAATAAAAATGCACTGTTTTAAACAGAAATACAGTTTTGTTTCAGAACAGTATTTTACAGAAATAAAAAATGACTTTAAAACTTGTATGTATATTTTTGGGTTACATTTTCAGTAAAATATTCTCACTTGTTTTACAGCTCTGCAGATGTTAGCTGCACATGAATACTTGCAAATTATTTCCCCCAGGTTGCATTTTGTATGTATGTATTTATAGGTTTTTATATAGCGCAAACTTTGCAAGGAAGTAACGTAGTGCTGAACACTTATTGGGGAGGGTCACAGTCCATATTTTTTTTAGGCACATGTGAGATTAAGTGATTTGCCCAGAATCAAATGCTGATACTGGCGTCAAGAACAAAAATGGAAGACATGTAGGCGGTAAAGGGGAGGTGATTTGCCTCAAACAAGGATTGGCAATGTCAGTAGATCTGGCTTCAAATGTGCAGCACCCTCCACTCCATAGAGCATGACAATTTCTCTGCATTTACATTCACAAACCTCTCAACTAAATGTATATAGACACACTGCTTATCGTGAAATCACGCAGGTGCACCACTCTACATGCACTCACCCACCTCTTACCAAGCACTCACAAACTGCACACTCTACACTTAAACTACTCTCTCCCACAATTCACCCTTACCATGCAGTTACACAGGACGTACCCTGCACAGCTATACCACACACTCACCCACTACTCACCTTGCAGTCTCCCACCTCTCACCCTGCACCCAACCTCCTCTCCCCTTTTCAACCAGACACTGCTCACCTTGTTTCCAGACACTGCTGACCTTACACTCATACACTGCTCACCTGCCTTTCTCTGATTAAAGCATCACTCTTCACTCACCCACCTTTCACACTGCACTCCCACGCACCTCTCATGCTACACTCCAAAACTGCTCACTTTACGCACACACACACATAGCTTACCTTGCTCGCACACAGAGCTCACACTCCACACTCACACCACTCAAATTGCACTTGCACACATCAAACACCCAATACTCATACAATGCTCACCCAGCTCTCACCCTTCACTCAACCACCTCTCATCCTGCAACCACACATCGCTCACCCTGCACTCACAACACTCATCCTGTACTCATACTGTCCACATACCTCTCACTCTACATGCATGCTGCCTGCTTGTCTTGCAATCACACGCTGATCACCTTGGACAAATATGCCTTTCACCGTGCACTCAGATACTGATCTCCCTACACATTCATAAATGTAAATGTAAATGTACAGGAATTTATATAGCGCAAATCACCGAGCGGTTTCTAAGCGCTTGCTTAGGGAACCCGTCCTGGTATTCCCCTGTGAGATAACCCCGGCAGGGTATCCGCAAGGTGAAAGCCAGGCATCCCGCCGCGAGGGGCCGTTGTGGAGATTAAGCAAGCTATTGCCCAGAGTCGCAGAGTGTGAACCCGTGAATCAAGTAGGCACCGGAGCGAGAATTGTCGAGTTCATGGACATTTTAGGACTCAAGACCCCACGAGCCGGGAATTGAACCCTGGTCCTGGGCTGACCTTTGCTTCCAGGTCTGCCTCCTCTAACCAGTGAGCCACACTTCTCCACTCTCCATTCATGCACTCTTTACTTGGCCTACTCACCCTGTACTGACAGTGATCACCCGGCACTCAAAAAAACTAACCTAGCACTCATGCACAGCTCACCAATCATCTAGCACTCAGACATCACCCTGCACTCAGACACCTCTCACTCTGCACTCGCGCTCATCACATACCCCTCACTCTGAACACATAAGAATTCACACACTACTAACATACCCCTCACGTTGGCTGCTCAGCCTGCACACTCACACACCACTCACCCTGTACTAACATACTTCTCATGGCCAGGACAGTGTTTACACATCACAGAGGTGATGGACTTGGCCCTCTCTGCAGGGTTACCCCCAAACTTTATGCTTCCGGCTTTCGGACTCTGCACACTTTACAACTGCCAACCAGTGCTAAAGGGTTTGCTCTCTCTACTTTAAGCATGTCATAATTAGCTTACACCCAATTGGAACATTTAATTTACTTGTAAGTCCCTAGTAAAGTGGGACTACATGTATCCAGTGCCTATAAATTAAATGCTACAATTAGGGTGCAGCACTTATTGTGTCATCCACTTAAGACGCCTTTGCAAACAAGTTTCGGGTCTGCCATTGCAGCCTCTGTGTGCAATTGTAAACTGTCATTTAGACGTGGCACAGTAAATCTTTTGCCAGGCCTAAACCTTAGTTTTAAATAAATATAGGTCACCCCTATGGTAGGCACTAACCAGCATATATGGCAGGGAGTAATGTATTTAAAAACCTGGACATGTATTTTTAAGTTTACATGTCCTGCTTGTGAAAATTTCTCAAATCCATTTTTCATTATTGCAAGGCCGACCTCTCCCATAGGATGGCATTGGGTTACTTATTACAATAATTAATAAGTGATATCTTTTGTTAAGGAGTAGGAGCAATATCATGTTTGGCATCTGAAGAAGTGTAGTTTAAAACCCGCCTTGATGGTAAAGTCTGAAAATTCCACTTTCAGAAAGTAAGCATTTTCTTTTTTCTAACTATTTGTTGCCTACAGCCTGTCCATTGGTCACATGACTAGGTGTAGTTGACAGTTGGCCTTTGAGTATTCCTCCCAAACAGTGTCACAGTAAAGGGTGTGGATACTGGCAGAATGGGCCATCTTTGGCAGAATGGGGACGTAACTGTCACCTACCACACTTACACTTCAAATGCACTGGCTCATTTCACAAACAAAGGACTTCCCACTAGCCTATTGTGCATCCAGACAGACTGGGAACAGAGCAGTGAGGTAAGAAATTCTAGACACCTCTATAGGGGGACACCACCAGAGTCTACTCTCACTTCAAAGTGGGTACCATGTATAAAAAGAGGAACCTCAGACCCAATCTTCAATACACTCCTGCACCTGTGTATACTACAGAAGAAGGATGCCATGCTATCCTGATACTTGAAGGCAACCAGTGCTAAAGGGTTTGCTCTCTCTCCTTTAAACATGTCATAATTAGCTCACACCCAATAGGAACATTTAATTTACTTGTATGTCCCTAGTAAAGTGGGACAACATGTATCCAGTGCCTATAAATTAAATGCTACAATTAGGCTGCAGCACTTATTGTGTCATCCACTTAAGACGCCTTTGCAAACAAGTTTCAGGTCTGCCATTGCAGGCTTTGTGTGCAATTGTAAACTGTTATTTAGACGTGGCACAGTAAATCTTTTGCCAGGCCTAAACCTTAGTTTTAAATATATATAGGTCACCCCTATGGTAGGCCCTAACCAGCATATAGGGCAGGGAGGAATGTATTTAAAAAGCTGAACATGTATTTTTAAGTTTACATGTCCTGCTTGTGAAAAACTCTCAAATCCATTTTTCATTATTGCAAGGCCGACCTCTCCCATAGGATAACGTTGGGTTACTTATTACATTAATTAATAAGTGATATCTTATCCAGCTTGCTGAGAAGAAAGACTGGACCTGCACACTTCATCCCAGGCTGAAGTGACTCCAAGGGTCAGCTGGAAGTCCTCCTGCTCTGAGCTCCAGGGACACAAGTCCAGAGGCCTTTCTGCAACTATCCAGTGGACCTGCTGCCACTGGACCTGCTCCTGCTTGCCCCCGCTGAAGTGAGGTTCTGCTCCCCATGAGGCATTGACTCTTGGTGTGGCATCAGTTGAGCTGGCTCTTGAAGAAAAGGTAAAATTCTTAAGTTTTCAGGTCTTCATGACCACAAATGGGCCTGTACGTACCAAGACATTGCCGCTCATGCCGACCGCCAACATGAAGCTCCGGTGAACCCGACTCGTAACAGCATCTACCAGCGACTACCGGCAATGCAAGATCTGCACTTCGTGCTACAGCATCGGCTGACAAATGTGAACTACCAATGCGAATCTCCAGTAACAGCCATCTGCAACGCATTGCAGGATCTTCACACTACATCCGCAACACCCGGCCTGACCTTTGTTCTACAGCGACAACCTTGCACAAAGCTTTAAGTGAGTTAGGCGTGCACCAAGTGATGAAGTCCAGAAAGTCAATATTTAGTTTTCAAGTAAGTATTTATGTGCAATAAGTTAGTGTTCACGAAATTGGAGATTTTACGATCAGCCAACGCGTTTCGTTCTCAAGATAATAACTTCGTCAGGGCATATTGGACGTACGTCCTTTCGGTAAGGTAAACAAGATATAATGGAAATTACTTCCACTCTCAAAAGTATAGTGGGTGCACTTCAGCCTAGCTCATTCTGGCAGGAGAACCGCTAATCCAGGAATTACCTCTAAAGCCGACCTAGGCCCTGTGATACCCCTAGTGTTTCCAGATTTACTGCCTGGAACACCGACTTGACTGATGGATCACTTATTCGATTTCTAAGCAAGAGTTCTAGTTGGAGCTAGGCTGAAGTGCACCCACTATACTTGTGGGGAAACCATCCACCAACCAATGAGTGAATGCAGTACAAGCACTTTTCAAAGGATGCACACAACTTTCACCCAATAAAATACTGTACTCAAGGACACCAACATCTCAGTGGAGCCAAAGCCCCACAGAAGTGCTTCTGGAAGCTTTTTTTCTTTTCCTCGCATGAGGTCTAGCAACAGCTGCGCTGTCAAGCCACATATTAAAGTAAAAATAGGAAAAAATGAATAGAAGTGCGTTTAATTCAAAGTTTTCCACTGGTGGAAAATTGGCCAATGTATAGGGAGACAACCTACCTTACTTTTTCAGTTTTCAGTATTTGGACAAATTCTATTTCGATGACTTCTCCTAAGCTCAGAAGTTCATGCAGGGAGTAGAATTTTGAATTTAATAGAAATGTCTGCACCCTCACAGTTTTTCCCCGGAATAGGTTTGATCAAGTTAGTCCTGGCAAAGTTTATTGGGATAAAATGCCCAGCAAAAAGCTAAACCAAGCTGATTTCAGTGCTATAAATACCGAATCAGCATGGTATGCATTATTTTGAGGCGGGGAAATAGAAATAGGACATATTTACTGCAGCAAGTAAATATCCCATCCGGGACTATTGTTCTTACCAATTGTGTTAAAATATCCCAGCATTTTTGCCTCACTCAGAACAGTGCCTTAGAAAATCTAATTCAAAAACAGGATTAGAGCCTTCAACTGCCTTCAATGTACAACTTTCAAGTGAGCCCGTCCAGGATGAGTACCTGATTATATAAGTCTTGTCATCCATCTCTTGGAAACGTCTTAAACGTTAGTGCAGTGTTCATACCAAAATTAACTTTCATCATTAATGCACTGTCCACTAGCTTAGCTAAAATCAATTTCAACGACTTACTCACATTGTTCGTTCTGAAGGGCCACAATTTAACAGACCGGTAAGGTTTAACTACCATCATATTAAAAAAAAACAATAGGCAAAAATGATCAATGTTCACAAAAAAAACGTGGGGCATACTACCAAGGGTGGCGATAGGCAATTATCGCCGGTTTAGTGGCCGTTTTTGACCGCTAAGCGGCGATAATCCTGTCGCTTTATTAGCAAGCTGTCGCTAACTGATGTTAGCAACAGCTTTTATGCGATAGCGAACGGTTTGGGGCCCGCTTTGCATGTCAGCGATATTTATCGCTAATGACATGCAAAGTGGACGTACCCAACCTGTTAGCAACTGAAAGCAGTCGCTAACGTCGCTATCGCCTATTAGCAAGGCAGGCGTAGCGATGGAAAAATTCCCGCTATCGCCAAAAACCAACGCCTGCTCAGACCAGTTCTTAGCCATGTTATCCAATGGGAGGTGGATAACATGGCTAAGAGCATTTAGTCGCTAATGCGTGAATATCGCTGTATTCTCAGCGATATTCACGCATTTCGCCGCTATCGCTGGATATTTTAGCACAATGGAGAAAAACGTTGCTAATTGCATGTTTTCTCCGCTAACATATCCAGCGATAGGCAGCGATAAAAAAATCGTCGGGAAAAATATAGAAAGTTTTTGTGAAAGACGTTGAATGAGGTTAATTCTTTTTGAAGTTAGGAGTAGTCTTTGAAAAAGGTCTAAGTTATAGGGCAACCTGCTGCTCCCATTAAATACAAAAAAACACGCATGTTGAAGGAAGCTCATACCACATTGGTCTTTGTGAGGTTCCAAAATGGATGCCATGCCAGGACTTTTTCAAGCAGAAGTTTATGAGCCTGTTTCTTAATAATCCCATTGATGGCACTTCAAGAGACCTGGGGTTTCAGTGGCAAGATCTTCTTGTTTAAAGCCCCTTGTTAAGATACATACACTCACAGTCAGTTGAAAGTGCATAGAGGTTATTGACCTGAGGAGCACACAGCAGCACATCTTCCTCAGCCTCTGTTTACCCAGCAACTGCCTCCTCATGGAATTCAAAGAGCTTGGAACTCTCTTCCACATTTCAGCTGTGAGCCTTTCACGTAATCACAACAACCAGCTACCATCTTTGAACATCTTCAGATGTAACAGTTTGTGGTTGTTCAGCAACTATTTTATTAGACAAACCAGATCCGTTTGTTTTTGCAACCCTGGATATTGAATTACTCCAAGGACAATGTGCATTAGTAAAGGGATTGCTCAGAGGAGAAAATCTTACATTTTCAGGCAAACAATATACGCTCACCCTGATTTTCTGAATAAGGAACAGCGACTCTTCATCCTCAAATCAGTGTTTTTGAACATAAATTCCAATTATGTTAACAAAAAACCTTTGTTTCCTAATATCTCAGGTTTTACGATAGGCTAATATGCAAAATCTTGGGGAAACTTAGCTTTGGTGGTAGGAGGATAAGGATATAGAAACAGGTTGGTTGTTTTGCACCTGGAACACTACTAGGTACCAGATTATTATTTTGTATTCTGTTTTTACCTGACAAAAGGAAAGTACATTTCCACACTACACCTATCACACACTTTGGATTATGTTACTCACCCAGTATACCTAGTAGGTTATAGTCAACTATATAGTTATTTTGAACAACATTTCTGTTCAAAAGGATGTTGCCACCGTTAATAAATAAACAAATAAGATGCAGCGCCTAGAGACCTGTTACGTGCTGTGCACCATGTAAATGCAATAAGCAATCAATTTTAAATTAATCGCAAATATGTAAGGATCTTCACCGCAAATCCTCAACGGTCGCACAGTTGCCCCCGTTGTGGTGTCAGCAGAGCGGATTTCCTGCATCTGGCCTGGCAAAGCCCGACAGTGCAGGGGTAGTGGACACATGTGGTGGCGGACTGAAAGAGAACCACACACCTCAGAATAGAACACCTCAGAGTTGTTTACTGGACAATTTTGAGAGTCCCAAGGATCAAAAAATGGCATACAAATGTTTACAGTTGTCATTGGTGATAGCTAGGTGTAGAGTTGCCATCACCTGGATGGTCAGCAGGCACCTGAGATGGAATACTGGCATAGGGATGTATAGGAGTGGCCACTAGCAGAGGAGATATATATGACAATTAGTAGACGGACGAAAAAGTAGACAAAGACCTTTCGGTCTGGCGAGATCTATGTGACACACTCCTAGACCCAGACGCTGACTCTGTATCAATAGACAGCACTAGCACTGATGGGGACATGGCAGATGACCCGGATTCAGGGGGCAGTGGGAATCGACTTAAGGGCGTCAAGGATAATTGCTTGCAAGCTTGGAGTGAAGCGCTTAACCCTGGGGTGACATTGATACAGCAAGTGTGTGATGGATGCTTGGTGAAATGCATTCTCATGTTAAACCTGTTGTGTACTATTTAGTTATGTATAAAGTACATTGCACTCCACTAACTGCTGCATTGTATTTTCTAAAAATGAAAAATAAAGGTTAAAAAAAATCTGAAGTATGTAAGTGTAAGGTGTAGGCAAGATATCCGTCAATACAATTGTATTAGGGATTCCTCTTCTGCAGCTTTGAAAATGAGAATTCCCAAGTGTCTCATCAGAAAGTGAACAATTTCTGAAAGGTCAGTTGTTATTCAAAAATCTAATTTGGCTATATTCAAAGACAAGAGGACCTACGAGAATAGTCTCTGTAAATTCTCTCCCGGAAAAATATCTCGATACACAGAGGCAGGAGAAAGAAGAAGGTTCTATCACCTTAATAATACTATCTACGAGGAAGAGCCATGATATGAAAGCAGACCACACTGCCTGTAGTGTATGTGTATTAAATTGTTTGAAAAATAATCAAATATATACCTTTAATCTGACTGTCTTTTTAATTATATTTTTATACTCTAATGTATCATTGATGCAAAGTAAATACATGGATCAATTGATTCTAGTTATTATACATAAACAAGGTGTCAGAATCCATCTAATAAAAATTAAAACATATCTCAGCTCATAAAAAGTAAAACATTGTTGACTGTTGTTACCATTTCAAAAATATTTTATTCAGGCACAACAGGAAGGCCATATAAATGAACCTAAACAATCTGTTTGCTTACTTTCTTATTTGTTGCATCTGAACTGACACATCCAACTTTCCAGGGTTTTACCTAGAACTCTCTTGCTGCTTAATCTCAACATCACGTCTTCAATAGGCCATGTTAAGGCCTTGGTTTCCTCCATCAAACTCACGTTACTGACAAACACATTTCCAAGTTTAATGCAAGCACTCAAGAGCAGCAGGCCAACATGTTATGGACTGATGAGGCAGGATACCTTAGGACACAGGATTAATTTTTCTGGCCTCAAACAAAGGTCTTTTTAAACTCATTCCAACCATACTAAAACATGTAGAATGCCAATGTATGTTCATGAAATTGAAAGAGAGTAGAACTTTCGCTTGGATTGCAGATACATATAGTGATTATTTGAATACAGCAATGTCAGTCAAATGTTACCTTTGGCCCCATCAAGAGACAGAGTTGTGTTCCTCAATGCACCAATTAATAAGGTTTTATATTATGCCATTTATTCTACAGAGTTGACTAAAAACAATCATCCAAAGTACAGCCAAATACATTTAGCGTGGTGATACCCCATGGAATTAGGCATCCAACCCCTTAGGAAAACATCACAATTGCCAAACTCATCCAAGGCAATATGGAATTCACTCAGCAACAATGATATGTTTTTACTCCTCCTACTTAGATCAGAAACTGACCAACACACTTGATGCTGCTTGTTTTTCCAAAGATCACCATATTAATTGACCAGGAATTGAGGTGAACGTGAAAAGGCATTTCTAAGTTCTCTATGGTGGACAATAAAGACAACATTCACACATAAAAAACCACATGTAATTGTATAAGTACCAGAACTGTCAACACACCTCTTCCATATTGGCAAACACTTCTGAATTCAAAAGTGCATTAAAAGATTCTATAGAAACTCTTCCCTTGTACTTCATTTTCGTGTTTGTCTATAATGTGGCCACTACTTTGCTAACGGGCTACTTGCTTGACTAAGTGAATGATGTTCATTAGCATTCCACTGAATTATCAGATCCAAGCTTCTCAGCACACTCACTCACAGTAATGCTCAAGTGCCTCACAGGTGTTGGCATGGTTATGTCTTCTTCAACCGGCAATGTTCTTCTCTCACTCACTTCTAACTGTTGGGAATAGGATTGACATTTGTAAGGAAGGGGTGTAGGTGTCTGCGTCTGGTGATTTATATAGACTAGTGAGCTATATGGCATTAACCTTTCCTGTCTTCCTCTTCATTCAATATTAACATTTATATAACAGTCTGCTGATGGTAGCCCATCAGACTTAGTGCTCTCATAGTAAAATAGAGCATTAGCTGAATCATTCTTGTTGATCTCCTAACTCCGGTAACTAAAGCGTGCGTCCAATGAACAGATAAGCTGGGTCACCTTAAAGGTAAATTAGTTCTTCATTTATTTTTTTATTTTATTTATAAAGTTTTATATAGCGCGAACAAGATCCCGAAGGATATCAGGGCGCTTTACAAAAAGGATGGAAGGAGGGTAACATACAATATCGACATTAAGTAGGAATAAAAGCAAGAATAATCACATAATTTGATGAATTCAAAGCCTCAGTTGGACCATCTATTTCACTGGTAGAAATGTTGCCAATAGTCAGAGACAGACATTACATTGTGTACCTAGAGCCTTTTACTCAATTGTTTGTATTAGCTTCTCAATGCCAAAACTACCATTTCAAAATCCAGGGTCCCTTTTTTCCCGCCTCTTCGCACATTAAGTATTTCCAGCAACAGATAACATGACAAAATTCAAGAAAAGCACAACTATTATACTAAGTCTGTTGAGGAACAAGTGGGTCTTCGGTACTCTTCCGAAATATGGCAGGATTCCTTAAAATCTGTAGATGAGTTGCAGGTAATTCAGAGAGTGGAATGTGCTTCTTCTTTGTGTATGTCTGCAGACATACACTCATAAATACCATTAAACAGCTGAGGGATGTGGGCCAAGAGTCAAAGGCTGGGAAATGAGCCAAGAACATTCAACTCGAGAAAATGAAACTATGAAAATGACGTAAATAGGACAAAGACAGGCAAAAAGACAGTGAGTGGGGGGAAGAAAGACAAAAGGAAAATTAATGAGGGTAAAAGAAAGATGGGTAGATAGAAAGGGTAAAGAAAGGGAGAAGGAAGAGTGAGGCAAAAAAAATGAAACATATAAGCAAGGAATGAAGGAAAGGATAAAGGAAGGAAACAAGGGTTTAATGATGTGATGTGAAAGAGTGAGACTAAAAACTGATGGTTGCAAAAGAAGGAAGAAAGGGTGAAAGAATGGGGAAGGGTGAATAAACAGTGGGTGAAAGGATGGAATGATGGTCGTGTGAAAGGATGAATTGATGATAATGGATGATGTATCCAAGTGTGAAATGCTCAATGGATAGCAGCGTATTAGTGAAGATTGGGGGCGGGGTCAATGGTTCGATAGATATGTGGCTGAGGATGGGTCGGTGAAAGAGTGGATGAAAAGTTGAATGGATGGATATTTGGAAAGAACGGAGAAAGTATAGATGAATGGTTCACTGTGGGGAAGGGAGGGTGGATGATGGGAAGGTGCAAGGATACGTAGATGGAAGATAGAATCGAAGCTTGAAGGGATGAGTGGGTGAAATGATGGACAGATATGTGAATGTTTAAATAGATGGATGGGAAGAATTGTGGGTGGATGGATGAGCAGATGGGTAAATCAATGGATGGATAGTTGGATGGTTTTGGCTATGTTGGTGTATGGAAAGGTGAAAGGATAGTTGTGTGGATAGTTTTGGACGGGAAAAGGATTGAATGATGGAGCCAGGGAGGAACGAAAGAAGGATGGGTGAAGAGATGTATTCGTGGAGTGTGAGTGGATGAAAGGAAATATTGTACGTTAAAAGGATGGAGGGAAATGTGAGAGGTTGATGGGTGGAAAGATGGAACAGTGGATAAATGCAGGTGAGAAAGGACGGTGGATAGAAGAAAAGGCAAAGAGAACTCTTTCAGTGGGTCTGGCTCGAAGTACTGTTCATAGAGGGGGGGTCATCTCAATTTCCGGGTTCGCACTGCCACTGCCCATAGGAACATGTCAGTAGTCAAATAACCAAAACAATTCCTGAAAACACGTAGTTTGATGTCTACATTGTTGATTTGTAACTGAAAGAATGCAGGTGCTGGATTTAGATGCCAGGTAAACGTAAAATGAATTGGATAGACCAATTGGAAATCAGAGTTGTAAACACAGGCATTCCCTGCCCTGAGTTCCAGCTTCTTACTATGACGCTTGGGAGCCTCCTGTTTCCTCCCAGTAGGACAGTAAAACATCACAAATACATCAATAAATTAATTCCCACTGCCAACGTGTCATTTTTAATTTTAGGAAGTACATTCATGACTGTATTGGTATTTTAATTTTTAGCGCTATTACATCTTTAAAACTACCCACACCGAATATGGATGTGATGGATTTGATGGAAACACACAGAATATGGATGTGATGGTTGTGTTTATATCTGAGAGTCAGCAAAAAGCACAGGGCCTGATTTAGATCTTGGTGGACACACTACTCCGTCACAATGGTGATGGCTATTTATTTTAGAGTCTTATAGAGTGCCCGAATCACCCCCTGCAGGGAATCTCCGCGCTGCAGGAGTGCTAGGAGTGGCGGGGAAGGAAATCAGAAGAGTGCAGTTTTCAAGAGCTTATGGAATCGAAGATAGTTGGCACAATTCCGGAGGTGGCTGGAAACTGAATTCCAGAGGGAGGGGGCCAGATAGTGAAAAGATGTCCCCCTGATGCGGGATTTCTTAATACGAGGCACCAAGAGGAGTGATTTAGAACTAGAGCGCAGAGTTCTGGAAGGTAGATAGCGAATGAGTCTATCTGCTAGATAGCTAGGGCCATTACCATGGATTGCCTTATGCGCAATGCAGCAGCTCTTGTATTGAGTTCGTTTGCGGATGGGTAGCCAGTGCAGACCTTGGAGAAGTGGCAAAGAGGTGGTCCTAGCAGGAGAGTTGGAGACTAAGTGGGATTGCAGTGTTTTGGAGCACCTGAAGTTGTTAAGAGAAGACTCTTTGGGTGAAATCAGGAAGGCATTATAATAGTCTAAGCAACTGATTACCAGTGCCTGAAGGAGAGTTTTTCGAACAGTCATGGGGAGAAGAGGAAAAACCCTTCTCAGGAGGCTCAAGGCATGGAAGCAAGAGCCCGCAATGGTTGTAATTTGATCCTTCATCGTTAATTTCTGGTCTATATGTACTCCTATGTTTTTTACCAAGGTTTTTGGGATGGGGGCACGACCCAGGTCAGAAGGCCACCAATCAGGGGACCAGAGTTGGGGTGCTTCTCCAAACAGCATAATCGCTGTTTCGCTGGTATTTAATTGAAGAAATTGTTCAGCGTCTAGGCTGATATGGCTATCACGCCTTCATAGAAGGTTGATTAGGTATTGGGAGAGTTTTTGTCAAACACCATCAGAAGCTGGGTGTCATCAGCATATGAGATTTGGGATGAAGCCCAGATCCCTTAGTAGATTTGCCAGGGGAGCCACATAAATGTTAAACAAAGTGGGACTGAGGCATGATCCCTGAAGCACCCCTTTAGTCAGCTCCAGTGTTTGGGAGCCGAAAGTGCCAAGATTGATGGTTTGGGTGTGGTGGGTTAAGAAGCTGGCTAACCACTGGAAAGCAGAGCCCTGAACTCTGATGTTACATAGTCTATTGAGTAGGATGGAATGAGATATTGTGTCAAACGCCACTGACAGATCCAGCAGCACCAGTACTGCTCCTTGCCCATTATCCAAGGAGTGCCTAAGGTTATACTGTCCTCCGAAATATAAATCCTATAGGACATAATGGGATTTATATTTCAGCAGACGAGATACCTGTCACCGCTGTGATGGAGTAACCTGTCTGCCAAGATCTAAATCAGGTCCATAAAGTTATTATCTGTAAACCACTAAATGCTGACTATAAGGTAGCAATCTGTTAGCCAATCCTTGGTAGCGATAGACTTGTATCCATCTAAATCCAGGAAGTAGCTCATTAAATTCAAAATTCTGACTATAAACACACCATGGTATGTGCAATAGTTGTTTTGCTTATCATTTTACCAATAAATCAAGTGGCTATTTCCTATTCTTGAGAATTTCATTGTTTTCCTCCTTGGCGCAGGGTAATTTGTTGACAATGTGCATCTGTTAGCCATTGGATCCCACACAGTATGTTGGACGAGACAAGACACAGCCCTTAAAATAAGACAAAAGCCAAAGCGCTTTTTTTTTCAACGTACATACCATTTCGTTTACAGTGGCTGTATTTTGAACTGTTGCTGTTACCCAAGCAATTAAATGTTTCTGACCATCGTCCCCTTATTTTTTAAGCCTCCCGCTGACTTTTCAACTGCTGAGCAGTAGCAGAGGTTTATTTAAGCAGAAAAGGCTTAATTTAGACAATGGTGGGTGGCCCACTGTCTCTCAGGATGGTGGACGTAATTATCTTCCCCATCTTGGCTCGACTAACACTTGCCATATTTAGTGATCACTGCCATCCTTGCAGAGATCTCTTTGTCTTCAGAGGAGTGGTATAAATGGCTGCTCCTCTGAAGTCACCGAAAGCTTGATGAGCAGTTGCATTGCTTCAGTTGGCCTTCAGCAGTGGGTTTTTTTTCTAAACAAAACTCCCACAGTGGGAATTTGTTTTTGAACAATCAAAAACTATTGACCAAGACACTCTGGGAGTTTTCTCCCAGGGTTTTAATTTTTTCCACTGTAGGGCTGCCAGGGTTTCCTCTGAGAGGTCATCGCCATTGGAATCATGATGGTTCACCGGACTCAAAACAGAACAGGCGACCATCAGTATGGTGGACAGGGTACTTTGCCACATTCATGACATAAGATCTCCAAGCCCACCAGGAAAATGCCCAGTGGAATAGAAGGCCTGTCAGGCCGTGGTTCATTGTTGGAGGTGAGGTAGGTACCGAAAAGTGGATATAACATAAAACACTGATCGAGTTAAGTCATTACAGCCACAGAAATCAGTACATGGCGATTGCAATGGCATTCTAATATAATGTAAGCAAATTGACCAGTGCACTTTCCAGGCAGCATAACATTGATAGTGCTGCAAGACACAAGACTAGGTTCCATGTATTAGTGTCAAAAGCTAAATATGTTTGCTGTCCTCCTATAATAGGAATTGAAAATATTGAAATTGTGCTCATTATTCTGAATAAAGTGTTATGATTGAATATGAAATTAGAAGACGTGATAGGATAATTATGATATATCTTGTATCTCTTTCTGTCTCTTTTGAATTGACACAGTGTAGTGACATTTTATTTCATCTAAAGTTATAATGCTTGGAAATGTTGGCGAGGTTAAAAATAAAACCATATGTGCCTAAGACACAGTGTCATATGTCATCACCACTGCTAAAAATGTTGACAAGCCATGAACGTTCTTCCCTTATTCACTGCCTCACGCCATAAATCACAGTCTAATCCCACAACACGTAGCTGCTAAATATACCTTTACCACATGATGAGAGGGTGCCACAGGATGAGTCTCTTTTAATTAAGATGGCATAATTATATGTGTGAGCAAAGAAAACCATGTGAGTTTATGAAAAGTCTTCACCTTTAATTCGGCTTGCCACAAAATGCATATTATACATACTTTTAATCCTTCTTATGTTAGGCAAATGTTCAAATGCAACCAATACAATCTATTGTATATAGATATATCAGGGGCGTAATAGAGGCCACCTCAGCCCCGCAGTGTGAGGGGGGCCCAGGCTTGCCCATAATGGAGGGGGCCCCTCTGCCCTGAATGATGCGAGTGTGAGGGGCCCCTTCATAACATCTTGCAGGGGGGCCCTATGACGTTTTGTTACACCACTGACAGATATACACACACACACGCACACACACAGAGATGCACACACATATTACCTAGTGGCAGTCGCCACTAGGTAGTTACAGTTAGGTCTTCTTTTCCATAGACTGAGCATTTTTTGGGTTATAATAACTTTGGTCCCATTTGACATATCTTTCCAAAACTTTCCAATGGCAAAGTTAATCTGCCTGCGCTCCTTCCTGGAAAGTTTTGGGGTGAACCGTCAAGTGAGGAATCGACCTCAAAACACAAATTTCTCATGCATTTTCCATATACTTTTTTAAACAAAGCTACAGCCTAAAAGCTGAATGGAAGTGCACCAAATTTTGCAGGAAGCTAGATCTTGGTCCGCAGATTATGCTTTTTGTGACTTGCTGTAAGTGATGGCTGGGCTTGCGAAAGTCTCAGAGACTCACGGGTAGAGCCAATTTAAAAATAGTGTACAGATTCCTGCGAGTGCACTGACTGGCTGCCAGCCACATGAGAACAATGTTGCTGACAGCCATTTCAGGACTCAGGGATTCAGTTTTCTGTCCTGAAGTTCTACAAATAAATTGATATATGGGGCAGGGTAGGGATACCCTGAACCCCTACGCCCCAATGGGGGGCCCTGTGGGAACTCCCCTGGTGCCAAAAAAAAGAAAAAACACCACAAAATATGATGTAATTTGAGATGTTTTTGTTTAAAACATTAATGTTTTCACGGAAAAATTCACCTAACTATAACGTTACTTTAACCTTTGTTTATAATTATATACAGCCTTAATGGTGCCTTCAGTGCCACCTTGAAGGGGCGTAGAAGTGCAAGGAGAGACACTAACAGCGAAGATATTTTCACACTAACAGTACCTTTGCATGCTCGCTCTTGTGCGAGCGGGACCTCTGAGAACCAAGATGTTTCCTTCCAATGACACCTTTGCGGTGCATATTACCTATGATCTACCTTCTGGGTCACACACAGTTATAATGTCCCATGAGGTCCCTTTGGCATATATGCCTCTGTCAGCAACAAGGCACAATCACACTAGAACATCGGGATAGAATCGAGCAGGAACAATCTACATTGAGAAGATAAATAGAAAATCTCAGTTTAGAGGCCTTAAATAAGGAAGACCCCCTGAAGCATCAAAGTCAGTGGTCCTGTGGCAAATGGGTTGTCGCCAATAACTGATTTCCAGCAGGGTCAGTGAGGGCTTCACCCAAGGTCAAATAGCAGCTCTCCAACCAATGTGACAGAAAACCAGTAAATGTAATGGAGCTGGAGCCATGATGTAAGTGGTTCCCTTTATCAGCTGTCCTGTCACTAGTACCCAATGTGTGAAGTATGTTAAAACCTCTAATTCAGGGCCACTCAAATTATGTGACAAGGGAGTATCAAATTATGTGGCAGGGTTGACTAAATTATGCTGCGGGAAAGTCGAATTATGCGGCATAATGCGGCACATTTTTAAAAAAGTATTATTTCATTGTTTTGTCATTTTTATGCCTTGCAATATTATCTGAGCAAAGATTTCCCCTGATTAGTGCCAGTTGAACAACCAAATACAGAAATAAGCAACTGGAAAATGACAAATAAATCTTTGCGACAGGCCTTCCACTGCACGTGAATACAAGGGATGTATGACATTACAACGCATGCTTTTACCACGCATGCCTTTACAACGCAGTTTTTACAACGCATGCCTTTACAACGCATAGCGCTTAGGGGTGCTGGATAGTGAATAGTTTAATTTACTATTCCAACTCCAGTCCCCGTGGATAGTAGAGAAGGTGTTGGATAGTAAATTAAATCTATTCCCTATCCTAGAGCGCCCCCCAGTGCTATGCGTTGTAATGACATGCGTTGTAATAGTTGCGTCGTAAAGGCACTGCGTAGTAAAAGTTGCGTTGTAAAGGATGTTTCCCGAATACAAGCTGTCACGTTTTTAGTAACTTTAATCCATTTGTAATAGAAACAAATTTTATTTTATTTTATTTTTTTAATCTGCAGATTATGAAGCAGTTGATGGATTATGTGTCAAATAAAAAATTATGTGAAAAGGGCCGCGACTGCAGAATGGCAAAAATTCCAGTAGCCATGCCTAAACCATCCATTATAAAGATGCCTTCCTGAAATCATTAGCTAATTTTGCACCTAGAGTTAAGAGGCATACAAAGTTTGGCTACTTCTTGAACCATGTACGAGAGTGGTTGGTGGTAGCACAATGACAAGTCGCCTGCACCGGCAAAACAGTATCTGGATTTGCTGCCACTGGTAATAATACACACATTTCCATGCTCTTTCGCGAAAAACAGAAGGATGTAGGCAAGGAAATCCTGGTCTTACTGCGTGTTATGAAATGTAAACAGACAATTTCCTCTCCAGATGAACCTGTTGCTACTGGACATGAATCCGTACCTCTACAAAGCTTGTTGCCAAAGATACATAAGAGTGGATATGAAACAGATGCGACAAGTAGGATGGGATTAAATACAATGGTACAAAATGGTCTCCAATTACGTTACGTACACAAACATGCAGCAAGAAAAAAAAATACGCACACAAACAAGAGGCATATTTAAATGTGTGTATTTGTGTGTGTGCACAAATGTGTGGATGTATGTGTAAGAACCTTTATAACTGTTGTCATGCTAAACTGTTCATTTCACTATTTTTTGGAGCAATTGCTTTAATATTTAGACTGGTTTAGATACTCTTTTAGACCAGGCATGCCCAATCTAGTGTACTGAAATACATGTATGAAATGAGGTTCAAAGGGCTTTCAGATAGCTTGCTTGTTCTCCTTTATTTCATTGATTTATTCCAAATATCACAAATGGTCATCACAAGTTTCACACCTCAAACGTTGCTCCTTTGGGCCCTAACTGGTTTCTTTCTAAAACATAAAACAATCATTGCCAATGCCAATTGGTCTGGCTCGTTAATGTAAATGCCTTTTGTGTCATTGGTGGGTTTAGGAACTTAATAAGTCATCATACATGCACTTGGTCGCTCATCTTTAAGCTCATGTATCCAACCATCCATCTATTGAGTTATTCTTGCATTCACCCGCGGATACAACAGCAATACAACACACACAGACTCAACAAAGTAGGCAAGAAACAGTAAAAGAGTACAGGCAGAACAAATAAACCATATTGCCATTTAACCATGGCAGACATACGCTTGCAATACATAAACTGAACAGAGCAAAGGGTGACAATCTTAAAGAGGTATTACACATAGGCTATCATTGTTTTAAAGTTCCAGCATGGTTGCCACATTTAGAACGAACATGTTGGCCTCAAACTTAACTCAGACAAGACTGAAGTCCTCATACTGGGCCACTCCCCCTTTGCCTGTGCCGACTTTTGGTGACCTGAAGCGCTCGGAAAACCCCCTACAGCCATGGACCACGACAAAACCTGGGAATCATCCTGGACTACTCGCTCTCAATGAACCACCAACTCAACGCTGTTTCATCCACCAGCTTGCACACGCTCTGCCTCCTTCATAAGATCTTCAAGTGGATCCCTGAGTCCAAGAAAATGGTCACCCATGTGCTCGTCAGCACCAGACTCAACTACGGTAACACACTCTATTCCAGCACCACTCAGAAACTCCCAAATAAACTGCAGACCATCCAGAACGTCTCTGACAGACTTATCCTGAACATCCAACGCCCAACCACATCACCAGCCACCTGAGAGACCTTCACTGGCTACCTGTAAACAAGAGAACCACCTTCAAGCTTCTCACCCACGCCTACCAAGCCCTACACAACGCCGGTCTTGCATGCCTCAGCCACGCCTCTCCTTCTAAACTCCCATCAGGCATCTCTGATCTGCAAAACTGGCCATGGCCACCATCCCACGGATCCGCAAGGCCATGGCTGGAGGAAGATCCTTCTCCTACCTCACTTTGAAGGCCTGAAACTCCCTGCCTCCGCAACTCAGGCAATCATAATCGCTGCCTCAATATAGGAATGGCCTCAAGACCTGGCTCTTCTGCTGAACCACAGACCCAAACACCCACCTTCCCTCCCCACCCAGAGCCTTGAGACCCTCACGGGTGAGTAATCGTGCTTTATAAGATTACTGATTGATTGATTGTTGGCCATCTTGGAATGGTAAAACAATGATACACTATGGACAAGAACACTTAATAATGTTTTTCTTATTTACAGGAAGTGGCGCTATGGGTTGTGGCAAACAAACAACCAATTAGCCCTGTCTGAAAAATAGTAGTATCCTCTTTAGAGCAGTAAAAGTAAAAAATAGGAGAAGCAAATTAATTAAAGAGGAACTAAAGAACAAGAGAACTAAAAACTAAAGGGCTGGCCAACCAGCCCTGACACTGAAACACACTCTTTTTTAAGTCGAGGTGCACATGTGATCAGAAAAGTGCATTATTTAGAGGGCAAGAGAGCCAATGACATGTGGATTACTCCATGCAATACATTACCATGGATGAAAGAAGAATGTAAATAACTCAGACAAGCCAATGTCAGAACAGAGCTGAGACAATAGTTACCTATGTATATACATGGATATATATTTAAATATCTGGAAGGATGCATTATTTAATGATTTTTTTGTCAATACAATATACTGGCAGACAGCTAAGAAGAGATTCTAGCAAGAAATAGTACAGTGTAAATCTTCTATCTGTTAAGTTCGTCAGAAGCAGTAAAATATGTTTTCTTAGTGAACCAATCAGCCCTTCAGCGGTTATCATTGTCTTGACACCATAATCAACTCAAGCTTCCTGTATTGAGCTTAAGCAAACATCACACATACAGTCCTAAAAATGCAGAGTATACACAATTATAGTTGACTAAGCTAAATATTATCTCTTCTAATAGTGCCTAACAATGATTCTCGCAGAGCAAATCTTCAGTACACACAATTTGTCACAAGGGAAGCCAGCTCCAAAAACCTTGCTTATTAAAATAATCCGTGAGATTGCATGTAATAAAAATCCTATCTGTAGGCTTTAATATAGTGCAATAATAATCCACAATTAAACGACTATTGATTTTACCATATGCTTTTCACATAAAAACCATCAGGCCTAGTGTCTTTTTCATAAATGTCATCATAAACAGATCGGCCCTATAGCCATGATCAGTTGCCTGCCATCCTAACCAGCTCAGTCCTGCTATCTCAGATATAAGCTTTGCCGTAAGTCAAAAAGTGCAATATATGCAATTATTTCAGAGGAAGCACACAAATTTGGCTCCGTAGCTCAGGAGAACAAACAAGTGGGTGAAGTCTAAGTCCCTCTCTCAGTAGTACTTGGAAAGATCTTTTTGTTGATCACATAAGGCAAGGCAGCACCACTACTCTCAAGTACGCCCTAAAATTCATCTAGATTCGTGTAGCTCTGGGCATCTCCTATTGTTCTCAAGCACATTTGTTTTGTTTAAATTTGTTTATTGGGTTTTAGTTTACATTATACAATCAACATGAAAGTAGTTATACAGTCTCAAGCACATTAATTCAATCCGAAGCCTAAATTTAATGACTGTACCGGAGGGGGCTGAAAATAACAATACATTCAACATGATGGTCTTTCTCCCATTAGTACTTCTGCCGGAGAAAAACAAACATCTTAATGATCTACGTTTATAATGTACGTTAACAGCATTATAGTGCTATATGTGGCCGCGCAAAAGTTGAAGCTCCAAACTCATTGTAAGATTGACACTTTATGTGTGTTGGAGAGACTTCTCTAGACAGCCATACTGCCACTGGCTCAGGCAGCTGGATAAACAAGCGAGATGCACAGCTCTGAGGAAGCACACAACTTCTGCTCAATCAAAACATGTACTGTCTATCCACATGTGGACAGAGCCAAAACCCATCTCTGTAGTATTCCAGTAAGCTTTTTTTTCTCACATAAGTTTATGCGGCAGTTGTGCTGTCTAGACAGACCTAAAATACATACTTTATTCAGTTAGTTGATCAGCATAGATAAAAAATAGTTAAAACGCAATCAATTAACTCATGGAGATATTCCCTTTGTCACACACCACACCTACCTCAGATAACTTTTAGGGAAAAATCCCTGTGCTACCCAAATCTATCCCATCTAATGCATCATTTTCCATAGTAAACTTGTATATTAGCCAGTTAGTATATTTTGTACTGCAGGTTTCATGACTTCAAAAAGAATCCCTCGCTTCATATGTGAGTTCATCTTCCATACTTTAAACAATAATCATGTCATCAATGACACATAAGCTAAAATTACCTAAAGGTTTTTACAAGTACAGATCATCCAACTTTACCCTTCTATTTGTCTTAGTGAATAAATCACTTTCCTAAATGAATGCAGGTTCAACATATAAACGGATACAAATGAAAAATTAAAAATGTAACAAAAAATAAAATGTGAAAACTGAAAAATGCACTGGAGATGTCAGATCAACCATTTAATTTCTTTAGTAAATTATGTACTTGTTTGAGACACAGAACACACACCCACAGAATCACACAAAGGCACGTGACGTGCACGCGTAAATACTGATGCACTCATCTGCCTCTAAGCAAATTCCCTACAGGGCTTGATTTCCTCCAACACACACACACACACAAAGTGCAAATAAAAGTCCAAACACCCTGAAAGAAACGTATAACTAGAGTGCCACAACCACATAAGTCAATACGCCAGTGTAAAGCTTTGATCTGATGGCTCAGTTGGTACAGTGCTAAAACGTGATGGTGACGGTCTTCCGGGTTTTTATAGGGCAGGGCAACCATCACTATTATACCCTACCCAGGAATGAAATGCAAGGCATGGTGTTATCAGGTAGGGAAAGACACATCGGCCCTCACATGCAGGAAGAAAATTCACCCTGCATCAGGGCCACTGGTTTTCTCAAGTTTGCCGAGAAGCAGCAGCCACATGGCACCCACTCTGCAAAGTGCAGGGACATCAGTGTTGCTGCTGCTGCTATGGCTCAGCTTTAGGTACAGAGATGCCCACCAGCCTGGTGGGATCACGAAGTGTGGTGCAAGGTACCCTGCTGTTGCCTCGGCTGACGGTGCACACCGACAGAACGCTCGCCATGGTCTAAATTACCCCATTTATACCGAAGAGCCTATTTATGAGTCCTTGCATCACTTTTGTGCCGCTGGTGTGTCACTTTTTGTGACGCACCAGCGAGGTAAAAAATGCGCTTTGCTGCACCATATTTAAAAGTGACGCAAGGTAGATGTGTCACTTTGTGTAAACCCTTGCACCACATTATACCTGCACCAGGTATAATGTAGGCGGGGGGCGTTCCGATGCAAGAAAGGGCCATAGAAGTGATGCAGTGAAATCTATAAGATTTCACTGTGCCACTTCTAGGACGCAAATGCATCAATATCTTACGCCTGCCTCATGGCAGGTGTAAGACTGACCCAGGCACATTTCACATGGGACTTGGACATGTGTAATGACCCATTGCTAGAGTTGCGTCACTTTTGTGACACACTCCAGCAATGTGTAATTTTTGCGCCTATAGATACGTCAGAAATACTGACATATCTGTAACTTCTTGCGACATGATGCGTCATACTGTAAATATGAACCATCATTGGTGTCGCAAGGAGGGCGAAATGAAAAGTGACGGCAATGTGTCACCTTTCATAAATGAGGCCCTTACAATTTATGTATGGAACTAATTTGGCTGGAATTTACATGGTCATGATTGCCGGATCAATAACAAAAATCACAGAATCTGTAACCAAGTTAGGGTCTCTAGATTAAACTCTTCACATTTTATCTTAAATCTCCACTAGTGTTTTTGAAGGAAAGCAGAAACGGTATGAAATAGATCCAGATCTTGTGCAATATTCTCTGGTCCCTGTGCAATCTAACTAATCCATTCCAAATTATTTTTAAATCGTGAAAGCTGTAGTGTTGGACCAGTCCAAGTGAGGGTTTTGGGCCTGGTAAGTTCACCACAAACCTGCAAGGCATAGGGTTTATGGTGTGAGGTGACGTGAGAGGGAAGAATAAAGGGGCCCGCTGTACTTGGAGGCGGGTCAATGGGGTTCACCCCTCTAGTGTGTTCGCATCATGATTAGGGCCTCAACCAGTGATACCAAAGCCTACACAGGCCCTACATAATAAGAACCTTCCCCGGCCCCAACCAGTGATGGACACCAAAAATAAAGGGTGGCAGGGCGGGAGGGTGAGCGTGGGAGGGAGAAAGTCAGAAGGGGATAGAAATAAAAGATTTTAAAATGTAAACAAACTTACCTTCAGCCGCCGGCCGCCTCCAGCATCGCCTGCTTCTTCTTTCTGGGTCCCAGCAGCCCCTGGGACAGACTCCCATCCAATCTCCGTGCTTAAGCGCAGCACATGAATTTGGCTAATCAGGCTCAAAAGACCCGAAAGTATGAGGGCGTTTCTCCAGCCCAGCTGCTCAATGCAAATAAGTGTGCATGTGTGTTTTGGTCGGCCTTAGACGGCTGAGCAAACACATGAGGACTTAGGGGGAGGAGTGCACGTAGTACTCCTACTCCCCTCCCACCGCCCACCTCTCTATAGCGCTGGCTAAGAGCTGACAAATGCCAAGTAAAACGATGAAAGAACATCATTTTATTTTACATTTGCTTGTTGTGAGCTAGGCAGTAGGGCGACGCTCCTTTGCCATTGCGGAGGAGCCGCCGCTAGCCCCAAATTCTCCAATGCTTTTCTCATTGTCTAAAAATAGGAAAACATTTTCAAACACGCACCAAAAAGCCTGCCCCTTCCAGGTCAACAGTTTTAATGCATGTCCTCTTATTCTCACAGATAGCCCTGAATGCTTTGTCAAAAACTGTAACTTAGTAATAAAAAAACCCTACTGATCTATATTTAGTATGAGAAATTCTACAGAACGCTTTTGGCTTCACATTCTGATTAAACAGCAAGCTGTTTTTCCTCTCAGAATGAGGAGCCGAAATAATCATGTTTATTGATTACAATGATCAATGTCCTTTTATGACCGGGATTGCTATCAATAAAGTCTTGTAAAAATAATTATATTTAAAATATTCTTGTTATTAATGGTACCTGGCCTGCAGTGCATGGCGCAGGACACTGGAAAAGCCCAATTATCTGTGTCAACAGGATGGTAATTTTCTCTTTTCTAAATACCACTTTGATTCTAATCAGCCTTTGGGGTCTAAAGTTCAGAGTACATAATAAAATTCGACCCTCCCTTAAAACTGCAGGCATCTCATAAAGGTGTGTTTTATTACACTGTGCCATCTAAATGCGCTGCCAAGGGGAGCTGCATCAGAACTCTCATGATTCGCTACAGTCAAACACCACATTAAACTAATGGATTTTCTTATTTATCAAATTATTTATTTACAAGCGTTGATTTCTTAACCTCATCCCAACAGAGAATCAAAGGGAGCCGCATCAGAACTTTCATGATTTTCTTCCGCCAAACACCACATTAAGCAAATTGATTTTCTTATTTATCCAGCAGCGGCTCCTCCTCTAAGGCAAAGGAGCTTTGCCCTACTGCTTTTCAGCAGTGCAAAAAAAAAATAATAATAATAAAAACACGTAATTATAATTGTATTTCTCAGCGCTGAAGTCAGGTTTGGGGTGGGGAGGCGGAGCGTGACTTTCGTCACAGCCAGCAAGGGGGGAAGTGATGGGTACTCTTTAAGGTGTGCATGCCAGTTTCACCAGCCAAACAGTCATGCGCACTTAGAATGTTCTCCACCCAGCTGTATTGAACTGCATAGGTGGAGAATATGCACACGATCCCAGTCCCTGTCTGAACGCCAAGCCACGGTGCTCCAACCAATCACAAAGCTGCTGTCATGCTGGTGACAGTAACATCGTGATTGGCTTAGGGGAACCTGTTCGCTTCCGGCGTCCAGGACTCGTAAGGATGAGAGGCTGACGAGAGAAGACAGAGGATAGACGGCGGCTGTAAAGTGTAATCTTTTTTTTTCCACTACCCCGCCCTGCATCTCCGATTTGTGCCAGCCACCACTGTATTCATCAAGTTATTTATGTACAGGCATTGATTTGTTAGCCTTATCCTGACAAACTATTAAAGTTAAACAGTAGAAGGCAGTAGAGGAAGAAAGTATCAAGGAGCTTGTAACCAACCATTGTAATAAAGGTAACTATGAAAAGTTCAATGTTGTATTACATACAACTTTAGGAGTCTGTAAATTGCCCTCTGCCGCACCCACAAAACACATGAACTATGAGAGTTTTTTAATACTGCATCACAATCATGCATACATTGTATGGTTTATGTAAGGTTAATCATAGCCAGGGCCACAGAGGATAAAGGGCCAGATGTAGGTAATTCCGATTTACCTACTCTTAAATACCGAATCATACCAATTCGGTATTTAAGAGTAGGTAAATAGGAAGCAGGCAGATGTAGGTAATCTTTATTTTGCAATTACCGAATCGGTATGATTCGGTATTTACCGAATCAGTAAATACCGAATCGGTATTTCCCATTGATTCCTATGGGTCTTGAAGCCCTTAGGAATCAATGGCAAATACCGATTCGGTATTTACCGATTCAGTAAATACCGAATCCTGGCAGGGGGAACGGGGTGTCACTTTGACACTCTGTAGCACTCCAACTGCAGGCGTGTGTGCCATGTGGCACACATACATGCCCTAAGGGCATGTCTGTGTGTCGCATGGCATGGGTGTACATGCACAGATGTGCATGTACACTGGAATTCGGTATTTTACCACCCAATAGGATTGGGTGGTAAAATAGGAACTCCTAAGGGCCTGTGGTACTGCAAACTGTGCCACCTACATATGGATTTACAGAATCGGTATATTTACCGATTCGGAAAAATACCGAAGTGGTAAATTTACCGAATCGGTAAATATACCGATTCTGTATATTCCGAGCCACCTACATGTCAAAAGCCAAATACCGGTCGGTAACGGACAAAATCGGCCGTTACCTACCGGTATTTGGCTACCTACATCTGGCCCTTAGTCCCCAAACTCCTGTAATAGTTGCAGCAATATTTTCTTTCATGTTGCAGCCTGACTATCAGACCTCTTGCTCCCGAAAAACCTTCACTCAAGCAGGAGTAAGATGACCCATGGGTAAAAAAGCCCTCTAGGCCAATCAAAGTGCTCTTTCTTTTAAGTTGATCTGGAGAGTCCCTCAAGTCTAACTGCCCAGATATACAATATCGTTGTACCTTAACTTCTCAAAAACTACTGAACGGATACACCAAATCACAAAAGGCACGCTTTCTGGAGAAAGATTTAGCTTTCTGCCACAGTTAGTGTAATTCAAGTTCAGCAGTTTTTGCGCTACTGTGTTCCAAAAAAGCAGTGCTTAATTTGAGCCGGTGGTTTCTGGTGCTAAGCACCAGCACTCAATCATCAACACTGAGACTTTTCATTTATAGTAGGCACAGATGAAGGGATTTACCCAGAATCACAGGATGTTGAGCTGACCCGAGACTCAAATCTGGATCCCCAGCTCCGAGGTCGGCAGTTCTGGCCATTACCCCACATCCGCTCTCCACTTTCATGGTTGGTAGTTGGTTCTGTTTTAGACGTGCTGACAAGAGAAATGGGCTGGTGAAAGCTGCCTCCTGACAAGAGCCTCAGCACTTATGTTTTTTACCACTGCAAAAAAGTCCTTTGGTATTTCCCCTTTTTCTCAAGAGCCGCTTAACGGATCACCCTGAAACTTTCCAGGAAAGAGCTGAGCACAAAAAGAGCACTTTTTAGGAACGTTTTGTGAAGATTTGTCAAACTGTGCCAAGGTTATTAGCGAAAAAAATTCATTCAATATGGAAACACAGATGGGTAATAGGCTCTGGATCGCCACCGAGTAATATTTATGTAACTGATCCGAAAAATGAACAAATTAAAGTCTTTGGTGAAATGAGGATGAGAATGAGAGAATGAATGAGAATTAGGTGAAATGAGGATGGTGAGAAAATCGAAAACAGGCATAGCAGACCCTGCTGAGGGCCCCAGAACCAACGACCCAGCCAAGAATGCATTTACTTGGGAGTGGCACACCACCAGCACCCACTGAAGCTACGTTCTTGAGATCTTGTATTCATAAATCACATGAAGACGCACACAAAAGAAATTTGAAAAAACAATAGAATTTCAAGTTGTATGACACCATGCCCTTCGGCAAAGCCTGCTGTAAACCTAGGAAGTAGTTTTTAGTGTGCGCTCAAACAAACATTACTATGGAATTTTGAATGAGAAAGGCAACAGTGTAGTACAATAGCAAATACATTTAAAAACCTTTCACTCAAAAAGCCATAATTAACATGAAACTATGACATTATGTTCTTAAAATCCCCGATCCAGAAAGTTTCTGCATCTTTCAGTGACTTTGTCCTGGTGATAGGGGCCTCTGCTTATTTACAAGTCCGCGTTAAGCCACGCTGTACTTAGCTTGAAAGGGGAGGACAATAGGTGTTGCGTGGGCGTTCCACCGCAACACCCATTGATTCTGCCGCTGCCCCCTATTTGCAAGGGTGGCGTAAATATGGACCAGTGCCAAATTGAAAACCAGGAAAACCTGGTCTTAAACAGGGGAAAGTGTGTTCTCGTTTTTGCTGTTTCCATGGGTGCTAAGTTGTGCAGCACACATAGAAAAAGCAAATTGCCATTGATTGTTTATATGCAGGAAGGTGTCCCTTCCTGCACATAAACAATTTTAAAAAAATGACTTTTTACAACTTCAATGTGTGCTGGATTAAGCAGCACACATAAAAGTTACAAAACATAATTTAAAGATTGTTTATGGGCAGAAAGGGCGAACTTCCTGCACATAAACAATCTTCCCCGCAACGCAGACACCCTTGCACAATGGAGCATGGGTGCCTGCGTTGGCACCAGTCTGCTCAGTTTAGCGCCAGCGCAGCTGGAAATGCAGGGCTGAACCATATTGTTGTAAATAGTTGCGGTCCAGCTTTTCTGAAGTGGCGGAGTGTGGCGTTAAGCCAGGAATTCTAAAGCCGCACTCCGTCACTTCTTGTAAATATGCCCCAAAATGTCTTTAAGCCTACTGGAAGCAGAAGGTACAGATATTTATATATCACATAATAATCATGCTTTAGACATAATCTACTGAAGTAATAAGATTTTAGGACATCTATGCATAAATGCAAGAAGAATGGTGTTGCCAACTGGTAGGTTTGTACTGGTATGTCCAGCATTTTAATATCTGGGTAATTTCAAAAACTGGGGGCAATCAACCTAATGTTTTACCTTATCTGTGCCTACTAAAAACGGTAAATATAGGAAAAGATCACAGTAAAAAGGGTTCCAGAGCTGCCCAAATGATCCTTGAATGATATTTACAGTAAGCTAAGACAGAAAAGCGATGTTAAAAATTAATACAGAAAATAGTATAGAATTTCCTATTTAAGTATCACATCCCGTCCCTTGCAGAATCTTGAAACATGAACAAATGGCCAGCATTTTTCTCTGTGAAAGATGGCAACTCTAGCTGCCTGTGCCAGACACTAATGAAAAGGAGTTATAGTCAAATTAAATTTCCACCATCAGAGAGGTCCAAGGAACACATTGTCCTGATCTGCTTACAAACAGGAAAAGACTGTGCTTGCGTGGCTAATTTTAAAGTTATCAGTGCAGATTTATGTACTGGTTGGTAAAAAGAGCCAAAAATTAGAGGGACATGTGGAGCGAGATCTGGAACCAAATGAGACAATATCCAAGAAGTGAAAAGTGCAACCCAGTTGTCAGTGTCTTCCGGGTATTGGAAGTGTAAATGGATTACTCCAGCCATCTCGAGGTATTTTAGGGCCATAACTAATGTAAACTTGTTGGTGCTCTACCCCACATTCTTTGTACATGCAAAGAGTGCGTTTTTCCCTCCCCTACCTTCAATTGTTTAACACTCCACGTGAGAGATGTTTAGATGAATTTATTTGATTTATACAGCATGGGTTATGGTTCAGTGAGTTAAGAATTCCATGCTAGTATTGGTGCAAAACCGACAGGTTTCAATCTTGTCAAGGCCAACTCAGACTTATATTCTTTGCAGTTGCTATGTACCATTACATTGGGTAAAATGAACATAAATTCCAAAAAAGAAGATAGCCCTAATTTAGATTTTGCCTGAGAAGGTACTTCGTTACAATGGTGACAAAGTACCCTCACCACCAAACTAAAGTTCCACCCGCCTCATTTAAAGTCAGGTGGAACTTCAGTATCTCAACGATGGAATATCTCAGCTGCTGACATACACCTCTGATAGCCCACAACTATGGGCCGTTGGAGGTTTAACCCAAATTAGAGTGGGCGGACAAATGGCTAGCATACAGTCTCCATCACTGCCAGGCACAACCTGGTAGTAAAGGGCAGTGAAAACTGCAAAGCGAGCACCGCACCATGGGAGATAGCTGTCATGGTGCGGGGATCAGGAGATTTTCATTTTTTTTTTAAATAAAATCTAGCTTTGGGATTAAAAGTCTGACGGATGGTGCCATCATAATCAACAGAGTCATCTGGCAAACATGGAGATTTGACACAAAATCTAAATTATTAGCCGTTAGAAAATTATTTTGCTATATAGGCACAGACAGGAATTACCGGGAACCTGGAGTGTGGGTGTTTACCTAGGGTGGCAGGTCTCAGGGCTAATGGAAGCCATAAACAATGTCTTGGGACTCTTTTTTTATTATCTATGAATTTATGCTACTGGCATCTTAGAAAACAGTCCTTGGCCTAAGAAGCAAACAACATGGAGGCAATCATGACTGATGTGAGCATGCGTGTATGTTCCATAGCCAGGATGCTCTTTAGTGGCTACATCTTTACACTGAACATTCTAATTAATCCTGGTTTATCTTTTAACAAATATTTGTTGGCTTTTGTTGCATCTTGTAGCATGAATGTCATTAAAATGACTGCTGCTCAGAGAATTCTGTGCAAAAAAAAATATTGGAGTTTGGTTGTACATATGCCCACCATATGCACATTGCAAGGAACCGAATTGTCTAACGTGGCCGGATACTGGCAGAAGCGGTAAGTATAAAATAAAGGAGTGATATACAGGTTATTTATCTAATGTAGCTTTTATTATTTTATTTTACTTCATTATGTGTGATCCCATGTCACTGATTATGTGAAATAATATAGCAGCAACTTTTCAATGGGGCAGCAAGTCAATCAATCAATCAATCAATCAATCAATCAATCAGCGAGTGGTTTGCGAATTGCGCTTTTTGGTTTTTGAAGTGATGTTGAGGAAAGCAGTGACTTGGTTTATTTTTATAAAAACTGGTAGGCCAGTCTCTTTGCATGGCTCTTCATAAGTCTGCTGTGTGTGTGAAAGTCTCAACTAGATAAAAGAAATTCAATCAAGCAGTGGGGCTGGGTTGGGGGCGGGGGGTTCGACAGACGACCACAAGGGGGAAAAAAATGAATTTACCCCGTAGTCGGCTGTCGAAATCCCCCCTCCCAGCCCCACTGCTCTTACCTGCACGCGTCACGGCTGTTATAAGTCTGTTTAAGGTGGTTGGGGAAAAGTGTAGGTAGGATTATGTCCTCATTAAAAAGTTTAATCATGTTACCTATCAAGATTAATTAGCATTTCAAAAAGGTGTCTTTGCTTTGGTTAAAGAGGCATCTAGGGATAAAATAATATGAGCAAGGCGCTAAACATTATGATAGTGGCTTCGTTTTCCTGATGGATCTCTCTGCTTGCATTTAAAATTGTTTGGAAAAGGCACACATTATTTTCAAAGTGGTTAGTGGGTTTTGGATTCTTCCCTAAACACAACTGAGCACACTTAATTGCTCATGCCCAGATGTTGCACTGACATAGAGGACTCACATATTCACTTACTGATATTTCCGCTCTAGATCTTCACGTAGTTCATAAGCCTCTCTCCAGAACCTTGAATAATACATAAAATATGAGCTTCTTGAGCTCAGACTGGCAAGCCACAGACAAAATGATAAGTTGCTGAAATGCACCATAGAGACATGTCTGTTGCTAATCAGCTGGTGAAAACCTCTAGCAACAAGTCCACCATGATGATAATTATGCAATAGAATAAACACTCAAAGTTTAATTTCAGTGGCAAAAGTCTTGCCACACCCACCAACCAATTAATGATGATTATGTATAAAGACTAAGAAAGAGTTTTTGCAATGCAACAGGAATGATGCCATAGCTACGCACAACTCAGTCTTAAAAACTATTCAGGGCGGCTCCAGATGGGGCATATTATTGAAAAAAAATTACGCTGGATAGCGAGGTGATATCAGCGTGATGTGTAGAAAGAAAGAGGAAAACAGCTACATTTTTTTCACATTTTCTTTACATAGGGAACATTACTACATTTAGTAGTTGTATTGTTTTCCTGACACTTTCTCACATTTTCTGCAGCACTTACACCTGGGTCATTCAGGTGCAGGTTTAAGAGTACAGATACATTGGCGAAAACATTGCAAAATATTTAGGAATACCCACAAATAAAGGCTTTGTAGTGGTAATTTCTTTTGTACTTTTTCGTCCTCTTGGGTAGCCTATCACTGCGCGCCTAGGTCATTTCCACATGCAGACCGTACAACTCTACTGAATTTCCCCTCAAGTAGAAGACAACTTTGCATGTAAAAAAAAAGTTTCTGGCTTTGCAAATCAGTTCATGGACAGGGCATGTCGGCTTCCAGGTCTCAATCATAATTTCACACAGAAATTATTTGTTGCTTGGTTCCAATATTTGGGAACACAGTGAGCAGGAGGAAAAAAGCCAAGATAATGAAATGAAATAACAGCAGAGATAACATTGTTAATCAATTGAGGAGCAAAAAGCGCTTTCTAGTATGTCAGGGCAAAATGGAAATAAAAGAAAGTGTACTCTGAAAGTGGAAGGCAGGATTAGCAAAAAACAAGGAAATCCTCATGTTAAGTAAAGCAAGATTTTTTCCCGTTGGGAGGTCAAATGATCTAAAGTTCAGGCAATCACCTCATTCAATCAAAGTCTCTCATTCAGTTACAAGCTATCCGCTAATTGTTTGGGAAACACACAGCAAAGAAAAAACATTATTTATATAAAAATATATGCATTTTTATTTTCAATAAAACATAAATCCACGTACAATTTCATTAAAAACCTAAACAATACACAATAAAACCACCTGGTGTGGAATGGGAGAAATATGGGAAAAGACAATAAACTTTGTCTTGATTTTGCTAATTCGGACCCTTTGTTGACAACACTGGGAAGGATTCCCCTTCCTTATACCCAACTATTTGCTGGCAACTCCGAATTTAACCCTTCTGTAATGCTTCGACGTGTTTCGGAAGCCTTAGATGATTATAGCCTCCTTCTTCAGGACAGTGTCTATGTTTTTCTCCACAATCAATGTATCACCTAATGCACAAATAAAACATTTCTTTTACTGGTGTGAATGATGTGAAAATGTTGAGTACAAGATCGGGTGCAAAGTTACTGCCATGTTGGGGAAACACTTTAACTACAACGAAAAAAAATCCATAGTAAATGCATGGGGCACACACAATGACTTTGTGAATATTTTGAAGGATATTGTACAGAGAAGAGACTGTCCATTGTTAAAACAGTATGTAAAGGCTCAACAATAGATTGTGCAGTAAAATAAATGTTTTATTTGTGCATTAGGTGATACAGTGTTGTCAACAAAGGGTCCGAATTAGCAAAATCAAGACAAAGTTTATTGTCTTTTCCCATATTTCTCCCATTCCACTCTCTTTGGTTTAAGAGAATCCTCATGTTAAACCAAGACATATTTGGGTGGGCTGAGGATGGTGTAGTATTTTTCAGAGGACAGAAACTATCCCGGAGAGTTTGTAAGATGGCTCAGTGCTGTGGCTACAGGTAAAAAAAAATAAGCTGGTGGACCAATATCATAACACTAAAATTAAATGAGTAATGAAGTACATGCCTGAGAGCACATTTGCCCCATTCGAGATTTAGCTTATTTACTTATTGCTGGCAACTGCTGGGGCAAGAGAGATTGGCCAGGCTTGGCGGCATAGACCATATGGAGTAGGAACCCTTATTCCTCCTCCGTTCTCCAATTGGCTATGGGCTGAGGACTTTCCATTTGTGCCTTCATATCACCAAGAAGAGGTGTGGTGGTAAGCAGTCTTTCTAGTTTGACCCCTCTCTGTTCCTTTGCTGCCCACATGCTTTCTCCACCAGGCCAGGAGAGCATGGGTTTAGGGAGAGCATGGGACTTCTCCCCCAATATTGGTAGCTCTCTTGATGCCTCACTATAGCACAGTGGAGACATAAGGAAAGAAGAAACAGAGTGATTAGAATGCTCTCTCGTCACACTCATGCAGGGCACGAATTCTTTGCCCGCTGACCAACACCTTCCATCTATGGGGGTGTCTCACCCATCTTCACAGCAATAAGGCAGGAACCCAAAAAGGACCAACAGAATGTGTGGACTGTAAGTGGGATAGGGAAACTGTCCCTAAGCACCTGAGTAACACTCACTGGGCTCAGGTGCATCAACACAAGCTCCTCATTAGGAAAGAGCAAGTGTCCTTGGCCAAAGTTTGAAAACCCAACTCTGAACTAGAAAAGATCATGTAACACTTTCATGCAGCTGCAGCTCGTGCAGGTAAGAACTGTGTGGCTGAAGGGGGAGGGGGGATGTATTTCGATAGACAATGACGAGGGAAAATTAAATAGATAAATAATTAATTTTCTCTTGCCATCCCATGTCTTTTTTTTTTTTTTTTTTTTTTTTAACTTTATTCGGATTTCAATATGAAAACCACAAAAGTACAAATTTATACTGTAAAAAAACACTGATAAAAATAGATACGTTTAAAAAGTACATGATATGAGTTAAAAACAATTAGTTCACTGTATACTGTGCAATGGATTTACTAGAGGCCGTATTTAGGCGGATTCATGGGTTGTTCATAAGTTCGTACGGTGTTTAAGGCATACTCTAAGGTAATGTGCCACGGATCTTGAGACTAGTAGATTGTCCAAGAGCTGCAATGCCAAGAATGCTGGGCGACATCTTCTGACCTTCATTGCTTTTAGGATTGGTAAAATCCATCTCTTCCGGAATGGAGTGTAAAAGGTACAGAAGAAGAGGACGTGGATTGTGGACTGGGAAGAATTAGAATCACAGGGGCATGGTGTTCTAGTGTATGTCCAGTTGTTTTGGGTGGGGAATGAAACCATGATGTGAAAAAGATTAAACCTGAAACGGGTTAACAGTAGTTTTTCGAAATGTGTCAAGTCTTCCTGTAGATATGGTTGTATGGATGGAACAGATTGTATCATGAGGCTATGTTGTACCGACGGTTTTCCTATTTCTGACATCAGTCTTAGTTGGTTTAAATGGGACAGACATATCTTTTTTAGTTCTTTTTTTGCTATGTCTGCGACTGATTGTGGGTCGTTGAAGAACCTCAGTAGACCAATATCTGTGAGGAAGGTTTTTACATAATGAAGCCACCTGATCTTTTCCATATGTTCTAGATTCATGCAATCCTCGATGATTGCTCTTGTGAGTGTGCATTCTTCCGTTGCCCATATTCTACGCCATAGCATTATGGGTTCGATCTTGATCAGATCTGAAATATATTCTAGTCCAAGTTCTAAGTGGCATCCAAAGGTAGTCGTACTCTTAGGGACTGCTAGTAAAAATTTGAGGAAGGTGTTTTCGATCTTTTGGATTTGTACAACGTTTGCCGTTCCCCAAACTCCTGCTCCAAAGATAGCCGTGGTGATACACTTTGCTTTGTAAATCTTTAACATCTCCGCCAAGGGTTTTTTCCCTAGGCGGAGAGAAAAGGCTTTTAGGGCGCCGACTGTTCGTATGAGCGATAACTTGCGGGAATTAATTGCGTCTTTCCATTTGAACTCCTCGTCGATGGTAATTCCGAGATATGGGTAGGTTTTTGTTGTTTCGAGTGGTGTGTTATCTATTGAGATTGTTTTCGTCCTTTTCCCTTTACTGCCGACATGCATCACAAAAGTTTTCTTTATATTAACTTTCAAGTTGAGGTTAGTCATGAAGGTACAGTAGTTGTTTACGGCTTTTTGCAACTGTATTGGAGTTCGGGCAAGTATCACCGCATCGTCGGCGTACTTTGCAACTGTATTGGAGTTCGGGCAAGTATCACCGCATCGTCGGCGTAACTGTATTGGAGTTCGGGCAAGTATCACCGCATCGTCGGCGTAATCCCATGTCAAAATCCCCCCTACCCGGCCCGACCACCCTACCGCTCTTACCTGCATGGTTAATTTTCCCTCGTCATCATTCGTCGTAATCCTCCACCCACCCGGCCACACCGTTCTTACCTACATGGGCTGCAGCTGCATTCATATACTCATTAAAGCACTGACGAAGAGCCTCAAAGAACAACTCATTCCACATTTTGTCAGTGCAGTCTTAAAGACACCTTACAATACTTGATTAGATATTATTTATTTATTTATTTACTTATTTTATTTTATTTATGTCATTTATAGAGCGCATGAATCACCCCAACCGGGGTATCTCCACGCTGTGACGGCTGTGGACAACTGAGCCCGGTATTTAAAACAGCGAGGTTTTTAATTGCCTTCTGAAAGATAAGTAGAAGGGGGAGAGTCAAATGAGTATGGTGAGATGATTCCAGAGGGATGGTGCAACATAGGAGAAGGATGCACCCCCCCAGTCGGGTTTGTCTTATGCGAGGCACAAAAAGAAGCTCTTTGGACCCTGAGCGTAGGGTACTTGAGGGGTTGTAACGGGTCAGTTTATTTGCGATATAGTTAGGTCCTAGGTTATTCAGGGCTTTATATACCATACAGCAGATCTTGAATTTGATCCTTTTACAAATTGGTAACCAGTGCAGTTTACGGAGTATGGGGAGTGAAGGTGTTCAGGGGGGAGCATTGGTCACCAGTCGAGCCGCTGTGTTCTGGACTACTTGCAAACTATTAAGGGAGGATTCTTTAGCGGAGATCAGCAGAGCATTGCAGTAGTCCAGACGACTTGTGACCAATGCTTGTGTCAGAGTTTTCCTTGTGGATAACGGGAGTAAGGGAAAAACTCTGCAAAGCAAACTTAGTACATGGAAGCAGGACTTAGCGATTGTGGTGGCGTGCTGCTCTAGATTAAGTTTCTGATCAATTTTTACCCCTAGGTTCTTTACCACCGGTTTGGAGCTGGGCCCAGGTCTCCAGGCCACCAGTTTGGAGACCATCTCGTTGCTGCTTCTCTGAAAAGTATTATTTCTGTTTTCTCAGCATTTAGCTGGAGGAAGTTGTTGCTCATCCAGTCAGTGATGGATCTCTTTCCCTCAGAAAAGGTGTCCTGAATGTTGGTGCAGTTTTTGTCAAATGAGAGAAGCAGTTGTGTGTCATCGGCATAGGAGATTGGGACAAACCCTAAGTTTCTTATTAAGTTAGCGAGTGGTGTGACATATATATGGAACAGGGTTGGGATCAAGCAAGAGCCCTGGGGAACCCCCTTGGTGACATTGGTAGTATATGATCTGAAAGGGCCTAGGTTGATGGTTTGTGTTCTTTCAGCTAGGAAGTTCATCGTCCATTTTAAAGCTTTCCCTCAAGGCCTATGTCTCTAAGCCTTCCTAGCAAGATATGGTGATAAATGGTGTCTAATGCAGCAGACAGGTCAAGTAGTATGAGAAGTTCTGCCTTGACCCTGTCTGCTAGCATTCTGATGTTGTCTGAAACTGTCACAAGTGCTGTTTCCGTACTGTGTCTGGGTCGGAATCCTGACTGTGAAGGATCGAGGCATTGGAGGATTCAAGGAAACTGGTCAGGTGTTTGTTTATGTGTTTCTCTAGTAATTTATTTTGTAACGGCAGTACAGAAATATGTCGCTAGTTAGTGACGTCATTAGGGGGAAGTTTGGCATTTTTCTGATGGGCAGGATTTGAGCTGCTTTCCATTCCTCCAGGAGCTTGCCTTCCTTTAGAGAGCTATTTAGGATAGGGCAGATAGGGCTTGCGAGCTAGTCTGCTAGTAGGGCGGAGGTTTTGGCCGGGATCAGGTCTGTAGGAGAGCCAGATTTGGTTGTTTTTAACAAGGTTTTTGTTTCTTCGGTGGAAAGCAGAGGAGATTCCTCTAATTTGGCAAATAGGGCATGGTCGAGGGAAGTGTGCAGTTATGGCTATGAATATACACCTGTCAGATATCTCTGAGACCTCCTGCAGTCCTGTAGGTGAGCCAGATTTGGTCGTTTTTAACAAGGTTTTTGTTTCTTCGGTGGAAAGCAGAGGAAATTCCTCTAATTTGTGCAAACAGGGCATGGTTGAGGGAAGTGTGTAGTTATAGTTTAATTGAGAGCCTTTGGATCTCATGATTTTATTGTATATATTGTCAATTATGCCTATGAAAAAACACCTGTCAGATATCTCTGAGACCTCCTGCAGTCTGTCCAGTAAGGTAATAAAATGTTTTGCATTAAAAGCAGTAGTTAGGTCCTGCATCACAATCATTTGCTGGCTGAGCCATCTTGTTGGCTAAAGATGTTTAGTAGGCTATCCCATTTTCCTCCTTCTTGTTTGCAACCGCCAGTGCTATATAACAATTTCAAAAATGAATGTTTCTACAATAAACAAAATATGAAAAATAATTTTTGGTGACTTTAACTGCATTGACTGCTGCCAAAACGGGGAATGAAAAAACGCGCTTGTACATTTATAGGAAGTAGTGCTAAGCAGTAGCCGTTCCAGGAGAGAGTGCTGCGGGGCAGGCGGGGGAGTGGCAGGGTGGGGGTAGTAAACTCCAGCATAAGGCCGACCGGAGTCAGGTAAAGAAATAAATAAAGAAAACAAATTAAATTGCGGGTGCTGCAATGCCAAGAGTTTGAATTGAATTGAATTGGTGTCTTTCTGGCTTTAATCACATGCTTAGCTTGTATTTCTCAGATACCTTCTATTTTACTGCAACAGGTATGGAAAGTAATACAAACCACATTGACAGCTCTTCCATCTGCCCCTATCCAGCAGTCATACAAAGGTAAAATCAAGTCCGGAAAGAATTCTGGCTGTGCACTTGCTCTTCCATCCTCTTGCAACGCCAAACAAAATGGAGGAATAGTGCAAGAAAAAATTACAGCAGTAAATCAAACTTTAGAAGCACAATACAACTTCATGACTCACCCAGTATGAAAAATTGAAATACATTGTAATGATTTTTAAGCTTTAAAGTATTAGCCAGCACCTGTTAATCCATATGCTACCACTGCTAAGAAAATCAGGTGTGGCTCAAATCTATGGGGCTGATTAGGATGGCGGAGGGACCACCACCGGGTCTCTCTGCCACCCTAACCAGCTTTTCCGCCCACAAGAGTTTGATGGCGATGGTGTGCAGGAGGGCAGAAGCCTGACAGCCATGCATCCGACCGGCTACTTCAGCCCGCCAGTGCTGCAGAGGGCCTCCTAATCCATACAATGGTGGCAGTGCCTACCAGGGATTCGGATGGTCCCTCCCTGCCAGTCTTTCCAAGGCAGTTCACCCGCCATTGAAAGGCTGGCGGTGATGGACATTGGGGGCCCCCCTTCTCACCGGGCCCTTTTCTTTGGGTGTGGGGGGGCACCTATGTGGCCCCACAACAGATCCCTGTACATAGTGACAGGCACTGTATGGTGCCTGTCACATAGTACAGGGATGTGTTACACATTCCTTTTTAGGTCTCGCGACCTGCGGTGCACTGCGTAGCAGTGCTCACGCAAATCGCGTGAGCTATTGTAATCAAAAAACGGGGATTGTGAGCTGCCCTAGGAATTGCACACTCTCGTGCATGTGTGTTTCCTTTTCAGCTCCCCCATTGGCCTTTGCGTGCGTCTTATTGTAAAAGACTGCATGCAATTGGCCCGAAGCACGCGCATAGCTCCTCCCATGGCCTATTGGTGTCTATTATGCGCACCAAGCGCGTAATCAACACCAATAGGCCATGGGAGGAGCTATGATTGTGCCCACACAGGCGTGATGTGCGCGCCACTTCTTCTACTGTCTGCTACCATCCGCACGCACTAAGGGAGAGCGGTCCGCTTTCATTTTCGGGACCGCGAGCACTATATATTTTTGAAAATATTATTGCTTGAGGGAATTGCTGCCAGTCTGCAACTTAGATTCATGCCTGAGTGAATTAACTTAATATTTTGGAAATTAATAAATTCGTTATTAACACCATGTTTTAGTGACTTATCTTGAAATGGTGTCTATTAGTTAATTAACCAATAATACCAATAAACCTTAATGATACAGTACCCCGTAGCGGAGAGTCGAAAACATGTTTCTTCTGTCAATCTGCCTTTCACAACCCCTTGAGAGACTCACATTTGTAACAGACACAGGACAAATATGTTAAGAAGTAACTTTAAAGAGGCGATTCATTTACTTTATCCCACTAGAGTGTCTGTGTTAGCAAAGGCAAACTTCTTCCGAAATGTTCTAGAATCAAAGTCGCTTTTTTTGTTGCATATTTCTATAGCGCGAACTCGACCCGAAGATATTGGAGCGCTTTACATGAGCACCGTATTTACATGACACATTCAGGCACGGGGAGATTAAGTGATTTGCCCAGAACCACAGGATGTGGACGCGACCCCGAGGCTCGAACCCTGGTCTCCAGCACCAAAGTCGTCAGTCTTTGGTGGGGCTTATCAGCGAGACGCAGTAGACGCACTTTGTTGGAAATGGTTCTTTCAAACAATCTCTCGACAATATTATGAAACATCCCAGGGATCAAGGGTTTTCCCTGCATGTGATGCCACATGTGATTGTAGACTGATGCCATATGCATAACATCTCACTCGGTCTTTAATATCTCCAACAGCGGAAGTTGCAGTTTGCTCGTGGTACCGCAGTACAGTAATTTACAGCCTGCTTTTGATTTTTGGGGCATAGAATGTTACTTTGCATGCGTCACCCCGTCTTGCAAGGCAAGATACTCTCTATTCTCACCCCCGGTGTACCCGGACAGTTCAGTTGCCCTCACAAGCAGGACACTCCCCTTCCCAGGTGTCCCAAGCCAGGAGCTGCCGCTTACGCTGGTGCCCCTCCCCTTGCTCTGACAGGTGTTCATAGCACGGTGAGTCCGGAGCTAAAAAGCTTACACTTTGTGCCTGGTGTGTGAGGAGCAGAGTGCGGCTACGGCTCGAAACTGGGATTATTAAGGGCTCAGTCTGGCAAGCATCTCATTCTGGGATGACATCACAGGTATGTATGTTTATGGCGTTTCGTTCGCACCAACTCGCCAGCATTTGCCGAATGCAATGACCTGACAAAATAATGGGGCTTCCTGTAGAATGTGAGACTGTGATTAGAGGTACTTGAGTCTTCTATATCTACCCAAAGTCACCATTGCACCATGCACCCACCCAACCCTTCCGCAGACACCCAACCACCACAGCTCCCGTGCCAAAGTCACCCTGCTGCCATGCACCACCCCAACCCCTCTCCATACACACAATCACCCGCAGCTCCTGTGCCAGTCACCTTGCCACCATGCACCCACCCCAACCCCTCCCCAGACACCAAACCACTGCAGCTCCTGTGCTAGTCACCCTGCCACCAATCACCCACCCCCAACCCCTCCCTGTAGCCACCCGCAGCTCTTGTGACAGTCATCCTGCCACCATGCACCCACCCCAACCCCTCCCCAGACACCCAACCACTGCAGCTCCTGTGCTAGTCACCCTGCCACCAATCACCCACCCCCAACCCCTCCCTGTAGCCACCCGCAGCTCTTGTGACAGTCATCCTGCCATCATGCACCCACCCCAACCCCTCCCCAGACACCCAACCACTGCAGCTCCTGTGCTAGTCACCCTGCCACCAATCACCCACCCCAACCCCTCCCTGTAACCACCCGCAGCTCCTGTGCCAGTCACCCTGCCACCATGCACCCTCCCCAACCCCTCCCCAGACACCCAACCACTGCAGCTCCTGTGCTAGTCACCCTGCCACCAATCACCCACCCCAACCCCTCCCTGTAACCACCCGCAGCTCCTGTGCCAGTCACCCTGCCACCATGCACCCTCCCCAACCCCTCCCCAGACACCCAACCACTGCAGCTCCTGTGCTAGTCACCCTGCCACCAATCACCCACCCCAACCCCTCCCTGTAACCACCCGCAGCTCTTGTGACAGTCATCCTGCCACCATGCACCCTCCCCAACCCCTCCCCAGACACCCAACCACTGCAGCTCCTGTGCTAGTCACCCTGCCACCAATCACCCACCCCAACCCCTCCCTGTAACCACCCGCAGCTCCTGTGCCAGTCACCCTGCCACCATGCACCCTCCCCAACCCCTCCCCAGACACCCAACCACTGCAGCTCCTGTGCTAGTCACCCTGCCACCAATCACCCACCCCAACCCCTCCCTGTAACCACCCGCAGCTCCTGTGCCAGTCACCCTGCCACCATGCACCCTCCCAAACCCCTCCCCAGACACCCAACCACTGCAGCTCCTGTGCTAGTCACCCTGACACCAATCACCCACCCCAATCCCTCCCTGTAACCACCCGCAGCTCCTGTGCCAGTCACCCTGCCACCATGCACCCTCCCCAACCCCTCCCCAGACACCCAACCACTGCAGCTCCTGTGCTAGTCACCCTGCCACCAATCACCCACCCAACCCCTCCCTGTAACCACCCGCAGCTCCTGTGCCAGTCACCCTGCCACCATGCACCCTCCCCAACCCCTCCCCAGACACCCAACCACTGCAGCTCCTGTGCTAGTCACCCTGCCACCAATCACCCACCCCAACCCCTCCCTGTAACCACCCGCAGCTCTTGTGACAGTCATCCTGCCACCATGCACCCTCCCCAACCCCTCCCCAGACACCCATCCACTGCAGCTCCTGTGCTAGTCACCCTGCCACCAATCACCCACCCCAACCCCTCCCCGTACACCCAACCATCCGCAGCTCCTGTGCCAGTCACCCTGCCACCATGCACCCACGCCAACCCCTCCCCAGACACCCATCCACTGCAGCTCCTGTGCTAGTCACCCTGCCACCAATCACCCACCCCAACCCCTCCCTGTAACCACCCGCAGCTCCTGTGCCAGTCATCCTGCCACCATGCACCCTCCCCAACCCCTCCCCAGACACCCAACCACTGCAGCTCCTGTGCTAGTCACCCTGCCACCAATCACCCACCCCAACCCCTCCCCGTACACCCAACCATCCGCAGCTCCTGTGCCAGTCACCCTGCCACCATGCACCCACGCCAACCCCTCCCCAGACAGCCAAACACCCGCAGCTCCTGTGCTAGTCAACCTGCCACCAATCACCCACCCCAACCCCTCCCTGTAACCACCCGCAGCTCCTGTGCCAGTCACCCTGCCACCATGCACCCTCCCCAACCCCTCCCCAGACACCCAACCACTGCAGCTCCTGTGCTAGTCACCCTGCCACCAATCACCCACCCCAACCCCTCCCTGTAACCACCCGCAGCTCCTGTGCCAGTCACCCTGCCACCATGCCCCCTCCCCAACCCCTCCCCAGACACCCAACCACTGCAGCTCCTGTGCTAGTCACCCTGCCACCAATCACCCACCCCCAACCCCTCCCTGTAGCCACCCGCAGCTCTTGTGACAGTCATCCTGCCACCATGCACCCACCCCAACCCCTCCCCAGACACCCAACCACTGCAGCTCCTGTGCTAGTCACCCTGCCACCAATCACCCACCCCCAACCCCTCCCTGTAGCCACCCGCAGCTCTTGTGACAGTCATCCTGCCATCATGCACCCACCCCAACCCCTCCCCAGACACCCAACCACTGCAGCTCCTGTGCTAGTCACCCTGCCACCAATCACCCACCCCAACCCCTCCCTGTAACCACCCGCAGCTCCTGTGCCAGTCACCCTGCCACCATGCACCCTCCCCAACCCCTCCCCAGACACCCAACCACTGCAGCTCCTGTGCTAGTCACCCTGCCACCAATCACCCACCCCAACCCCTCCCTGTAACCACCCGCAGCTCCTGTGCCAGTCACCCTGCCACCATGCACCCTCCCCAACCCCTCCCCAGACACCCAACCACTGCAGCTCCTGTGCTAGTCACCCTGACACCAATCACCCACCCCAACCCCTCCCTGTAACCACCCGCAGCTCCTGTGCCAGTCACCCTGCCACCATGCACCCTCCCCAACCCCTCCCCAGACACCCAACCACTGCAGCTCCTGTGCTAGTCACCCTGCCACCAATCACCCACCCAACCCCTCCCTGTAACCACCCGCAGCTCCTGTGCCAGTCACCCTGCCACCATGCATCCTCCCCAACCCCTCCCCAGACACCCAACCACTGCAGCTCCTGTGCTAGTCACCCTGCCACCAATCACCCACCCCAACCCCTCCCTGTAACCACCCGCAGCTCCTGTGCCAGTCACCCTGCCACCATGCACCCTCCCCAACCCCTCCCCAGACACCCAACCACTGCAGCTCCTGTGCTAGTCACCCTGCCACCAATCACCCACCCCAACCCCTCCCTGTAACCACCCGCAGCTCTTGTGACAGTCATCCTGCCACCATGCACCCTCCCCAACCCCTCCCCAGACACCCATCCACTGCAGCTCCTGTGCTAGTCACCCTGCCACCAATCACCCACCCCAACCCCTCCCCGTACACCCAACCATCCGCAGCTCCTGTGCCAGTCACCCTGCCACCATGCACCCACGCCAACCCCTCCCCAGACACCCATCCACTGCAGCTCCTGTGCTAGTCACCCTGCCACCAATCACCCACCCCAACCCCTCCCTGTAACCACCCGCAGCTCCTGTGCCAGTCACCCTGCCACCATGCACCCTCCCCAACCCCTCCCCAGACACCCAACCACTGCAGCTCCTGTGCTAGTCACCCTGCCACCAATCACCCACCCCAACCCCTCCCTGTAACCACCCGCAGCTCTTGTGACAGTCATCCTGCCACCATGCACCCTCCCCAACCCCTCCCCAGACACCCATCCACTGCAGCTCCTGTGCTAGTCACCCTGCCACCAATCACCCACCCCAACCCCTCCCCGTACACCCAACCATCCGCAGCTCCTGTGCCAGTCACCCTGCCACCATGCACCCACGCCAACCCCTCCCCAGACAGCCAAACACCCGCAGCTCCCGTGCCAAAATCACCCTGCCACCATGCACCCACCCCTTGCTCCCTTTTGTTCTCCTGAGCTCCCTTTGATCGCCGCTCCCTTCCGTTTTAACTGGGACGCCATTTGCGCTCCTTTTTCTTTCACATAAAAAGTCCAGGGGGTGGGGAGAGCTCTTTGACAGAAATTACTGGCTGTGGAAAAGATGAACCTCATTAGTGCCAGTTTACTACTTGAATTTAACAATCAGCTGCTGTACAGTAACGGATCGAACTTGGAGAGACCATTCCAGTGCCCAGCACGATCTGTCAGGCTTTTTTGTTAACTTTCGTTTAAGCTACGATGTGTTTGTTGTAATCTGAGATTCTGCAGTAGGTTGTGGATTCCGTGTCTTGTTTGAGAAATACATAACGCTGTTTAAAATGTTGTGGCTGCAGCAGCATATAATTCATACTTATCTTGTCTCCCCTCCCTCATAACCTACTTCCCTTGTTCTGGTTCTACTGTGGCGTCCCGAGGTCATACGAATGGCAATAGCGCTATGCAGATATCATCACTCAACTACATACAAAAACACAAATAAAAACATTGCCATTTTTAACAGCAACAGCTCTAGCTTTCCCAAATGCGATACCTGTTGCATTGCAAATGCTTGTTTCCATTGCCGCGGTTGCTGCAGCCAGCAGCACCTGCCGCAATGGAAAACCTGTACAATGTGACCACCACTGTAGCATTGTAATTTGGCCTGTGGGACCCCCGACACTATGTCCGACGGTCCCCTTCTCCATTAGGATGGCCATCCTAATCAGGCCCTAAGTATGGATGAGGATTTCAGTGGAGTGCTCTTCCGATAGCATATTCTACAGTGACCCACCTAAGAAAAGATGTTGGGGGCCCTGGTGAGTGACATAGCATGCAGCATGCAAGGCAAGGGAGCTCTGTGGTTCCCTAAAATAAATCTCTAAAAATGTCCTCCTTAAGCAGATGTCTACTGCCACGACAGATTGGACGTCATGCATAATAGTTGCACAGCAATGCTAAAGTCTGAGGAGGAAATTGAAGAAGCTGGTGCTTAAAAGAAGCACTCTTTAAATCTGTGAGGAGTTAAGGTTAAGGAGACACACAGGCCATAAGTGTGAGGAGTAGAGTGGTGCATAGTAGAAGACAGCCACCCGATGACAGCAAGATTCCTGAATCATCATAGACCAAGCCAGTTGTCTGCTTGCACCTGCGGCTGCCTTTCCAGGAAGGGCCTTGGTCTGCTTTCCCTGCACTGCAGCTGCAGTTAAGCTTTTGTACAATGAATGCAGAAGTTGACATGTGTAGTCAGGAATGGAGGACTGGAAAACCATAAATTAGCTTTCCTGCACACCCCCTACACTGGCATCTGACTGGGAGCTCCACAAGAGTGATCAGGGATTGGGCTGAAGACCCTGCAACAGCACAGTAATAGATGTGGAATCATTTTAATAGCATCAAGATAGGCAAGTCCACCACAGATTTAAATAGCCACTGCAATGAGAAGTATTGAGGTCATCAATTAGGCATAAACCAATATAATAAATTAAATAGGGTGAATATAATGATCAGGATAACTAGCCGCTACAATAGGGTCATACCACTGATTGTCTATTGAGAAGAGTACAGAGTGACAGTGATAAAATGTCAGCATTGAATATGTGAATATTCTGTCAAATTCAAGAACCGTCCCTGAATCTGTTATATTAGTCATGAATGCTGAGAGGTTGGTATATATGAGTGAATGATAGTGGCATTGCAGAGTCAGCAAGGTCGGTCACAAGAGACACTAATGATAGCAGTAGAGAAGAAAAATGTACCAATCACGAGGTCTTTAATTCATGTTTACTGGGGAAAACACAAGATGGCTCAAAGAAGAAGAAAAGGCACATAGGCTGGCCTTCCGGGAATAGAGAACATGCACAGAAATATCTTGGGCAAAATATTCGCCTACTAAGACGGAACAAATACCTGAGGATAAAGAAGAAGATGTAAGGAACAGAAGTAGGAGAATTTACATGAAATGTTGCTGTATGTGAGACTACATATGGTGAATATGTTCCAGATAATGGGTCCATCATGGTAAAATGTTCTGATACTTGCTTCCTCTTGCCACTCTCTTCCACACTGTCAGTGTGCCCCCTGAGAGCAGTCCTAAGGAGGGGGGTCCCATGGACCCCCAGTCATCCCTTTGCTGGCCGGTGTAGTTACTCACTGCACCCACCTGCAAGAGGACCTTTCAATCTCCCTTAAAAGTGCAGGCGGATTGCCACAAAGTCACTCCATATTTCTCTGCCCTGGGGGCAGCACAATCTATGTAATGGGGTGCACTTTCTCTGTTTGCACCCGGCGCATCCCAGCGCATCTGTGTTAAGGTGACTCAGGGCGTAAACAGGGAAAGTGGGCCCTTCACATAATAGGGCCCCATTTGTGCAGATTTCCAGCATTTCTTTAAAAATGTTGGGTGGCTGATGCCAGAAACGGTTTAAGGCATGGGCAAAGTGGGCTCTGGCCAGGGCTTGCAATAGGCCCCTTGTTAGAATTTGGTGAAAGTCCTAGACTTTATAGTGTTTATAAATAACAAGTTTGTTTATATACTTTTCCTTTATCTTCTTCGCTGCGGCGGCTATTCCGCCGCAGCGCTAACGGTCGCGGGAGGGCGCGCGGCTCACCTGCGCTGGTGACAGAACCGTTCCGTCACGGCTCGCGGGTGAGCTGTGCTCATGACGGAACGGTTCCGTCACGGCCCCACCCGCTTAATGAAACCCGCCGCGCAGGCGTGAAATCAACGCCGCGCAGGTGCGGCGGCCGGGCCGTGACGGAACCGTTCCGTCATGAGCACAGCCCACCCGAGGGGCGTGACGGAACGGTTCCGTCAGTAGCATCGAAGGTGTTATCAAGCCCAGGCATCCCAGCCATTCCGACCCTTACCTGAGAGAAAGTGAGGTTTAAAGAAAAATACTTATTAGATTCAGAAACTGTTTAATGTTTTGAAGCGCATAGGTCCAGCCCAACTGCACAGGCCCTTGCCTTTATGCAGTGTGTTATGATCCATAACACAAGGGTAGCCCTGGGATCCATAGGAACATGGGTGAAAAAGCAATGATTTCAAAAAACAGTAGTCCCTAATATATGATAGTTAAATAGCTCATGGGGAAAAATGTATTCCAAAAACACAAGATTTTAATAAAGGAAATTGAGGAAACAATTTTCACATGCTTGAGTGACAGTGGAGTGCACAAAACATGCATAGTGCTCGAATGAAAGTGATATGAATACAACACGTGTTTTAATAATCGGATTGAATATGCAGGCTTCCTACTTGTGTGTAAATTGTGATATGCTCAGTGTGTATTTGTATAGCTTTCACCTGAGCACTCCTTACCTCTCCCATGAAGTGTGTAAATCACTGATAGTTGCTCCTTTTGTGTGGGGAGGCCTTTATTTCATCTAATGTGGAGCACATTCATAATCTTGGCCCAATAGGGGAGACAAAGGCCTGGAATCCGATTATGAGCTGAGCCAGACAAATATGGCAATTTCTGAAGTCCCACACAATGTAGATGTAGAGTATGTAAAATCTAACTTGCCGTGCATGTTTTACCCCAGTTTGACACCCTACTGCACTGTGTAGCTCTAAGTGGAGTGAAACTGCCTATATGCATAATACAGTGAAAGCAGTACAGATTTTCCAGTAAGCTCTACTGACCTATCTATGAATGCCTTCTAATAGTATCTGGCCTACCTCGGGGCAGCCCCAATTCTCGCAGAGTCCCTTTTGCGCCAGCCTACCTATGTGCAATTACAGGATTGGGGAGGGTGGTAGTCTCACAAGTCCAGCCAGCATATGTGCACACACGTGTGCACACATGTCTTCATGTGTAAGCAGCCTTGTGCTTCTCACCTTAATTCCACCATAGTGGTCTTATTTAAAAAGGCGGACACTGCCAGGTACCATGCTCTGTCCAATTACAGTGAATTTACCATGAGTGAGACTCAGGTAGTGAGATTCACTAATAGTAAAGGTTCAAAAACAGGGTAGTCAACAGTGAACAATCAATCATGGTGGACTAAATGGGTGGAAACCATCTGCTACACCTACTCCAATAGGGACAATAGACAGTTTACTCTGAACTGCAGTGCCAGTTTCCATCCAGATAGGAACACAACCAACCTTAAACTGGTTTCAACTTACTTACACATCATTGGTGAGATATAGTTTGAGTCCTGTGGCACAGTGAGCATGATATTCATGGATGGTGTGAGAAGTTGGCCTGATGTGCAGTGCTCACTATTCTAGTGATCACTATATATCAGTCCAAACAACCCTTATTGATGATTGGTTGTAAGTCAACCTTATAGACCAGCTATCCTAGTAGCATGGATACGAGCAGTCTAAGGCTAAGACTCTAGAGGGCGTGTTAAGCCAGCTGTTTTACCATCACATTACCCCTTGAACACCCAGTGAAAGGACACCACACAAGTTGTTATGAAAATAAACAGTGTATTTATTTATAACAAGACTACCCTGGCTCTTTATGAGACAGGGAGCTAAGCACACAACAAAACTCTTACGAAAATACTTTTAAGTTAGCACGTTACACAAATGCCCGAGGGGCACGAAAAACCATATACGCTAAAAGTGGAATGCGAATTACTAGCAGGTAAGTAACAGTTCTAATAGGCTTTGGAATCGCTAGGACTGGACTAGGGAATCGTTAGATTACTACTAGGAGGCCCAGGGGACTCGGGTGCAGAGTGTGCACTCTCACGCGGGATGCGGGACAAAGTCTATTGAAGCTAGAATTCACAAAGTTAGTGTTCACGGGCGAACCCGACCTGGTAGGGAGAAAACGACAGTGGATCCTGACCCTTGGATAGTGAGGCTATGCTGGGACACCGGAGTGCCGAAGTTACCTAGCCCAGGGGCTGCAGCTGCATAGGTCTGAAAAGACGTCGGGGATCTCGTTGCCGGACCAGGAGCCTGGAAGGAAGAAGTTGCTGGCAGGCGACCAGTGAGGAAAAGTTCGATGGATCCAAGCCTGGATCAAGGAAGAAGAAAACCTGAAAGCAGAGGGGACCAAGTTCTTGAATCACTAGCCAGTGATTAAGTGGGCACCAGGATGGCACCGGGCGAAGTCACCGCAGTCAGGTGAGTGGGCGCTGCTGGGCTCTGCAGTCTCTCGGACCAGGAGGCGTTGTCGGCGACCAGGATGGAGGTGCGAGCTGTCCCACGAAGGATGAAGTCGTTGGCGTCGAAGTTACCCAGGATTGGGCAACAAGCCTTGGCTAATTCAAGCCCACGCGGTGGACTCAAAATGGCGTCTTGAGTGGACCAGGAGGGTCCGGGGTGCTCCTCTTCTGGAAGGGAGCAAGGGCCAGTCTGGAGCAACCAGACCAGCAGCAGAAATGTCGTCGGGCGTCGTCAGGAAGGCCACAAGCCAACGGGCTAGTAGCCAAACAACGCGGTGAGCAGCGGAAAGCAGAAGGGCCCCACGCAGATCGTGGAGATGCTGGGGGGCTGCACTTCGGAGCTGGAGCTGCTCAGAGTCGGGGCTTCTCGGACCCCAAAGCACTCACCAGTAGATTACTCGGCGGGCTTGCTGGAAAGAAGTCGTGCAGTCTTGCAGATGGCCGGTCCCTTGAGGTCTCGTCGCACCCACGGTTCTCAGCTGGGCTGTAGAGGTGGGTAGAGGTCAGAGGTGCCAGGGAAGCCGGTTCTCGTCGAGCTGGGCAGTCGGATTCCGGAGGAAGGACTTACAGCAGACCGCAGTGTTCTTAGATGGTGCCTGCGGATGCAGGGTGACTACTCCTTAGTCACAAGGGAGAAATCTTAGGAAGAAGTCTTGAGTTCCTTTCGCAGAAAGTAGTTTCAGGATTCAAAGATGATCTGATTTGGAAGGGGGCCAGTCTCTACCTTTATCCTGTAAAAAGGGGCTGGCACGCGACTAAGTCCTGCCCTATGGGTGGGACTAGGAGGGGGGCGGTTACACCCACTTCCTTGGCGGGCTTTTCCCCAGCACAGGGTCTGGAGTGACCCTGGAACTGGTTCCAGCCAGCCTATGCACAGTGAGCACCGGGGTGCCACGTGCAGTCACCTTCCTCTAAAGCCCTGCCTACCTACAATACACAAAACCCTGTCTGGGACGGTGCTGGCACCGCCCCTGGCAGGAAACCCTTTGTCCTTATCTCCTGCTCTGGGAGGACTCCCAGCAGCAGGAGGGCAGACTTGTGTCTCGGTGGCAGCATCCATTTTGTGGATGCTAAGGCTCTGTCTGACTTTTAACCGGGTTATAGGTTACAGGCATGTCGTGTCCCTCTAGAAGGGTGGAATGCTAACCCCGTCGCCAGAATTGGCGAGGGGTTAGTATTCCAATTCGTATGACACCTTACTCGACATGTTTTGATAAAGCGATACCAGAGTTGGCACATAACCGCGAGGATTATAATGCACTTAAGAGTATATGGTATGCGATATCATGGAAACGGCTAAGGGATGGATCCCGAAAGCCGCAGACAGGCTCAGCTCATGCTAGAGCACCATCTCACACGATTCCAAGCACTCTGCCTTCAGGATTGTTAAGGCCTGCCATAGGAGTGACTGATAGGAGATCTGTGTGTCCATTTTAGGGTTAGATATAGGTATACTATATCTAAAGCAAAGGGTGTGTACACCACCTTGCCCCAGCTGTCGTGCAGCCAGTTGTGTCAGTTTTAGTTAGTCAATCCAGGGGTGGCACAATACATGCTTCAGCCCCTGGGAGACTTCTGGGTGCACCTCAGCCCTGGGTACAGGGACTTGGAGAGGGCCCAGTGCCAATTCAGTACCTGAGTACAATTTGGATAGAGAGAACAGCTAGGCTGTGGGTCTGATTAGCAGGCCCACAGCCAGGGAAAGTCGTAAACCAGTGCAGCAAAAAGCAAAAAATCTGGGTGATCATAGGATTGCAGACCCTACTCTCCTACATGACCCCCCCCCAAACTTTGGGACAATAAGCTAACCTTGACCAGGTGAGTCTTCTTGCTCTAAGTGGAAATACCTGGAGAGCCCATCAGCATTGCTGTGATCAGTCCCAGGTCTATGCTCCACTGTAAAATCCATCCCCTGTAGGGAAATGGACCACCTAAGCAGTTTGGGGTTTTCACCCTTCATCTGATTTAGCCACAAGAGGGGCTTATGGTCTGTCTGAATGGTGAAGTGAGTGCCAAACAAGTAGGCCCTCAGCTTCTTCAGGGCCCAGACCACAGCAAAGGCCTCCCTCTCAATAGCTGACCAATTTTTCTCTCTGGGTGTCAACCTTCTACTAATGAAAGCAATAGGCTGATCATTACCATCAAAATTCAGTTGAGACAGAACAGCTCCCACACCCAACTCAGAAGCATCTGTTTGGACAATGAATGGCTTGGAGTAATCTGGACTCTTGAGGATAGGTGCTGTGCACATGGCCTGCTTTAGGTCATTGAATGCTTTCTGACAGCTTGCTGTCCACTGAACTTTCTTTGGCATCTTTTTGCTTGTCAGGTCATTAAGGGGGGTCACTATGGACCCATAATTTCTGACAAACTTCCTATAGTACCCAGTCAGGCCCAAGAAAGCTCGAACCTGAGTCTGGGTGATTGGAGGAGTCCAGTCCTTGATGGCCTGTATCTTACTCTCCAGTGGCTGAACCTGGCCTCCACCTACAAGGTGGCCCAGGTATACAACCTGTGACTGCCCTATCTGGCACTTGGTGGCCTTGATAGTGAGGCCTGCCTTTTGCAGGGCCTCTAACACTTTCCTCAGGTGGACCAGGTGATCCTCCCAGGTGGAGCTAAAGACAGCAATATCGTCAAGATAAGCTGCACAGAAGTCATCCAGCCCAGTGAGGACTTGATTCACCAACCTTTGGAAGGTGGCAGGTGCATTTTTCAGTCCAAAGGGCATTACCACAAATTGATAATGCCCTCCAGGGGTAGAAAATGCTGTCTTAGGTTTGGCTTCCTCAGCTAACCTGATTTGCCAATACCCAGCTGTCAAATCGAATGTGCTTAAGAAGTTGGCAGAAGCCAATCTATCTATAAGCTCATCTGCTCTTGGTATTGGGTGGGCATCAGTCTTAGTGACTGCATTGAGGCCTCTGTAGTCTACGCAAAACCTCATCTCTCTCTTACCACCCTGGGTGTGAGGCTTTGGCACTAGAACTACTGGGCTAGCCCAAGGGCTATCTGAGGGCTCAATGACTCCCAGTTCCAACATTTTCTGCACTTCAGTTTTGATGCAGTCTCTAACATGATCAGGCTGTCTGTAGATTTTACTCTTGACAGGCAGACTGTCTCCAGTGTCAACATCATGGGTACACCAATCAGTTTGGCTGGGTGTCAGAGAGAACATATGTCGAAAGGATTGCAGAACTTGCCTGCAATCCTGTTGCTGATGTTCAGTGAGGCTGCCACAAAAGACAACACCATCAACTGACCCATCATCAGGATTCTGAGTGAGCAGGTCTGGGAGAGGGTCACTCTCTTCCTCCTGTCCCTCATCTGTGGCCATGAGCAAGCTCATGTCCTTCCTGTCAACATATGCCTTGAGCCTGTTAACATGGAGCACTCTGAGAGGGCTCCTAGGAGTTCCAAGGTCCACCAAGTAGGTAACCTCTCCCTTTTGCTCAATGATGGTGTGGGGCCCAGACCATTTGTCTTTCAGAGCTGCTGGGGCCACTGGCTCCAGCACCCACACCTTCTGCCCTGGCTGGTATACAGTCAGTACAGCCTTTTGGTCATGCCAAGCTTTCTGAAGTTCCTGGCTGGCCTCAAGGTTTTTGGATGCCTTTTCCATATACTCAGCCATCCTGGAGCGGAGACCAAGTACATAGTCCACTATGTTGGTTGCAGGCTTTTTGAGAGGTCTCTCCCATCCTTCCTTCACCAAACACAGGGGTCCTCTTACAGGATGCCCATACAGAAGCTCAAAAGGGCTGTAGCCAACCCCCTTCTGTGGGACCTCTCTGTAAGCAAACAAAAGGCAGGGGATCAGGACATCCCATCTTCTCCTAAGAGGTTCAGGTAGTCCATGAATCATCCCTTTCAGGGTCCTGTTGAATCTCTCAACAAGCCCATTGCATTGTGGATGATAGGGTGTGGTGAACTTGTAGTTCACACCACACTCTTTCCACATAGCAGTCAGATATCCTGACATGAAGTTTGTACCTCTGTCAGAAACGACCTCCTTAGGGAAACCCACTCTGGAGAACACTCCAACTAGGGCTCTTGCCACTACAGGGGCTGTAGTGGTCCTAAGGGGAATAGCCTCAGGATACCTGGTGGCATGGTCCACCACCACCAGTATAAACTTGTGTCCTGATGCTGTCTGGGGTTCCATTGGACCAACAATGTCAATCCCCACTCTTTCAAAGGGAACCCCCACCACAGGTAGTGGTATGAGGGGGGCCTTTGTTGTGCCACCTGACTTACCACTGGCTTGGCAAGTGACACATGAGCGACAAAACTCCTTGGTATTCTCATTCATATGGGGCCAGTGAAAGTGTGAGACAAGCCTGTCCCAAGTCTTTGTCTGACCTAAATGACCTGCAAGGGGAATCTCATGGGCCAAGGTGAGAAGGAAACCTCTCAGAGACAAGGGGATGACCAGCCTCCTGGTTGCACCAGGCTTGGGGTCTCTTGACTCAGAGTACAGGAGTCCATCTTCCCAGTATACCCTGTGGGCACCTGTGGCATTCCCTGCAGCCTCAGCAGCAGCCTGCTGTCTGAGGGGTTCAAGGGAAGGGCAGCTCAACTGTTCCTTCCCCAGGTCTGCTCTGGAGGGTCCCCCTGAGCCCAGAAACTCAACTTGATCAAGTTCAAGCTCTTTAGGCTCAGTTTCCCTCAGCTCTTCTAGATCAGCCTCCTCAGAGACTTGATCCTCAACCTGGGGCAAGGGGGAAGGCAAAGCCTTACCCTTACTGCTCTTCTTCTTGGGAGGTGTCTGGTCCATCATTTCAGGATCCAGCACCTGTTCAGTGGGGCATTTTCTGGCCTGTGACCTAGTCACAGCAAGCACATGTGCTGGCAAGCCTAACATCTCCATGTGAGTCCTCTGCTCCACTTCTGACCATTGTGATGACTCCAAATCATTGCCCAACAAACAATCAACTGGGAGGTCTGAACTGACTACAACTTTCTTTTGTCCCTTCACTCCACCCCAGGAGAAAGCTACAATTGCCACACTATGACTAGTAGTGACATTGCTGGCATTGGTCACCAGGAAATCAGTACCTGGCATGATCTGTCCAGGGTCCACAAAGTTAGGTGTCACCATGGTGACACTGGCACAAGTGTCCCTATAGGCCTGAGCCATTTTGCCATTAATCAAAGGTGTCTGCCTGTATTTGCCCAAAGTATTGGGACTTATTTCAGGGGACATATCCATATCCCCTGTACAGACAAGGACAGCCTGAGTGAGTGTGCCAACTAAGTTGTCAGACCCCTCAGTACCCAAGGTTAACCCAACTAATGCCTTGGGAGTGACACTACCACTACTGACTGTACTAGGGGGTGCAGTTGCTTTAGGAGCTGTAGTGGCAGGAGTTTGTCCTCCTCCTCTTTTGGTGCACTCACTAAACCAGTGAGATTTACTTTTGCAGTACTGGCACCACCTTTTCGACTGGCCTTCTTGAGTCTTCTTCTTCTGGGAAGCCTGACCCCCACCCTCTTTGGTTTGTTGGGGACCTGGTGAAGACTTCTGGTCATTTTGCTCATTCTTAACATTACCCTTCTGGTCTGCTTTCTTCTGACCACCCTGGTTCTGGTTCTAGTTCTGCTTGATCCTTGTCCTGACCCATTTGTCTGCCTTCTTTCCCAATTCTTGGGGAGAGGTCAGATCTGAATCAACAAGGTGCTGGTGCAGCAACTGGTTCTGACAATTGTTCAAAATTTGTTCTCTCATCATTAGATTATACAATCCTGTGTAATCTGTAACCTTGCTACCCAGCAACCAGCCCTCCAAAGCCTTAGTGGCACAATCCACAAAATCAGACCAGTCCTGAGACTGAGTTTTCTGGGTGTCTCTGAACAGCAACCTGTACTGCTCAGTGGTTAAACCAAACCCATCAACCAGTGTATTCTTCAGGACCTGGTAATTGTTAGCATCCTCCACTCTTGTAGTGAGGAGCTTATCTCTACCTTTACCATCAAAGGAGAGCCACAGTATAGCTGCCCACTGACTCTGGGGAATGTTCTGCACAGTGCAGGCCCTCTCCAGAGCAGCCATCCATTTCTGGATGTCATCCCCTTGCTTAAAGGGGGGCACTATTTTAGTCAGGTGTTTAGTATCTAAACCCTTCTCTCTATCTCTTGGGAGATTGCTGCCACCAGTGGGAGCTAGCCCACTCATCTGCTGCTCTCTTGCCAGGGCAAGCTTCTCTTTGGCCAGGGCAATTTCTTCCCTTTCAATCCTCAGTTCAGCTTGTCTCATCCTAGCCTCATGCTCCTTTCTCTGAGGGGAAGTAAATCTCCTCTGTGGAGGATTCCTTCTCCCCTGAGAAGAGGCATTAGAGTGCAGAGATCTATTGGAGTCCCTAGAAAGAGATCTATCTCTCCTAACTCCAAGGTTAGGCCCACTTCGGGTTAGTACTGGGGGGCCCCCAGATCCTAGCCCAAGTAAGTCTAAGTTGGTCCTAGTTAGCCTTCTGACTACCTCAAGACCCTTGTCTACCTCATCCCCAGAGAGTACCTCCTGATCCTCCTCCTCAACTGCTGAATCAGTGTTGTGGAGATCTGGATCCCCAGAGGTTCCCTCTAAGGCTGGCATGCTCTCATGTAACTGAGAGAGCTTTCTGGCATCATATGTCTCTAAGAGACCTATCAGAAAGGGAATGGTGGGGTTAGACCCCTGCTTCAGTTTCCTGGAGACACAGATTTGTCTCATCTCCTGAAAACTGAGAGCTGCATATCTTGAAGTGACCTGTGGAGGGTCAACACTGACCAGGGGAGTCTCAGTAGAGTCCCCCTGAGTCGACATGCTTTTCTAGTGAGGTGTAAGTGGTGCACTTACCTACACTATATGTTTGCCTACTGATCCCTTGCTAGAGTTGTAGTTTAGGGTGTGCTAGGCCCTAGGAGCTACAACAGCTGGTTCAGTAGAACTCAGAGTATTCTAAGCTAAGTTATATGTACCTTTAGTACTTATGTGATCTTTCACAAGATATTCTTAGGATATGTGTGGTAAAACAACAGCAAGCTCAAATCCCAACCGCTGCTCACCAATGTGAGAAGTTGGCCTGATGTGCAGTGCTCACTATTCTAGTGATCACTATATATCAGTCCAAACAACCCTTATTGATGATTGGTTGTAAGTCAACCTTATAGACCAGCTATCCTAGTAGCATGGATACGAGCAGTCTAAGGCTAAGACTCTAGAGGGCGTGTTAAGCCAGCTGTTTTACCATCACATTACCCCTTGAACACCCAGTGAAAGGACACCACACAAGTTGTTATGAAAATAAACAGTGTATTTATTTATAACAAGACTACCCTGGCTCTTTATGAGACAGGGAGCTAAGCACACAACAAAACTCTTACGAAAATACTTTTAAGTTAGCACGTTACACAAATGCCCGAGGGGCACGAAAAACCATATACGCTAAAAGTGGAATGCGAATTACTAGCAGGTAAGTAACAGTTCTAATAGGCTTTGGAATCGCTAGGACTGGACTAGGGAATCGTTAGATTACTACTAGGAGGCCCAGGGGACTCGGGTGCAGAGTGTGCACTCTCACGCGGGATGCGGGACAAAGTCTATGGAAGCTAGAATTCACAAAGTTAGTGTTCACGGGCGAACCCGACCTGGTAGGGAGAAAACGACAGTGGATCCTGACCCTTGGATAGTGAGGCTATGCTGGGACACCGGAGTGCCGAAGTTACCTAGCCCAGGGGCTGCAGCTGCATAGGTCTGAAAAGACGTCGGGGATCTCGTTGCCGGACCAGGAGCCTGGAAGGAAGAAGTTGCTGGCAGGCGACCAGTGAAGGAAAGTTCGATGGATCCAAGCCTGGATCAAGGAAGAAGAAAACCTGAAAGCAGAGGGGACCAAGTTCTTGAATCACTAGCCAGTGATTAAGTGGGCACCAGGATGGCACCGGGCGAAGTCACCGCAGTCAGGTGAGTGGGCGCTGCTGGGCTCTGCAGTCTCTCGGACCAGGAGGCGTTGTCGGCGACCAGGATGGAGGTGCGAGCTGTCCCACGAAGGATGAAGTCGTTGGCGTCGAAGTTACCCAGGATTGGGCAACAAGCCTTGGCTAATTCAAGCCCACGCGGTGGACTCAAAATGGCGTCTTGAGTGGACCAGGAGGGTCCGGGGTGCTCCTCTTCTGGAAGGGAGCAAGGGCCAGTCTGGAGCAACCAGACCAGCAGCAGAAATGTCGTCGGGCGTCGTCAGGAAGGCCACAAGCCAACGGGCTAGTAGCCAAACAACGCGGTGAGCAGCGGAAAGCAGAAGGGCCCCACGCAGATCGTGGAGATGCTGGGGGGCTGCACTTCGGAGCTGGAGCTGCTCAGAGTCGGGGCTTCTCGGACCCCAAAGCACTCACCAGTAGAATACTCGGCGGGCTTGCTGGAAAGAAGTCGTGCAGTCTTGCAGATGGCCGGTCCCTTGAGGTCTCGTCGCACCCACGGTTCTCAGCTGGGCTGTAGAGGTGGGTAGAGGTCAGAGGTGCCAGGGAAGCCGGTTCTCGTCGAGCTGGGCAGTCGGATTCCGGAGGAAGGACTTACAGCAGACCGCAGTGTTCTTAGATGGTGCCTGCGGATGCAGGGTGACTACTCCTTAGTCACAAGGGAGAAATCTTAGGAAGAAGTCTTGAGTTCCTTTCGCAGAAAGTAGTTTCAGGATTCAAAGATGATCTGATTTGGAAGGGGGCCAGTCTCTACCTTTATCCTGTAAAAAGGGGCTGGCACGCGACTAAGTCCTGCCCTATGGGTGGGACTAGGAGGGGGGCGGTTACACCCACTTCCTTGGCGGGCTTTTCCCCAGCACAGGGTCTGGAGTGACCCTGGAACTGGTTCCAGCCAGCCTATGCACAGTGAGCACCGGGGTGCCACGTGCAGTCACCTTCCTCTAAAGCCCTGCCTACCTACAATACACAAAACCCTGTCTGGGACGGTGCTGGCACCGCCCCTGGCAGGAAACCCTTTGTCCTTATCTCCTGCTCTGGGAGGACTCCCAGCAGCAGGAGGGCAGACTTGTGTCTCGGTGGCAGCATCCATTTTGTGGATGCTAAGGCTCTGTCTGACTTTTAACCGGGTTATAGGTTACAGGCATGTCGTGTCCCTCTAGAAGGGTGGAATGCTAACCCCGTCGCCAGAATTGGCGAGGGGTTAGTATTCCAATTCGTATGACACCTTACTCGACATGTTTTGATAAAGCGATACCAGAGTTGGCACATAACCGCGAGGATTATAATGCACTTAAGAGTATATGGTATGCGATATCATGGAAACGGCTAAGGGATGGATCCCGAAAGCCGCAGACAGGCTCAGCTCATGCTAGAGCACCATCTCACACGATTCCAAGCACTCTGCCTTCAGGATTGTTAAGGCCTGCCATAGGAGTGACTGATAGGAGATCTGTGTGTCCATTTTAGGGTTAGATATAGGTATACTATATCTAAAGCAAAGGGTGTGTACACCACCTTGCCCCAGCTGTCGTGCAGCCAGTTGTGTCAGTTTTAGTTAGTCAATCCAGGGGTGGCACAATACATGCTTCAGCCCCTGGGAGACTTCTGGGTGCACCTCAGCCCTGGGTACAGGGACTTGGAGAGGGCCCAGTGCCAATTCAGTACCTGAGTACAATTTGGATAGAGAGAACAGCTAGGCTGTGGGTCTGATTAGCAGGCCCACAGCCAGGGAAAGTCGTAAACCAGTGCAGCAAAAAGCAAAAAATCTGGGTGATCATAGGATTGCAGACCCTACTCTCCTACAGATGGGCATACACATATACTGGGGTACATCTGAAAAATATTCATGAGTTTTGCAACATTTATTGTAGAATTCTGTTAAAATATTCAGGGTGTCATTGATGCAATGCTGCCCAATGTGTCAGCCTGCAAAATGTGATGCCCAAATACACCAGAGTTCTGCTCAAGATGCCTCTCTGTCTGTGGATTCCTGTAACTGATATAGGCCAAAGCCACTCATAATGATTGCCAGAAGTCTCAATGTGCACAAAGGAGTAGTGGGATGTTGTTGCTCATGGTGTAAAGGCAGGATCCAGTAACGTATTACTTTTCGAAGACTGACCATACCTGCATCAGCATATTAAGCAAACATAAACGTTACGTTACGTGTTCATCTCCTTGACAATTTCTATCATGCTTCAGTGTATTAAACATATATTACTAACAACTTCTTTAATTCTCCTGTAAAGAAGGATGAATTTCAAATGTTGTAAATATAATATCCACTGTGTGAAAAGTAAAAATAAGCAAAGACCCCTCCACCCAAATCATTGTTACCTCTTTAAGGACTAATGTCTCAAAAGTACTTCTTTAGGAATGCTGCTGGATGGTCAGGAAAAGTGGATGGGTGCCATAATCCAGCTGAGTCTGTGTCGGGGACAGCACTGTGCCCTCAAAAAGGCTCTTAGGTTAATGTATTCTCCCTTTAGGAATGCAAGCCTGTTCCTATCTTTCCATCAGTTTTATAATCAGTTTACACGTGACCATTCATAGCACTTTACTGCATTATTTTTGCCTCATGGGATTCCCCATGAGTCCACAGCTTATTCCGAAATTAGCAAAAGTAGCGAAAGGGCAGGGATACTTTAGGAAAAATGAATACATGTACCATAAAGAACCCCAGATTTCAGTTATATACACACTCTCCAAAATCCACAAAACTCAGGATACCCTACTGGGACGACCAATTCCATCAGGTTGCAGGTCCATTCTAGAACCCATAGGCCAGTATACAGACTTTTTAAATAAAATATGCTCTTCTCTGATACAGTGCTTCTTCATTTTATCGGTCTCATTTGATGCCTACCACATTAGTCATTCAACCACTCTATAGTAACATTCCACACAGACAGATGTATACATTTGATCAGTGATCTCTTGAATACAAAACCAATACCCTTTCATGCGCCCTTATAACTTCCCTACCTTATCTGTTACTAACAAAATGTTTTTCCAGTCTGGGAATCATTCTTTCCTTTAAAACAAAGGTATATTCATGGGGACCATTTTTGCGTCAAATTTGCTATTTTATACATGGAATATCTCAAACCCACTATTATTTTGGTACCTTTTAATCCCTTCAGGCACCCGAACATTTTCTTAAAATGTTACATTGATGATATTTTTATGATTTGAGAAGGATCTCCCTCTTTCCTTATTTAGTTTCAAAATGTTCTAAACCAGAATTGCAATGGGTTAAAATTTATCATGCACAACTTTTCATTTGTGGATTTACTGATTAGGGAAGATTATTGCCTCCTCTACACCAACCTCTATCCAAAATTCATTGAGAGAAATATTCTATTGAATTATGTAAGCTTCCCCCTTGGGCTCTAAAAGATTATTTACCTTTTAGCCAGTTTCTCAGGATTAAACAAAATTGCAAGCTAAGGCTGTTTTTTTCAAAGAAGCTGAACTACTCACTGCAAAGAGATATGTGTGTGTGACTTTCTTTATCACCAGCATCCACTGTTGTCGGCAAATGTCTACATGTATAAAGAATATTGTAATGTACTATCAGCAGGGGACCTTATGCTTGAATCTCCTATGTTTGCTTATAAAAAAGGAAAAAATCAGAAAGATAATCTGGTTCGGATGACCTGTAATAACTCATGAAGCTTCACCGGTTTTTAGGGTCTGCCTCTAACTGGGCATTACGAATGTGGAAGCAGCAGTGTCTGCTTCTTCACCAATGAAACTAAAACTTTCACATGTGACACCACTAGTAACACTCTCAGATACCCCACTGAACTAATCTTTAGAGCGGGTCTATTGAATTGCAGATCCTTTTCCAGACATACTGATGAGATCTGGGTACTGTTGATGGACTCGGAGTGGGACGCTCTGTTTCTGACAGAAACATGGTTGAATGAAGACAACCTGGCCGCTATTGCCTTAGCGGTCCCATTGGGTTTTAAAATGAGCTTCTCGAACCGAGAGAATGACAGAAGGGGGGGGGGGGGGTGGCTCTCATTTTCAAAGTTAAATTTACGCTTACATCCTCTCTACCTACTACCATCATAGGTATGGAGGGGCTACATTTTTGCCTACAAGTCAACCCCCAACTTTCATTGGCTGGGGTAGTTATCTATGGACCCCTTGATTGTATCGGGGTTAGCTCAGGTGATCTGATGGACATTATTGTCCAAAGCTCTCTTACACACCCCTACTTTATAGCAGTGGGTGATTTTAATGTACATGTAGATAGTCCTAGTTGCCCCTTGGCGGCTCAGTTATTATCTACCTTGAGAGCAGTAAACTTAATACAAGTTGTTACCGGCCCTACGCACAGAGCAGGTCACACGCTTGACTTGATTTTTTTCCAATATTCAGGACACGAAGGCAGAGACGCCGCAGCCTCTGCTTTGGTCGGATCACTTCTTGATCGCCTTTGCTATGACACTGCTTTCCTGCTGTCCGGCTTCTGGCAGACGCTCCTTTGTGCATAGGCAATGGAAAAACCTCCGATCTGACATCGTGGGCCCGGCTCTGGCAGCAAATCCCCCAAAGCTTACTACAGATCCAAACATAGATGCGGCCGCAATGAATCAATAGATAGTCGATGTGGTGGAGACTATTGCCCCTGCTAAACTTGCCTTAGCTCGCAGGGAATCCCCTTCGGCCCCATGGTTTTCAACAGAGTTGAGGGCAGAAAAGTGTGCCTGCAAGAGGCTGGAGCGTGTGTGGTGGGCGAACTATTGTGAAGCAGCTAGAGTCTGCTATAGATCAGCCCTCCGCAAGCTGCATAAATCAATAAAAAAAGCAAAAAAACTTTTAATTGCCACCTCTATCCGACAAGCGGATTAATCCAAAGAAAGAAGTTTTTAAAATAGTGCAGTCTTTTTTTAAGCCTAGAATCATTGAAACAGAAGTCACTCCTTCTGAGTCTCTCTGTGAAGATATCTCGAATTTTTTCGATGATAAAATTAAGAAAGTGTATGGTACTTTCTCCCTCCCTAGTCCTACTGTAATGGCAGACATTGCTGAAAATAGGGCACCCACCCTGTCCCTAAGTCAATTTCACCTTATTTCATTTAAGGAGGCTCTGCAGGAAATAAAGAGATGTAAATCGGGGGCCCCGGATGATCCCTGCCCTCCGAAACTATGGAACATGATGGCTGAGTCAATTGTGTCCACCCTCCTGCATATTTGGAACACGTCCATCACATCTGGGGTGTTCCCGGATTGCTGGAAACACGCTACACTCCTCCCCTTGAAAAAAAAACCAAATGGGGATCTGGAGGATTTGAGCAATCTCCGACCGATTTCCCTATTGGCTGCCCCTGGCAAAATGTTGGAAAAATTGATACAGCGCCAACTGAATAGTTTTATTGAAGAGAATAAGGTTTTGCACGAGACTCAATCGGGTTTCAGGTCGGGTTTTAGCAAGACCGCCCTGATTGAGGTAGCGGAGTCGGTTAGGTGGTCTTTAGATTCAGGGGCATCCGCTATGCTGGTGCTCCTGGATCTATCGGCCGCATTTGATACGGTAGACCACGGCAGACTTCTGCAGGGCTTAGAGGACATTGGTCTTCAGGATAAAGCACTTGGGTGGCTTCTTTCCTACTTGACCAATCGGTCACAGAAAGTGGCGCTCGGTTCCTTCTCCTCTAAACCAAAGCGGACTCGGGTGTGGGGTCCCTCAGGGATTGGCACTCAACCCGCTGCTCTTTAATATTTATTTAGCGCCACTTTTCACTCTGATTGCCAAATGGGGGATTACGGCAATTTCATATGCAGATGACACCTAGCTCGTCTTCCCTTACCAAGAAGTTTCGGAGGCAGCTTTTGTTAAACTTAAGGGGTGCCTCCGCGATGTAGCCAGCTGGATGAATACCAACAAACTAAAATTAAACGCTGGCAAGACGGAGGTGATCTTTTTTGGGAAAGGCTCTCGACCCTCCCCGGATCTGTGGTGGCCATCTGAGATGGGCCCTGAGCCCCTCCCCAGTACAAAGGTAAAAAACTTGGGGGTGAGGTGGGATGAGAGCCTGTCCTTCTCCGCCCACATCCAACAGGTCACAGCAGGATGCCTAAGTAAACTGAGGAATCTGAGAAAGTTCCTCCTGCTTCTTCCGGAAGATTGTCGGAAAATGGTGGTCCATGCGACCGTTACCTCAAGGCTGGACTATGCAAACGGCCTCTATCTGGGTCTACCTAAATACTTAATTCAACGTTTGCAGACCATGCAGAATGCGGCTGCGAGGCTGATAAAACATATCCCTTTTAAACAGCATGTCTCTCCGCATCTGCGCGAGCTACACTGGCTCCCGGTAGCAAGCAGAATTAAATTCAAGGCTCTAACCTTGGCTTTTAGAGATCTTCATGGCACCTGCCCCAACTATCTTAAAGCAAGACTTCCTAGGTATGAACAGGCGAGATTCTTGCGCTCAAACTCCCTACTCCATTTACATGTCCCGCGAGTTAGAAAGGCGCGTCTGGGTGGCAGGACTTTTTCGGCAGGCACGGCGAAGCTGTGGAATGCCCTACCATCTGCCATTCAGTCAGAAACATCAGAAACCGGGTTTAGGAAGCAATTAAAAACCTGGCTCTTCACTCAAAAGATCTGATCCACTGGCGCTTACTTATTGTCTCACTGAGCTGCTCACACAGCGCCGGGACACCTCCTGGCGAGGTAACTGTTCGCGCTTTTAGAAATGTCTGTATTATTATTATTATTAATTTCAATAGAAATAATGTGGTGTATGCGATTTGTTGTCCTTGTAACTGCAGCGGTCCGTGCAAGTATGCGTGATGGAGCGGTGCATGGAGGATGTTGACAGACGACAGAATAGGATCTATTTATTTATTTAAATTTCCCTATTTTGTCATCTGTCGACTCCCCCCATCCTGCCCTGCCACGCCCCGCCACGCCCCACAGTGTTTACCTGCACGGACCGCCGCTGCCTACTAATATTGGTCAGACTACTCAGAAAATAAAGATCCAGATATGACAACATAGAAGCCATTCAAGAGTAAGCTCCTCACTGCTCCTATGGTAGAACACTTTATTCAAACCGGACATACAAAAGACAACATCAGACGGCAGATCATCTCAGCTAGCTTCTTAACGGCAAGAGAAGGAAACCTGTAACAACTTGTCAACAGGGAAAAGTGGATCTTGAGATTAGATATCTAATAGGTCTAGATCGCCACGAGGATTGGACAACTCTACTGTGTGCAAATAGTTGTTTGACTTCAAACTAGCTTGCAGAGCCTCATTCTGTTAGTTTTCAGTATTCATTGCACAACTCTATTTTAGGAAAATATTTGTTTATGTGCTATTTTTAGGTCTCGCACCTGCGTTGCACTGCACAGCAGATCTCATGCAGCGTGAGACCTTTAGGGAGTGAAAAACGGGGTTTTAGCGCTGACCTAGGAATTGCACACGCTCGTGCGTGTGCGATTTCTTTTGTGCTACCCCATTGGCCTTTGCGTGCGTCTTTTTATAAAAGACTGCACGCAATTGGCAAAAGGCTTGCACCTTGCTCCGCCCACGCCCTATTAGTATTTATTACGTGCTTGGTGCGCGTAATAGACACCAATGGGCCATGTGGTTTTAATTATCGTGCCCAGACACGGGCGTGATAAGTGAAACCACATGGCTCGCTATGGCACGCGCGCAAACACCACTCGCGTGCTTCTGTTTTTCTTTGGATCAATTTCACTGTGAAGCAACCCGCAGGAGCCGGCTCCCGAGGCAGCTTTCAGCAAGGCGCAGAAACGGATCGAGGTGAGTGTCGGGCTGAGCGGGCCAGGGTCGGTGTCCCCTTTGCATGGCGGAGTGAGTCTGGTTTTACTTGTTTTGTTACAAATAAAGCACCGTCAGTGAGGTGGCATGTTGGTAGATACATTCTTTGCACAGCAGGCGGTACTGTGAATTACCCACATGGGTTTTATTTCTTTGCTCCGAAAAAAATAATTCACAGTCCCTCAAATGTTTTTGCTCTAGTTCCACATCTCCCTTTGAGAAAAATCAGTTGCTGTTCGGGTTGAAAGCCTGTTCTAGGAAACAAGCTTTGCAGAAAGTATTAAAGTGCTTGTGGGCTGCTGCCAGACCTTGAAAATATTAATCGTAAAACTAGCTGCATCCCAGTGGTGTAACGAAAATTGAGGGGCTCCCTGCAGCTCTCTGGCCGAAGTGCGGTGCTGAGGGGGCCCCCTTGAGGTTGAGATTTACATGCTACTGTGATTGATTCCTAGATAGAAGCTTGTGTCTGTGTCAATCTCAATGACAGTGAAACCTGGATAAAGATTTAATTCCAAGTTTCCATTTGACATCAATGTTATTTTGTGCACAGTCACTGTGTCTACTCGTGTCGCAGTTCCTTTCCTGTCTACAATGAGAGCGCTTTAAAGCTAATATTAAGCGCTAGGCACATACATGAGTTTTCCAGAACAGCCGGCAGCCTTGTGTATGGTATCGCATACACGAAAACGTGCACTGATGGTAGATGGAAGGCTGACACGACTTTTAAGGCCTAAGCCCCTGTGCCAAGCTCTCAGATGCCTACTTCATGACATACGGGTCCATTAAGGGTTCCACACTTGATAGGTGCATCTTTGTAAACCTGCTTCCCGGGGGCTTGGGAAAACAAATTCCATCCGTTGGGTGTCTCATGTTCATCCGGAGTAAACAGAATTAGCCAGGAAGGTTCTGCATGGGGCTGCTCAAAGCGACAGGTTCGGGAGAAAGGTGCATAGTGAGTAGACACAACTTCAGGGTCAAAGACTCCGAAACAGCCTTCAGAAGGAGCCCGACCTATGACTTTAGACTGCAGAGCATTGGGCACAGACTGTGGGCTGACCAGTCACGAGTCCTTGGAACGACAAACACAGGAAGCGCAAAAGCGCTGAATTTGTTCGCACCTCATGGGTCCCTGTAGGCCAGCCCTATGGGTGTAGCATCCAGAAGGGATAAGTACCCAAGGCATTGTGACCCGACCTGCTGGGGCTGAAGAACCACAATCTTGCCATAACCCCGGTGGGGTGTAAGCACCACTGCTTGTCTAATGAAGTAAGACGGAAATGTTTACAGGAGCTGCTCAGCTCTCGCTGTGGCGTCACCTCTGTTAATGCGCCTACAGCCGTTGCTCCTCCTGACCAGCCCCCTGCTGTGCTGGAACACCTCCCGGACCCCTGGTGTTCAGCTTCAGCCGCTCAGACTTACCATGCACAGCAGTCTTCATCTTTGATGCTTGTTTCCTAGTTGCAGACGAAAGGGCAACACATCCTCTTCTCCTTTGATTTGTTTTACAATGTGCCTTTCTCTTCAGTGTTTCCCGTCTCTCCACTTCCACAATCACTGCGATTTCGATATATATGATCTACTAGAAACCCATCGTCTAAGAACACCTGAATATTTTACAGAGAACATTTTTATTGTAGAAGGTGTTGCTCATAGACTCGGATAAAGTGCATATGGGGCTGGGCCGGCAGGCACCAAACTTGCGAATTCATGACGTAGGTTACTAAAACCTAAACTCATTTTCCCAAACGGGGTCACTTTTTATAGCTTCATGGCGAACTACTGATCAGTCCCACATAACCTAAACTTATCCCTATCAACAAAATGGTGAAACCAGATCGATTACTTAAGAAATTAACGTAGTCTTCATTAAAAAATAAGGTACTGCAACTATGAAAAAATTAAGCAATAATTATTGATTTGTCAAAAAAATAAAGACTTGTCATTCAAAATTTAAATTTGGTGCCTTAATAGCCCTTGTTTGCTATGTAGTAGACAGCATTTGTGGAGATGTTTAATCTAGTTTGCTCTTCATGAGTAAACAATAGAAATATTTATGCAGTAAAAATATATTTATTTATTACCACTAGCACTCGCACTGTTCAATGATCTTTTACAAGTGTTTACTTTGTACATTTTTACAAATTAATGCAAACAAATGTATAGCGGTTCCCCAACAATTGCACAGTATTATGAATATATGAATATTATCAGGCACACCAATTTTAATACCTGTGCAAAATGTTGATTATCCCCGATTGCTTCAACAGAAACTTTAGCAGAGCCCTAACTTGGACAAATCAGTGAATTTTTTAGCATAGCGTCTGCTGTGAAGCCAAGCGCCTCGGGTAAATTCAGGAATGGATGAAAAGGTGCCTGAATGTAGTTATGTATCTTGACCAGCCGACAGATTATCTTTGTGAGTGTGTAAATAAATTTGCGATCTTATTAACTTTAGCTGACCCGGCAGCCTCATGTAAACAAAAACATATCACAAATAAAGAGTCCATATATTGCTTCACCACCTTAAGTAAGTAAGTAAGTTGTTCATCTTCGCAATTCCGCAAACTAGCCAGTGAAACATAGGTTTTCAGCAAGAGTTGTGTGTACAAAACAGTGCCAGTGCGTTCAGAGAGTCGTCGTTGTAGCTCTGAGGCCTGAGTTCTGCGATAAGGGGCCCCCTTGCAGCTCTGGGGCCCCCGCACCGAGGGAGCTGCGGGGGCCTGTGTTACGCCCCTGCTGCATCCCTTGCATTAAAAAAAGGTCTCGTTGGTGAAGGGCAGTGTGGCGACTCCGTCCTAGTAAGTGCTGCGTGAGTGAGCACGAGTATCCTCAAGAACTGCACTATATAAATCCTGAATTACACTACTGAAGGAGTGGCTTTTCATCACTCGAGCAGGCTTCAATTAGGCCTTAAGGCCATCAGGGAGCACTTGTCCCCCATTCCAGCACACCTTGAGTGTTTTGGACTGCACGCGACCAAAGGCCACGCAAGAAGTGTTGTAAGGGCCCACGAGACCATATCCAGAGTGCCGTAAATGCCGTAAAAGGGGCTATTCATATTGATGTTATTCCAGTTTAGAAGTTTGTGATTTCGTGCCAGTGATTTACTCAGGCGCTTTTAGAACAGATATGATGCTATTAAATCAATCAATCAATCAATCAAACACATTTATAGAGCGCACTACTTACCCGCTAGGGTCTCAAGGCGCTGGGGGGAGGGGGGGTTGCTGCTACTGTTTGAAGAGCCAGGCCTTGAGTTGCTTCCTGATGGAGAGATGGTCCTGGGTCAGCCGTAGGTGGGTGGGGAGGGAGTTCCATGTCTTGGCCGGCAGGTAGGAGAAAGATCTTCCTCCGGTGATGGTTCTGCGAATCCGTGAGACGGTGGCGAGGGCGAGGCAGGCGGATCGGAGCTGGCGGGTGGGTGTGTAGAACTTGAGGTGGTTGTTGAGGTATTTGGGGCCCATGCCGTGGAGAGCCTTGTGTGCGTGGAAGTGGAGCATCAGAAGTTATGGAATCAAACCCCCCGTCCGCTTGGCCCCGCAGTGACGTTGCACCTGTTCGCACACGTGTGTCTGTGGGGCGGCAAACCGGCAAATCGGGTCTGGTAGCTCACTGGACTAATACATCCACTGCAGGCTCCTGTGTGCGAACTCATGGTCACAGGGTCAAATCCCGGTTGGCCCACCCAGCCTTTCATCCATCTGAGGTTGATAAAATGAGTACTGGTGAGTAACGATAAACATCTGTTATTCAGCCAATCCTGCGAGCGTTAACTGTGCACCCCTTTCTTTCATCTGACCTGTCAGAAGGGGATTAGACACGGAGTAAGAGGGTGCTATGGGGAGGCCAGGAGCCCCCAACCTTTTCCCATCCGTCAAACAGATACCTTCGCCAATGGCAGGCCTTGCTTCGTGTGCTGGATCTCTCCATTTGGGATTTGCTGAGGAGATATTTTTAGACATCACTTTAAGGGTTTCCAGGCTCCGGAGGAAGCACACGGGCTCTCCCGAACAGGCCCAGCCCACTCTGTCTAGCTCCACAGGGAATTCATATATTCTGGGTCACTGGTCAGGGTCAACCTACTTTCAAGCTCGGGTACAGTGCTGAGTGTTAACCATTCAGCATTTACTTTCACTTCAGAGTTACTTCATTGTTTGTGTATAGGTATTTCTTGAAGTATAGACACAAGCGGGCTCCCCACCTGATGTTAGAAATATTTCTGATTACCATAGATAATCCATGAAAATGGAATCATGGGATTGGTCAGAAAGGAACACATGTCTTGTAAAAATTTCTTAACCTACGATGATAGAACAAAGGGAGCTGACAAATTAAAATCGACTTAAAAATGTGGCCACATCAAAATGTAAACAGTTTTGATGTTTTTATAAAAACGTTTTATATAGTGTAAACTCGACCTGATGGTATTGGACCATTTTACGTCAGCACTAGTTACATTACATAAGGGCATATTCATTTTTAGGTTGCGCTTGGGCAGCGCATGCACTGCTTTGCGAGGCATACTGTTTTGAGGCATGGACTTGAAGCCTCGCCCATTCTCCGCCCCTTTTTTCCATTGGCTTGTCTCATTGTCCTCTGTAAATGCTGTCTCCGTTAGTCCCTGCTTAGTACCACCTTATCATCATTTGTAACCTCCCAGTGTTGGTGATCAGTAGGCTTTAATTACAGCCTCCGAGCACTATTTTATTAAATGCTTTTCACCATACTCTCATGTAAAGCTTAATTTTTTTTTCTCAAGGCACAGCATGCCACAGTGGTGGCCATGCCTTTGATTTATTTGCAGCCACTTTGCGGCACCAAACATAGATGCAGATTTTTTTCTTCTATTTTTATTTAAATCGCCCCATTTTGCGCTTTCACTTTAATGGTGGCCATGCCCCTTTCTTTAGACGAGCCGCGTCTAAGGAAAGAAACATGGCTGCCATTAAACTGAAAGTGTGGCATGGGGCGCTTTTGCAAACAACCATTTGCAATTCAATAGGTCTCACACTTTCGAGAGTTTCGTAAATGCGAGACCTATTGGGTTGCAAATTCTTGTTTAACTAGTCTGAAGTGCTTTATTTTGTTTGTTATCAGTGTTCATTCCTCTTTTGTGAGTGCCCAACTGTTCCTTCCCTTCCCCCGGTTTTATATTCTGTTAATAAGCAATCCTTCAAAGTACTGCATTCATTTTTCCTGATGGGATACTCTACTTTTCCACAGCTTATTCGTTTTGCAATGGGACCCATGCTCTTTCCCCTCTTATAGACTCCCCTTCAAGATGGCCACCAGGTTGTTCCACATTCCTGCCTGATTCAAGATGGCCACTGTGTCTGGCAGCCACTCTATGCTGGCTATGAGACTCCCACCAGTTATGTGACTCTCATTAAGTCACTACTACTTAGCAGTGCTGGCCCACAGTCATAATACCCATTGGGTCCATTGTGTATGCTGCATGGTACCATCCTCTCCTGGGACTTTGATTCTCCAGGTCCCCAGCAGCAAGACCCCATTGAAGGGTATTCTGTTTGATTTCTATTTTTCCCTGGTACGTTCCACATAATTACAGGATGATGAAATACTCTTTTAATAACTTAATGGGCACTGAGTTAAACACCACATCTCCCTTCTTGTCCATATAGGATATCTGCCTGCTTGACAATTTTACATGTAGACCTCTCCTTCACGTACAGGTAATTTGACCCTTGAGCATTTATCTTCCCAGTTTACATCTTCTAAAATGTACATTGACTGACTGGTCCTGCTCTCCCCTCACAAGCATTTCTCCTGCCACTTTCTGGCATGCTGGTAGCGCCTCTGGAAAGAATTTCGAGTGGGGTTATGTGTGATGAGCATTTTCTCTTTTTCAGAGAATTTTTCATAATTCTTTTGGGTCTAGGTAAACAGTGTAAATTCTGTATATAATACAAATTCCTTTCTGCTTACTATTGTTCGCGCTGTATGCCAAATTTTAGCTTACCCCTCGGGCTTGATATTCTGAGAGTCTTGATATGATCCCACATGGCATTAAGGGATTGAAATGTTCCTGTCTTATAACACAAACCTTATTTACATTTTTGTATTTGAATCAAACGTCCCATGTACTTGTTTACATGATGCACATGGTGATCATTTTCTTTACTAGTGTGGATCACAAGAGGACGTTTTTTGTGACTGGCACCAATTGTATATTTACGTTCATATATATTTTTCATTAAACATCAGGCTTTTAGTGTGGATCACACTAAAAAGAGCACAGAGGACGTTTTTAGGTTTTGCCTGCAAATGCTCACGTAGTGAGCATTCGCTAAAAAACCTATTGAGTTCTATATATGATCGATGACCCGCCTCTGCCTCTCATTGGCTAGCTCCATAAATGGAGGCTAGCCATTGGGAGACAGAGGCTGTCAATCGCGCTTTCTCCCGAAAACGCGATTCGGGGGCGTTTCTGGTGCTTTTTTTAAGCCCCGCCCCTTTGTCCCGGGCCGCGCTGCGATTGGCTGCCGGCCCGGGACACCCCCGTGACGTCATTCCCGGGCCGCGCTGTGATTGGCTGCCGGCCCGGGACACCCCCGTGACGTCAGCCAATCACAGCGCGGCCCGGGCCGGGACCTGACTTGTTCTATAACTGAAAGTAAATTTGATGAATCGCATGCTTCCTTTTTGTTGTTTTAATTAAAAACGCAATTTTTATGCATGTTACATCACTATTTGTGTAAAAGTTGATTAACATATACATACATATATATTTGCACTTAATTAAACTCTATCATTATACTTATAACGTTTAGAGTCTAATGATATCTATTCGGTGACAGTAAAAGCCGTTCAATAACATAATTGCTTTATATGTAAATAAATATATATATAAATACTTTTTGAACGACCCGTCCTTTCCACTAAATTTAAATGCCTTTATTTCTCCGTTTCAAAATGGCCGCTTCATTCGCATGTATAAGCAGGGCTTAGGGGCGGGCCGTGGATGATTTTGATGCAGTCTTTTGCCCTTTCAAGTCCTTTTTCTGTGTCTACCCCTCCTTCTGCTGAGCTAGAGGAGGCCCGGTCTGAGAGTTCCTGGGGAATTGTACTGCGCCCTAAGTACCCCTTGGACCCCCAGTTTATTGAACGTGTCGGAGACGTGTGTGTGTGGGCTGTTCCTTGTCTTTTAAGCGAAAAGGTGCCAGAAGCTGAGAGGCTCCGTTACTAGACCCGGTTGTAAGCAGGTGTGTGTAAACGGATGCACAGCTCTTCACCCTAGGTACCCGAAAGCCACATCTGTGCCCTGCAAGCTCTTGCGCCATAGGGAGTTTCCGCTGACAATGTAGGGATTTCCGGTCAAAGCCTAGTGCAAGCTCAATTGTCGCAATCGCGTGGTTATTTCTATATGTGACTTATTGTAAAAGTAGATTTCTTTTCTCTCTCTGTGTTATAACCCGAAGCGTTCTGAACGTCATGGCGGATCCAGCGCAGGACGCTCCCCCTCCGCAGCAGCAGCAGGCGCCTGCTCCCGTGACCGGGGCTGTAACTTAAAGCGTATTTGGAACATAATGTGTTTCTGATAATAACATATAGATGCAATCAAATTGAGAAGAACATATTTAATTTATGTATTCAGGACTGACCATGGGTAGCATATTTATTTTAGGAGATATTTTATTGTTCCGTTGTATCTGTGTGTGTATTTGTATTTACACCTTGGCCCATCTGAACTTCGGCTGAAACGTCTTCAGGGCAATCTTTGATGAAGGCCCAGGGTTTGAACCTGTCACCCCAGTGCATAGACTTAATGTGATACCCGAATTGTTAAGGTCGGGTGTGTAAAAATCAGTTTAGAGGGGAAGACCTTTTTAATATGCAATTTTAGGTTATATCCCTGTTTGACAAATATGCACGTACTTCAGCTGCTCACAGGCCGTTTGTTGTCGTCTTGCTGGGATACTTGCTTAGATGTCAAGTGACATGCATTTTTATATTAAAGAAAAAGTAAACGTTTCCACCTGTATTCTCGAAGACAGTAATAAAGGTCACTTAACTGTATTTCAGTCAAAAGTTCAAGTTGGGCCAGCTTTTCAATATGATTTGAACTTTGATGAACGGAGAACCTCCAATTTTGGATTTAATATAATGGCTGGTGGGGTAATTTTCCCTTAAAATGTTAGGATTCGTTTCTATTTGCTTTTCCTCTAAAGTGGAGTGGCCCAGATATTTACATCCATTCTCCTCATGTTCTCAAATGTTGATACTTTTGGCCGAAGAGGGCGTGTATATCACGTTTATTGGCTACCTGCTAATGTATGTGTATGTCTTATTGGCCATCTGTACATGCAAACAAAACAGCAGGGCCTGTTCTGAATACTATGGAGCAGATTTACAATAACTGGCGCATCCCCAGGGATACGCCAGTTATTGTGCGCCGCAGCTCCGCCACCCATGGTGCGCCGCATTTATAATGCGGCGCACCATGGGGCAAAAACGTCACGGATACGTCACGCATCTGTGTCGTAAAGGCGGCGCATTGCTGGAGTTGCGTCGCAAGCACAGCGCAGCTCCAGCAATGCTCTCGGGGGCTCTATCTGTCCAATACTGTCAAGCCTTACGCCTGCTTCAAGCAGGCGCAGGGTTTTGACGCAGCATTGGCCTAAAAGTGACTGAGTGAAATCTTGTAGATTTCACTCAGCCACTTTTAGGAGGTGTTCCTGTGCAGGAACGCCACCCCTCCTCCCCCCTGCGCCGGAACGCCTCCTTCTGCCGCATGGCTTTACAACGTGACGCATCTCCCAGATGCGTCACGTTGTAAATACCCCGCACCATGGTGCATCCTTCGCGCCGCTGCTGCGTCACAAAAGTGACGCAGCGGCGGCGTAAAAGAGGCGCAAGGGGCTTGTAAATCTGCCCCTATAATTTTACAAGAAATCTCAAAGCTTGTGAAAGTCACTGTTTCAGTGTTCAAACCGGAACATCGCCCAGGATGTTCACATACTACAAGTTACTAAGGACCTGACTCTTTCAACAATGATTGCTTTAACATAATCATTGCTTTGATCTAATTTTCCCTCATCCATCTCTAGAGCTGATTTTCTTATCCGTCTCAACTACTCCTACACATCCCCGTGCATGTTTTCCACTTAAATTAGCATCTATGTTCCTAATCTATTAAGTCAATTAATTGCCTAATGAAGGAAAATTTGGCATACTGAGCCCATAACTGTACCACTAGTTCTGTATGAAAATCAAATATATATTGAGCTCGCCTGTGTTTTTTTGTTCTACAAAGCACCTGTATGTAATGTTTATATTATGTTTCTAGTCGTTGTCTAGTTTAAATGGCACCCTCTACTTCCCTTCTCACAGGCCTGGTACGGTGTTTCAAACTCTAAAGTATGTATTTTCATTGTTTAAGGCCAGACTATCATTTATTTGATAAACCTAATACAGCCATATGTAGCGCATCATATATGTTTTTAGTTCAAAGAGGGAGCGCATTGATTGTATTAAGAAACGTCAAGATGAAGAGGTTGGTTCTTATGTGAATTTTCATAATGAGCTGGATCTCTAGTTTGGCCTCATGGTGGCAGGTTTCCATGCACGCCTAGGCTTTTCTTCCTTCTCTCTTTTTTTTTTTTTTTTTTTAGGTTTTGACTGGCGATGCGTACGCAGTGCGCATGCGCCAAAAAACCTTATGAGTTGTGTGTGCAGTCGGGTATACTCCCCCTCCTCCCATTGGCTAGCTCCATAAATGGAGGCTAGCCATTGGGAGAGGGCTCTGTCCGTCAATCTCGGACCAGATTCGGGGGCGTTCCCGAGAATTTTTGGCTTTTGGCAACGTCACGCTACGTCAGCCAAAAGCCGAGAACGCCCCCGAATCTGGTCCGCCATTGACGGCACTCGGCGCCCCCTCCACGAGTCCTGGGACCAGGTCCGCCTCACCTCGCAGCGCCCGATGGCAGCTTTAGGCAGAAGGGGCTGTCCGCTGCACGCCTTCTCTCGTTTGCTTTGTTGCCTGGTGTAGCACTGTGACGTCGGCACCCGTAGAAAGGTCTCGCGCAGCCAGAAAAGCGCTGCATTCCAGGAAGAGGCAACACACTGCAACAGAGTCAAGATGGTGAGATACAGGCGGGATCTGTAGAGCTAGGGAGGGGACCCAGAGCGCACAGGAAGGCCAGCGAGCTTAAAGGCTGTACAAACACGGCACCCCAGAGAGAAATATCTTTATGGCGTGTACGATTAAGGTTAGTGTAGGGTGTGGCTCTTCAAGACAGAGGGCAGTACACCGGAGCTCCGCCGACTGACATAGTTGCCCGTTCCCACCCCCTCTCCCGCTCTCCGTGTCTCCGGACCCAGTTCCCGCCCCCCTACCGCTGCCTCGGCTCCCAGTTCCCACCCCCCTACCGCTGCCTCGCTCCCCGTGTCTCCCCGGCCCCGTTCCCGCCCCCCTACCGCTGCCTCGGCTCCCAGTTCCCGCCCCCCTACCGCTGCCTCGCTCTCAAACATGACACTTTGCCATCATTGCTACTGCACGTAATGTGTGTTAATACGCGGCGTCATGTAGAACAGCACTGCATCATTGCAAGAGCAAGTATGCTTCGGCTTCGCCATACTCTCCGACCATGTTCTTGTGGTGATATTCACCCTGCTTGTATTTGAGAGTAGCACAGTAACCGCTATTAATTTAGTCCTTTTGAAGTATTTATAGAGCCCTTTATACGTAGTTGTGGGGCGCTGAGGAGTATTTTCGGACAGTACCCGGTTGAGGAGGTAGTTGTTAGCAGAGTGTTGCATTTGTTGTGAAAGTGTGCGGCTAGTGTTGCATTTATAGTGATAGTATGTGGGAAGCTGTCTGTGTGTGTGTGGGGCTCTGTGTGTGTGAGTGGGGGGGGCTCTGTGTGTTTGTGTGTGTCATTTGCGAGAGATAAAGCTAGTGGCATTGTAAATGACAATGCCATTTATTTATGTTAAAAAAAACATAAATAAAAATAATGTCAAGAGCAATGCCAATAGCTCTAACTTTAACAAAGGCAAAACCATTGCATTGTAAATGCTTGTTTGTGACTGGCACTAATTGTATATTTACGTTCATATATATTTTTCATTAAACATCAGGCTTTTAGTGTGGATCACACTAAAAAGAGCACAGAGGGCGTTTTTTGTGACTGGCACCAATTGTATATTTACGTTCATATATATTTTTCATTAAACATCAGGCTTTTAAATGGCACTCATCCTTTCTCGAGTATCGAAGCTTTCAAGTATGGGATACATTTTTTATACCAATCTCTTATCACTTGAATGTAAAGTTCCCCACGGCACATAGCTGAGCCCCATATTGTTTAACGTTTATGTTTGTGCTGGGTGGATACTCGTGAGCGTGCATGCTGCTCTCTTAGTTTAAATTAGTTAGGTAAAGTATTTGTGGAGGGATGTTGCTTACTGTACTTTGATTGCAAGCTTTAAGGTGTTCATTCTTGAGCCATATCAGTTTCTTTCTCCAATTGACTTGTTTGGAAGATTGCTAATCAATAGGTCTCGGCTCTAGACCGCATGCATGCACTTTCTCGAAGAGAGACATGCTGCAATTGCATTGTTGACTTCTGCCAGCCCCATAGGCTTACCATTTGCTGGCACCATTGCTGCTCCATTTTGCCTGCTCCACATTTATCAAGGGTATGTATACATCATGCCTCTTATGTTGTTTAGCCCTCCCTAAGTCAGTAAACTTCTTATGGGGTAACCCAGTATCCCTCAGAACCTGGGCAATACAATTTCAATATAAACAATGGTTCTGTCGGGTATGAACCTGATAGCTTCAAAACCTGCGTAAATCGGATTTGCGCAGATTTTGAAGCTATCAGGTTCATACCCGACAGAACCATTGTTTATATTGAAATAGCCCTCCCTAAGGGCACCGGTCAACTACTGCTACATATTTGCAGCAGCCATTGTCATGCTTGGTTTGGTTTCGGGACTACTTTTTTATTTTTGTTGAAAATCGTTGATCGGTCCCGCCACAATGCGCTGTGTAATCACCCTTTGGTCTTCCAACGGGTCTGAAGTCCTCCCTGTGACTCAACAGTGACAAGGCAGGTAATGCGAGCCTGGTCCAATTATTTTGTAACGCATGTGTATAGCACTGAGAGACTTGTCATTTTAGCTAGCGCTACATACCTGTAATGTTGTTGGTTGGCACTCAGAGCAAGCTTCCTTTAACAGTTGCAAGGCAGGTAATGCATGTCGGGTCCAATTATTTTGGAGCGAGTGTGTTAAGCGCTACAAGACTTGTTGTTTTAGCTAACGCTACATGCTGGTAGTGTTGTTGGTTGGCGCACAGAGCAATCTTCCTTTGCCTAGCTGCTTAGAGCAGCTCATTCAATCATATAAGGGAGGTGAAGGGTGTGGTAGTGTATCTGGACATGTTAATTTCATCCCTATTTAATTTATTGTGCATTTACGTATTCAGGAATTTACACTATTTTGCAATATATGCAAGGCATGAGTTGGTAATGTGCTCCTTCCAAATTTTCTTGATAGACTAGAGATCAGCTATTATATTTGAACATATTGCTCCCACCACCCTTGTCCATTTAATGGTTCACTTACCTGTGAAGCTTTCTATATAGCACTATAAGAAACAATCTTGATGACGGAGCACTCGCCAGTCAAGTTTCATGACATTCTATCCAAGGGAATGAGACGCGCGCTGTGATATTCTTGCTCTCTTCTATTGAGTGTTTTGATTATCGTGGTTTTAGTTGTAGAGTGCTATGTACAAATGTCTGGGCGCTAGGCAGAGGCACCTCATCCTAGTTGCAAGGTTCCACAGAGCCTGTTGGTCTTGCTATGGCATTCAATACCTCTGTCACATTTGGTACGTTTGGGGGTACTTTCCCTGCACCCTCACCACCATCTCTTGGCCGAGCGACATCACCCATGGCTCCTCCGTGGCAACCGGCTAACATTTGCCTTTTATGGCCTGTCTAGCGTCTTTTATGGTTCCATTGGCTGTTGATGTATGAACTTCCAAATTGCAATGTATATTTCGCTTCTTTCTGGGGTTGAATTAAAACGGTAGGGGTTGGGGGGCTGATGAGGGCTCCGAGCACATTGTTCCCATTGTATGCCTCTTGGAGTGTTTGTAAAGGGCACACGATACGGAGTAGGGACTGCGGGGCTCTGGTGGATGGTGTTTGGTTCCCCCTTAAAAAGAAATGCAGACACCCATCGCCCCTGCTGTCCATGATCTCATCATAGGTACAACCTGGCCCCTTAAAGAAAGGGAGAGTTGCAGCCGGTCTCCTGGCTATCTACTGTGATGTGGAAGTTGTGTAGCATGGGGTCGCCTCTAGTCTAGAGTGGCTTTGAGGCACTAAAACTGTCTAAAGCGACTACTGGTTAACCTGTGTGGTTACTACATGACCTATGTGGTAAGAGCTAGAGTTGGTGTGCGTGGACCTTGACGGGGCTACTATACAGGGCAATAGGATATAGGGGTGATTCAATGTCAAAGCTGGGCAGAGTGTCACCTCCTGGCGTCAAGACGAGGGCAGGAAATAGGCAGACTGTAAAGGCCCTGCTGACTTCTATCGGTCCATGCAGTTCAGTGTTATGCAGCAGCCAGTAAAATAGCGGAGTGGGTTAACACTTGGGCCACGGGAATTATGGGATTAGGCACCTGCAGCATTTTTTGCATAATTGTCAATTTGCCATAATTACCACATAACCCATCATCTGCTGAATAATCTGCAGATTTTAACAAAAAAATGTTTCTAGCTTAAACGGTTCAAAAGTTACTAAGAAGCATTGACACAGCCATTAGTTCTTCGCAATCTGAGAGCTATAGTGTAGCCAATTTCAATGGATTTGTGCATATCAAAAAAAAAAAACCAAAGCTGTCCACAAATGCATTTACATTGCCAATGCCTATAACTCTTGGATTGCTGTAAACTATTGGCTTTGTCAATGCTTGTTTTTTCTGTCCCCTCTTTTTTATTTCAATACCTGCTTTTGCTTTGCACATCTGTTTTTCTGGGGTTGTTGCATTGGCTTATATTTACACGTAGCGTGTTTGCTTCTGGTGGTTATGGTGGCTAACATCCACTAGGCAAGATTTTGCTTTTACCTTTCTTATTTTTAAAGTCTGACGATAATTATAATACCTTGCATACAGGAGTTTAAAGCCAGCTCCTCTTCATTCATTGGTCTTTCGTAGTCTCATTCACATTTTTCTTCCGCCCATTGCAGGATGCAGCATGGTCAAAGGGTCAGCCACTGGGAGAGACAGAATTCTAACCTTTCACAAGGAGTATATCCAAACACAAAGTAAGTATCTTAACTTCCATGGACTACTATGGCAAGTGTGCTTTTTAAGATCAAAAAAATTATTTTGCTTTTACATTATGTTTTAACCACCGATGAGGGCGAGCCCAACAGTTTCACCAGCAATAATGATTTGCAAAAAGCATGACAAGACAATCATTGACAAAGCCACAATATTGGCAGCCACTACCAGTCCTATTGACTTTACCAATGCTTATGTATATATATATATATATATATATATATATATATATATATATATATATATATATATATATATATATATATATATATATATATGTATATGTATCAATTCCAACGCGCCCCCCACACCGCCGACCCAGATGCACCCACTCAGTGCATTCTGGGAGTTGAAGTCCGTGTACTGTTCCTGGACACCAACAGGTGAACTTAATTGACTGGGGGAGGAGTGTCCGGACCCGAACACTAAGGGAAGCAGGACTGGGATTCATTTGAAAAGGCTTACCTCGCACGGCAGGGCGCTGAAGAAGGCCTACGTCGAAATGCATTCGCCACCCGTGCAACTACTGCCAATTAAAGCCTAGTTTACTCTGTAACCCCCTCTGGCCTCCGATTCTTCTTGTGTGGAGGGATGTTGTGCTAATATTTCCTGCTCCAGTCAGAGGAGCAGTACGGATGGCCCTGCAGCACTAAGAGACCAGGACTTTAACTGACAATCATCGTTGTTCTGCAGCGATGTTACTGCTCGGGGTACCGAGAGATCCGGTGTCCGCCTCACTCTCCAGAAGGTCTCAGGCGGCAGGAGGTATTTTACCTCCGTTTGGACGCTATGCTGAATGGCTGTCCCTGCTAAAATTCCGACCTGGTCTCTGAGGCAGCTGCGGACCGAGGGGGCCCAGGGAAGACCCGGAAATTGTTGGCAGCGTCTTGTGGGTACCCTCCTTCCCTACCTGCAACATCTGGACTAACGATTTTTCAATTCCAACGCTCCCCCCACACCACCGACCCAGATGCACCCACTCAGTGCATTCTGGGAGTTGAAGTCTGTGTACTGTTCCTGGTCACCAACAGGTGAACTTAATTGACTGGGGGAGGAGTGTCCAGACCCGAACGCTAAGGGAAGCAGGACTGGGATTCATTTGAGAAGGCTTACCTCGCACGGTAGGGCGCTGAAGAAGGCCTACGCCGAAATGCATTCGCCACCCGTGCAACTACTGCCAATTAAAGCCTGGTTTACTCTGTAACACCCTCTGGCCTCCGATTCTTCTTGTGTGGAGGGGTGTTGTGCTAATATATATATGTATATATATATATGTATATATATATATATATTACCTACTGGCGGTCGCCAGTAGGTATATATAGTTAGGATTTTTTCTCTATGGGTTTTTTGAAAATTCTATGTCTAATAACTTTGGCGTTTGTGGACGGAATTGGCTGAAATTTTCAGGAAAATGGCACATTTTGTTTCTGAGCAGCCCTTGAAAATTTGGGGGGGGTTCGTCCAGTGGGGGCCGAGAAAAAAGGGGGGTCCCAAAACGTGTTTTTAACATTGAGTTTTCCATAGGGCGGTTGGCCTCACTTTTAGCCCGAACGGCTGAATGGATTTGCACGAAACTTGGCAAAATTGTAGGGACTGGTAGCCCGATGTGCCTTTTGTAGGTCTCAATATATGTGCTCCAGTGGATTTTGAGAAATTAACGTTTAAAAAAAGATATATATCTGTAACAGCGGACCGGGCAGCGGCCCAGGACGCGTACTTTTCGTGCAACGGAGCTTTGTGAAGCGAAGCTGATTGGTTCTCTGGCGTCTGTCAACATTCCAAACAGTCCGTAGCGGCCGCCATCTTGTCTCTCGGTAGGATCGAGAGACAAGAGGAGGCCAAAGCGAAGGGGCAAATGACCATAAGGGGGAATAGTAGATCCTCGCTGACCCCCTAGGTTTGATGTGGAGGTTTTAAAAGGGCCCCGCGGGGCAAAAAAAAAAAATAATAATAATAATCGAACGGCTGAATGGATTTGCACGAAACTTGGCAAAATTGTAGGGACTGGTAGCCCGATGTGCCTTTGCTAGGTCTCAATATATGTGCTCCAGTGGATTTTTTGAAATTAACGTTCAAAAAAAGATATATATCTGTAACAGCGCTCCGCTTCGCGTAACGGAGGTTTGCGAAGCTGATTGGTCATTCTGTCACTGGGCTATAGTTGGGCTACATCTGGCTGATATTTGGGCTACATTTGTTTTTTTGTGTGTCTGGCGGCCATCTTTGGGCTACATTGGGCTACATTGGGCTTCATTGGGCTACATTCGGCTAATTAGCAAATAGCTCATCGCAAACTAGGAATGGTAAAGAATCGCTATTTATTCCTTAAAGTTCGCTATTTAGGAAATGCAAAAAACTTTGATGATATATATGGCGGTTCATCTCTAACAAGATAAGAAGCATAGGGATACATTTATGATGACTGGCGCATCACCAGGGATGTGTTAGTCATTCTGTGCCGCTGTTCCGTCACCTATGGTGTGCTGCATTTACAATGCGGCGCATCATGGGGCAAAAACAGCACAGATGCGTGATGTATCTGTGCCGTAAAGGTGGCGCATTGCTGGAGTTGTATCGCAAGTGTGATGAAGCTCCAGCAAGGGTCGGGGGTGCCCCTGTCGCAGGGTTTCTGTTCTCACACAGAACTGTGGACAGAGGATTGGAACCTCGGCGAATGCATTGCTGGAGTTGTATCGCAAGTGTGATGAAGCTCCAGCAAGGGTCGGGGGTGCCCCTGTCGCAGGGTTTCTGTTCTCACACAGAACTGTGGACAGAGGATTGGAACCTCGGCGAATTAGGGTGTCCCAAAACTCACGTTAGTAATCAAAAACTCCTTAGCAAGCTAGGTACAGTGTCACATTGGATATAACAAACTCTCAATGTTTAGACAATCCAGAATATGAACTTATAGTACCTCAGGATACGTGGAACTCATGAACAGTCGGTCGTTATAGATTTCTTAGAAACCAGAAAATGGAGTTAAGAAGAACAGATGTGTATTTGAAATGTTTATTTACTAATGCCGTCTTCTCAGGCGTAGTACCTTAGATAATAAAAGTACACATATTATCAGTAGCAAAATTACCAGCATAGTTACTAGTACATAAAAAGTGAATGGTGATAGTATGTTAACATGCTGTAAATGAATAAGAGTTAGCAACACTTATAAGCAGCCGCGGGCCGTGGAGGGAGTTACGGTGAGGCAGGGAGGCGGGGAGGGGGAGAAGCAGGGTGGAGAATACAAGTACACATATTATCAGTAGCAAAATTACCAGCATAGTTACTAGTACATAAAAAGCGAATGGTGACAGTATGTTAACATGCTGTAAATGAATAAGAGTTAGCAACACTTATAAGCAGCCGCGGGCCGTGGAGGGAGTTACGGTGGGGCAGGGAGGCGGGGAGGGGGAGGGGCAAGGTAGAGAGGGCTCCACCCTGCTTCTCCCCCTCCCCGCCTCCCTGCCTCACCGTAACTCCCTCCACGGCCCGCGGCTGCTTATATCTCACCCTCCCTAATACACATATTATATTATTTGCTAAGAAGGTCTCTTTGTGTTGGTTTAGGGCGTGCCCATACTTTAGTGTCTTAGATTTGAAGGAATCACATCAGCATACACCAGCTCTCTCTTCATGTGAACCGCATCAACTGTTGTGTATGTGTGTTCGGCAAAGCAATATAAAACCCGCCTCATGCCCAGAATTGGCAGAAGTTGCACTTATGTTATGAGTATGAAGTCGTGGAGATCAGACCTCATAACAATTCTGTATCGTGTTGTTCTTGAAACTTTAGCACTCGCTGTACAGATATAGTTTAACAAGTAAAGCAGATAGTAGACCAATAACATATTATTCTCATGTAAACCACGATGAACTACTAGGTGGAAAGCTAAAGCAACAACTAAGTGTCGTGTGCAGAAGTTGCAAAAAAGGAAAAATGGCGTTTAAACCGGTAATGAGCCCATGCTAACTTAACACGGTGTAAAGATATCCAGGACCTAGATGACACCTCCTCATGATCCGGAAACGAACTGAATAAGATAATAGAAGTGCCATCTCATGAGAGCAGATTGCAAGTTTATATGTGGACGGTCCGCAAGGTAAAGCATTAAAAACTAGGAAAATTTAATGCTAAAGAAAAATAAAACAGCCAAGTACTTTATCGAGTCTTAAGCCAATAGGCAAGGTAAATAATAAAAACTTGACAAATAAGTTAATGAATTGTCAATGAAATGCTAGTACTCAGCATATCAAACATGAAAAAGGTCTATGACATAACTGTGTATGCAAAATAAGCTGCAACAGCCTCCAATAGGAAGTCACCGTCTTCATCCGAAAACAGTTCAGCCATCCAATTTAAAAGCGGAAAAGAACATACGTGCTCTCCCAGCACCGGATCCTCTATCACCATCAGAGGACAGCTCGGTGGGTTTTCAAGAAAGCTCTGTTCCAAGAAAGACTGTGCTGCCGCCAGTAAATTCCAGGGACCAAGTAGTCCATGCATCAATGCCACAGCCATAATCCTTTCGCCAGGACAAACCAACTCGTGAGTAATGATAGGAGTCATCAGCTGATTAAAGTCGACGTCAGGAGAAACCGGTCCGCAGAGACACAAATCAATGGCCCAATCGAAATCACAGGTCAGGCAGTGAAATACAGGCTGGATACAGGTGAAGTAGGAGAACCGAAAAGATAATCCATATGCCGTGCTTAATATCGCCAACGGCATTGTGCCATAATATTCTAGCATGCGATTGCGGAACAGTGTCAGCAGCTGCAGGGTCGGAGGTTGCATAGGAGGGACATCCATATTTAAAAATGTAAAAAAGCACAAGAGCGTCCGCTGGTAATGCAAGTAAAAATGCCAATCCACGAACCAGAGTGCAGAAAATACAATGAAAGGAAGCAGGGATGACTCCAAAGATTTTCTCAAATGAAGTCACGAGGCCACTGGTAACAACTTTAAAAAAGTGTGTCAGGGACTTTGTGGAGGATGCGTTAAAGATAGTCGGAAACATGTTGCTGAAATTGAAAGGCAAATCTTAATTGAAAAGGGTGTGCACCTCTGTACGGGTGTTCGCTATGTGAAGTACGAAAGTTTCACGGGCCGAACTCAAGGCCACCTCTCTCTGAGACAAAAGAGCTCTTATTCTTGCCATGCCGTTGAAACGTGTCCCAAGGTTGGTATTTGTGGCCAGATTGAAAACTCCCTATGTTCATGTGTGGGAGGAAATAGAACATTTCTGCAGCAAATAACCCGTTCACTTACTGTTACGATAAAAGGAATACTTTTAATTAACTCAGAACAATCTTCATTATTGAGCATCAAATAACTACCATTTTCCAACAACTTGAACGTGGGGATGATAGCAGGAACTGGCGTGCCTTGCAACACGCAAGCCATATTTGGTCGGTGTTTGTTGCATGAACCGTGTAACTGTATGTGCCTACACATTAGTGAATGATCTGGCGTCTCAGTGCATTCCTCTCCATTCAGATAAACTTCTTGATCATCTTTGAAACATCTGTATGTGTATGGAAGCGACCAGACCTCATGAAGAAAAGCACTACCTAAAGGTTCATAACGACCTATTGGTATATATTTCATACAATTTGAAAACTTATATAAAGCAAAAGGCAGCGTTATTAAACCGTGGATAAGGCATGTTGTCAAAAAACCCGCAATCCTCTGCTGATGATGTCACTGAGCATGTCATGAATGATGTAATATGTGACATCATCAGCAGTGGATTACGGGTAATAGTATCTCTAGTTTACTCCCCTATAGCTGTCTTTATTTTAACATAAGTGTGTGTTTCCCTCCCTTATACTTACTGTTTTTGGTTCGCTTCCAGTTCGCGTACCGGCGAGCGAACTAGGAAGCGAACTAAGAGAAATAGAGGTTGGCACAGTTCCAAATATTGTACCAATTTTTTAATAACGGGGAGGTACATTTTTTTACTGTTTTTGAATTTTTCGGAACAGTTTTATATTTTTTTGGGTTTTTCTTGGAGGGGGCAATGAAAACGATTCATTGTAAAGGGCTCAACAGGAGCAACAAAACAAAAAAAAGAAGTATTTATTATTTTGGGCGTTTCGGACAAACTTGCATATGATAGTCAATAGCTCTGTTGATCAGAGTGATGCTTCTTTCTCCGTAGGAAATGAATCCATCGCAAAATACGCAGGTGTGTTTTACTTCACCAAATCTCATTTGTATATTTGGCACCATCTCCCTGCCCTCTGGTCCCGTTACTTCCGGTACAACAGATCTTCTGGCCATAATAGGGAGATTATCTAGGTCGTTCCGAAACTGTGCAGCACTGTAGTTGTTAGGATGCCACCTAGTCATATGGCGATGCATTGTGTAGTTTCCGAAACTGTATTTTTTGTCGGTCCCTCTGGACAGTCTATCTTGACATATAAGGCAAGTTACGTATCTTGCATTTACTTTTTTCTGACCTTTGGGAATTTTAAAAAATTGCCAAATGAAGTTTTCTTTCCGGTGAGACGTCCTAGGCTGCTCAGGCAAAAACTGCCTCTCTTCGTGCTCGTCCTCCTGTTCCTCTTCTTCTTCTTCTTGTTGAATTATAACTTGAGCAGGTGGTCCACTCTTCCTTGGATGTGGTGGAGGTGGTGGGGAAGCACCAGCTGAAGCTACTAAAGAAGCCATTGCTCAGTGATCACAAAGGGTCTTTCTCTCACAATGATGAAAGTCAGAGTGAGGAAAGAAGGAGGGATTTTCATCATTTGGGAAAAACAAGAGTTCTCAACCAATCAAAAGTGTTCATTTTAGATTATATGACCTAGTCTTACATCATTAGGAAACCAAAAGTGAAATGAACCAATGAAAAGTGTTATTACCAAGTCACATGACTTGCTGTGTTTACGTTAAGCGCTTTGCAGGGCCTCCCGGTTTGCTTCCAGAAACCTGCGCTTTGCGACTCGCTTCGCGTACCAGTTCGCTAACGTAGTACGTCATATGACGTATCACGCGACAACGTGAAACGTCATGCGGACGGGAGGCGTCACGATGTTGTTTTGTAACGCGGCACTTGCGGTAAAGAAACGTTTACCGGCTCGCGGTCTATTTCGCGGCATCAAGGTCAGCTAACGGGAAGCTTCCCGATTTGCGAAGCGGGAACGAAGAAAAAAAAATATTTTAAAAAAAAATTATTCATAAACATATAAAATATATTTTTGGATTTAAAGAAGAATACATTTTACAGCTACAGATATTAGCTGTTAAAAAACCAATGAAATTCACAGAAAAAACCATAGGTTATGGACCATATATAGTTAGGAATTAGCATTTACAAAACCTTGAAAATTCACTGAAAAAACCATAGGTTATAGACCATATATAGTTAGGAATTAGCATTTACAAAACCTTGAAAATTCACTGAAAAAACCATAGGTTATAGACCATATATAGTTAGGAATTAGCATTTAAAAAACCTTATTTTACTCACACAAAACCATTGAAATTCCATATATAGTTAGTTGCACTAACTATATATCGTGCACCCGCAATCCACTGCTGATCATGTCACATATTACATCATTCATGACATGGTCAGTGACATCACTGATGACATCACTGATGACATCTCAAATGACATCACTGATGACATCACTGATGACATCTCATTTGACATCATTCTTGTGCTAATACGATAAACCTCTTCAGACTCTAATATAACCTTAGATACACTCAGTGTATACAGACACTCACACACTGCCACTCATCCATGGAGTTACTCACACACCCAGTCAGTCATGCAAAGAAACAATCTCACCTCCATTTCTTCAACTATACAGTTAAACACACCTTACTTATTGAAACATATACTAACACATATTTACTCTCTTATACAATCCCTGATACAAGTTCACAATGATCGATACAACCACTCACTCATTCAGTGGCTCTCATGCACAGTTATTTATATATGCCAACTCTCACATGTACTGTGTTTTACATATGTACTTACTATGACATGTAGCATTGAGATATCCATTCACTCATCAATACACTCATGCACACAGTCAACTGCCCATGTAGCTGTTTCCACATGCACTCTTGAACTCATACACCTAGTGAATAAACTGCTCACACATCTATGCATAGAGTCTCACACCTTCCAGCCACCCCCACACAAACTCAATCTCCCATAGAAATACTTGGGCAACCAATTAATAACACATATAGCCTCTCGTATAGCTAATGATCAACACATGCAGCAGTTTACAGAACAACAGACATAATGATGCACAAATTAAGACAGTTTAGTCACTAACCCATGCATTCAGTGAGACACATTTAATCACTCACTCATACAGTCAGTCATGCACCTACTAAATCCTTCATCCAGACACTTATACATCCACTCAAGACATATTTTAACTTTACAGAAAAATACAGTCACTGGATGTTGTCATCAGTGATGTCATTTGAGATGTCATCAGTGATGTCATCAGTGATGTCACTGACCATGTCATGAATGATGTAATATGTGACATGATCAGCAGTGGATTGCGGGTGCACGATATATAGTTAGTGCAACTAACTATATATGGAATTTCAATGGTTTTGTGTGAGTAAAATAAGGTTTTTTAAATGCTAATTCCTAACTATATATGGTCTATAACCTATGGTTTTTTCAGTGAATATATATATATATCAGTCCAAAGATTACCTCAATGGGGCATCCATCGTCTCGTGGGGGTGGCGCGCTGCCGGTGAGGTGTCTGGTAGTCAATATAAAGTGCAAAACGGCGTCCCAAGCGCGCACTCAGGCACAGCAATAACCACACCAACAAATCAGGTCTGCCAACTAGTAGGGTTTATTCACGCCATAAGCCCTACGTGACGCGTTTCGCACTCCGTGAGTGCTTGTTCACACAATAGTCCTCAACACATTTGCTGTATTTACCGTGTGTACACACTAGACATCAAAGATGGACTCACACGCCTAACCTTGGTGTTAAAGGCGCCATCTTTCAGTGGGTCTGCCTGAATGGTGATCCTGACAGTTATACAAATTCTCACTTGTAATCATAACATAAAACAATTGTCTGTTAAATGTAACTAAATTAAAGTACTTGTGCAGAAATTCACAATATACAATCGTCATACCTTTGCGATATTATTCACGGTAAAAATACATTGGCCAGGACTTATATTATAACATATGCATATAGTCCATGTATATGAGGGGTGTATTACAAAAAATACAACAATAAACCCACTCGTGCTGGCACAGAATGCGGACCTTGTGATTGGGTCATCCAATCACGTGCTTAATCTGTTAGCGCGTGATTGGCCAATGGAACATCCTGTAGTTCCCTTGGTAACTGACTCGCTTAAATGTAAACAATACTAATGTAAAGTACATGTAGTCCCGTAGGTTCACTGGGCCGCCTGGGTGAAATCTCTCAGATATCAAATATCCCCTGGTTAGTGGGTGTGTGAGAGCGATTGTATAAGTCTAGTCAAGATCCGTACTTCCAGTTCCCTTGTTAGTGGGGATGCCACTGGATGTCAGTAGTCTAGAGTGTCCTGGTCGACAGAGGACTGGCACAATGTATGAATGTTCACACAAAAAATAGCAAAGTTGAGAACTATGTTGAGGATCTGCATTGAAAAAACCCAGTTCCAACTACCAAAAGTGATAAGGTGCACTGTGATTCAAAAAACAAATATATATATATATATATATATATATATATATATCCACACAAAAGGTTGCCCTTAATTAGGAAAGCCAAAACAGTTGAAGGTGAGTTCCTTACTTTATTGCAGGTCGAGACAAAGCGCATTTACTCCTCCACATTGCGCCAAACGTTTCATGCCCCGCCCTGATGGGACTTCGAATTGTCTGATGGGAGAGGTAGTTCGTGCATGTCCTAAAGTAGTTTCTGCAGTCGAGTTGTGTGCAATGATCCTTTCCCCAAGTGGGTTACATGGAGGAAAGCAGCGATGTCCCTCTAATTGCACCCCTGCAACAGTGGTCCTTCAACTCCACATGGCTCCCGGAGTCCGAGAGCCGCAGTCCGTAGAATGCGCGGCGGGGCTTTCCACGACGAAGGCATCGCCGCAATTAATGTCCACACAAAAGGTTGCCCTTAATTAGGAAAGCCAACACAGTTGAAGGTGAGTTCCTTACTTTATTGCAGGTCAAGACAAAGCGCATTTACTCCTCCACATTGCGCCAAACGTTTCGGGCCAACATGCCCTTGCTCACTGGCTTTGAACACAGCCGCTGCAGATGAGCCAAACTATACACCTCATGCCCCGCCCTGATGGGACTTCGAATTGTCTGATGGGAGAGGTAGTTCGTGCTTGTCCTAAAGTAGTTTCTGCAGTCGAGTTGTGTGCAATGAATTCCTTTCCCCAAGTGGGTTACATGGAGGAAAGCAGCGATGTCCCTCTAATTGCACCCCTGCAACAGTGGTCCTTCAACTCCACATGGCTCCCGGAGTCCGAGAGCCGCAGTCCGTAGAATGCGCGGCGGGGCTTTCCACGACGAAGGCATCGCCGCAATTAATGTCCACACAAAAGGTTGCCCTTAATTAGGAAAGCCAACACAGTTGAAGGTGAGTTCCTTACTTTATTGCAGGTCGAGACAAAGCGCATTTACTCCTCCACATTGCGCCAAACGTTTCGGGCCAACATGACCTTGCTCACTGGCTTTGAACACAGCCGCTGCAGATGAGCCAAACTATACACCTCATGCCCCGCCCTGATGGGACTTCGAATTGTCTGATGGGAGAGGTAGTTCGTGCTTGTCCTAAAGTAGTTTCTGCAGTCGAGTTGTGTGCAATGAATTCCTTTCCCCAAGTGGGTTACATGGAGGAAAGCAGCGATGTCCCTCTAATTGCACCCCTGCAACAGTGGTCCTTCAACTCCACATGGCTCCCGGAGTCCGAGAGCCGCAGTCCGTAGAATGCGCGGCGGGGCTTTCCACGACGAAGGCATCGCCGCAATTAATGTCCACACAAAAGGTTGCCCTTAATTAGGAAAGCCAACACAGTTGAAGGTGAGTTCCTTACTTTATTGCAGGTCAAGACAAAGCGCATTTACTCCTCCACATTGCGCCAAACGTTTCGGGCCAACATGCCCTTGCTCACTGGCTTTGAACACAGCCGCTGCAGATGAGCCAAACTATACACCTCATGCCCCGCCCTGATGGGACTTCGAATTGTCTGATGGGAGAGGTAGTTCGTGCTTGTCCTAAAGTAGTTTCTGCAGTCGAGTTGTGTGCAATGAATTCCTTTCCCCAAGTGGGTTACATAGAGGAAAGCAGCGATGTCCCTCTAATTGCACCCCTGCAACAGTGGTCCTTCAACTCCACATGGCTCCCGGAGTCCGAGAGCCGCAGTCCGTAGAATGCGCGGCGGGGCTTTCCACGACGAAGGCATCGCCGCAATTAATGTCCACACAAAAGGTTGCCCTTAATTAGGAAAGCCAACACAGTTGAAGGTGAGTTCCTTACTTTATTGCAGGTCGAGACAAAGCGCATTTACTCCTCCACATTGCGCCAAACGTTTCGGGCCAACATGCCCTTGCTCACTGGCTTTGAACACAGCCGCTGCAGATGAGCCAAACTATACACCTCATGCCCCGCCCTGATGGGACTTCGAATTGTCTGATGGGAGAGGTAGTTCGTGCTTGTCCTAAAGTAGTTTCTGCAGTCGAGTTGTGTGCAATGAATTCCTTTCCCCAAGTGGGTTACATGGAGGAAAGCAGCGATGTCCCTCTAATTGCACCCCTGCAACAGTGGTCCTTCAACTCCACATGGCTCCCGGAGTCCGAGAGCCGCAGTCCGTAGAATGCGCGGCGGGGCTTTCCACGACGAAGGCATCGCCGCAATTAATTTCCACACAAAAGGTTGCCCTTAATTAGGAAAGCCAACACAGTTGAAGGTGAGTTCCTTACTTTATTGCAGGTCGAGACAAAGCGCATTTACTCCTCCACATTGCGCCAAACGTTTCGGGCCAACATGCCCTTGCTCACTGGCTTTGAACACAGCCGCTGCAGATGAGCCAAACTATACACCTCATGCCCCGCCCTGATGGGACTTCGAATTGTCTGATGGGAGAGGTAGTTCGTGCTTGTCCTAAAGTAGTTTCTGCAGTCGAGTTGTGTGCAATGAATTCCTTTCCCCAAGTGGGTTACATGGAGGAAAGCAGCGATGTCCCTCTAATTACACCCCTGCAACAGTGGTCCTTCAACTCCACATGGCTCCCGGAGTCCGAGAGCCGCAGTCCGTAGAATGCGCGGCGGGGCTTTCCACAACGAAGGCATCGCCGCAATTAATGTCCACACAAAAGGTTGCCCTTAATTAGGAAAGCCAACACAGTTGAAGGTGAGTTCCTTACTTTATTGCAGGTCGAGACAAAGCGCATTTACTCCTCCACATTGCGCCAAACGTTTCGGGCCAACATGCCCTTGCTCACTGGCTTTGAACACAGCCGCTGCAGATGAGCCAAACTATACACCTCATGCCCCGCCCTGATGGGACTTCGAATTGTCTGATGGGAGAGGTAGTTCGTGCTTGTCCTAAAGTAGTTTCTGCAGTCGAGTTGTGTGCAATGAATTCCTTTCCCCAAGTGGGTTACATAGAGGAAAGCAGCGATGTCCCTCTAATTGCACCCCTGCAACAGTGGTCCTTCAACTCCACATGGCTCCCGGAGTCCGAGAGCCGCAGTCCGTAGAATGCGCGGCGGGGCTTTCCACGACGAAGGCATCGCCGCAATTAATGTCCACACAAAAGGTTGCCCTTAATTAGGAAAGCCAACACAGTTGAAGGTGAGTTCCTTACTTTATTGCAGGTCGAGACAAAGCGCATTTACTCCTCCACATTGCGCCAAACGTTTCGGGCCAACATGCCCTTGCTCACTGGCTTTGAACACAGCCGCTGCAGATGAGCCAAACTATACACCTCATGCCCCGCCCTGATGGGACTTCGAATTGTCTGATGGGAGAGGTAGTTCGTGCTTGTCCTAAAGTAGTTTCTGCAGTCGAGTTGTGTGCAATGAATTCCTTTCCCCAAGTGGGTTACATGGAGGAAAGCAGCGATGTCCCTCTAATTGCACCCCTGCAACAGTGGTCCTTCAACTCCACATGGCTCCCGGAGTCCGAGAGCCGCAGTCCGTAGAATGCGCGGCGGGGCTTTCCACGACGAAGGCATCGCCGCAATTAATTTCCACACAAAAGGTTGCCCTTAATTAGGAAAGCCAACACAGTTGAAGGTGAGTTCCTTACTTTATTGCAGGTCGAGACAAAGCGCATTTACTCCTCCACATTGCGCCAAACGTTTCGGGCCAACATGCCCTTGCTCACTGGCTTTGAACACAGCCGCTGCAGATGAGCCAAACTATACACCTCATGCCCCGCCCTGATGGGACTTCGAATTGTCTGATGGGAGAGGTAGTTCGTGCTTGTCCTAAAGTAGTTTCTGCAGTCGAGTTGTGTGCAATGAATTCCTTTCCCCAAGTGGGTTACATGGAGGAAAGCAGCGATGTCCCTCTAATTACACCCCTGCAACAGTGGTCCTTCAACTCCACATGGCTCCCGGAGTCCGAGAGCCGCAGTCCGTAGAATGCGCGGCGGGGCTTTCCACAACGAAGGCATCGCCGCAATTAATGTCCACACAAAAGGTTGCCCTTAATTAGGAAAGCCAACACAGTTGAAGGTGAGTTCCTTACTTTATTGCAGGTCGAGACAAAGCGCATTTACTCCTCCACATTGCGCCAAACGTTTCGGGCCAACATGCCCTTGCTCACTGGCTTTGAACACAGCCGCTGCAGATGAGCCAAACTATACACCTCATGCCCCGCCCTGATGGGACTTCGAATTGTCTGATGGGAGAGGTAGTTCGTGCTTGTCCTAAAGTAGTTTCTGCAGTCGAGTTGTGTGCAATGAATTCCTTTCCCCAAGTGGGTTACATGGAGGAAAGCAGCGATGTCCCTCTAATTGCACCCCTGCAACAGTGGTCCTTCAACTCCACATGGCTCCCGGAGTCCGAGAGCCGCAGTCCGTAGAATGCGCGGCGGGGCTTTCCACGACGAAGGCATCGCCGCAATTAACGTCCACACAAAAGGTTGCCCTTAATTAGAAAAGACAACACAGTTGAAGGTGAGTTCCTTACTTTATTGCAGGTCGAGACAAAGCGCATTTACTCCTCCACATTGCGCCAAACGTTTCGGGCCAACATGCCCTTGCTCACTGGCTTTGAACACAGCCGCTGCAGATAAGCCAAACTATACACCTCATGCCCCGCCCTGATGGGACTTCGAATTGTCTGATGGGAGAGGTAGTTCGTGCTTGTCCTAAAGTAGTTTCTGCAGTCGAGTTGTGTGCAATGAATTCCTTTCCCCAAGTGGGTTACATGGAGGAAAGCAGCGATGTCCCTCTAATTGCACCCCTGCAACAGTGGTCCTTCAACTCCACATGGCTCCCGGAGTCCGAGAGCCGCAGTCCGTAGAATGCGCGGCAGGGCTTTCCACGACAAAGGCATCGCCGCAATTAATGTCCACACAAAAGGTTGCCCTTAATTAGGAAAGCCAACACAGTTGAAGGTGAGTTCCTTACTTTATTGCAGGTCGAGACAAAGCGCATTTACTCCTCCACATTGCGCCAAACGTTTCGGGCCAACATGCCCTTGCTCACTGGCTTTGAACACAGCCGCTGCAGATGAGCCAAACTATACACCTCATGCCCCGCCCTGATGGGACTTCGAATTGTCTGATGGGAGAGGTAGTTCGTGCTTGTCCTAAAGTAGTTTCTGCAGTCGAGTTGTGTGCAATGAATTCCTTTCCCCAAGTGGGTTACATGGAGGAAAGCAGCGATGTCCCTCTAATTGCACCCCTGCAACAGTGGTCCTTCAACTCCACATGGCTCCCGGAGTCCGAGAGCCGCAGTCCGTAGAATGCGCGGCGGGGCTTTCCACGACGAAGGCATCGCCGCAATTAATGTCCACACAAAAGGTTGCCCTTAATTAGGAAAGCCAACACAGTTGAAGGTGAGTTCCTTACTTTATTGCAGGTCGAGACAAAGCGCATTTACTCCTCCACATTGCGCCAAACGTTTCGGGCCAACATGCCCTTGTTCACTGGCTTTGAACACAGCCGCTGCAGATGAGCCAAACTATACACCTCATGCCCCGCCCTGATGGGACTTCGAATTGTCTGATGGGAGAGGTAGTTCGTGCTTGTCCTAAAGTAGTTTCTGCAGTCGAGTTGTGTGCAATGAATTCCTTTCCCCAAGTGGGTTACATGGAGGAAAGCAGCGATGTCCCTCTAATTGCACCCGTGCAACAGTGGTCCTTCAACTCCACATGGCTCCCGGAGTCCGAGAGCCGCAGTCCGTAGAATGCGCGGCGGGGCTTTCCACGACGAAGGCATCGCCGCAATTAATGTCCACACATATATATATTCAATTTAAGTGTTTTTGCGTGTTGGGCAGGTTTTCTGTTTGGTCCATTATTATATTTTCCTTCAAGGGCTGGGTGTGCCAAGAAAATATCGGTTGAAGTTTGTCAGACTTTAGCATCAGTTCTGTTTAAAATAATTGTTTTCATAATTGCCTCCTAGTATGTTTACTAGATGTGTTACCATTGCAGGAATAATGCAATTCGGTTATGTTGTCTATATTTTTCAATTTCATATACCTTCTTCAGGTCTGACTTAGAGAAATATTTAGCTGTTTCTCCAGCCTCATGTCTTCCAAAACATAAATAATAATAAAAAATACATACGAAAATACTAAAGAGAGTTACAGCCAGCCCGCTTGATCCATTGTTTGTTCAATTCACATTTTGCTTCTGCCCTTCACAGCATACAGCAAGGGACAGTGGGTATTCCCACTTCATCGATTGGGCTGTCTTGCACTGCAGAAAGCACCCTGAAAAGAGTGTGATTCTGTGCCACAGCTGGTATGTTATTTTTTTCATATTATAATACAACAGTTTCCAAGAATAAACAAAAAACATATTGCAAGAATTTTCAGAGTTTGATTTGGTCCCAAATCTCAATAGTTTTTTTTTCGAATTTAGTTTAATTACCACAGCAGATTACAACATACTCTTAGGTGCTGAATTTTGAGGTCTCCTGTTTTCAAAAACCTTCGATTTTATTACCTATTCTTTGCCTATTTAAGCCAACCTGACAGTAATGAATGGTGAATTATTCTTCACACAAAACAGCTGGAGTATGTTTTGCCTAAAGCCCAAACTCATTAAAAAAATTACACAAGGTAGAGAGAGTCAGGGGTAGGCAGAGTGGATCTTGTTGACAAATTGACAAAGGTGTGATAAGACAGTGGCGTAATGAAACTTGAGCCCCCCCCCCCCTGCAAAGTTATTGACCCCCCCCTCCACACTCACCCAGGAGCTCTCAGGACAGGCTACTGTGCTGAGGAGGCCCCCATGATGCTTGCCCCCCCCCCCCCCCGCACTGCGGGGGCCATTGTTATGCCACTGGAGATAGATTGAGAGAAAGATCACTTTATCAGGGAGCCCCTTGGAAGGTGGGCGCCCTGGGCAGTTGCTCACTTTGCCCCTGTTTTAAAAAAACCTCTTGCTCATTGTATTAAAATGACAGCAATGATTTTAGCCATGTTTAAATTCGACTTACAGTCAGTTACCCGAAGCCCTCAGCTGCACTCGTTTGCTCCGACGTAGCTCAAGGGCTCTTATTTGGTATGTTAACATGTTTCTGTTTCTCCTGAGTCGTCTAATTGGACCTCCTCCTTGCTCCAGAGTCCCATAACTTTGAAAGAAAGCTTTTTCTTTATGAGATATAGAAGCTCTCATTGTACTTATGCCAATTGGATTCTGAAGGGAAGCAACGAACCGTGCATAGTAAAACGCGTACTCGCTGTGGTCAGCATCCAAAGGAAGAAATTCTTGATTCATGTCTGAAGGGTTTGTGCCTCACAAAGTCACATATTTCAAATTCACCAGTTAAAAAAAAGAGCAACAAACCGAGATGTTCTTGAGAGCCCTCTCTTCGCTGTAGACACCGCTGATAAATAAATATTTTTAATTCCTTCACTGCAGATGGCCACATTGCTAAGAGCCAATCTCAGGTCAGTGTCTACATTCAGTGCCAACTGCAAACAAGCACTGGCAAAACCAATCTGCTGAAAGGTACTGAAAGCCCAGAATCACAGGCAACACTGAGTCTCTTCGCCCCCCCTTGTTGAGTTTATTGTCCTGCCCTTCCTAACACAAAAACCGCTATGACATGGCCTGTGCTGGCCACATCATAGCGCTTTTTTCAGTTCTTTCAGCCATGCTGAACAGTAGATGTGCTGCTAGACGGCATGACTAAAAGACATTCACATTGAAAAGACCAATAGCTAGGGCATTGCCTAGATCTATAGGTTTTGCCAGTGCTTCTTTGGTGTTGACGGGGTCTTGCTGAACAAATGTGGAAGTGATAGTGAGAAACAGTTGAGGAGCTTTGAAGTGAAGTGAGGATGCGCGTAACAGCCAGATCTGCCAACAGGGAACTGGGGAACCAGGGGGCATATTATCAAGGGGGTTTATCTCAGCTTTTTTGGCTTTAAAAGCCAAGAAAGCGGAGATAAAATGATCTCCCTATTACCTAGCTGTCGCTAACACCAGTTAGCGACAGCTAGTAGGAGATAGCGACCATCTTGGGCCCCACTTTGCATGTCAGTGATATTTATCACTAATGACATGCAAAGTGGGCGTGCCAAGATGTTAGCGACTGGAAACAGTCGCTAACATCGCTATCTCCTATTACCAACTTATGGAGATATTCGCGCTAAGCGCGAATATCTCCAAAAGCTAACACCTGCCCTGAGCAGTTCTTAGCCATGTTATCCAATGGGAGGTGGATAACATGGCTAAGAGCATTAGCTCGGTAATGCATGAATATCGCTGACTTTTCAACGATATTCATGCATTGCGGCCGATTTTTATCGCATTTGCGATAAACCTTGGTAATACCAAGGTTTATTTGCGATAAAAATCGCCGCAGCTCAGCGGTAAATTTTTGTCTCTAACCAAGCAATAGCGATAATTATCGCTATTGCTTGGTAATATGCCCCTAGGTTTGAATCTGTGGAGCTGCTGATTCTGGGCAAAGCACTTACGCTTTTCCCTGCCTACGACAAGAAATGTATCATTGTGAAATGTAACTGGTGAGCACTGAAAGCGCTCCAATACCATTGGGTAGTGTTAGCACTAAGGCTAGATGGAGGACGGAACAAGCGCTCCAATACTATTGGATCATGCAAAAAAAAAGCAGCAGCGATGAGGGAGGCAGTGGAGTGAACGGTAAAGGAGGGAATGCTAGAGGAGAATGTGGAGTTAGGCAAGCAACGATGAGGAAAAAAGCCTTAATTGAAGCTGTATCTTTGACGAAAATGAATGTGTCATTGTGTAATGTAACTGGTGAGCACATAAAGCACTCCAATACCATCGGCACTCCAGTAGCATTGGATCATGCAAAAACATAAATAAACAAGTTCTGTTCATGCTTTAACAACATTTTAAGAAACACATTAATTTATGTACATGTTCATATGTTTTTGTGGAATGTGTGTATGTGTACAACGAAGATGGTCTGAAAACACAAGTACTCCTATGGGAAAAAATAGCTACGCAAACCGGGAGACATGTACTTGGTCCATGCGCTATGGCAGGGCCATACACAAGAAATGCTTCACACTGTTTTGTATTACTTTGCTACAATGTGGCCACACCATGGGTGGTACAAGAGCACATGCTAACACCCATTGTTTTGATGCAAAGATCCATATGTTAGCAATCCTAGAGAGCACTCTGTGCCACAAAATACTGGCTCCTTGATCCAGGAACTAAAAAGGAAGAATTATTATATTTCTCCAAACATTTACAACATTATGTGTGTGTTGCACTGTACAGCACACATACAGTGCATGAATAGATTTAAATCTAGTCTACCCATAATATTCGGCACTGGAAGAATAATTCTCTATTACAAAACCATGCTAGACATCAAGCACACATCTTTACACTATAGCAGAAAGGTAGCGTGTTTGAGCGCCAGCGCCGGGATGAATTTCAGCAGCGCCGTATCTTTGTAGATATGACTCTGCGCTGTGTTTTCTACCTTGTGCAATGCAGAGCAGCAACTTTGATTGCTACACTGTTTTCCATAATTTTTTTATTTTTTTTAATTTTATTTCTGTCCTCATATTGCCAAAAAAGAAAAACTCATAATAGAATACCTCCATCTACTCCTTGCCTTTTGCCAACCCTCCGAATAGGCCTCGGAGAAGGATAGGGCGTTCTTTTCTTAGTTCCACCGAGACCTTCTCCAATCCCGTTCACTGTATCCGGTTCCAGCCCTCTTAGTTACTAGGGAAAATCGGGTGTCCACGGTGTTCTCTTTTTTGCTTAATCATTGGTCTCATTGTCACTTTCTCTCCAACATAACAAGTTTACCCATATCTTCCCCTTACTTTTTATATCACATGCCATGTCACTCTCACTTATAGATATTACATTTCTTAACAATTCTGAAAATACCGGGGGATCTTCTGATTTCCAGAGCCGGCAAATCTCTCTCCTAGCTAAAATGATCACATAAAATATAAAGTTATACATAGGTGAATTCATTTGATAATCATTTGGTAGACCGAAGAAAACCATTCCAATGCTTAAATCTATTGGTCTCTTCAGAACAACTTAAAAAAAAGAACATATTTCTTTCCAGTAAGGTTTAATCTCTACACACTCCATAAATACGTGGATATCGTCTGCCTCTGGAAATTTACATCTTGGACAGCAATATACTGTCCCTATTACCTTAGTCAGTTTTTCTGGAGACCAATATACTCTATAAGCCGTAAAAAGGTGATTTCTCTTCAGAGCAGCCGGTTTCACTAAATCCTGTAGCATTAAGAAAGAGTCAGACCAAACTTTATATATGTCTCTTGTGTTCCCCGCATTCTCTCTATAGTCCTCCCCCCATAATCTAAATACATCAGTTTTTGCCTCGTCTTCCCGATTGAGTAATGCACCATACCAATATGCCACTTCTTTTTTCCGGGTTCCTCCTCTCACTATTTGGTCTAAAACTTCAGAATAAGTTTCTTCCTCTTGCCAAAGTTGGGTTGACCACCATGAAGCTATTTGATAATATTTAAATCTTGTCAATAATCCATGAGTTAGAATACATAAAGCTCCCCAACTCATCAGGTTACAACCTACTTGTAAATCCCCCCAGCACTTTATTCCCCCTATTTTAAGTGGTTCACTCAATTGGTCCTTAAAACATTCTGGAGTCCCAGGTGAATCCCACACCGGTGCTTGCGTCGCATAGTATGGTATGTCCATTATTTTCCTTATAAACATCCATGTTTCTAAGGCCGCCCTTAATATCTTTAATCTTACTTTTTTGTAAAATTTGGGATTGCCATACTTATATAAGAAGGAGATCTGACCATGAGGTATGTTTCGTAACATTGCCTTATATAAAAGACCTAATGGTGAAGTATCTGGGTTATTCAACAGAATTCTAAAGTTTTTAAAATGAAAAGCATAACAATAAAATAATAAATCTGGTAGGGCTAGCCTGCCTACTCTTAGGCCTCTTCTCAGCTTTTTCCAGGCTATCCTAGAACCCCTTGTTGCCCATATAAATGTACAGATTCTACCTTGCAGTTTAGCAATATCTTTTTTGTTAAAGGCTAACGGAATAGTATTAAATAAAAACGTTATCTTAGGCAAAATAATCATTTTGACTAAGTTCACTCTTCCATATATATTTAGAGGGAGATTCGCCCATCTAGTTAAAAGGTTTACCACTTCCTTCGAGATCCTTTTCAAATTTTTTTTGGGGATATCTTCTAGGTTCTGCTCTAAATGGACCCCTAAATATCTCATCTCAGTTTTTACCCCAGGATAGTTATTAACTTGATTCCATTCCATTATTTCTGTTTTATCTTTATTGATTGAGTATCCTGAAACATGCCCGGATTCTTCTGCCAACTCGGTTTTCCATGATTTTTTGATGAATCTGCTATCCAGAATGCCACAATTTCATGCAACTACAGGTACCTTAATTTCAGTAAAAAAGAATATTGGCACGTAAAAAGCAGAACTAATTTAATGCACACCAGATGCATTGGTCATAGTCAGAAAATCTGTTGTATAGGTGAGTCAACAGCTCTGTATCAAGACTGATTTACACTCTGCCTGGGTGCTCAAAGAATACTGAAAGCATAGTGATGCAAGTCATCTGTGCCATGATCTTGCTTGCCATGTTATCATCATTCATGATCCACCCTAGCTGACCTCCATGTGCAGTTTATCATTGCTTTCAAGTTATGGCTCTTTATTGTAATGAGAATACTGGGCACAAGAACCCACCCACTACTCTTAGAAGAGCACAGCTCAGTGGGGTGTGTTTATCAATATCCACTCCACACTGTTCCAAAGTGGCGAGCCGTCTATATATTCTGATTTTATCAAGCATTGATGCCATTCCTTCAGCTTTTTTAATAATTCAGGAAATTTAAATGGTTGTGAGGGTCTAACCCCATACCAGTGTGCTGACTTTCTTATGAATGTGAGTCTAAATATAAGGATTGGTAAAGGTTTAACATTTCAGAGGGGTGGTTGAGCAGAGGGAGTCTTGTGATGCAGTGGCTCGCTGAGTCCTGACGCAATGTACCTTGAAGGACACTATATAAGGATGAATGCAAAAATGAAGAAATACATTAAACAAAAAGTAATTATAATGGAAGTATAATGACGAAAAGTACATTTTACATTTCATGGAGAATTATGAAGAATACTTGTATGGAGGAAATGATACATATCAAGGAAATGATACTCAACACACTAAGCCCTAAGTGTACCCTAACCAATTCTTATCTATAGCTACAATGTCACCTCTGATGCTAACCACTGTCCTAAACATGAACCATATATTACATTTGCATAAAATAATATTTTAATATTGTAATGTATTATATATATTTTATTGTTATTGTTATTTTACTTGTATATGTATATATAGATATGTATTTATAATTTTTAATTTGTTTCTGACATTTTATAATTTATTATGAAAAAGGTCATATTAAGTAAATATATATATTATATTTTATATATATGTGTGTTTATTTTTTTACTTTATATTTATTATTTCTAATTCTAAACATTTTATAATCATAACTACCTTTTTTTAATTATATGTATTTACTTTATTTTATATTATTTTTAAACATTTAAAAAGACGATATTTTTAACCACTGTATTTTTTACAACAATATTTTTGTACTTACCATGATGTAGATAGGATGTCGATATTCTTGACTTCGATATTTAGGTGTCGATATTTTGGGACCTCGATATTGTGGTTCTCGATATTCTGTAAGTGATTCGGAGACACAGGGGCATATTACTAACAAATAGCGATATTGATCGCTAAGTAGGGTTAGCGGCAATATTTTTATCACCGTGCATCACCGGTTTTTATCGCTGAGATAACTTGCTATTAGCAAGGTTTATCTCAAAAGCGGTAAAAAACAGGCGAAATGCGTGAATATCTCTGAGAATACAGCGATATTCACGCATTAGCGACACAATGCTCTTAGCCATGTTATCCACCTCCCATTGGATAACATGGCTAAGAACTGGTCTGAGCAGGCGTTGGTTTTGGGCGATAGCGGGATTATTTCCATCGCTACGCCTGCCTTGCTAATAGGCGATAGCGACATTAGCGACTACTTTCAGTCGCTAACAGGTTGGGTATGCCCACTTTGCATGTCATTAGTGATAAATATCGCTGACATGCAAAGCGGGCCCCAAACTGCTCGCTATCGCCTAAAAGCTGTCGCTAACATTAGTTAGCGACAGCTTGCTAATAGAGCGATAGAATTATCGCTGGTTAGCGGACGAAAAAGGCCACTAAACCGGCGATAATTGCCTATCGCCACCCTTGGTAATATGCCCCACAGTCTCTAGGAGACAGCACAGCTCAGCTGGCAGAACTAAAAGCCCATTTACTGGCATGAATAAATACGGATCAAGAATTCCCCACACTGATAGTGTGCAAGTCTTTTTACTGTGTCCAGTCATACAATGAATATCTTCACCACTGGGGTCAATATGGGTTTAAAGACTCAAAAGGTGGCGCAATGAATCATAAAACAGGTAGCTGAGTTGAAAAACAAACTACAAAGAACTCACGTGATAAACACACTGAGTGAGTCATCAATGTGATGGCATTCACGTTGAAGGAAATTCATTGGCCAATGAAGCCGAAAGTGGGCAGTAGGGCTGCTGCCATAGCTGCAATCAATAATTCCAAAATGAGAATAGACAAACGGATAATGGCAGCTGTCATTGCTTCATGCAAAAACAGCACAGCCTTACCAAAAGGTTTTCCACTCAAGTACTCCTACAAGTTAGATGCAAACAACATTTCGTATGCTCAGATTCCAGGAGTGGGGGATAGAGTAATACCAAACATGGATCGCAGATTAGGTTCAATTCTAGCTGCACACGTGGGTCTAGGTTCTGCACACGCAGGGATTACCGCAACAGCTTCTTTACTGAAACAATGCTACTGGTGGCCTGGTTTAACTAAACAAACAAAAAATGTTGTCTTCAAAAGCGGCATCTGCCAGCAGATGAAGTGTTCCACCGTGGCACGTCCAGTGCAGACACCACTACTAATATCAGAAAGATCACTCGCTTGTGTCTATTTGGACTACTGTGGCCCTCTACGGTCAGATTACAAGTGCTTACAAGTATATCTTAATGGCCGTGGATTCATGTTCTAGATTGCTATGGGTATGGCCTCAGCGCTCGGCTGATGCTCGAACTGTTATAAAAGATTTTCAAGTCTTGATAGGGACACATGCAGTTGGCACATTATATTCTGACTGTGGCCCGAGTTTAGCTCTAGGGCTTACAAGGAAGCCATGGAAGGTTTGAGTGTAGCATTATGGTACTCCTCGCTATACCATCCTGAGAGGAATTAGGTCGTGGAGAGGAAAAACCGAGACATAAAGCAATCTTTATTAGGTTTGGGTGGTAGTTGGGTCAATCACTAATACGGGGTCCAACGAGTCCTTAACAACATGCCAAGAAGTTCTCTATGCGGTGTCACTCCTTATGAGGTCCTATTTGGGACGAGAATGTGGCTATCTGATCTTGATTATGAAAGCACAGTGAAGGATGAAAAAACATTTGATATCAATAAACTTTCGGCTGTTTTACAGGATCTGAATGAATCCCAGGCACTACTAAGCAATGTTCTAGTAAAACACACCGCCACTGGGGAAGTCAAATCATTCACAGCAAGACCTGTCTGGATCCCAAAATTCAGGGATTTGGTCAGGGAAAAGATCAAGGACAAGAAATAATTTGGGCCTTCATACAGAAAGCCTGTACCTGTCCTGGCTGTCAAAGGAAAAAGAACAGTACTTCTTCCACCTCTTGCTGGGAAAAAAGAAAAGAGATTTGTCTCCATTGATCTGATCAAACCACACTATGTGGCTGATACTAAATAGTAGGCCTCATGGGCTCCTGGGTTGCCGACGCTCTCCTCTCACTACCATACAGGAAGTTCAGACAGAAAGACTCATAACATTCGAAGAGTCACCAATACAAAATGAAGGAGTTGTCAACAATGAAATGGAACTTGTTCCTTTTGAAACAGAACTTCAAAACACAAATGAAAGACAAGTATCAATTCGACCAAACACCGATGTCTACATCAATATGCCTCGAAAAGAGACACCTGCCAGTGAAACAAAACCTGCTGAGCTACCAAAGATAGATCGATCTGCATCTGGTTACTTCATCGATTTTGATACCTTCTCTCTTGATCCCAGTGAACCTGAGACACCGCCAGCTCCAGTTAACCGTAAGCAACAAATTTGTGAATTCTACACTCTTCTGAAAAAGACTTTCTTAGTATCACCTTGGCTCCAGCTCTTGATCGTACCTGGAATATTGTTTTTTCTGTTCTGGATTGGCCTAGTGGCTATTTTTTGCTTACTCATTAATGGAAAATATCTTCCCGAATGCTCTGCAGTATCAAATGTGAACTTTGTGCTGAAAGCGCATGCATCATCTCATCATGAACAAAGAGACTTGTTGTCCGTGAACATTACAGCTGTTCCAATTCCTGATGGTATAGTTTGGGACAAGGTCGATTAAGATGTATTTGGCCCTACTGAACTTTTCAAAATACTATATTTATTTAAAATTTCTCTAAATGATATCATCGCCTCCAGTAAATTTTTTGATGATTGGGATTTTGAAACTGGAAATAAAATGTTGTCTGATTTAGAGCAATCTTGCTTTTTCAAGCATTGAAATGTTAGAAGACACATCAGACTATAACACTGTGTACTGTTACCATCATTATGGTCATCACTTTTTACACAAAGCCAGTATCCCTGAAATGTTTTTCCTTACCACGAATGGGAACATTGCCCGACACCACCAAAAGGTAGTTCAAAAACCTTTGCACAGAAATGTTCTTATTTTTCAGCGTTTAACACTTCTGACCCGACCTCATATTACTATAAGGTAGAACCTACACCTGCACAGAAAACTATGCTGACTAACACCAAACAGATTTATTCTGCCTCCTTTATTTCCCAACTATCTGAACAGGGTTTCAACTTATGGAGGGACACTATAGACATAAAATCAGTGTGGGGATCTAAGGAATGGCAAGTTCATGGAACAGAAGCACTATTTAGAGGGTGTCTCATCCGCAGCAGATAATATTTCTGAATGACACTGTGTAACAGACTTCCTGTCTTGGAATAGCCTAGAACAAGGATTTGAACACACCTCGGATTCCAATACTGTCACACTTTGAGGGGTAGCAAAATTTTACATCACATGGAGGGATACAATACATGACATCATGCAGTATAATACTTTAGACCCCGATTGGCCCACAGACACAAACAGGTGTCAAACAAGATTCAAGGGTACAACCGACGGGTTTAGTATCCATAGGCCGGACCAACGTTATGTACAGAGAGAACATCCGGGGGTGGTGACATCATACAGTGTTTATAAGTTGTGCCTCAATTGTCTGAAGACCTCGGCACTGACCAGGTGAAACACTCTCAGAAGAGGTGTATCGAAGGGATGTTTTATCAGGTCCCCGAAAGCCACGTCAGAAATGTTTCTATTACACTGTCTATAATGAGATCTGGAAAATCTCTCAACAAGAAGCTGCGGAGAGACTTCGTGAAATAGATAGAATTAACCTAGAAAAGGTGTTAGCTGTAGTTGACAATGGAATGACTACATTAACATCCAGGATTTATTCACTGGGCAACATTGTATCTTCTGCTATTGATATACTAGAACACAACTTGTCCATACTACAACACGGACAATGTACACTTTGTTCTATTATGTTATTAAGCTGGATGCTGCAATCATTGCGCGCTGGTTATGTGCCTTGGTGATTTATCAACAGTACACCCCTATTTTCTGCATACATTCCAACTGAAAAACAGATAACAAAGGCACAAAGTGAAGCAAAATATACAAATCTGCGTATTGAAAAACTCGACAGGTTACCTTCTACTGTGGCAGAATCACTCTCCACAGAATGGTTAATCCATGGCCATATAACACTACCGTTCACAACTTTCCAGTTTCAATATTGCCTAGAGCAACAACAGGTGGGCAGATATGAAGCGATGGGTAGGGAATTCATCAAGGAATCTTGGGAATTACCATACAGATTTTGATGCAGGAATAGGGTCATGGAAGTGTTTCTTAGCGGTTAGTTGCTGTATGCAAGTTTTGTTTCCACCGACCCATACAGTCAGGGAGGCGCTGTTATGGCCTTCGTTGAATGTTTCCTTTATACAGTTTGATACTCTGAGCCGAATGAAAGCCATGCTTTTACAGCAAACCGTGCCCTTAACCTCCGTCCGAGAAACACATGATCTCCAGGCTGCAAGGTCCTCGGCTGAGATACAGGCACTAGTACGAACAAACTGCTGCTTCCATTTCAAAGAAATGGTACAACGTAATTTTAACATGTCTGATACAATGGGTATAGTACCCCTATTTAAGACCATAGGTTCTGGGCTGTTAATCACCTTTTAGACAATCCTCACAGTTATTCCCAACTTCATACACTCCAAATTCGGAAGCATTTTTGGAGGGCTTCCGCTGATCCTGTTCCTAATAGCAGGTATCCTGATTGTCATTTTTCTGCTACACAATGGACGTCCCAGTCACCAAAGAGGTGGAAAAAACGCTCTTGGAGCACCGATACTGTGATCGTATGGTACTCCATCTGGGCACACCTCGCCTTCGCGAACTAAGTGAATCTTTGTTCCTATCATTTAGACCAGTCTGGATCGACTGTATTCTGACTGTTCTCTGATGCCTGTTCTGTGGACAAGAATGCATGTTGGATCACTGTCTAACACTTCCCTCAATTGTGCCACCGGACGCTGATGCTTTACTGGACACGATAACGGCCCATGTTCTGCAGTCTCCTCAGCGTTTTCAGATGTTGATATCTGCATTCTTAGAGCCACCACAGGATGCTTCAAATCCTGTCGGACCGGATACCGGCTCCTCAACAAATACTCAGGCCTTGGTTGTCACACAGGCATCCCCAGCAGCAGCAGTGGAGAATCGTGAGGAACATCTGTGCTCGACTGACCTGATCTGCGAGGTTTTGCAGGGACTGTTGTCTGCAATTGCAGGTAACAGTGACGTTGCACTTACCAGCCAAGACACATAAACATTTGGCTCATTGTGTGCGGGGAAAATTTGGCTTTTTCAAAAACAGCCAAATTTGGAATTTTAAACAATAGACACTTTTTCTAAAAATGCATGGCTTTCAGTCACTCATTGTTCGAACTATATATACGAACATAGTTTAGAACTGAATTTTACATTTTTTAAGTACTATTTTTATGGACTTATTAAGTTGTTTCCATAGAACACCTAGCTGTACGTTATAATTTTTTGTAGGTCCAGTCCAGTCGGATGAGGAGTAGGTGTTATGTTTCATATAGGTACCCCAATATAGGCTCAGGTAGTCACCTAACCTTTCACCTATATTCTCCCCAACCATTACACTACATAACGGTTCTTGGGACTGACCTTTTACCTAGTTACCGTACTGCTAACAGGACGTAGGGTTGTCCCTGCAAACTAGCCTCATCCATTATGCATGAGGATTCTTGGAAACTCAGCAGGACTACCATCTCCTGCATAATAACTTTGTGTAACGGTCATTCCTTCCGTCATCCTAAGTCCGACAAGACACAGTAAGGCAGAACCCCTGAGTGTACCACTTTGGGAACATAAACACCATATCGAACTGAGGTAGTCAGAGGAAAAAAGTACTTCCATGCTGACACAATGACACGGGGAAACAGCCTTTACTACACAACCGTTACAACGCATGCCAATACATTGCATGCTGTTGCAACAAAAATGGTGTGCAGCAGTGGGTAGAAGGTGTTGGATTTAACTCCAACACCTTCCCTACTGTTACACACACTGGAATTGGAATAGAAAATGAATCTATTCCAACTTCCAGCGCTCCCCCAACAGAAAATCGGGGTAAAGGTTGGCGTTGCAACGGCATGCGATGTAATGGCATGCGTTGTAACGTCACATATTCACTGACGCGAGATCCTGGAGCTTCTGAATGCAGACACTTCAGCTCACAGTGGTCTGACATCCCTTGCGGGGTGTCCATCTTGAGATTAAGACAGGGTCCCACAGTCTCTCACGTCAGGTAAAGGGGTTGACTTTATCCTAGAGGGATTCTTGGCTTTACACCCACATACATGCTAGGTAAATTTAGGTACATCTTGTTAGGGTTGCATCGTAGGATTGCGCATTTATTATTGTCATGTATTTTATATAATTGCCTGTATTCATTGTTTTAGCACGATGGTAGAAATATACCATCCTTTTACTCTGTTAGTGCTTCTAATCATTTATATCTGTTTCTGTCTAATGGTTGTTTCAGCACACCTATTTTACACTAGAATGATGCTGGTTCAATAAATGCCTATTAAAAATGTCACCAGCGTTTATTCTGTGTATCTCTCTGAGACAAAGTGAGCACGAGTGACTGAGCGAAAAGTATTGCACTGTTTGCAAGGTCCTGAGGGATCAGGGTTGTCATGTTCGATAGTTGCCCAGAACTATTCTCTCCTTGCTAAGAGGGGTTTCTAGTGGCACTGTGAGTTAGCTGGTATACAGGCTAACATACTAGGTAGAGGTGTCTAGAATCAGCCTGGACACCAGTCCTACAGTGTATGTTGTCTAAACACACAGAGACTCTATATATGTTTATAGGAACTACACAACACAGTGGTCCCAAAGACCCCCAGCAATCTGTCAGCAGGCAACTGCAGTAACACATTGCACCCATCAACAGTGGGATCCTTTAAATTGCTGTTAGGAATCCAGATGTGAGCGAAAGGTAGCTCGCAGCTTCAAACAGCCAGTCGACCTTTCACTAAAGCACTGTTAAGAGTACAGACGCAAGCTCATGCTGACTCTCTGAACAGTTTGGTCATCATAATAGGGGTACTGTCATGGTCTGAGTCTGGCAAACCCAGCCAATTGTGCTCCCCGGCACAGAGAGGGACAATGGGCTACATGCATAATACGGCCACAGATTGTAAAAAATAGTATGCTGCATTGAAAAGTATTGTTTTGAGTGAAGGCCCCATACAGCAATGCTGGAAAAGTAGAACTTCAATCAAGTATTGTAGACAAAATTGAAGGTTTTCGCCCCATGAAGGCCCCTGCAATGATGCCTCCAATCCAGCAATTAATAAGCTCACTCACATATTCAATCAGCAAAAAGGTATATTTTGTACGAGAAAAATGCAGAGTGCAGATGCTGACCCATGAACCACCTAGTTATATGGACTAAAGAAGTAAGAGTAAGCTGGTGTTGCAATTTAAAAATGCAAACACAAGGAGATGATGGAGGGAGTGCTGAAACCGTTCAGACACCCCCCAGTCACAGATCTGGGATGAATTCATCATCGTTCTTTTGAGCCAAAGTACTAAAAGTTGTTCATTAGAATAAATTGTGCTTGTTGTATCAGTTTCATATCACAGAGCATTATTTCCTCACTTTCCACTAATATTATATGTTGAGGAAAGCGCTTATCTGCCCTTTTACAGTCCTGATTGACAATTTATTTCAAGAATTACTTTGTGCGGACACTGATTAAATCAGTCTTCCCTGGACCAGAAACAAGCATCCTGGGATGATGGAGTCAACCCAGATCTGTGACTGGAGGTGTGTGTCTGAAAAGTTTAGGCGCTCCGTCCATCATCTCCTTGTGTTTGCTTTGTTCACCATAAGTTGGCAGGGTATGCCCAGACGTGGGTCCCTTGCTCACTTTGCTACTGGATTCAAGCTAGCCTCACTGATGATGGGTGTTACCCCGAAACTGGCCAGGATGATTCTTTCCGGTTCAGGGACGAAGTGGCTTGGCAGTTAGGGCTGGACTGTTCCCGTGAGGCACAGGGTCAAGACTGATTTGCATATAGCTGCATCGGAACTGAGTTGGCGAAGTGAGCTAAAGAACAATGATGGATTCTACCCAGATCTGTGACTGGGGGTGTCTGAAAAGTTTCAGCACTCCGTCCATCATCTCCTTGTGTTTGCTTTGTACTGATTAGAACTAGAGACCACCAGTTCCAGTCCTACGTGGGCAACATGCAGTTTTATCACCATGAAAGTAGCCCACAACAAAACTTTTCAAACAAGTTAGAACTTTTACCGACATGAAGGACTGGATAAGCTACAGTGGGGTGAGTATGAATAGTGCCAATGTTGTGGCATTGAAACAAGGCACTAATAAAATAGCAAATCGTCCAATAAATTTCTTCCTTCTTCCACTCTTTTTAGCTTCTAATTCATATGCTAATAAAGCATGAGACTGGGGAATTAATGGGATGCTGAATTCATGTTTGAACGCAAGGCTGGGGCAGAGGACTAAGACTCATGTTTCTGGTTATGACAATCGAACAGTGTGTTCCTCCATTTACAAACTCAAATCTTTTCTGAGGAGTCGCAGGCACTCTGATTAATGCTAATTTGTCTTATGCCACTACCATTTTGAAGGGATGCCCTCATATCAACTGGCAAGGCTTCAGAGCAATCCAAATTCTACTGCATGACTGATTCTCAAACTTAACAAATTTAAAGACATTCACAGGGCATTCAGTAACATTTCCTCCACAGTTCTAAAAGTATATATTATAAGACTCTTTAGCTGATATTTAGGTGCCTATATACAAAACCAATTTATCCCAAGGAACAAATGTATCCTCATATCAATTTCCAGCCGGACCAAGAGTACTAGTAACCTTAGTCTCGTTTAAGTTGGCAAATCTATATTTTGATGGAGGGATCAATGATTCTAAGCGAAGATTCCAGGACTCTAAAGTGCACCTTACATAAACATTAGACTCTTGACAGACTGACTCAATTTTCAAATAACTCTAAAGTCCTTTCTATTTATGGAACAGGTTGTCATCCCATTTTGCATTACAGAGAAGTTGCAGTTCCACTAACAGCCAAGAGGTGTCCTTATCAGCATTGTACAGAAAAGCCTGGCTGCAGTTCCATTGACAAAGACCCTGTATACACAAGTAAGACTTCTGTTACAGTGGCAGTAAACAGATGTTCTCAGAGGGAATGTGTGGAACAAAATCCTTGGCACTGACAACAAACAGCTGGGCAGTTAAAGGATATTGGGCATTGCCAAGAGGATCGGTAGGCACCTCTCCAGCAGTTCCTCATAAAATGACCAATATTCATGTACGGTAGTCACCATTTTAAGGATTTATTTGAAGTGTTGCTATCTGCGTTGTAACTAGTGTCTAAAGATATGAGTCATCGTGCTACAGCAAATGCGGCAAATGAAAAGAAGCAACGGTGTATGTGAAAATCTTTTCTCTGCCAGAAGGGTCCTGATACAGGCACACCACCTTTTATAAATCTGTGAATTCACCAAGGAAGTCAGAGGCATATCATCAAGCCATGGATATATAACATTTTGCTCTGCTCACAATTGTGCTTTGTTCATAGACTGCTAAGGATCTCCAAGTCATGGAACAGATCTCATTTAAACGTAGAAAAAGGAAAGCCATTCATGCACAGCAGAGGAAAACATATACATATTGTGCGGGTATGGCACAGAGAGACTGGAGCGTAGAGATTTGTGATTGTGGAGTACCAGCCGCTGACACTTGACGCATTACTTGCGTGTCAGTAGTCCCTTTTAGAAACCTTGATCAAACAGCAGCTCTGATCACATTAGGCATTAGTAGTATGAAGAGGCTGGGAACATTTACCTCAGAGACTGGTAATGACTGGTAACATTGTTATTGGGTTGATATGACTCCAGCTACTTGCTCTATTTCGATCATTGGCTTTCCCGCTCCCTCGCCTTTTGTTTTCTCAATTTTGGCTTCCCTCATGCGTCCCCGTGCTTGGCTCTTTAGATTTTCCATCTATCCTCCAGTGGTTTGTTGTTTATGTTTGGGCTGTGTTTGTTTTTGTTTTATACCTCCTCGGTGTTTGCCAGCTGCACGTGGATTCCTGGATTTGTCCTGGTACTCCATACGGTTCGTCAAGCACATACGGGTAAGTGAAGTCTGGCTGACATGCTTTATTAGCATTGTATTATTCTCTGTTACTTAATCTGGCCCATCCATCTCAGGGTTATCCGATTACAAGAAGAAATGCAGTAAAAGTGCTGGCTGTGCTAAGAATTTAAATCACATGGTACCAACTACTAAAGCATGTGCTCCCCTATCAAGACATCTTTTCTTCTCTCCCTTCCACGAGGCTCTGCATTTGTAAGCCTTACCTTAGCCTTACCTTAGCTTCGCACATAGGGCCATATTATCAAACAAGGGCGATACATTAAGGTTAAAACCAGAACCTGGGCTTCTATGGGAATTCACAAGGGCATATTATCAAGCCCATTCTCGCAGCTTTAGTGGCAGTTTCCTGCCGATAAAAGCGGCGATAATGTATCGCCATTGCTTGATAATATGGCCCAGAGAGTCTGTCACAAGGGTTGAGTTTGAAGTCAAATTTATCTGCCATCTCATTACATTCAGATACAAGTCCTGACATATTCTCACAGAGGTTGCCACAGAAGTGGTCACATACATATGATCACCTCAGCTTTGGGTGTCTGCCAATTGGCATGAAGAGGACTTGGAATGTACTGATGACCAGATGGTGGAAGAGTAATAATTGTTATTACAAATCCATCATACTACCAGCTACTATTGGGCTGCTTGTTGTTTTCTGTCTCATCCTGCTCCTGCAAGGTGTGTGCAAATCGGGTGGGAAAGGGCAGCTGCATTGGAGTGAATTCATGGAAAACATTCCAAGTATCTCAGAAGTTGCACCGCGGTGATAAGAGTTTCTGCCACACACTTCATCGTGGTTCTATACGCCACAGATGTGTACTGTGTGGTGTGTCTGTTCATGGACTTGCATGAAATGAATCAATGGTTAGGATTCTCACAGCTGCACTATCTGCGTCTAAATCAGAGGCTCCTCAGATCACAATCAAAAATTATCCCACCCACAGTTGTTTGCATCTGGTTCAAATCTAACCATTCTCCAATTAAACAATGTTCCACTTCAGTACAATATCTTGGAGGCAGACTTGGCTAAAAGAAGATACAGACTTTACTCTGTATGCAATAGATATGTGTGTAGAAGAAGGTTAGCGTAGATTTTAAGTAGATTCTGAGGATGGCCGAAGAGTGAATAGCCAATGGTCAGTAACTGGAGAATAAGTGCTAACGAATTTCCTAAATGCGTGTAGTGAAGCCACCCTTCATCTGGGTATGACACGGGGATAGAGTCCGTCAAGGTACTAATTGCGGAAAATATCCTTGTTAACTAAACAATATTACTGTGGTGCTGCCAATCTGGTAACTTTATTCCCAACTCTTTAAGCAAGCCCCATAGCTGACAGTGGCCATCTTAATGCTATTTCCTCGCTCACCCTGGGCTTCCTGTACAGCCTGATTGCTGGTTGAAGTGAGAGGGAACGGGCTTTAAAACGCTATAGTTCAGCTCTCTCATACTACTGCAGCAAGGCTTCGAGTCATTATAAGAGCACAAATTAGCCAAGCCAATATGCCTGGTTTGCATTTGAGATGTGACTGAAAAATAATAAAGCACCCTGCTTTAGTGAAAAAAGAGAACAAAAATTGATTGCTGTCTGTATACCATGCATCTATGAAATAAATAATAGAGTATGTCACAATGCAGAATAAATGCAAGAGTCCCAGGTGCACTGCAATGCGAGCACTTTATAGGAGGCAGTATGATACACCAAACAGCCAATAGCTTGGGGTGTGAGAGAGTAATAGTGCTTTGGGGAGAGCACAAATCCACTCTATGCAGAACTGGTAAGCCTGGTATACTCCGTGAGTACTAAAAAAAATCGAACAAAGCTTGACCTAATTACAGTAAAATCTTTGTGAATTAGGGGGCATATTATCAAGACAGGAGATAAAATTATCGCCGTTTTAGGTGTGAAGGACATCTAACACGGGCTTCAATTGGAATTCCATAGAGCATATTATCAAGCCCATTATCGCAGTTTTGGCGGCAGTTTTCTGCCGCTAAAACGGCGATAATTGTATCGCCTGTCTTGATAATATGCCCGTAGGTATTTTAAATGAAGGGTGAAAGAGTTAGTGGAAATTTGCTCGATTTATCGTTTTTGTTTGGTTACACAATATTACTGTTAATATTGTTTTTTTCCAAGCCCCAGGGTCTATGATAACAAACGTTTCCCCACTCTATTTGAAAAAGAAACGGAAGCGGGTGTATTTCCGAACCTTATTCCAAATTTCTTTTAGTGGTGCTCGAAACTTGGACTGAAGTCAACTCCAGTTTAGGCATGGCTACCTCACTTCCGATTGACCGTGTACTACTTTGCTAACAGAAATCTACACCCATATTGTTTTGACCTGTGGTATCAAACTCTTAATCTGCTAAGCACAAGGAAACGCATCAGGCTTGGTGAGGTCATCACTTCATGAGCCTCTTCAGATGCACAAACTCTGGAAGCAATTGTTTTCACTCTGTCCCGCAGCATGTGCTCTCTCCCAAAACAAGGCCTTGATTATTCAACTAGATAAGCAACCCACATGCTGACTGACCATCTTGCAATGATTATCGCTGCTTATTTTTATCACTGTCAACAAAACATGGATTGAGAATAGCTTCGTATTACTCCGAATGGTTGCACACCTATCATGAGTACTTTTCCAGCCCTTTTGAGCTTGTTGGATTTGAGGATAATCATTGTTGAATTCTTTTTAATTAGATGAATGCAAACATGATGTGAGTGCCTACTGTGGACAGAAATATCAATTACATTTCAGAGCTTGCATGTTTGTCTGTTTATGTTATTATATTTTTCCTTTTCCTCTTAACAACTCCAAAATTATTTTGACTTTGTATGTCTTTAAGTCATGAGTAGCTATGGCACTGTTGTTTTCTTTAGCAATTCCCGTGTGCTGTGCACTTTGCAAGGTGCATATAAAGTTTCTATGAAAAGTTTTGAATTAAAAGGGAATGATTAATATCAAGGGGGCTTATGAATGTGCAAAATCAGGATAATACCAACAAATTCTGTGCCAGAGGATTGTCAAAAGTGAAGGCCCTATGTGCGTATGACACCTTTCAATTACTGAGTTTAGAACAGTTAGCAGGACATGAATTGCATTGATAAAATATTATGGTAATTGCATAGCAGCCAAGGTTTCTGGTTGCCAATGTGTGACATTTTCATAATTTCAGTGTCATTATGAGTGACATTCAACGACTATGAGTGACACTTTCTCGCCAGCACAAATCAAGCAATGACGATGAGGAAAAATATACATATCAGAAATGACACCCATTTGAGCAACGAGAAACAGGAAGAAGATCTTAGAAAATGCTCCAAAGCACCAGAAATGGAAGGGTACTGACCCAACATGACACATAGAGAGCTTGGCCGCCCCAAGCAGGCCACTTGTTACTAGTAGTAAGTCTCATCTTCCATGCTCATAATAATACCATAGTGAAGTAGTGTGGCTCACTGGTTAGAGGCGGCAGACCCGAGAGCAGAGGACGGCCCGGGACCAGGGTTCGATTCCCGGCACGGCAGGTTTCTGGACCAGGGTCAGCGGACTCGATAATTCTCTCGCCTCGGTGCCCACTCTGATCAGCGTTCACACTCGGCAACTCTGGGCATTAGCTTGCCTCATCTTCACTAACGGCCCCACCAGACCGCCGGGGATGCCTGGTCTCACCCTGGAGATACCCATTAAGGGACCATCTCTCAGGGAAGCCAGGAAGGGTTTCGCAGCGGTCGAAGCGCCTTGGGAACCTACGGGTAAGTAGTGCGCTATATAAATGCCTATACATTTACATACATTTACAGAGCACATTAGTGTTATTAAAATGTAAAATTATATAAGGATGGCATAAAAGAGGGGAGGGGGATTAATTCTATAAATTTAACAAAATTATTAGTTTCAAAACACATTACGTCTTGTAAAACAAGATCATTTTTAAAAAAAAAAGTCCATAGTGTGGTTTGGCAGGTCATGCCTGAAGCATTTAAAAACAAGCATTTACAATGCAACGGTTTCGCCTTTGACAAAGTTAGAGCTATTGGCATTGCAAATGACAAATTGTTTATTTATGTGTTGGTTTTGAAAACAGATAAATAAATGGCATTGTCATTTACAATGTCAATAGCTAAGGTATCGCATGTATTGGAGTATTTCATTGGTTTTTAGTGTTGGAGGTTAGTATCACAAACCGAGGATATACATGCATACTGCTTGATACGTGCATCACCGGGATGTTGCCGATGGACACGATTTCGCAGTATCTGATAATTTGAACATTCTGATAGGCTACATTAATTGATATTTGTGAAGATAACAGCTCAAGCACTCTCTGGTGGTCACCAGGCCGGTTTTATACTGGCATGACCAGTACTTGCCGGTTAAAAAATTAGGGAAAAATCACTTAAAACTGGTATTTTTTTTCACTTCTCATTAATTACTATAAACAGTAAATGCAAGAAGAAAACATTTTCCAGCCGCCCTAATGGCCTCTGTCTTGGTTTACTTTATCAGTCAGAAAGTGCATGTTAAAAAGGAATACAGATCGATTCGTAGAAGTCTTATTTAAGAACCAGAGACAGGCCTTAGTAGAATCTTAAAACGTGAACAGTAGGACGGGATTTTTCTTTGGAAAAAGGGGCAACTGTTGATCAATGTGCAGAAACTAATGTGTGTCTTTTTTTTTTGTCTGTTCAATTACTATTTACAAGAAGCAGACCACACCTGCTAACATAAAATAACTATATATTTGATTACCAGAGTTAGGCGGAATCCTCCTGATATATACAGAAAGTAAAAATCTATTATTTTGCCTTTCTCCCCCTTAAAATGTCACCACCCCAGAAAAACCTAAATGGGTTTAAAGTTCATCCGATTTTTTTTTTCTCCAAATCTCCTTCCCACCTGCTCCCAAATGCTGGTGTGTATGTACCACGCCCCCTCAATGCCCTTAATTGAGGCCTGGATTAATACTGCCACCTACAAATTCTTTGGTGCAGGCTTGGCCTAGGTGCCTAGAGTCATAAATCAACGCGCGCCTGGGCCCCATGGGTTTGTGCCGCTCCGTGTGGCTCTGTGATGTGCTAACGATGCGCTTTTAATCAATCATGCAAATGTTGTGGTGTTTGAGAGGCTGGTCGGCGACTCCCTTGAAGGAAAACAAGTTATACAACCAGTTCTCAGTAGGTCACTGATTGGATTGCAGCCATTCTCTCTTCAGAACAGTTGTTACCCGCAGAGGTGAGTAAAACCTCTGGGCAACAGGACCAGACATAATTCCATTAGTCTAGATCAGAACATGGGCATCAAAGGTATGCTCAGGGTAGGATTCAACCAAGCTGTTTTTTTTTATATTCATTTGTTCGCCTTGTGCATGCTTGGTGGAATATGCTGAGTTTTAAGTGCTTTTTTTAAACATTACTTTAAAGTGCCCGCAGAATAATTTATCTTGCTTTATATTAGCTATTTGCGCGAGCACCTTAAAATGAAACCCTCTTTATGGGAGCTTTTCCGGTGTAGAGCCCAAAAAAGAGCAACGTCATGGTTTAGGACCCGTCTATAGTGCATTCAGGCGTAGTCATGTGCGCTTTAAAGCCATTAACTCATAATTACACTCTTACCTCTAAACCCTTCATCTAGAGATTCCTGAAAGAATGCGTTACCTGAGGCGTCCAAAGAATTATGTGCACATTAGAACATCGAGCTAACTAATGTACCTGAAGACGTGATTTCAGGAGGTCGCTTTGTTGGATATAGTGAGGATCATTTGGGGAGCCTACAGATGCAGGTTTTGAATTTAACGGTTAAACGACGAACTAAGGGAAAGCTATTAGTCTAAACACTTTATTTCTAAATTACGGATCTGGCAATCAGGTGCCCCCCCCCCAAAAAAAATATATTTCTTGTTAGTTTGACCACTAGTTTCAAAGCCATTGAAACCTTTAAACCTGTGCTCAGTTCAGTTCCACATGCCGCAGCTCGATTATGTATTATTTTTTTTTTATATAGCGCGAACTAGACCCAAACTGAATTGGGTATCAGAGCGCTTTACATAGCACCAGTTACGTTACATGAGGACACACATTCATTTTAGGCACGGGGAGATTACGTGATTTGCCCAGAATTGCCACCGGACTGCCCCTCCAGGAGACCTCCCACCCAAGACCCCCCGTGCCCCTGACTGAGGCAGGTCCCTGGGGCGGTGGGACGCCCGCGGCCCCCACCTTGAGGCAAACAACGCTTCAAAGAGAGCGAGGGCACCGTCACCCTTCAGACGAGGCAAGGGCCTGGGGGGCAACTGCGTAGCACCAACCGCCCCTTACTGGGGCAATACAAACACAGGGGGGGAGAGAAAATGACAACAATTGTACAGAAAGCACAAGAGCAGGCCCTCACCGGGGAGGGGGAGTGAGGGGGACACACAGCCCCTCACAGGACAGAGAGCCTCTGACTGAAACCACTGACTCTCCGTGTGGGGCGGGGGCACACGTGCCGCCCCCTCCAAGGAAACGTCAAACGGCCCCTCACAGGGGACAACAGCTGGGCCTCTCCGAGGGAGCATGGCACCAAGAGACCCTCAACGGACGGACAGACAGACTGACTGACTGTCACTGGGAGCACACGCAGCTCCCTCCAAGAGAAGACCCTGACAGACAGCAGGAGGATGAAGGAGGACAGACAGTCACTCCCTCGCTGAGAGGACAGTCTGAGGAGGGAGGGGGCAGAGTCAACTCCCCACCAGGGAAAGACAAACAACCCTTCAGAGAGCAGGACCTGGCCCTCTCCAGGCAGAGGGGGGCACAGTTCCTCACCCTGCAGAGCACAAAGCGCCTCAGAGGCAGCATGGCACCAACGGCCCCTCAGCAGACAGGGGTGTCCTTAACTGATAGAGCAGGGGAGGGGTGCAGCCCACACCAAGAAACGAGAATGTCCGTCACAGGGAGCAAGAGGGGGCCTCGTATGCAGCAACAAACACATGGCGCCCCGCCGGGGGCACCGTGCATCCCTCCTCACACACATGCATCCCTCCTCACACCCATGCATCCCTCCTCACACCCATGCATCCCTCCTCACACCCATGCATCCCTCCTCACACCCATGCATCCCTCCTCACACCCATGCATCTACAACCCTGCGCGTCACTCCCTGCGCACATCCCCTGCAACCACCCCCGGTCAAGTGCCCCGGTGTACATCACGGACAGATGCCACCACCACCCATGGCCCCACCCTCGGACCCAACAACAAACTCTCTCTTACCTCAGGGCCGGGGGCAGCTCCAGGGCCGGAGACACCTGCAGGGGCAAAGAGAGACATTAGAGGGTGGGGAGTGAGAGTTGTCGGGTGAGAGGGACTGAAGCCCCTCAGGATAGAAGGAGTGTGGAACGAGATGGGGTGTTTGAAGAGAGAGGGGGACCCCGTCAGCAGTTAGTTTCCTCGGGGCGGGGGGTGGGGCCCGGCTCGAACACTAGCCGGGGAGGATGGGTGCAGGGGCTGATGGGCACCGCTCGGGTCTGGTGAGGGGGCGCACAGACGCAGGGGGCACAGAGCTCTTCAGGACCTCGGGTCTCTGGGGGCAGAGCGGGGGGTGGGGCGGAGTCCTACAGATGGCCGGTGCTCCTCCAGTGGGGGGGCAGAGCTCGGAGCCCTCCTGGAGTTGCAGAGTTTGGATGAACCGAGCCCCCACCCCCGGTCAGCAGCAGACCCCGGAGCACACGCGGCAGCTCGGTGGGGGTGGGGTTCTTGCAGAGTTCGGGTGCCCGGAGCTGCTCGCACCACTCACACACTGTCTGACCTAGAATAAACAGACCTTGAAAGAGGCAGTCAATTACTCCTTTGCTGTCTGGACAGATTATAAACAAGTGCCATTGACGTACACATGTTGAACAAAGATGGAGATAGTTTTCATCCTTGAATAACCCTGAATTAGGGAGACGTGCTCCTCTGAACAGAAAATGAAAAAATCACAGACTGCACCAAGTGCTGGGGAAAGTCACTGAGCCATGTTGAAGTACTTTTTGGAACTCCTATACATCTCAGCTGACTGATGAGGAGATGGTGGTCAATGGTATCAAATGTAACCCTGGGCGTAGTCGCGCTATGCATGGGTACGTGAAGTGCACTTCGCACTACGCAAGCAGGCGTACCTACGCGAGCTGCGTAGTGCGGCAGGGAAAATGCTGTTCGCACTGATTGCACAATTCCTGATGCTTGTCCACACTGTGCAATCATTGCAAACGGCATCTTGCACAGTGCTTGCAGTTATTTTCTGCCGCTCGAGTAGATTTGTACTCGAGCGGCAGTTATCTCAATGCGGACTGGTAGTTTCTCATCGCGAGCGGTCGTGAGCATACGCGACCACTCACAATGAGAAACCTGACCTCCCCGCGTTGAGAATCTCGCCGGGAGGTTTATTTTCCACGCTCGCGATTGACAACTTGATGTTGCTGATCACGAACGAGGTAAAAGTCTCGCCGGGATGTCATTTTGCTCGCTCACGGTCGCCAACTTTACGTTGAGGACCGCGAGCAAGCAAAAAATGCCCGCTACTTACGCCTTTTAGCTCTGTGCTACGTGCAATTCGTGTTGCGCGTAGTTGTGCAAACTACGCAAGCGTAGCGTAGTCCTACACCCAGGGTTAATCAAAAGTTGCTGAAAGATCTCAAAGTATTAGGGCACTGACACCCCCAAAATCTACCTCCCCCTTCAGTGCATTATTTGCCACCAGGAAAACCATTTGGGAGCTATGATTCAGATGGAAACTCCCCAGGAAAAGTTCATAAAAGTGGACTGTTTTATAGTGCTGGATCATTTGTTTAACTTAATAGCCCTATTGGCACATGGTGGGACAAGGGTAGTGCTCCATAGTAACACAATATATCAAGTTTTTCATCTATTACATAGGATAGTGAAGACCTCAGCCTTTTCAAACAAGCCTGCAACAATTCCTTGCTGTAAAGACGAATAGAGTATTTATTTAAGGGGATTAAGGCCTAGTTTTTTCTACACTGAAAATGTTCTGGGTTAGATAGAGCACCAGAAGAAGCTAATTGTAATAAACAGAATCTACGCATGCAAGGCATGAAAAAAATTGCGAAAGCTTGAATTTATATGGGTTAGTTCGTAAAAGCCAGTCTTGTTGGCTTTGCCAATGCTTGATCCTTTGGTCGTTGTTAACATTTTCTCAATAAAAGTGCTTTGCAACTGGCGCGCATTGCCCATAAAGGTGCAGTTTACGTGCTTGACCTGTTTCTCTGTGTGATTCCAGAATATCAAGGAATGTGCACTCCAAATGGTTAATAAACATAAAAAAGTAGATTGATAAAAAACAACTATGAAATATGAGCTCGAGCAAGAAGTGCACTTCCGGAGGTGGATTTAAAGAGGTTAAATATGAGGGAAATTCTTTTTTTTTACCGAATTGTTTGATTTGTTGCTAGACATCTTTCACAGCCCAGCACGTCACAGCCCAGCACGTCATCACAGCCCAGCACGTCACAGCCCAGCACGTCATCACAGCCGGTCACAACAGCCCAGGACTTCACAGCCCAGTACGTCCTCACAGCCCAGCACGTCACAGCCCAGCACGTTTGTCTTCAAGTATATTTTGCACGTACTGCCTGACTGAATACTACGCCACTGCAAGAGCGGAAACTGTGTAACATCTTGATAAACCTGCTAATGGGCAAGATGACAACAGTTTTCAATTGGTGTTTATGAAGCTCTTGAATGTAACTATGCCAAGAAAGCAAAAAAATGCCTTCAATTAAATGAGTGTTGGCTGTACATCATTTTCACAGCACAAATCACGTGGGTGTTGAAATGCTGTCACTTGTTAATGGGATTTAAGCGAACGCTGTACTTTTCTGATGAAGTAATCCACAACATATCCTCTGCCAAGATAAGAATTCTATTTGAATGTGAATCCTTTTGCAAATAACATTCATAGATCATAATCAATCAGGGAATTGTGAAGCACGCTACTCACCGTGAGGGCCTCAAGGCGCTGGGAGAGCAGGGGTGCAGCTCCGAGTCAGCCGAAGAGCCACGTCTTGAGGCTCTTCCTAAAGGTGAGCAGTGTTGGGGCGCGTCTGATGTTGACCAGGAGCTCGTTCCAGGTCTTTGCCGCCATGTAGGAGAAGGCTCTTCATAAGGACCAAATCAACTGTAAGACTTACTTCCAAAAAATATTTGCCTCTTGTTTGAGGAATAACAGACTGGAACATTGAGGTGTATTTCATGCAGTGCTTATGATATTCTTTTGATATGTTAGTTGGAAGGTTACCCCAAAAAGTGGTGAAATAAAAGAAAAAATGGCCATGGACGTTTTGTGAATGTGACATCAAAAAGTAAAGAAGTGTGTCACCTTTGGAATACTTTGCCTTCAGGAGAAAATTATCGATAAAAACGTTAATCTAGGATATATATTTTGGAAAACCCCATAATTAATTCTCTCCCAAAACAGGAGAGGTTGCTGTTTTTTTCTCTCCCAGAAATCCGACTTTTTGTGAGATCCTCACTCGCTAGTTGGTGAAAGTTTTAAAGTTCAAAAAGTCTTCATGGAGTTGGAGAAACACATTTCACCAATTTTCCTCATCTTATTTTGCACATTGGGAACTATACTGCTTCCAGGCATTTAGGATGTTATTTGTGGTCATAAAAGTTGGAGGGCGAAGTGTGCTAGGGCCTTAGGATCTCTACAACAGTTCAACCACTTTGCACTTTCCACTTTTGCGAACTGATGCTGGTCAGGGACTTGGATGCTAGACCAGACTCTGTGCCGCACTAACGTTTGGTGCTCTGACCACAGAGGTTTCAGTTTTAGACCAATTCTGTTGTTGTACGTTTGCTCGCCCATGGAAAGAGATAGTTGTGGTTGATTGTTTGCCATTGCAAGTCTTTGAGTTGAGTAGGGTAGCTGATGGTTCAACATGAAAGAAAAAGTTCATTTTTTTTCCTGATGCTATGAAAATATGACTTTATTTCAAAATTACCATTTTTAACAATATGCTGCCCTCATTTAACGTTCAAAGCTATAAAGAGTTGTTACTCATTTGTGGGCTTGTGCCTTAAAGGCAACCACTACCAGAACTTCTTCTCTGTAAAAACTTTATAAATATTACTCTCTGTACTTTGAATTCAGATTGCCATTGCTCAAACAATTAAAATCTTCAATCTAGTAAATTAGAAACCGTTTGTGATAAGTGTGGAATTATTGTGCAAGATATTACCAGATGATCTACCTTCAAGCTGTCTTGTATTACTCACAAACAATACAGTGACAAAGGACCACTTTTCATCCTGAAGAAAATCACCAAGCACATTCAAAAAAGGAGCCTCCAGAATTGTGCACTGCCTCAAAATCCAAGTATAAGAAAAAACACAATGAGAGGAACATCTTTCTTAGTTCAAAAGCAGCCTATGGAATTCATTAATCTCAAACATAAGATCAGCAGAAAACCATCTCACCTTCAGAGATTATTCAGGAGTTGGTTTTTCCCTACAAGGCTGCCATACTCAAAACACAAAATGTAGCAAAATAGTATGCACAAGACACAAGACTATACATATGAAACCCAATTCAGTTGGAGTAAAAAATGCTCACACTATCTATCCAAATGTCTGTGTACTCATATCCATTTGTCCACCATGCATAGTTTTCTCATCAATAATTTAGTTGCAAATGTTGCAGTGATATTATCGCTGGTGTCATAGAAGATGTCATGAGTGATGTCATTTGTGGGATAATTAGCAGTGCATGTTGAGAGCTGGAGTTAAAGCTGCCTTAGGGCGCGATGTATAGTTGCCAGAGCTAACAATAACTGGAGAATTTCAGTGGTTTTGTATGTGTAAAATATCACATTGCCACTGAAATTCTCACTTAACTATTACATCACTTTAACCTATGTTTCTTTCATGGAATTTCTTTTGCTTTTTTAATATAAAGTAAAATACAGTAACAATTTCTGATTATAATGTCACTTTAACCTTTGTTTTTTCAGTGAATTATTATAATATTTTTTTTTAAAGTAAAGTCATATTTTTACCATACGTAAAGCCAAACCCCTTCGCCTGCGGCCAGGTCCAGGATCGAACCACCTGGAGGCAGCCAACCCCACACTGTGCATGGCCTTTGGTCGGATGTACGTTGTTACAACGCATGCTTTTAGCACGCATGCTGTAACAACACGGTTTTTATAACGCATTCTTTTACAACGCATAACAGAAAGGGGTGTTGGATAGTGAATATTTTAATTTACTATTCCAACACCAGTCCCCGTTGACACTAGGGAAGGGGTTAGATAGTAAATTAAAAGTATTCCCTATCCTTGAGCGCCCCCCAGAGTAATGCGTTGTAATAGAATGCGATTTAAAAATCGCGTTGTAATAGCACTGCGTGCTAAAAGTTGCGTCGTAAACGACGTTCCCCCCTTTGGTCATGTGCAACATGGGGTTGACAGGAGGGCCTTGCCTCCAGCAAGGGCCTGTATCCATTCCACCGGAGACAGCAAACCCCATGCTGCGCTTTACCTTTGGTCGTGCACAGCATGGGCTTGGCTAAAAGGCCTGAGTTGCAGCCAAGCTATGCGTCCGACCCCCCAGCAGGCAGCCAACACCAAACTGCGCACTGCCTTCTGCATTGTGCAGCAGGGCTTTGGCCCCAGAGCCCCCGCAGGCAGCAAACCTTTTGCAGAGCACAGCCTTTGCCTGTGCACGCCAAAGGGATTGCCGCAGACCCTGGTTTCTGGTCAGACCCTGCAACCAACCCCGCAGGCTGCCAACCCCATTCAACACAAAGTTTTTGGCATGCATGGTGCACAGTTGGCTTTCGAGTTGCGGGGACTCCATCCCCGGGGCATTCTTTTATAAATAGAAGGGGGCGCATGCCCCATCAAGCCACTTTAGTCCCCGGGGAAAAATTATATAGTTAAGGAGGTGGGGGTGTACAGCTCCTCTCCCCAAGCCTATAGTGGCCCTGGGGACTCAATCCCCTGGGGCAAAACTGATATATTAAGGAGAGGTGGCAGGCAACTCCCTCCCGAGCCTTATTAGGCCTTGAGGACCCCATCCCCAGGAGCAAAAATCAAGAAAATAGGGGAGGGGCTGTAGGGAGGTCCTCCCTCTAAGCCTTATTAGGCCCCAGGGATATAATCTCCTGGGGACAAAATCCAATAAAAAGGGAAAGGGGCCACACATCCCACCTATCAGAGTCTCATTAGGCCCTGGGGGCCCCATCACCTTGGACCATATGTCATTATAAAGAGTGAGGGGACACCCTGCCCCTTTCCCCAAGTCTATTGCTTCCCCAGGTATCCCATACACCGGGACCTCTCTAAATTATAGGTCGGTGCCCACCCGGGGCACCCACTAAGCAGCACATTTGGGACCGCGGGAAACCCCAGGGCCCCGTGGCCTCATATAAGCTCCCTTTATGGGGCAGGAGCCGGCAGGTCTCCCACCCAGAGGGAACAGCTGTTTTTTCTTGCTCCATCTGGGTGGGAGAATGGGCAGGGAACAAAAGTCTGCTCCCACACAGTGTGAGCATGTTTAAAGCTCCCATTGGGTGGGAGCAGGTTAGCCTTCCCTGCCCGCACTTCTGCAAGGAAGGCATGTTTGCTCCCGCCTAGTGGGAGATTTAAAAATACTCCCACCAAGAGGGAGAAAACAGGTTTCTCTGCCCACGCTGGTGCAGGTAGGGAAAATACTGTGTCCCAGGGTGGGCTCAATAGGACACAGTAACTGAGCTGACCCTGGGGGATGGGGTCCCCGAGGCCTTTAGAGGCTCAGGGATGTATTGCTTAGCCCCTATCCTTTTTTAATTATGTTACGACCCGGAGATTGGGGTCCCTGGGGTCTTTATAGGCATGGGGAGTGGTGCTTTGTGGCTCCTCCTCCCAAATATGCATTTCGGCCCCAGTGGAGGGGGTCCCCAGGGCCTAAAAGGCTCTGGGAGCGGGGGCACGTGCCTCCCTACCTCCTTTTGTAACTTAGCCCAGGGGATGGGGTCCCTGGGCCTCACTAAGGTTTGGGAAGGGGAGCCAAATGCCCCTCTCTCCCAAGATACAGTTTGTGCTGCCCCCAAGCCCTGACCGACCCTGGGATTTCTTATAAAATAAGATCAGGAGCCAGCACTTTTTAAAAGATATTTGCCATGGATTCACAGAATTCTGCGTATTTGCTGCAAAACATAAACGTGAAAAAAGTATTTGGCCCCAGGCAGAGTCCATCTGAAACCTCACCACTAGGTCAGGTTATCATCCCTACCCTGCCCCATTTTTTCATGTTTTTTTAGGACTCAAGGGGGTGGTGAAAATTTTCACAGTTTCCATGATGAAAAACAGCATTGCTTACTTGAAAAGGCATACAGACTCCCACACAAATCAAAAGAAAGACATGGTCTCTGGTCCCAGAGGGCCAGCCAAGCACACATGCTCACATAGGGAGTGCAAACCACTCCTCTCCCTCTCTGGGAGCAGCCCCACCTCACAATGTCGCAGCAACGGGGAAAACGAAAAGAATCATCTTGAGTTATTATCATTTAATTTTTCCTTTTTTTACGCTCTTCTGCCCTACCGGAGGAGCTGCCACTGTTCCACACGAGTGAGGTGCTGTTTTTATTGGGAGACCTGGGAGGAAATTTGTGGTTCTATGCAGATTCCAGAACTTTCCCACACAGAAATTTGAGAAAAAAGTTATTTTTTTCAGCTAAATTTGAGGTTTGAAGGGGATTCTGGGTAGGAGAATGTTGGAGGACCCACTCAAGCCATACCTCACTGGACTACCCGGGTGTCTAGTTTTCAGAAATGTGTGGGTTTGGTAGGTTTCCCAAGATGGCCACCGAGCCCGGGGCCAAAAACTCATGGGACCCCCTTGCAAAACCAGGTTGGTTTGCGATAGGTAATTTTGATGTCGCCTCAATAGGTTTTGGGCACTTGCCTGTGGCGGGTACCTAACACACACATGCAAGTGAGGTACCATTTTTCTAAGAAGACTTTGGGGAACGCGTGGAATTTTGTGGATCTAAGCAGCTTCCAGAACTTTCCACCACACAAATATGAGGAAAATGTGTTATTTTTACACATTTTGAGGTTTGCAAGGGATTCTGGGTAACAGAACCTGGTGAGAGCCATTCAAGTCACCCCATCCTGGATTCTACTGGATGTCTAGTTTTCAAACATTTATAGGTTTGCTAGGTTTCCCTAGTTACTGGCAGAGTTAGGGTTGAAATTCGACAGCTAGGCACTCTGCAAAAAAAGGGTCAGTTTTCACTGTGAAAATGTGGTGTGTCCATGTTGCGTTTTGGGCCGTTTCCTGTCGCGGACACTAGGCCTAACCACACAAGTGAGGTGCCATTTTTCTTGGAAGACTTTGTGAAACGCCGGGCAGGTGGAATTTTGTGATTCCACGCAGATTCCCGAACTTTCCATCACAGAAAAGTGAGGAAATTTGTTTTTTGGATACATTTTTAGGTTTGCAAGGGATTCTGGGTAACAGAACCTGGTAGAGCCAGTCAAGTCACCCCATCCTGGATTCCCCTGGGTGTCTAGTTTTAAAAAATTTATAGGTTTGCTAGGTGCCAGTAGAGCTAGGGTTCAAAATCTACAGCTAGGCACTTTGCAAAAAAAGGGTCCGTTTTCACTGTGAAAATGTGGTGTGTCCATGTTGCGTTTTGGACCGTTTCCTGTCGCAGGCTCTAGGCCTACCCACACAAGTGAGGTACCATTTTTCTCAGAAGACTTTGGGCAACGCGGGGTGGGTAAAATTCTGTGGATCCACACAGATTCCAGAACTTCCCACCACAGAAATGTGAGGAAAATGTTTTTGAGGACAATTTTTCGGTTTGCAAGGGATTCTGGGTAACAGAACCTGGTGGGAACCAGTCAAGTCACCCCATCCTGGATTCTACTGGATGTCTAGTTTTCAAACATTTATAGGTTTGCTAGGTTTCCCTAGTTACTGGCAGAGTTAGGGTTGAAATTCGACAGCTAGGCACTCTGCAAAAAAAGGGTCCGTTTTCACTGTGAAAATGTGGTGTGTCCATGTTGCGTTTTGGGCCGTTTCCTGTCGCGGACACTAGGCCTAACCACACAAGTGAGGTGCCATTTTTCTTGGAAGACTTTGTGAAACGCGGGGCAGGTGGAATTTTGTGATTCCACGCAGATTCCAGAACTTTCCATCACAGAAAAGTGAGGAAATTTGTTTTTTGGATACATTTTTAGGTTTGCAAGGGATTCTGGGTCACAGAACCTGGTAGAGCCAGTCAAGTCACCCCATCCTGGATTCCCCTGGGTGTCTAGTTTTAAAAAATGTATAGGTTTGCTAGGTGCCAGTAGAGCTAGGGTTCAAAATCTACAGCTAGGCACTTTGCAAAAAAAGGGTCCGTTTTCACTGTGAAAATGTGGTGTGTCCATGTTGCGTTTTGGACCGTTTCCTGTCGCAGGCCCTAGGCCTACCCACACAAGTGAGGTACCATTTTTCTCAGAAGACTTTGGGCAACGCGGGGTGGGTAGAATTTTGTGGATCCACACAGATTCCAGAACTTTCCACCACAGAAATGTGAGGAAAATGTTTTTGAGGACATATTTTCGGTTTGCAAGGGATTCTGGGTAACAGAACCTGGTGGGAACCAGTCAAGTCACCCCATCCTGGATTCTCCTGGGAGTCTAGTTTTTAAAAATGTATAGGTTTGCTAGGTTTCCCTAGGTGCCGGCAAAGCTAGGGTTCAAAATCTACAGTTAGGCACTTTGCAAAAAAAGGGTCAGTTTTCACTGTGAAAATGTGGTGTGTCTACGTTGGGTTTTCAGCCGTTTCCTGTCGTGGACACTAGGCCTACCCACACAAGTGAGGTACCATTTTATCGGGAGACTTAGGGTAACACAGAATTGTAGAGGAACTGTTATTACCTATTGACTATCGATGCATTTCTGCCTTTCAAATAAAAGACAATGTGTACAAAATAAGTCATTTTGAAAAATGACCTATAATTCTCATGCTAGTATGGGTACTCCCAGTTTTGGAAATTTGCAAATATCTACTCTTTCTAAACTCTATATTTTGTTCCAATTTCAGAAATACATAGCTGTCTTTCATACCATTTTCCATGTATATATTTTCCCAAATCAATTGCTATATACCCGGTACACAATAAAAACCATTGCAAGACGCTGCTCAGTTATTGGCTCTGGGTTCGTCAGGTTCTTGGTGAACCTACAAGTCCTATATATCCCCACAACCTGAAAGGCCTAGCAGATGTAAAGGTATATTGCTTTCAAACAGCTGTCATAAATAGGAGAAGTTACAGGTGAAAAGGTTGACACAAATTGCTGTTTTTTTCAACTAATTAACAATATGTAATATATACAACTGTTAGTTTCCATAAAGAAACCTTGAAGGATCTACACAAATGACTCCTTGCTGAATTCAGAATTGTGTATACTTTTCAAAAATGTATAGCTTTCCAGGATTCATTATTGCTTTCATACCCATTTCTTCCATTAACTGGAAGGAGTTTGAAAGCATAAAAAATAGCAAAAATAGGCTATGTCCCAGAAAAATGCCAAACCTGTGTAAAAAATGTTGGTTTTCTGACAAAAGTCTGCTTGACCCTGAAAGCTGGGAAGATGGTGGTTTCAACACCACAACCCATTTGCAGGGGAAAAACCAGACGCTTTCAACTGTAACCCTTTCTCCCCCCCCAAAAAGAAATTGCTGTATTTTGGCTAATTTGTGGGTCCCCTCCAGGGGAATCCACAAACCCTGTGTACCTTTAGACTCCTCATGAAGTAACAAGAAAAGGATGCAAATTTGGCATGGATACCTTATGTAGTCAAAACGTTACAGGGGCCTAAGTATGAGTGGTGCTATAAAACTAAATGAATCTGAGAGACAGGGGTTCTGGAGACTTAAGGGGCACTGCTAAAGGGTGCTAGTGAGGCAATCCATGGCAGAGCTGGTCATTGGGGTGGCGCCAACAGACATTGTCGCACAGGGAGTCACCAGCGCTAGAGCCGGCCCTGGCTGTTCCCTCCATAGCACTTGAAATTATTTATTGTTACTTCCCCTGTCCCTGCACTGTCTCTCCTAAAAAACTGAAAAAAGCACAATGACACGGCCATCGCTGGACGCGTCATAGCACTTTTTTTGAGTGGGAGTGACTATTGGTTATATCGACGGCTAGTGCTGATACAACACACACATTTTCATACTCACAAAGAGGAAAGTTTTGTCCCTGAACAATAAATATATTCAGCACATGTTTGGCATTAACACCAGGATATTATGCCAAAGCAACTTTATTACACTTTCTTTGAAAAATAATCTGTTCCCTGTTATAGTTTTCAGCATGCTGATAGCACAGTTTGAAGACACGCCCTCGCTGACTACCATCTACCTGATCTGTTGCACTCTCGCAAAAGGAGTGGGAGTCTCTGAACAGTCACTGCTCATTGTGTGGGCCTGAGTACCGTTTTCTGTTCATTCTTTACCCAAATTAGAAGATAAATGCGAGAGTCGGCCCGTGCAGCTAACAGTTGCGCACAAGTTATCTCCAGTAAGTCTTGGGCCTCAGTGGACCTGATCACAAGTGGCCTGAGGTCTTTGTCTTAAGCCACAGTATTAGAGGATTGCCAGTGAAGATAAAATGTAGTTTAAGGCCCATCTGTCCCAAAGGCCTCAAGAAGCTGGCTTTCAAGACAAGTTAAGGAAACAGCACTCTGCTGCTCACTGCTGGAGGCCATTGAAAGTTTTACATTTCAATGATAGTTCAAATAGGGGAAACAACACCTAGTGAGGATTTTCAAAAGTTTTCACAGTTATCAAGAGACCTAAAAGAGTCCTATGGGTGAAGCATTAACTCTAAATATGTGTCCAGGCACCTCCCATCTCTGAGTCATCTTGATCAGACAGTCATGTATCCCACCCTGCACCGCCCTTCATTGTCAGGTTGCTGCCTCAGCCCCTTCCACCTGCTGTCCATTGTTAGCTTGCTCCCCAGCCCCTCCCTCCTGCCCCCTATTATCTGTGTATACCCATCCCCTCCCACATGCAGTTGTCCTTGCATTTCCCCCTTTTACCTTCTTCTACCCGTTTTCCAAGTGCTTCCTCAGTACCACCCACCCAACATCACTTGTCAGATTGCTACCCCATCCCCTTCCACCCACCCTCTGTTGTTTGTGTCCCTCCCCAGGCCCTAATGCCCACCCTATGCTGTCTGTGCTCCCCCATTTTCTAGCATGTGTCCTCTCCCTGCATCCTTCTTTCCCATCCTCCCTTCCTCCGTGTTGCTTTGTACCCCAGCCCACTTCCTTGGTTTTTTTTTTGTAAAGCGTTTTGGTGATGGCCCTGTCATAGAGCTTTTAAAAAAATTATCCATAGCCTTACCGCATAGCAGATGTACTGCTGTACAGCATGACTAAAATCACTGCCAAAGCTAATAACTCCCCTAGGCAAGACCTGTTGGCTTTGCCAATGCTTGTTTGATTCATGTGTTGTAGGACAGCCCCCTTAATTGCATTGTACCTGTTTTTTCAAGGCACAGGGAGGGGCAGGGAGGCGGCAGGCCTTCAGATAGTAACATTACTTTTTTATCTTTATTTTACATCCGTTTGGTCCTCGGCTGGTACCCTAGGTAATATAAAAAGACTAATATCTGCAGCAGTGCCCACACACTTGCAAATGGTAGTTGATTTACTAAGTCTGTGGCGCTGGGGACTGTGAATGGTTTGTCCACTACCAGGTAGATCGAGTATAAAGTGGGATTCTTTACTATATCTAAGGCACAGTGATCTGCTAAAAAGATCACTTTTTAATTTGACATAATATAAATGTGCCTTATATTACCTGATGTTTTGTCTTCTATTACTGAGACACAGTTCTAGATGCAGAGCTGATTCATGGAGGGACAGAAATGTTTGATCCTAAAAAAAAAAGCGAATGTTATGCTATGTCCTCCATAAGTGTAATTTTGATCAGATTCCCTGTCACAGAAAATACAAAATCTAAACTGCAACACGATGAAGGCAATTCCTCCTGTGGAGAGTCCTCCAGTAGAAATATCATATGTGGAGAAAATGATTTCACCACTGCTTTTCATAGGGTTAAGTGTTGCTACTCTTCTCCAAAACATAATCATAATATTTTCAGTGCATGAGTTACTGCCTCAGGTAGAGTTTATGTAACTAAAGAAAAATTCAAAAATCAGACCCACTGCCCAGATGTTGCTAACCTCCTGTTCAGGATTTTAAAAATAAGAAAATAAATAAGAAATTTGGTTGGACTCACTAATTCCCATGCAAATATGTGGCAGTTGGGGATATAGATCCATAGGTGCCTGGTGAATATTCACATATTATCAGAATTTTGGTCAGCTTCATCCAGTTCTAGTGACAAATATAATTTTGAACAGTATCAGACATTTTGATTTAAAAAAATGGACATTTTCACTTTCAAAACTTCATTTCATTCACAAATAAGCTATCTCGTCAAGTGCATCATACTGATTTTTTTAAAACTTTTGCTTAAATATTTTATCTGAAAAGCAATATTCTGTGTTTAAAAATTGAAACATCTAACTGAATGTGTCAGAGGACTAATGAGCTACTTGAATACACAGCTATTTTCCTCCCCAGCACAAACTGCATTTGCAGAAAGGAATTACTGAAAAATCTGGGGAGGGTGTCCAATAAACTAAAAATAGTTCATTTGCCTTAAATGAAAGACTTGGCAAGAAAAGACTTGCAAAACACTCAGCACGTGATTCTGAACAGAAAGGAGCATTAAGATCCCTAATTGTGTATTTGTTAGAGAACAGCTAATGATTGATTTCAGCAAAAAATCCTCTTTGTCAAAGAGAACTATGAGGCAGTTAACCTTGAAGTAGAGCTTATTTGATCTGCTAAGCATTAAAGGGTCCCAAAAGATTGCTTCAGCAAATGAATGTTATTGGGGCGTATAACAGTTAGCTGCTGCAGCATGGTGAATACACACCACAGAAGAACAAAGTTTTGCTAAGCCAATTTGTCTGGCCTTTGGCATAGCTACTATACTGTAGTCATTTCTAGAGATACTTCTCTAGTCAAAAGCAGCAGCTTGAAGCCTTTAACAAGGCTACAGCATTTAAAAGTGTACTTGTTGTTTCTGTCAAGTCAGAACAACTGATTAACACGTTTATCACAAAACTGCATTAACTCAACTTGTTACTAAATGTCTCCTTGTAGGCAGATGCAGCTGCATCAGAGATCCTTTCATGGTGTGGTTTCAACATACAAATGTTAATATACACGTGTACTACTCTAATGAATGGTGCTTGTTGTCTCTAGGATGATTAAATATGCCCGTGCTTGTATAGGATGATGAATCAATATTGAAACTGTCAATAAATGATTTGATTATTATGGAAGACATCCTAGTATACATAAGTACTTGCAGTCACTGATTAATTAAAGTGCCTTTAACCTTATCAAACTGCTTTTTCAGTTGCATTTTAGTTATTTCAAAGCTAATGTCCTTGTGCTATGGCCGGAAGAAACAACATTGTAATGTGATTTAAGCAAATCACTAAACATATTTTATGAAAGATTCTTCTATACAAAGATAGTATGGAAATTACAGTTTTCATGAAGCTAGCTTACTATTTTCAATCCTGCAGTACCTTAAGTTGTTAGTAAATGGTAGACTACTACATATGTGTGCCAATAATCGCAGTCACCTCTATTAAAGGTCACGGGTTATAGGAAGAAGCAAAATGTCAATATTACTGAGTAACACAAAAGATGAAGATATTTAAACACACACACATACATTCCCCCTAAAAAAAACTTAGGTGAAAGTGGAGTTATATGTAGATTTTCTAATGATAAAAAAAATTAAAACAAAAAAAAACCACCAAAATTCACCAGTATACGTAAATCACCTGAAGTAACTATAACTTGCACTCTCACCATGCATAGTGTTGTAATCAATGAAGTCATTTCAGATTTGGCATTGATGTTATTAATGATAGCATAGAACATGTCATATGTGATGTAATATGTAAGGTTATGAGCAGTAAATGGGGAGGGCACAAGTTATAGTTATTTTAGTTAACTATATCTGGATCAGATCAGATCAATATAAGCTTTATTTCGATAAAAGTATCTTGAAAGCTGTGCAACCCAGAATAGAAAATATACAAATAGACCAAGATACATATTTTTTAGGAATACAATGTACAATAAAAGCATTAGAATAAAAAATTCATTAAAAGCAAGGACATTAAAAAGTTAAGAAATTGCTTATACATAAGTTCTAAAGGACAAAAATCACATGAACGTTTTGTTGTTTAGGAATTGACGCTCAAGTTTCTCGCTCTGATACTCCATGTCCATCTAAGAAATATTGCTAGTGCACAGGCATAGAGATCCCGCGCGTCAGATATTAAAATACACAATGCTACTTGGTGGCTATGGGCACCTAGCTCCTTGCCGACTGGTTTCAGCCAGCGCCCCCTTGGCACTTTGTAGGCTGGGCAGGCAAATATGAAGTGTGCGACTGACTCAGTGGTGGCCTCACAGCTTGGACAAGAGGCTAGAGTTTGATAAGGTGGCTTCCACTGGGCAGTAAACTGTCTTAGGAGGAGCATACCTACCCTAAACTCAAAATACAAAGCTCTGTCATATGGTTTTTGTATTAGGTCTAGGTAGGGTTCGAGACGGATGGAACGCTTATGCTGCATAAACTCCTCTGTGTACATGTTACATGTTTTCACTGTTTGTTTTATGGTTCCATTTCACTTGGGGACACAAAAGCAATATTGTTTTTTTCTTGGTCTGTGCATATATCAATTTGAATTTTACAAATGTGATAAAAAGAATTAATGTGAACACAAAGTCTACAAGGCCCTCTTTCTTTCTGACTTCACCTTAACCTGTTTTTGTGATTGCGATTGTGCATTTGATTATTATTATAGATTAGCCTAACTTTCAGCTGGAACTGTTGTTTCTGTTACACATGACATACCCTGGTTCCTCGTGAGTAGGGTCCCACTTGTTCTTGTTTTTGCGTTAAAAAGATTTCATAGCCTCAAGTGCAGGGTGATCAGAACCTATGTTGCCAATCAAATCAAGGTCTCTGATAACTCCCCCAAGGAAGTCTTTAAGATTGTGCATGGTTTTATGAAACCGCAAGCAATGAAAAGCACTTTGTCTCCTCTGCAACTTTATGTGAAAATCTTTCGACCTTCTTCCAAGATAAGATCCAAGCAATTTATTCTGCCTTTACTAGGAAGGGATCCGACTCCTCTGCTATTTTGTCCACCACCTCTGCCAATGGTTGGGATGAATTTCATCCATACAGCTTAGAATCCTCCCTGTCAGATCGGAAGAGAGTTAAGTCGGGTTCCCCCCTCGACCCCTGTCCGGCTAGCTTTTTTAAACTGCTGGCCCCTCTGTTGAACCCACATCTAAACTTAATACGGAAGCCTCTCTGTCAAAAGGTTGTTATCCATTAGCATGGAAACAGGCATGTGTTGTGCCGATTCTTAAAAATGAGGATGCAGACCCAGCTATGCTTAAAAATCTAAGGCCTATTTCTCTTCTGCCTGCACCTACAGAAATCCTTGAAAAGGAAGTTCAGCTGCAGTTATCCAACTTCCTGGAGGTCAATAACCACCTCCATGGCTCACAATTAGGCTTTAGGACGGGCTACAGCATGGAGACTGCCTTACTAGAAGTGGTGGAAACGATACGTGAATCACTAGACCAGGGCGCCTGTGCCATGTTAGTGCTACTGGTCCTGTCAGCATCATTTGACACGGTATCACACCAGATTCTGCTAGAATGACTGGCACTGCTTAGAGTTACAGGAACCTCTTTAGTCTGGTTCCGTTCCTTTCTTACATCTAGGTCACAACAAGTGTTTCTCCGCCCCCATGTTTCCTCCTCCAGTTCTCTTGTGTGTGGTGTTCATCAGGGCTCTGCACATCCGCCCCACTCTATTCAATGTATATCTTACCCCTCTGACATCAGTAATTGAGCACTATGGAGTCAGAGTGATTTCATATGCTGATGACACCAAGTTGGTGTTCTCCTTCAAAGATCACCAAGAGGTCGCCTTTGGCAGATTCAGGCAATGCCGCCTGATGGACATTACTTCATGGATGACTGACAGTTGCCTGAAGTTAAACACCGAAAAAACTGAGGTTATGTTCTTTAATCAACCCTCCCCACCACGGGCTGATCTCTAGTGGCCGGTAGAGCTGAATCCCCCTCCCACACCTGTCACAGCTGCCAGAAACCTAGGCTTCAAATTTGACTCGACACTCTCTTGCAAGGTCCAGACTAGGCATGTCTCCGCTTCCTGTGTCTGGAAGCTGAAAGCCCTGTGGAGATTCCTGCATCTTCTGCCGATGGACTGCAGGGAAACGGTGGTCCACACGCTGGTCACATCCCAGCTGGATTACGCCAATAGCTTGTACCTTGGCCTTCCAGCGTATCTGATGAGCAGACTGAAAATTATATAGAATGCCGCTGCTAGGCTTATCAGAAATGTGCCGCTCCGTCATCCTATCTCCCCTCATCTGCGTAGCCTGCACTGGCTCCCAGTTGGGAGAAGAATAGAGTGTAAGGCTCTGTGTTTGGCCTTCAGAGCCTCCAGAGACAGCGGCCCAGGTTACCTGAAGGTGAGACTCCTGAAGTATGGCCTGACTAGGACCCTGTGATCCAGCTCTCAGGAATTTCTCCGGATTCCTCGCTTTACCAAAACTAGTATTGGGGGGCGAGGCTTCATGGTGAGAACTGCTACACTTTGGAATTCCATGCCTGAAAATCATCGAAAAGCAGAGTCTGAAACTGCATTTAGGAAGGCCTTGAAGACTTGGCTATTTGATCTACCTTAGCCTGTCTAGTTCTCTCTGTTCTCCGCTGGGTATTTTTCTACACCGCTTAGCACCGGGACACCACCATTAGTGGTAGCTGCACGCTTTACCAATGGAATGGAATGGGTCAGTGACTAGCGGCGGCTCCTCCGCAATGGCGGAGGAGCGTTGCCCACTACATGGTTCAAAGACAGCAATGAAAACTAAAACAATGTCATCTTTTTATTTTTCATTTGCCGGCTCTGAGCCAGCTTGTGCAGGGAGGGGCGGGGTATGGGGAGGGGGAGTGGTATGTGCACTCCCTAAGTGTGCATATGTGTTTGGCCAGCTGTCTCAGGCTGACCAAAACACAAATGTGCACTTAGGTTTTTCCAGCCAGGCTGCATTGAGCAGCCTGGCTGGAGAAACCCCCACAGACTCCCTGGTCTGAGCGGAGAGTTTTTCCGCCCACTCAGGCCAATCCCCGGGCTGCGCTCATACTATGAGAGCAGCCCGGGGATCGCAGGGAGTTTGTGACGCAGCCCCAGTGCTTGCTGGGACCAGGAAGGACGAGGTGCAACGTGAGAGGCAGGCAGCAGCTCCAGGTAAGTGTTTATTTTTCATTTATTTTCCTTTTTATTAAAGCTCCCCACCCGCATGCTCCCGCACTCCCCTGCATCCCCTCCACCCGCCCCATCATCTCTTTATTGTGGCTGTCGCCACTGTCACTGACAAAGAAAAGCAATAACAGTGAAATAAATAAGCTAATACTTTTATGCACTGACGCTACACTACAGATACAGATACTGAAACAAAAATCATGCAAAGGAGGATATAGACACTGTGACGTTGACTTTGTGACACTAACAAGAACAATGGCACAATTATGGGGCCACGCTGATATTCTGACTTACACTTATAGGTTCAGAGTGACAATGAAATTAGCATAGGAATACTGGCTGTCTATGGTGAAAGGGCACAAGACACTGTCATAGCAATATGTAGATTAGGCCATGGGAACAAGCAGTGCCATTGACAGGCCAAGACAAGCATTAGAAATGCAATCGGGCTCGGATTTATTTGAGTTTGAGCTAATGGCATTGTAAATGCCAATGTCTTTTTGCCATGTGTTATGGAGTGTGTGCATGTGGTGTGTAGTGGAAGTATGTTGGTTGAATTGTAATTTTACCAATGGTGGCATGCTGTGCTTTATATGAATATGTTTAAAAGTAAAGTGTACCATACTGCAATTGCTTGGTGGAAAAGTGCACTGCCGGCTGGAGGTGTGTGTGCCTGGTGGAAGGGTGCACTGACGGCTGGTGGGTGTGTGCTTGGTAAAAGCGTGCACAGATGGATGATGGTTGTTGGTGTTTGTGCATGGTGAAAGCATTCATTGACGGCTGGGGGTGTGTTGTTGTGTGTGTTGTTTTCTGTGTGCTGGTGAGTGTGTGGTGGTGAGTCTGTGGGGGTGAGCGTGTTGTGTTGAGTGGTGACAAGTGTGTGGTGTTGAGAGACTGAGGTGTGTTGTTTGTGTGTGCGTTATGTGTGTGTGGTGTATGTGTGTGTGGTGTTTTCTGCACACTCACACACTGCCCCTACACATTCACACACTGCTCACCCACACACTCCCAATGTCACCCTGCATAGTCACACACTGTTTACCCTGCACACTCATTCTGCACACTCACACAATGTGCACCCTGCACCCTTACACACTGTCTCTGCAGTCACTCTGCACTCACTGTCACTCTGCACTCACTGTCACTCTGCACTCACTGTCACTCTGCACTCACTGTCACTCTGCAGTCACTGTCACTCTGCTGTCACTGTCACTCTGCTGTCACTCTGCACTCACTGTCACTCTGCACTCACTGTCACTCTGCTGTCACTCTGCACTCACTGTCACTCTGCAGTCACTGTCACTCTGCTGTCACTGTCACTCTGCACTCACTGTCACTCTGCAGTCACTGTCACTCTGCAGTCACTGTCACTCTGCAGTCACTGTCACTCTGCACTCACTGTCACTCTGCACTCACTGTCACTCTGCACTCACTGTCACTCTGCTGTCACTGTCACTCTGCACTCACTGTCACTCTGCTGTCACTCTGCACTCACTGTCACTCTGCACTCACTGTCACTCTGCTGTCACTCTGCACTCACTGTCACTCTGCTGTCACTCTGCACTCACTGTCACTCTGCACTCACTGTCACTCTGCACTCGCTGTCACTCTGCACTCGCTGTCACTCTGCACTCGCTGTCACTCTGCACTCGCCGCCACTCTGCGCCGCCACTCTGCGCCGCCACTCTGCGCCACCACTCTGCGCCGCCACTCTGCGCCACCACTCTGCGCCGCCACTCTGCGCCGCCACTCTGCACCGCCAATCTGCACCGCCACTCTGCACCGCCGCACTGCCACTCTGCACCGCCACTCTGCACCGCCGCACTGCCACTCTGCACCCCACTGATCAAATCTCGCCAAGTCACAACTGCTGCAGGTCTATCACAGATCAAATCTCACTGCCGCCGCACTGCCACTCTGCACCGCCACTCTGCGCCGCCGCACTGCCACTCTGCACTGCCACTCTGCACCGCCACTCTGCACTCTGCACCGCCACTCTGCACCGCCACTCTGCACCGCCACTCTGCTGCACTGCACCGCCACTCTGCACCGCCACTCTGCTGCACTGCACCGCCACTCTGCACCGCCACTCTGCTGCACTGCACCGCCACTCTGCACCGCCACTCTGCACCGCCACTCTGCACCGCCACTCTGCACCACCGCACTGCCACTCTGCACCGCCACTCTGCACCACCGCACTGCCACTCTGCACCGCCACTCTGCACCGCCACTCTGCACCGCCACTCTGCACCACTGCACCGACACTCTGCACCGCCACTCTGCACTGCCACTCTGCACTGCCACTCTGCACTGCCACTCTGCAATGCCACTCTGCACCGCCACTCTGCATCGCCACTCTGCACCGCCACTCTGCACCGCCACTCTGCACCGCCACTCTGCACTACCACTCTGCACCGCCGCACTGCCACTCTGCACTGCCACTCTGCACTGCCACTCTGCACCGCCACTCAGCACTCTGCACCGCCACTCTGCACCGCCACTCTGCACCGCCACTCTGCACCGCCACTCTGCACCGCCACTCTGCTGCACTGCACCGTCACTCTGCACCGCCACTCTGCTGCACTGCACCGCCACTCTGCACCGCCACTCTGCACCGCCACTCTGCACCGCCACTCTGCACCACCGCACTGCCACTCTGCACCGCCACTCTGCACTCTCCACCGCCACTCTGCACCGCCACTCTGCACCGCCACTCTGCACCGCCACTCTGCACCGCCACTCTGCACCGCCACTCTGCACCGCCGCTCTGCACCGCCGCTCTGCACCGCCACTCTGCACCGCCACTCTGCACCGCCACTCTGCACCACCGCACCGCCACTCTGCACCGCCACTCTGCACCGCCACTCTGCACCGCCACTCTGCACCGCCACTCTGCACCGCCACTCTGCACCGCCACTCTGCACCACCGCACTGCCACTCTGCACCGCCACTCTGCACCACCGCACTGCCACTCTGCACTGCCACTCTGCACCGCCACTCTGCACCGCCACTCTGCACCGCCACTCTGCACCGCCACTCTGCACCGCCACTCTGCACTCTGCGCTGCCACTCTGCACTGCCGCACTGCCACTCTGCACCGCCACTCTGCACCGCCACTCTGCACTGCCACTCTGCACTGCCACTCTGCACCACCACTCTGCACCGCCACTCTGCACCGCCACTCTGCACCGCCACTCTGCACCACCGCACTGCCACTCTGCACTGCCACTCTGCACTGCCACTCTGCACCGCCACTCTGCACTGCCACTCTGCACCGCCACTCTGCACCGCCACTCTGCACCGCCACTCTGCACCGCCACTCTGCACCACTGCACCGCCACTCTGCTGCACTGCACCGCCACTCTGCACCGCCACTCTGCACCGCCACTCTGCACCACCGCACTGCCACTCTGCACTGCCACTCTGCACCGCCGCACTGCCACTCTGCACTGCCACTCTGCACCACCACTCTGCACTCTGCACCGCCACTCTGCACTGCCACTCTGCACCACCACTCTGCACTCTGCACCGCCACTCTGCACCGCCACTCTGCACCACTGCACCTCCACTCTGCACCACTGCACCGCCACTCTGCTGCACTGCACCGCCACTCTGCACCGCCACTCTGCACTCTGCACTGCCACTCTGCACCGCCACTCTGCACCGCCACTCTGCACTCTGCACCGCCACTCTGCACCGCCACTCTGCACCACCACTCTGCACCGCCACTCTGCACCGCCATTCTGCACCGCCACTCTGCACCACCGCACCGCCACTCTGCACCGCCACTCTGCACCGCCTCTCTGCACTCTGCACCGCCACTCTGCACCGCCACTCTGCACCGCCACTCTGCACCGCCACTCTGCACCACCGCACTGCCACTCTGCACTGCCACTCTGCACTCTGCACCGCCACTCTGCACCGCCACTCTGCACCGCCACTCTGCACCGCCACTCTGCACCGCCAATCTGCACTGCCACTCTGCACTGCCACTCTGCACCACCGCACTGCCACTCTGCACCGCCACTCTGCACCGCCACTCTGCACCGCCACTCTGCACCGCCACTCTGCACCGCCACTCTGCACTCTGCACCGCCACTCTGCACCGCCACTATGCACCGCCACTCTGCACCGCCACTCTGCACTCTGCGCTGCCACTCTGCACTGCCGCACCGCCACTCTGCACCGCCACTCTGCACCGCCACTCTGCACCGCCACTCTGCACCACCGCACTGCCACTCTGCACCACCGCACTGCCACTCTGCACCGCCACTCTGCACCGCCACTCTGCACCGCCACTCTGCACCGCCACTCTGCACCACTGCACCGACACTCTGCACCGCCACTCTGCACTGCCACTCTGCACTGCCACTCTGCACTGTCAAGAATCGGAAACCCCCTGCTCTTCCCCCTCTTCTGCTGTGGGCCCACTGTGAAAGCATCTATGAGGGAGAGGCTGTATAATGAGTCTAACTGCAGACACTGGAAAGGGGCGGGGCAGTCTCACCTGCTCTACTATCTCTCCATCAGTGTACCATGATCTCTAACTCTGTCAGGCCCTCATTCATCTCACTGTCATCCCTCAGCAGCCGTGACCTCTACACCCATCCCTCTTGCCTCTCTTACTTCCCCATTCCTTTGCCACTCAGATGACTGACGCTGACAAACAAAATGCACTCTCATCCTGCAGGGGAAGAGGGCTCCAGTCACAAACCTCCTACCTCATTCCCCATATCCTGTGTCACCCTTTTCTCTTTCCTATGTCATGTTCTTATTCCACCTCAAATATCGCACTTTGAGCACCCCATAGCATGGTCTAAAGCACTATAATAATAACCAACAGAACAAAACTGTATTAAACACATTCGTCACTTCGGCACTTTCAAAATACCCGGCAGTGATTCTGGAAGTGTTCAGACTGACGTCATGTCAGGACAATGCTTGAAGCATGGTTAAAGGTCCTCATGCATAAAAATGGCGGATTGCCTGACTCCACACAGCCAAAGAGGCTTTTGTGTTAGCAGCCTTCTGGGGACTGTGTGCTGTGACATAGGGGAATGCAGAGAAACATTAGGGACACAGCGATACTACTGGGGCAGGCTTGCACTACAACAATACAAACGACATTGGCCCTTGTGGCATAAAACCAAGCCACGTTCTTATGGGAAGGGGGAATGCCACTGTACCTAGGAAGAAAAAACAACCCTTGCATTGATCTTGCCTTGCCAGAAGCCAGACTAATGTCTCGCCAACCACAGACAAGTGTTCACTTATGGAAACCATGCACACACCAGTTCTTGAAATTAAAATATGTAGTTTATGGTGAATAAGGCCAAGGACAATTATGTACCAATGTCGAACACTGCAAACCTCCGGCGCAAATTAAGCACTGCCAAAGGCTGCACTTCTTTCAAACAAAGCGATGCAGTGCTGTTTACTACATGAAAAGAAACTCAGTCTAGAGTCACTGAGGGTAGTCTCGGCTGTAGACTGACCACGGCACAAATGTGGGGGCCCCAACTACGAGCAATTAATGATGTCCACAGGTGACGGCTTGCACATCTAGACACAGGTAAACTAGTGATTAGAGTTATCTCTATATACATAGGGAGGGGTAAGACTGGATATACTCTAAAAGTTCCCTTCTATATAGGGCTTGTTTCAACGCTGTCCCTGCAGGGCCTCGACACTCTTCTGAAGCTGGGAGGCAAAGGTTCCCTCGATGGACTCTGGGCACTGATCTCCCGGTAAGCCTCCGATTACTTGTCCTCTATGTGCTGTCCGGCCTTCAAATGCGGCTCTGATTAGCCGCCGGCAGCCTGCTGTGTCGAGGCATAGGGAGGCGCTGGGGGCTCCGCTTGTCACCAGGCCGGATGTTGTCTCCGTGCTCATTACACCTCTCCGCTGCAGCTTGACTCTTCATGAGCGGCGGGGGAGGGTGCCAACGCTTTTATGGTCGCACGCGCATCCAGGGGGGCCGCTGCTTTATCCGCTCGCAGTGCCGGGGCAGTAACAGGCATCACTGGAGGGTCCCCTCGTGCTCCTGTGAGCCTCTTACATCTTCGCGGGTGCCGGTGGATTTACTGCAAAATAGATTTTTATTTTGGGTGATCGGGTGCCGGTAGTTAATATTGTCGGTGGGGTGAGGGGGCTTTACGATACTGCGGGTGGGCTCCGCTTTGATTGTTTGGGCGCCCGGCAGCTCGCCTCATGCTGCGGGCGCTCTCCTCTTCAGTTAATCCCCCCCCCCGCCGCTGCTCTTCGCACACGCTGCGGGGACATTGTATGCAGGCCGCGGGTGGGCTCCGCTGGTCCTGCTTTAGCGGACACCAGCTCACCCTAATCCCTGCCAGCTGCATTGGCTTCCTTTTATTTCGAGAAAGCAGCCCTCTAGAAGTCTTCTTCCTAATCCCGCGACCTGAAATTCAATATCTTTTTTTTTATTTCGGAAAAAAAAGAAAATTTAAGTTTCATGCCCTAGGCAGCCCAGCTGAGAGTCCTCGGTGTGTTTTTTTCATGTTAGGTAAACACAACCTTGAATGGAGGGAGGGCGTTTAGCAGACAATTAACTCCCCCTGAGCCCAGCACACAATCGTGTTGTCCTGAAGTTTCCCCAGCAGACACCAGATAGCCGCTAAATGGCTGCCCGGTAGACGTCGTCGCTGATTGCATTTTTGCAGACCTTGCCTCCGTGTTTATGGTCTTGTATTTATCAGCTGGGACATTACCTAACCTAAACAAGCACAACGAGAAGAGGGGGGCGGGGGGCGGGCGGAAATGACACAACGTCAGACTCTTGTTCTTGAACTAATGAAGCCCTTTCCCGGCCTGGAGCAGCTGCGCGCTGAGCGCTGCTGAATGGTGAACGCGCCCGGCCATCTGGATTCACTTACGGAGGCACCCTGACAGCTCCTAATTATAATTAATGTACTTCTTTGCGCGAGCACGAACGAAAAATGCCCAAGATGGCGGAACAAAACTACATTTACCCTATCACTTCAAGCCTATTAAAACGACAACACAACGAAGACGAATCACTGGCCAGATGAGATAACAGACTAAGGAATGTGTGGAATTTGTCTCGCCAAAGCCCTAGGAGATACTTTTTTTCTCTTCTTTAACATTAGGATCTCGAAACTCCTCCCACTTACGTGGGCGGAGGCCTCGCCCTAAAAAACGAGAGGCAATGGAAAAGGGCAAAAAGACTTCAGAATACACAGAACAATAGACCTAATCTTAGGAGCACAGTGCTCGCAAACATCTCAGCACCGTAGCACAGTCACTTGAGGGATCACGAGTCCAAAATGAACCAAAAATAATTGCAATCTTTACTCCAACCCATTTATGAGGTTGGAGCTACTTAGAGGGTCAGGTTAGGCAGGCTAGGAGGATTTCAATTGGTGGACCCTGTGGCGGCATGCTTCTACTGTACCAATCATAATGTCTGTCAACATCTTTAAAATGGGGGGAGGGGAGCTTACATTATTGAAAAATAAAGGCATGTTTTCCTCGTGGGATCAATTACACCCATTATGCACAATGCTGGGAAATGTACTGGCTGGGGGAGTGATTGAATCCCTTTCATCTACAAGTAAAAGATTCCTACTATAGTGCCACTTTGTGTTGAGACACCATATCCTTTCTACATATTTATCAACACACCCCAGTCATGCATGGATTTGGCATGTTTTTTTAACTGTGTTTTTGCGGGATGTGGGAGGGTGATTATTATTTCATTTACTTTAAACATCGATAGCTTGCAAATGTTGCTGGAGATCATGGATTGTGCAAGGAACAAAGTTCATCGGTCTTCTTGCTGTCACTCTGAGCGCATTAAATTACATATTTGCGGGAAGTGATTCTTCAAAGGACCACATTTGGCAGGCGTTAGGTTTAATTTTTGCTGACCTCGGCTTCACAGCGCACGCAAGCGACCCACAAAAGAGAGCAGTGTTCTTTTTTTTTTTAAAAGCTCAGAAATTGACACAATTCTCCCCGACAAAAAGAGAAATCCTCACCAGGGCCAATTGGCAACATTTAATTGTATTCAAGAGGTCACATCTAAACTTCTTTTCTTCTCATCCAAAGCCAACTTGCCCTAATTAGCACACTAAGGGCACTTTGTGTTTGTGGACTTCAATCACATCATCCCTAAAATATTCTGTGCTTCAGAATAAGAAGCAGAGGGCACAGAAATGCCACATCTTGCTGCTCAACCGACAATATATTTATCACTGCTTAACTAGCTGGATGCTATGAATGGACCCTGGGCCTGAAATCGGGGGGGGGGGTTGCACTGTGACCTTCCCCTGCCCCAGCCATCCACCAATTATAAGACTGCCCAAAGTTAGACCAGAAAAATGTGGTTGTGCCCTGTTTAGGAAAATGAAAATTTCAATCATCACGAGCCACTCTGTAATTGAAGGAAGAGGTTGAGGAGGAAACCGAATTTCCGGCTTTAAAACCAGAAAGATATCTCAGTATTCCAAATGTGGTAAGAAATATGTCAAGTTTTTAGTCAGAGGATTGGCCCCAGGATTTAGGGCTTGTAAGGCATTCATCATTCTAAAAGGCAGCTGAGTGCTCTGCCTCAACAACACCACAGGGCTGGCATAACTGGTCTCCACAAGAGATAATTGCCTGGTCCCACAAGTATTCTTCAGCTAGTGTGCCATCAAGTGAAGAGCTGGAAATGGAAACAATTTACTCTGAGAACCCACTAATTGTTGAAGAGGGAGGAAGAACAAAGGTAAATAAACATTTTAGACCATTATAGACTGTGAGGCATGATGGGAGCAGAGGGTGATGGATTTATTTGAGGAATCAATAATTTGCACACTGAATCATTTAATTCATGTTTTCATGTCAAATTGATAAAACAAAATATACAATCTGTGGCAATCATGTAGAGGTGTATTGTATTTTTGTTAACGCCGGTAATTCCCAGTGGTTGTCAGTCTCAGTAGAGCTTTAGCCCCAGCAGTAAACTAAGAACAACTCAATCATAGGTCCTATACCACAGAAAAGAGCCAGACAGATGACTGCCATAAAATGTAAGAGTAAAGTTTACAAACCCTGAAGAAAGTTTTCTGCTCAATATGGTACCCCCTGACATGTCAGCAAAATAAAACATTGCTTTTAACCCCTTAGCTGCTGCCTAACACCACCCCACCCCCCCTACTCCCCCACCTCACAGTGCTGAGCCTTTTTCTGGCTATTGGTGGTAGTTCGCTCTTAAGGCTCCATTACTTTTTTCCTTAATAAGGTATCCACACCATATTTGCATCCTTCTTCTCAACATCTTGAGTTTTCAATCGGTATCCCAGGTTTGTGGATTCACCTGGAGGGGACTGAGAAAATAGACGAAAAATAGCTACATTTTGAGTTTTGGAGGAAAATTAGGAAAATAATACTCTAGATAACAGTGTCTGTTTTTCCCCCTAAAAATAGCATTGTTGTGCTAAAGTCACCATCCTACCAGCTTTCAGGAACATGCAGAGCTGAATAGAAAAACAAGGTTTTGGTATTTTTCAAAGAGTTAGGCCAATTTTCCTATTTTTTGGGCTCTTGACCTACTTCCAGTTTGTGGTGTAAACCATTGTGAAACCCTTGGGTATTCAGGAAAAGCTATAGATTTCTGAAACGTTGAAAAATGCCAAATTCAGGAAGGGGTTGTTAGGCTTGTCATCCTTAGGGTGGGATTCCCCCATTTTTTGTCTGCTTACCTCCACTTTTTGCTGTATCTTTCTGTTGGCATTAGGAGCACGTTACCACTGCTAACAAGCGCTAATGTGCTTGTGCTGTGCCCATAAAACAAGGTGATATCGGTATATGCCTGACTGGCATATTTAGTTTACAAATAAGTCCCTTGCAAAGTGGTATATCATACACCCAGGGCCTGTAATCTAAATGCTACTAGTGGGCCTGCAGGACTGATTGTGCCACCCACATATGTAACCTGTCTCAGGCCTGCGATGGCAGGCTGTGTGTGTACAGTTTACTGCTACTTCAACTTCACATTTAAAACCCCTTGGACAGCCTTAAGCTCCCTTTTAATTATACACAGGTCACCCCTAATGTAGGCCCTAGGTAGCCTTATGCATAGGGTGCTGTGTAACTGAATAGTAGGACATGCACTTTCATGTTTTATATGTCCTGATAGTCTCACACACACTACATTCGTTGTTCACTACTGTGAGGCCTACCCCTCACATAGCTTAGCATTGGGAATGCCTTAAACACTTTTAGGCTGTAATTACTGATTAGAAAGGAGTAGCTAAATCATGTTTCATATCTTTGGAATGGTAACGATAAACTCTAGTGGTGAAATTGGATTTGACATTACTATTTTAGAAATGCCACTTTCAGAAAGTGGCAATTTCTCTGCTCTTAACTTTGCTCTGTGTACCTGCAGCCTGTCTCCAATACACATCTGGACTGGGTTACAGCTAAACTTTATGAGGCTCATCTGCACTCTGAGCACTCATCTGCATTCTGATGGGTCAGGGAGAAATGGGAGGACTGACACACTTCAATATGTAGTGTTCTATCTACACACAAAGCACTGATTCACCCCCATAGAAAGCCTAGCAGACAGGGCTGGGTTGGAAGGGATCCTTGTGCTCTTCAGAGAGTTGCTTTGAAGTCACCCCTACATAAAAGGCACTTTCAGGTATAAGTACTGGGGCTCAGACGCTACCAAATCAGGACACTACTTGACCTGGGAAGAACTCTGCTAGAGTAAAGACTGCTGTGCTGTAAGGTTTGCCACTTTGCCTTGAATGACTATTCAGAGGAACTGCTGCTTTGCTGAGCTTCCCTACTGCCTCTGATCTGTGCCCTGCTGAGGACAAGGACTGAACTCATCTCACTTGAACCTCGACGACTCCAAGGGTTTGCTGGCTTGCCTCCTGTGTTCTGAGGTCTCAGAGACACAAAGACTTCCTGTAATGCTGCTGTAGGTGCTGGACTTTGCTACAGAGCAAACACAAGGAGATGATGGACAGAGCCAAAATTGTTGCGTCCGCCGACGATAAGCAGCTCCTATTCACATGGGGAAAATCAGATAATTCTACATCCCAGGCTAGGAAATGACTGTGGGCAGTTTTTAAATGGCTTTCCGCAGTACAACTGAAGTGCAATGAAGGAAAGTCTGAAATTCTCCTTTACGGAAGGTTTCCCGACCAGTTCAGGGAAGCTCTACGGCCAACAGAATTACCAATGCAGCCTCTACAGGATAACCTGCAAAGAATCTAGGAATATGGTTTGAGGAGGATCTCTCCTTCTCCACCCAGATCAAGAAGCTGGCAGGTCACTCCTTCGGAATTCTTAAAATCTCTCTGGAAGTTTCTCTCATTTCTCCCAGAACAGCTAAGGAGACTTTCACCCGGGTGTTAATATCCTCGCAAATCGATTTCGCTAACGCCTTGTACGTCTGTCTGCCGAGGTATCTTCTAAGCAAACTGCAGGTTCTCCAGTATGCAGCTGTCAGACTCATCTTCAAAATCCCCACGAGATTCAGCGCCAGGCAGCAGATGCGGTCACTCCACTGGCTGTCTGTGCTTGAACGAGTCAAGTTCAAAGCACAGACTCTGATCCACCGTGCTTTACAAGGCAGTGGCCCCATCTATTTACAGAAGCGTTTCCACTTCTAGTATCCGGTCAGATCTCTCCGATCAGCATCTCAGAGGTTGGCCTGCATTCCCCGCTTCCGGCTCACTAGATCAGAAGGCAAGCCTCTTGCTGTTAAAGCTGTCTCTATGTGGTATATGCTTCCTCTAGATCTGCGCAGCATTCATAACTTTGGTCTATTTAAGAAAAAGCTGAAGACATATCTGTTTGTATAACTCTCTCCTCCCCCCCTTCCCCGTCGAGCTCGCGCCGGGACACTCCTAGGAGTAGCCGCGTGTGTTACAAGACTTAATAACATAACATAACAGAACGCTGACACTTTTCAGACACTCACCCCAAGTAACAGATCTGGGTTGAATCCATCATCAATCTTAAGCTCACTTCACCACCTCAGTTCAGACTCTACTACTATATGCAAATCATTCTTGACCCTGTGCCTCATGGGAACAGTCCAGCCCGAACTGCCAAGCCAGGTCTTCCGTGGACCAGAAACAAGCATCCTGAGACCGGTTTCTGGGTAACACCCTTCATCAGCCAGGCTAGCTTGAATCCAGTGGCAAAGTGAGCAAGGGACCCACGTCTGGGCATACCCTGCCAACTTAAGGCGAACAAAGCAAACACAAGGAGATGATAGACGGAGCGCTGAAACTTTTCAGACACACACCCCCAGTCCCAGATCTGGGTTAAATCCATCATCATTCTTTAGCTCACTTCACCACCTCAGTTCAGACCCAGATATAAACAAATAAGTCTTGCTACAAAACCAACACACCATCACCACTGTGCTGGATGGAATTGACGCATCACCCTTTGATGCCGAATCAGAGATTGTTGGACGACAATGGTTCTATAGCCTGTGTGCCCTGACGACGAAGCTCTGTGCAGCTTGATGACGATGTAGGGCCTTCATCTCTATGGAGCTCGACAACTACTCAGGAACCCACTGCGTGAATTGGAAACGAAGCATCGTACTCTCAATGTCGACCTGAACTTTGGTTTTGCACCGCTCCCTCGTGACTTCAAGTAACCTTTTGACAGGTAGTGACTTCTAAGCACTAATTATGCATTTTTTTTTATTCATATTGCGACTTTTACTGCCTGGATATTTTTTGCTTTTGTCTTATTTTACTGATATACATATTCTCTATTCATCTAAACCTGGGTGGAGTCGTTTAGTGGCGTATTCATTGTATTACTGTTTGTGTTGCACAAATACTTTACACATTGCCTCATAAGTTAAACTTGCCTGCTATATGACAAGCTACCAGACAGTGAGCACAGGTTAATTTAAAGTGTGTATCTAGCTTACCTTGACTAGGATTGTGTTCCCTATTTAGACAGGGGGCAGTTGTGTAGAGCTCTCAAGGTTTTCCCATAGAAACTAACTGTTGAAATAAAGAGATATTAAAAATGAGTAGGAAAAAACAGTAATCTGTGACTAAACTTTCAACTGTAACTTTTTGTCACAATTGCCAATTTACAAACGCACTGTACCACTATGTCCGCTAGAACCTTTTGGTTGTGGCGATGTATAACGTTTGTAGGTTTCCTAAGAAACCAAGGTACCCAGAGCCAACAACTGAGCTGCACCATACAATGTTTTTTCCTTCATATGATGAAATATGCAAAGTGAAAAATGGGTGTGAAGGAAACCTACATATTTCAGAAATGGGCACAAGGTGTGGAGATTAGGAGGAGTGGTTATTTGTACATCTCTGAATATGTAGATATCCATATTAGCATATGATTTAGAAGGCATTTTTCAAAATGCCTTCTTTCTTACAGACTGGCTTACATTTGGAAGGCACAAATTCAATGAAGTCCAATTGGTAATAACAAACGTTCTACTATTCTATGCCCCACATGTCCTCCAATAAAAATGGTACCTCACTTGTGTGAGTAGGCCTAGTGCCCGCGGGAGGAAAGGGCCCCAAGCACAACATGGACACATCACATTTTTCCACAGAAGACTGTGCCTTTTTTGAAAGAGGGGTAGCTGTGGAATTTGGGCCCTAGCTCAGCCAGCACCTAGGGAAACCTAGCAAATTTCCACATTTTTTAAAACTAGAAACCTGGCAAACCCAGGGTGGGGAGACTTGCATGGCTCTCACCAGTTTTTTTACCCAGAATTCCATGCAAACTTCAAACTTTAACAAAAGTAATAAATTTCCGGAAGATTTCAGTGATGGAAATTTAGGAATCTGCAATGCGCCACAAACTTACTACCACCCAGCATTCCCCAATGTCTCCCAATAAAAATGGTATCTCACTTGGGTGGGTAGGCCTACTGCCAGAAACAGAAAACAGCCCAAACCGGAACATAGATATATTACGTTTTTCCACCCAAAACTGACCCTTTCTTTACAAAGTGGGTAGCTTTGGATTTTGGACCCTAGCACAGCCGGCACAGAGGGAAACATAGCAGACAAACCTAGCAGACCTGTACAGCTTTGAAAACTCAACAACCAGGGTAGTATGCAGGTGCATGACTTGCTTAGCTCTCACTAGGTATTTGAACCTGAAGTCTTGCAAATGTCAAAGTTTGGTTAAAAAAAACTCACACATTTTCCATACATATCTGTGATAGAAAGTTCTGGAATCTGCGGGGGGCCATGAGTTCCCACTTATCTACCGATAAGAACAGCATCTCACTTTTGTGAATGGGCCACATGATCATGGCACAAAAAAGCGCTATATTGAGAGATAAGCAATCAGAGAAGCTGCAGTATTTGGGGCCGTGCTGTGCTGCCACCCAAGCAAACCTTTGAACTACAGCAATGTTTAGAAAACTGGACAATAAAGGGATACCAGGGTAGAGTGCCTTATGTGGATTCTATGAGGTTTTCCTTTCCACAATGCTCTGCAAAACTCAAACTTTGCCTGAAGTCACACATTTTCTTTGCATTTCTTTGATGGAAACTTCTGGAAGCCACAAAATTCTTACCACTCAGGACTCAGTGTTACCCCACTTGTGCCGATAACAACACTGCTCCGCTTGCGTGGCTGGGGCTACCCCCTGCAACAGGAATGAGTCAAGTTAAGGTCAATGGGAGCCCCTGTGAGGGGACGTCCGTTGACTGTTCCTGTTGCGGGCACTAGGCCAAACCACACAGAGAGATTACCAGCATATTTTGTTGGGGGTGTGGCCATAGCCATGCCCATGATAGACAGCCCCCAACCCTATATTTTTTTTAAATTAATCCCTGGGAGGGGGGGGCAGAAAGACTGATGTGTGATCCACAAGCTGGGATCAACTCGGCAGAGATATGGTTGGTAAGGGGAAATTCCCCCCTTTCCAACGATACCTCTCCCATCCCAATCAGTACTGGGACTGCGGGGGGGGCTGAGATACGCCCCCAAGCACTAATGCAATGAAAGCAAAACGAGCCCATCAGCATGTTTTACTTTCACTTTAGTGTAATGACGTCAGTGCCCTGAGCACTGATCGCCATTACATTAAACAGAACAAAAAAGACTAAGGCTGCTCTGGAATCTCTACGTGAGCAGCCTGAGATGAAAATATAACAAAGGAATCCCTCTGGCATTTAAATGCCTTCCTATTGTCACCAAAAGGCCATCAGAAGCACTGGGGAGTTAATGTGGGTATCGGCCGTTGGCAAACACCCGTACTTAAGGGGTTTAGAACAGTAAACATTTAGTTTATATTGATAGAAAGTAAAAACATATATTTGATGGGACCCAAACAGTTCTCATGCTTTTATATCTAGGTCTGTTTATTTTTCAATAACAGATTTCTAACTTAAGCTGCTAGTTCCAACTCCATTCCAAACCAACAACAAATGCTTTGTTTCTGTGCAGTGAACATACCACTCCTTATACTTTAGTAAAATGAGAGGAATATTTTGTTTTGTGACACAGCTGTAATTGATGCTATTGTCTCCTTTTAAGTTTTACTGAAACATTAAGCAATCATTTATTAAAAGAACAAGCCAAATGTATATTGGATTGAACCTGAAAAAAGAGAACAGAAAAAAATGGAAAAAATGCAGAAAAGAAAATTAATTTCACCACGGAACATCATGGAATACGGTCCCAGAATGCTTGCTTCCGGTTCAGGGAAAACCTGGCTAGGCAGTTCAGGCTGGACTGTTCCCACGAGGCACAGGGTCAAGACTGATTTGCATAAAGCTGGGTCTGAAATGAGGTGTCAAAGTGAGCTAAAAAATGATGATGGATTCAACCCAGATCTGTGACTGGGGGTGAGTGTCTGAAAAGTTTCAGCTCTCCGTCCATCATCTCCTTGTGTTTAATGTGCCCTGTTACGCCTTTAAATGTCTTCTCCTGAGGGAATATTCCCCTTCACCACTACATTTACAAATTGTAATAAAACAATAAATACAGGGGTTCTTATTATACTTCTTTTGGAAGCTGTGTGCCCTTTTTTGAATAAATTCATAATACAGGTAGTTTTGCAAGACTGCGCGTACCGCTGCCGTTTGCAGCAGCAGGGTAAACCACCTTCATTCAAAATAAACTACCTTCTTGCAACAATGAAAGCTTCCTTCTTCCATGCACAGTAGGTACTGCAAGGGCTGTCCAGCGCTACACATACCCCAGATCAATTTCTCCTAATTTGTCATCTGGATTCACAGATTGTTATAAAATGGGTTATCACAGGGTTACAACTCAGATGATCCAGATTCAAACTGATCAATTTACCACTACACCACACTGCATCCTCTTAGTATATATCTCACACAACAATAAAATCATTATAGTTTTACACAGACACACTGCAAATAAGGCATATTAGTTGATTGTCTTGATGCATGATGCTCTCATTCAGAACCTATTCCTGTCTCTCTGGTTGTTTGTCACAAGCGCGGTTGGCGATAGACCATGAAAGACATAAATCTACAGCTGCAGCTCTGAAGAACAAGTAAGTAATACAGAATGTGGGGGGAAATAGGGACATCCAGAAACAGCATTAAAGAAACTATTTTTCCATAAAAAGAACTGACATATGTTAGCGCTAGCTGGCAGATTATCGGACACTGCAAATTACATTAGTTCAAGAAAACAACCGTACACTGATCCCAGAACGGATGCTAGACCTAGATATAAACTCAAACAAATTCCCTTTGTGAAGCTACATAGCATGGTAGGGGTCAAACTGCCCTTACCCTTTCTGAAGTATCCCGTAGACCAACATGTTCAATGCACAAGGAAACCCTAAATTAGTAAACAGAAGGGAATCTACAGGTCTAATTTCTGATAAACACCTTTTTGATTCCAGCAAAGTGCGAATAGGTTTAACATACTGCTTAGTTTCTATTCTTAGAAACAGATGAATGAACGTGTCTTTAAAGCAATTTTCGCTTCAGTGGTAATTCCTATATGAATATTAATGGATTTGCCTTTAATAAGTCATACTTTCTATAGAAAAAACCTAAACTGGCAGAAGATCAACCCTTGCTCTCCTTATCCATTGAAAACACTTGATTGCTGAAAGGGAGTGAAAAAAAAGAACTCTCTGTCTCTTAGTCTGTACTAGACTTCATAAAGAGGTTCCACTGGGTGGCAAGTTAACATGGACAACAAAGACGTGTGTGACAACAAACCCGTAGTCAATTCATGCTGGCAGGCGCACAAGCCTCCCTTTCATGCTAGCGACTGCCGATCCTCATCAGTACCGCATGTCCTCCGCAATCTCAAAAGCAAAGGCAGAAGGACACGATTTGATGAATGTCTGCCAAGAAGAAGCTCAATGGAACCCTTAGTTAGGACAAATTTTGCCTTTCACAGAGGTTTGTAAAGGGTTTAACTAAGCAGTCTCTTTGAATTGTTACAATCTGAAAAGACTTATTCAAGGGTTGGCTCAGTACATAAAGACCCCTCCAAATATTCAGCCGCCCATTGTACGCTCCATCTAATTAGAGAACCTCCTCAGACCATTGATCATGCCCATAGATCAACAGTGGAAGGGGGTGTTCACAAAAAAAAGGCAAAGACGTGTATGATGTTAGTAATGTAAAACCAACCAGCATTTTTAAATAATTCAAACCATGCTTACAAACTGCCATTGGTTGACCGGTACAATCTACCAAACAGTAAACAGCTATTATCGGATGCCTAACATTACTTTAGCTTGTATGTAAAGGCATACAGTAATCACTTTGGTGGGTTAAGCTTTTGTGTGAAAAACTCATTTACATTTACAGCATAGGTGCTACATGTACCTTATAAGTGTTAATTAAACTTCTATCAAAGTTTTGCACCTTAGCTGAGAAATGAAGAGGGAAACTATGCTAAATGAATAGCCTAAAATGACTAAATCAGTGAAAAAAAGTCATTTTCATCTGAGAAATATAAGCACAAACTAAAGCATCTGTCAATGTGCCCCACAGTTATAACCTATTTTCTAATCAGACAGATCAATTGTCCCTCCCACAATGAGTTGGTTATCTTAAATATGTCACTTTCTATAATAATTTTCTATCTATCATAGGTTTACATTTTGTTCTTATATACCAGATTACATTGGTGACATCATTCTGAATTTTGATGCGCAGATAATTGCGCGGAGGGCACACTTTCCGCCTTATTTAATATCATTATTTTCGATATGTCTTTTCTTTCACCCTTATATGTACCGTTTTTTTCTGATCCTCATTTACTTGCCTGTTCCCTTCCTCAATTTTTCTTCTTATCGTCTAGCTTTATTTTTTGGTCGGGAGGCTCTTTGGGCTGCTGTATTATATGCCTAGTGTTATATTATAATGTCATTTGAGACTTCTGGTCTAGTCTCTTTTCTTTTGCACATTTCGAAAATGAATAAAGGCATATTTAAAAGAAGTGAAGAAACAAATGCATGCATCGGCGAGGGTATATTATAATACACTAATGAACAAGATAATTGTAACTTTAATAATAGCTTCCAATTTAAACAAAGACACTAAGATTGAGCAAGTTATGTGTAATAGTTTAATGATCTTTACAACAAAGGACCTCTAAAGTGTACTCTCCGCATAAGGCAGCCCTGAGTATCAATGACGTGACTGCCAGAGGAAGATTCACAAAGGTCTGGGTAAAATGTCATCACTGACTTACAGCATATGTTTACACTTAGGAATATGTTATGACTCTTTGAGAATTCATAGTCATGTGAAGTGGTAATATGCATAATGCAAGTATCTGTATGATATCCGGGCACCTTTGTTAGTTAGGGAAATTAGCTAAACCCTGCAGTTGCATACATTGCTCTAACTGGAAGTATTGTATAGATGGTGTTTTAAAAGTACACCAGTTTCTAAAATATTTTCCCTTTTCACTTCTTTTCTTATTAAATAATAGTTTTCTTTTTTGTTATTGCTCGTTACGGCTGGGTATGCCAGGTTGGACTGCTGGAAGTTAGAGGAACATAGAATTGTAGCAAATTAACTCCCAAGCCGTTGTTTACACAGAAATACAGATTTTGGGTAGGTGCAAGAGTGTACATCCAATTAGCACTACATGTCCTTCGCCTCTTTTTGGACACTCCATGCCCATTCAGAACTGTGTTTAACTTATGCAAGGGAAGTATTAACTAGGGTAGGGAGGAACATAGGGGCACATGCATCATTGGTTTTTGCATTCGCAAACGGTGCGAATCGCAAAATTCGGCCGTTTGCGAATGCAAAAACCTTTTTTGGGATGCATCATTTTTTTTCCATTTTTCGCAATTTCAGAAATCGCAAATTTTGCGATTTCTTAAATGCTATGCATGATTTTTTTTTAAATTGCGAATTCGCAATTAGGTGGGGAAAATTACCATGAAGTAAACCTTCATGGTAATTTGCGAAAAGTTTTAAAAATGCACAAAAGATCATTTTTGAAACGTATATTTTACACACACACATGCCCTTGGGACATGTGTGTGAGTAAAATGTACTTACGTGACATTTCAGGGGTGCGGGGGGGGTCCTTTGGACCCCCCCCTGCACCCTTGCAATTGCATTCTCATTTTGCGATTCCTTAATTGCGAATTTGCAAAATGAGAAAGCCTTCCCATTGATTCCTATGGGCCTCTAGGCCCATAGGAATCAATGTAATGCGATTCCTTCATTGCGATTCGCAATTAAGGAATCGCAAATAAAGAAAATTAAGGAATCGCAAAAACGTTTGCAATTTCTTGATGCAGAGGATTTTGCAATTCCTAAATTGCGATTCCTTAATTTTCGCAATTTAGGAATCGCAAATTCCTACAATGATGCATGTGGGCCATAGTATGTACAATACACTGCTGTACATAGATTGTACCTCTGATTAATCTTGAGAATCATGAAAAGTTATTAGTCGACACATCTGGCATTTCATGATGGACAGGTCCAAAGAGGAGCAGGGATGGTACTTGTTAGAAATTGGGGGGCAGATTTACAAGCCACCAGTACGTCACTTTATGTGACGTACTGGTGGCGCAGGGAGCTCCTCCATATGTACAAGGACAGGAAAAGCCACCCTGCGTGACTTTTTTCCTCTCCTTGTAAATACGGCCCCTTCACACGCAGCAGTAAGTAGAACTGGGGTTATGGATTTTTAAAGAATAATTTAGAAATAGTGCTTAGAGGTCAATAGCACTAATGGGCTACTTGAGATCCCACTGGACCAGAGTAAATCCAAAGTTGAGGCCGACCACGATGGAGGGCAGGCCAGCTATAGGACTCAGACAGGTTCTGCTGACAAAGTACCTTGGATGGAGCAAGCCCTGAACTCGAAGGCTCGATGTGAGGAGTTGGGGAAGCACTGCGTCGCCATCGATCCCATGGATGAAGGCAAAGCATCGCCGCCGATCTGCGCAGTCGATGAAGCTTCGGCGTAAAATCCCTTTACAATGCAGGTGCACTGTCGACGTTGAGCCATGCTGTCCATCGTCGTCAAACAGCACAGTTCGTCCAGACTATGTAGTTGAACGGCTCCTGCTTCAGCATCGAAGGGCAACGCGTTGGTTCAAATTAGCACAAAGTCGTCACAGCGTCAAATTCGTAGCAAAAACAGCTGCAGGACCCACTTCTGGGATTCGGGACTGGATTGTCACTTCAGACAAGGGAGGACTCACAGAGGCAGAGTCCAACAGCAGCAGGGTTGCAGGAAGTCTTTGATGGCCCTGAAACTTCAAAACAGGGGGCAAGCCCTTGGAGTCACCCTGGGTTCAAGTGAGATGGGTCCAGTCTTGTCCTCAGCAGGGCAGAGATAAGCATGCAGCAGGGCAGCTCATCAAAGCAGAGAAATAGTTCTTTCAGAACAGTCAGTCAAGCAGAGTGGCAATCCTTGTAGCACAATAGTCTTTACTACTGTAAGAGTTCTTCACAGGTACAGTAGTGTACTGTCTTGGTAGTGTCAAAGCCCCAGTACTTATACCCAGGTGTGCCTTTGAAGTGGGGGTGCCTTCAAAGCAGGCCCTTGAAATGCACAGGTCCCCTATCATCCCAGCCCTGTCTGCCAGGATATCTGTGTGGGGTAATCAGACCTTTGAGTGGGACACAGGACACTGCCTATTCAGATGTAAGTGTCACCTCCCTCTCCCTCTGCTTGCACAGGAAGAGCTATCAGAATGTAGATGAATGCAGATGAGTTCTATGTCACACCTACCCTCCCTGTGATTGAGGGGCTGTGTAGAGGGACTGCACAAAGTGTAGTTGTCACCCACCCCAGATCTGTATTGGAACCAGGCTGCAAGGCACACAGGGAAGTAAGAGCAGACAAATGTCCACTTTCTAAAAGTGCCATTTCTAAAACAGTAATGTTAAATCCTAAAGAGGATTCATCACTACCATTCCAAGGATAGGAAACATGATGTAGCTACTTCTTTCCAATCAGGGATTACAACGTAAAAGTGTTTCATGGAATTCCCAATGCTAGCTGATAAGAGGAGTAGGCCTCCTAACTAATTTAGCTGTTTGTCACTATCAGAACATGTAAACATAGATGTACATGTCCTACCTTTTAGTTACACAGAACCCTGCCCCTATGGCTATCTAGGGACTACCTTAGGGGTAATGTAAGTGAAATAAAACAGGAGTTTAAGGCTTGGCAAGTGGTTTTAAATGCGAAGTTGTTGTGGCAGTGAACTGTACACACACGACATGCCATTGCAGGCCTGAAACCGGTTTGAAAGGCTACTTATGTGGGTGGAACAACCAGTGCTGCTGGACCACTAGTAGCATTTAGATTACAGGCCTTGGGTATATGGTATACCACTTTACAACAGACTTGTATGTAAAGTAAATATGATATACTAAGTAATGCATTGTTGCTTGTGAATATATTATAGGGATCGTGTTTTAATAGCTTTTAAATTCATATCGTGGTATCTCTCCTTCTTAATTCTTAATTCTTTTTACGAAGTAATTGGTTTTAACAATGAACTGTGATGTTTCTAATTTGTTATGGTCATAAAAATGATCGAATAAACTTTTACTTACTTAAATATGCTAATCAGATATACACAAATGTCACCATGTTTAGGGGAGAAATACTGGCACATTAGCACTGATCAGCAGTGGTAAAGTGCTCAGAGTCCTAAGATCAACAAAAAGATACAGCAAAAAGTGTAGGCAAGTAGGCAAACTGTTTGGTCGAAGACCTCCCTATGGATGACAGGTCTAACAGTACTGAATAGCATAAGGCAGGCCTCTGTTCAGAGCTACACAAGGAGATAAACAACAAAGTATTGGAATGCCATCCAGAGCAACTGCCAAAGGTTTAGACTATGTCCAAGCATTCCTCCTGTGACCTTTTTGATGTGATGCCAATTGTGGCCATTGGAATGTCTGGTCATGGGTTCCTAGCTCGCAGTGCCAAAGGATCTCAGCAATACCTCAATGATGAGACCTTACAAGAGGCTGAAATTGCTCCAGGTATGCTTGTGTTTCATGTTTTTAGTAGGTGGCCTCTCTTTGTAGTTTAGGATTGACTGTTCCATTTAGGATCACTGTCAGTACTCATTGGCATAAAACAGGCCTCTCTGTCTGGAGTTACATAAATGGTTATAACCCATGGATTGCAATACTAACCAGGGTGAGTGCCAGTCGTTTCGTTAATTTAAAAGCTTTCTTCACATCACATTGTGATGTGAAAAAGCCATAAAGGTAAAGTTGTGCCACACTAAAGAGGCTTAACAAGGCCGTAACCAGTCTGGGGCTTTCGAACGCTGGGATCTACTTGACACCAACGCCCCAGACGTCGCCTTCCTGACTGAGACCTGGTTGACCCCCTCCTCAGCACCTGACATTGCCATAGCCATCCCGGAAGGCTACAAGATCACCCGCAAGGACCGCACCAACGGAATAGGAGAAGGAATTGCCATCGTCCACAGAAATACTCTCAGAATCTCGACACACGCCGACGACACCCTCAGCACCACCGAACACCTGCACTTCCAGATCCACACTGACCCCAACACTACTCTCAGAGGCACCCTCATCTACAGACCCCCCAGCACCCCAACCGCAGTTCTGCGACCCCATCACCGACCTCGTCAGCACACATGCCCTCGCCTCCACGGACTACATCCTCCTCTGGGACCTGAACTTGCACCTCGAGAACAACAACGACGCCAACTCCTCCACCCTGATCGACTACCTCGGCAACCTCGGACTCAGACAACTCGTCACAGCACCCACACACTCCGCTGTCCACATGCTTGACCCCATCTTCTCAGCGAGCAGCCACTTCTTCTTCGACCGCACCACTGAACTCCACTGGACCGACCACCGCTGCATCCACTTCACCTTCCGGAAACCCACCACACACTACCTCACCCAGCAGATGCCTCGCCGCAGCTGGGGCAAGATCACCGAGGACCAGCTAACTGCCGCCCTCGCCCAGAACCCACCCGCAGACCCAACCGACCCAGACGCTGCAGCCCACAGCCTCAGACAATGGATCAACGACTGCGCTAATACCCTCGCCCCGCTCAAGAAACCCCTGAACACACACACCAGCAAGAGAGCCAGCTGGTTCACCGAAGAACTCCAGGCCTCCAAGCGAACCTGCCGAAAACTAGAAAAAAACTGGACCTGCGAAAGAACACCGGAAAGCTACACAGCCCACAGGAACGCCACCCGCCGACACCACCATCTCATCAGATCTGCCAAAAGGACCGCCTTCAGAGACCCCCTAGACAACAACGCACACAACAGCAAAGAGCTCTTCAGCATCGTGAAGGAACTCTCCAAACACAGCTCCAACACCAACGACATCCCACCGTCAAGACCTGACCTGTGTGACTCGCTGGCCACCTTCTTCCATCGCAAGATCACAGACATCCAAGACACCTTCGCCGCCGTCACCACCCCGGAAACAGCCCACACCCCCGCTCCCACGACCACCACCCGCACCAACAGCCTGCGTGCCTGGACCAACATCAACGACAACGACACCATCAAGATCATGAACACCGTCCACTCCGGATCCCTGGAAGACCCCTGCCCACACCACATCTACAACAAAGCCAGCAGCACCATTGCACCCCACCTCCGGAAAACCATCAACATCTCCTTCGAGACAGCGACCTTCCCGGAGAGCTGGAAGCACGCAGAGATCAACGCCCTACTAAAGAAACCCAAGGCGGACCTCAAGAACATCCGAACCATCTCCCTGCTCCCGTTCCCGGCGAAGGTCATCGAAAAAGCTCTCAACATATAACTGACCAGCTTCCGCGAAGAGAACAACATTCTGGACCCATACCAGTCAGGGTTCCGCAGCAACCACAGCACCGAAACTGCCCTCATCGCCTCCACCGACGACATCGGGAATATGCTCGACAACGGAGAAACCGCTACCCTCATCCTCCTGGACCTGTCAGCTGCTTTCGAAACAGTCTGCCACCACACACTAAGAGCACGCCTCCACAATGCTGGAATCCAAGAGAAGGTCCTGGACTGGACCACCTCCTTCCTCTCCGGGGGAACCCAGAGCATCCGCCTCCCCCCATTCCGCTCCGAAGCCACCGAGATCATCTGTGGCATACCCCAAGGGTCATCTCTCAGCCCAACGTTGTTTAACGTCTACATGGCACCACTCGCCCACTTCGCCCGACAGCAGGACCTAAACATCATCTCCTACGCCGACGACACCCAGCTGATCCTCTCGCTCACCAAGGACCCCCACACCACCAAAACCAACCTCAACAAAGCCATGAAGGCCATCGCCGACTGGATGAGGAAGAGCCGACTGGAGCTGAACTCAGGCAAGACAGAGGTGCTCATCCTCGGCTCCACCCCCTCGGCCTGGGACGACTCCTGGTGGCTGACGGCACTAGGAGCACCTCCTACACCCACCAACCATGCACGAAACCTTGGGGTCATCCTCGACTCCACACTCTTCATGACAAAGCAGGTCAATGCAGTCTCCTCCTCCTGCTTCAACACCCTCTGCATGCTTCGCAGGATTTTCAAGTGGATCCCCACCAAAACTAGAAGGACGCTCACCCAGGCCCTCGTCAGCAGCAGACAGGACTACGGCAACGCACTGTACGCAGAAGCCCTGGCCAAACTCCCGAAACCACTCGAACGCATCCAGAACACCTCAGCACGCTTGATCCTCGACATCTCCCACCGCAGCCACATCACACCCCACCTGAAAGACCTGCACTTGCTCCACATCAACAAGAGGATAACCTTCAAGCTCCTCACCCACGTACACAAGGCACTCCACAACACCGGACCAGCGTACCTCAACAGCCTCTACACCCCCGCCCGCCAGCTCCGCTCCGCAGACCACGCCCTCGCCACCGTCCCCCGCATCCGAAGAATGACCGCCAGCGGCAGATCATTCTCCCACCTCGCCGCCAAGACGTGGAACACCCTCCCATCCTCCTAATGCAGACCAAAGACCTTCTAACCTTCAGGAGAATCCTCAAGACCTGGCTCTTCGAACAGTAGCAGCAGCACCCCACCCCCCACACAGCGCCTTGAAACCCTCACGGGTATGTAGAGCGCTTTACAAATGCTATGGTTGATTGATTGATTGATTGGGGTTTCTTGTGTTCTCTTCTGCAGAGGGTCTAATCTAGCAGCTTGGGATGAACTCTTCCCATGAGGAGCAGGTTCAATACTGATTTGCATTAGTCAGGCCTCAGTCTAGGGGGCACCGTGGGTGAATAACTATTGAGTGGAATACCACCAAGAGCAATTATCAGTAGTTTATGGAAATTTGCAGGTATTCTCATCACAATTAAAAGATTCCACAAATAAAATGGCATAATGATTTGCACATACTAGTGTAATTCAGAGGTTCCTTAAAAAAAGAAAACACATGCATAGAGGGACTACCAGAAGTATATACAGCAACAGTTGCACAAGTTCATTCAAAACAAACAACTAATTTTGCTTTGTCTGCAACCTTCTTGGGTCTTTCCTACTATTGTTTGTCAGCATGCCCCACCCCGCAGCGGGATGGGAAGACCCCGATGATGAAGCATGCCCCAAAAAGGTCCTTTTGGTGGGTGAGGGGTATTTTAACAAAGCTGTGTGCTTTCCACCATCGTAGGAGACACACAAAATCTGGAGGAACACCACTTTTCTTATCTATAAGGGTGGTTCTGTTGTAGGTCTCGGCTAGAGTAGGCAGCGCACATGCGCATTCTCGCTGGCGAGATTTTATGTTTTAGAGTAGCTTTCACTAGTGGGGTTTAGCCCCGCGCCTCTTTTCCATTGGCTGGCGTCACCGTTCATGCTAAATGGTGGCCAGCCATTGGAAAAGAGGTTACAGTGACGTACTCTTTTCTCTTTTAGAGCCGTCCAATTCGGACTGGCTGCCCCTACTTACTGCTGGCGTAAAAGGTTTCTTATCTTCTTTATGGGGTGAAACAGATGGCCCCATAAAGAAGTTAATAAACCTTTTACACCAGCAGGAAGTCCGGCCGAGCACGTCCAAGTGGGATGGCTCTAAAGCAGAAAACTCAGTGTAATGGCGTCCTGCCTGCTTTCCCCGTGCGGATGCTAAAATTACATAACTACACATTTAATTGGTGAAATGCCCAGAATTACACATTAGGTGAAACACCGGAATGCGCTTTTCCCAAATAACCTTTACAAATCAGGAATTGTAGCCTTTTTTTTCTTCTTTTAAGTTAATAGTTATTGTGCTTGGTGGGTATCTGAGTCTCTGCGTCTTCGGGGCGGAGCCAGGCACCGGCGTCGCCAATCAGCATCAGCCTCAGCAAGGCCACAGCAAAAGCCTGGAGCGCTGCTCTTCACCCACTGCTTCTTCGCACTCTGTATCCCAATTCCCAGTGACACTGCAGCGAGCCACGGACTACCCAGCATGGAGAGCACACTACCCCCACTCATTCGAGCCGGACAATGCAGCCCTCCCCAGGGCCCACGTGTGAGTCGCTATTGTATGCTGGTGGGTGGAGGAGGGATGGAGAAAGGGTGGGGGATGTGGAGCCGCTCTGTGGGACTGGGCGAGGGGGTGGGACTGCCAGGTCCGTTGTAGCAACTGTACTATGTCCGATTCACCCCCGCCCCCGGTTCCCCTCACCCCCACTCCTCCCTCAGGCTCTCCCACACCAGTCACAGGGCGGTCTTTGCTGCTCGTTATCTTGTAGGGCTGGCACATGAGCCCTACACACACTGGGGCCTCACTGGTAAAGTCTTGAGAGGGGGACCCTCAAGATAAAGTAAAGTAAAGTCCACATTTGTAAAGCGCACAATCACCCGTAAGGGTCTCTAGGCGCTGGGGGGCCGTCGGGAAGATTAAGCGAGCTATTGCCCAGAGTCACATGGTGCTGGGCTAACCTGCCGCCGGCGCTGGGGATCGAACCGTGGTCCCCAGATTCCAGCGTCAGTCGCCCTGGCCGCGGCGCCACACCTCTCCCACTATGGAGAGTTCGGCAACAGAGGGGGCCCTTCACTGCGCTCTCAGCGCCTCTGTGCACCTCTGGCAGCAGACTCGGGGAGAGGGAGGGGTGCACCTGGCTTATCCCCCCTTTACCCCTCCTCCGGCACCACCACACTGCTGAGAGCCCCCTCTCACCAACGCACATGTTCAGCACATTCGTCCGGGTCTCTGGCCTCGTCTGTGTGTGTGCTTCCATGAGTGGGGAGGGGGGTCTGTGTGTGGGGGGTGCGTGCGTGTGTGTGTGCAGGTAGGTGCGCACGTGTTTGTGTTTTGAAGACCCTGATCACATGTGGGTATATATGTGAATGGGTGTGTGCCTGTCTGTGTGTGCATGAAGTAGAAGTGCATGTTTCCTTCTACATGTGTCAGTGTTTGCTTCTGTGTGTGCTTGCAAGAGTGTGTGTGTGCGCACGTGTGTTTGCTTGCACGAGTATGTGTGTTAGCAGAGGGGACCCTACCCCACCCCTCTCATCCCTGCTCTTTCTCCAGCCGGATCAGGCCTCATTGCTCTGGCACACTACAATATGGAGCCTTACCAGATCAAACACCTAACTACATGACCTCCGGGGGTTTTCTATACATAAAAAGTGGGGACCCCGTGGGTGTGTAAACTAAACACTACCCCTCTAGGTCAAGGTGTATTTATTTATAAAATATATAAGCGTTGTAACAGGCCAAAAACCTCACCAATAAGAATGATGTGAGTAGAGAGAGAGTGCCTCACGGTAGTAACACCCGAGGGGGTTCCTGGTTAACAATCACCAGTTTACCCACTTCTCATCATCGGTCACTCTCTCTCTGTAATGAAGTGTGAAGAAGAAACGAGCAAAGAAGCTCAGTGTTAAATAAAGAGCCAAAACGGGTGTGCTAATAGTGAATAATAACTCAAGTATGTGCTTATCACCACACCTAAACAGCTAGAACCCCAAAGGATACGGACCTATGTATTAGGTTCATACGTGAATAAAAATGTAAGAATTGGTAAGGTTTGCTGGCTTTCCAATCTTTATTCCAATGCTGCAAAACCTCCCAGTTAAAAATAGTTAATTATGTACCATGTTTACTTAAATGCCGTGCCAACATGTTTCGTTGCTCAACATTCCAGCAACTTCATCAGGGCAATCAAGGGGTTTCTCAGATGTAAATCTTCACACTCAGAGTACCTATTACAACATAAAAACGTGACAACGCAGAGAGTCCATAGTACCCCGGCATTGGTCCATACCCCATCTGAGACACGCTTAATGGATTACCTTGTGGTTGCTAAGGTCAAGCATACCAGCAACCATCCATTAAAAACGGACCCCGTGTCTGATGATCACGAGTCCCCAGAAGCTTGGTCTCGCTCAAGCCATCTTCTGTATCGCATTGTTCATTATGTGGTAACTTATTCCCCTCTCTCAACTCTGAAATGACCGACCTCTGCTCCGTGTGATGCGTGGCGAGTGTGTCTGCCATGTTGATTGTGCTCTGCCTCTGCCTCGTCCCCTGTGTATCTGTCCACCGCCCCCTCGGGCTCCTCTCTGGGCCTGTCCTAAAAAAAACCCTCAGAAGGTCCCCCAGATCCTCGTTATATCTAGTCTCAGGTGTAAAATTTACCCTGTTTTGAATGGGTCCTGTTGGCTGTTCTGGCAAGTCCTCCTCCTCACTGCTAGTATTGTCGAATCGCCAGTTATTGGGTGTACGTCTATTGCATCTTTGTCCACCTCTCTGAAAATTCTGGCCCCTACCCTGAAAATGTTGCCCACGCTGTTGTACTACTGGTGTGTCATAATATGCATCCTCAGTATAGGGAAAAGCCCGGAGGGACGCGGCGACAGTAAGATTTTGTTCTAGCACAAGGCGGATTTTACAGTGATGATGAAGTTGTCACGGAGGCATTAATATGAGAGGACGTTGGTTAAGCGTGTGAATGTTGGAGGTTGGCAAACTCATAGTAGTGTAAACTGGGAAACAGTTTTACTTTAACATGGTGGAGTTTGGTCGCGGTATGTTCAACTACTGCGTCTGATAAAGACTGATATGCTGATTGATTCAATGCAGTGCAGTTTGATAATGACATCGTTAAATCACAGTGTTAACAATAAGATGAGATAGTTGAGTATGTTTGTGGAATGCACTCGATAGTATGGACGTGTTTATTCCATCATAAGCTGACAGGCTGTACAGTCTCTGGTGTGTTCCTGACCTGTAGTTTTGTATCCTCTGAATGACAGGTGGCTTGAACGAGACCAAGCTTCTGGGGACTCGTGATCATCAGACACGGGGTCCGTTTTTAATGGATGGTTGCTGGTATGCTTGACCTTAGCAACCACAAGGTAATCCATTAAGTGTGTCTCAGATGGGTTATGGACCTCATGTGCTCTCGTTGATTACTCCCAATGCCGGGGTACTATGGACTCACTGCGTTGTCACGTTTTTATGTTGTAACAGGTACTCTGAGTGTGAAGATTTACATCTGAGAAACCCCTTGATTGCCCTGATGAAGTTGCTGGAATGTTGAGCAACGAAACATGTTGACACGGCATTTAAGTAAACATGGTACATAATTAACCATTTTTAAGTGGGAGGTTTTGCAGCATTGGAATAAAGATTGGAAAGCCAGCAATTCTTAAATTTTTATTCACTTATGGACCTAATACATATGTCCATATCCTTTGGGATTCTAGCTGTTTAGGTGTGGTGATAAGCACATACTTGAGTTATTATTCACTATTAGCACACCCGTTTTGGCTCCCCACTTTTTATATATAGAAAACCCCCGGAGGTCATGTAGTTAGGTGTTTGATCTGGTAAGGCTCCACAGAGGCAGATCCTCCATATGGGCGTATGGGCGCCGCCCCACTGCTTTCTCGCCGTGCGAGAAGGCAGAAACAAATAGTAGAGAACTACCATTTGTTTCTGCCTTCTCGCACGGCGAGAAAGGAAGTTCCTGCTTTTTTTCAGTGGGAGGGGTTACTCGAGGGCAGGGGGGAGTGGTTTTCCCCACTGTTGTTAATACTGTCTGTTTGGAAGCCTGAGAGGCTGTCCAAACAGACAGTATTAACTGTATTCATAACAGCGGGGAAAGCCGCTCCCCCCTGCCCTCGGGTAACCCCTCCCACTCTCCCTGTTCTATGTATGCTTCAGCATACAGAGAAATCACGTGGTGTTGAGGCAGCCGGCCGAACCAATCACAGCGCTGTGCTGTGGTGGAGCCGGAGGGGAGGGAGGCTGCCTGGCTTCCTGCATGACGAGTCTGATGACGAATTCAAGAACAGGACGGCGGCGGGGGTCGGAGCTAACTTGAAGGCGGGAAGCAGGAAGGTAAGGTAAGTAGTTACGTTTATTAACCCACTTTGCTGCTGTTAGAGCAAATATGTCTTCCTTTCCACATGAAGCGGGAGGCCCCTCTCCGTTTCCTGCCCTTTGATGCTCACTTTCCCTCCATGTCCCTTCGAGTCAGACCGACATTATCTGTGCCTCAGTCTTGTATGGCTTTGTGTTTGTGCTGCACTCGGCAGTTCCTGTGTTTGCGGCACTCCTATCTCTTTTTCCGGCCGCGGTCCTCAGGGATGACCAGTGGGAATAGATACTGTCATCATCACGCCCCGCCACTTTCAAATGTCACCAGCCGCGACTGAGGCTCCATATTGTAGTGTGTTTCTCTGAGTGGGGGGCGGCCTTACTGTGTACCCCCTGGTACTCCATTGTGTTTGGACTCATTTCTTTGGCGCCTCTGAGAGGCCTTTCACTTCGCTCTCTGTGCAACTCTGGCAGCAGACTCAGGGAGGGGGAGAGGTACATGCTGCTTATCCCCCTTTACCCCTCCTCCGGCACCACTACACTGCTGAGAGCCCCCTCCCACCGACGCACGTGTTCAGCACATTCGTCCGAGTCTCTGGGCTCTATGTGAATATGCACCCTGCCCTCGTCTGTGTGTGTGCTTCTGTGTGTGGCGGGGCGGGGGGGGGGGGGGGTGCGTGCGTCTGTGTGTGAGTAGGTGCGCACGTGTGTGTGTTTTGAAGGCCCTAATCACATGTGGGTATATATGTGAATGGGTGTGTGCCTGCCTGTGTTTGCATTAAGTAGAAGTGCATGATTCCTTCTACATGTATCAGTGTTTGCCTCTGTGTGTGCTTGCACGAGTGTGTGCGCGCGTGTGTGTGTTTGCTTGCAGGAGTATGTGTTTTCGTGCCCGAGTTTGTGTATGCCTGCCTGTATGTGCATAGATATATAAGTGTTTGTTTCCTTCTGCATGTGTCAGTGTTGGCTTGTGAATTGACTATTGTCAATTGAGGTTAGAGACTGGTCAAAAAGTCCACGCCCTATCCTTTTTCAATTAGATTTAAGCTAAATAAAGAGGAACATAAAATAAACTAAAGTGTCACTCGTGAGCCCTTTGCTTTGGTGTGCGCCCTGTCAGGGCTTTCGCAGAGTGAGCACCCCGAGCGTGGAGCAGCCTGTCAGACCGCTCTGCAGATGCACCTGTGCACAGCTGATCAGATTACAGCAGGGCAGGAAGCTGCAGTTCCATCAGTGCATTTATGTGACACGCCCACCCCGGCCCGGGGATTCACGTGTGATTCAGCTATTTATCATCCGAGATATCTGGCAGGATTCACACCGTCAGCGCTTCTTCTGCCAGGCTTCCAGGGCTGGGGTAGTATCCCCCGGTTGAGATACGGAGTATAAAAACGTATAACATAACATATGTTTACAGAATACAGTCTCCATTCAGCAGTTTATTTCAAAGGCCGTCTCAGGCGGGAATGACATCACCCCTTTGGGGGAAGCACTGCTATTTGGATGCAAATGTTCACGTTTTCTTATTCTCTTATTGCCAATTATAGATATCCTCTCAGTCAATATCCGAGGTCACGTATCTCTGCCGCTGGCACCACGACACGAAGGGGAGTATGGGGGGACAGCGCCCTAGTACCACCCAGCTGGCGAGCGCAGCCAGCAGCGCGCCCTCGTTTCCGCCCCCCCCGGACAACAGCCAATAGGGAGGGCTCATTGTGGACGGGGGAGGGCGTTTCGCAAGTATATCCTGGCCAGCAGCGTGGCTCGGCCTTCTCTCCCGCGTGGCTGCTCTGCGCTGTAACCCTCCTAGGCTCTGCGCGGATGTTCCTCGTGTGCCCGTCGTGCGCCTGCCGGCATCGCGGGTCTTGCATCGGGTATTCCCTCGTCGGGTCTGCGGTGAGTGCTAGTTCGGGGGTCCTGTGTCAGCTTGCGGGGGCTGCGTTGGAGGGGCGCAGAGCGGGAGGAAGCGAGGAGCGCGAGCGGCGGTTTGTATGGCCCGGGGGACCGAGGGGGAGCGGGTTCACACGTGTCCTGCTACCGGCATCGGTCCTCCTCTGTCCCTTTGGATGATGCATGTATTGCAGGCCCGCAATGAGGACTTCACTACATTTAAGTCTATCGAGAAGGGAGGGGATGCGGTTATCAGGGTCGCCGTTGGTGCCGCGACGAGATGCTTCAGAAGCGAGAGGAGGAGGCGGTGATCGCAGCTAGTGCACGTTTGAAATATAATGAGTGCATTTTTATCGATCTTTCTGCACAGCCCCAGTAGACGCGCTTAAAATAAAACCGTGTAAAGTGACCCAGATCGAAAACCAAAATTTTTCGTTGAAGGCATATGAATTTCCAGGTTGTCGGCCGCGCGGTCACCCTCCCGGGCCGGGTCCTGTGGGCTTAGCCGAAACTGTATGCATCTTTATTTCTAGTATCCAGTGTTTTAGGTGTGTCTTTATGTTATAACAGCATACCAACAGCACGTGCGTGATATACTAAAACTGATTAGCTTTGCAATTTTCCCCGGAAAAGTTTTCACGCAAGCGCTGTTGTTTCCTGTCTGAGCACTGCAGCGTTGGTTGCCCTCCGGTTAATTTGCCCAGAGGCCTGGTCTGGCGTAGGGGTGCTGTTTCCTGCGGTCGGCGTGTGTTTTCAATGGCGGTGAGTCGTACCCTATCGTGGCAGGCGGGCCCCAGGTCTAGCGATGGTTCAGGGCACTGTTACCCTTTAGCGTGCGATGCGGTCGAGGGATTGCGTTGGGTTTAGTAAGGGGGCATTACGGGGCATGAGGTCTTTGTTCAATGTTCCGATTCATGGGGCACAGTGTCTGGGGAGGTGGCGGCTCGGGTTTAATTGCCCAGAGACCTGGTCTGGCATAGGGGTGCTGTTTCCTGCGGTCGGCGTGTGTTTTCAATGGCGGTGAGTCCACCCCCTCGTGGCAGGAGGGCCCCAGGTCTAGCGATGGTTCAGGGCACCGGTATATGTTGAGAAGCAGCACATACAGAAAACAATAACCCCTTTTGCTAAAGCTTTTGCAGTCAGGGCCAAATGCAAGGTATCTACACAGGGTCTCAACAGTCGCAGGGAAAAGGCTATAGACACACTGTTTTGTTTTAAATGATTTTTAGACGCGTTTCTCTATTGTCGCTCTGTGGTTACTGCAACCTCAGTCACAGGATTTATATATAGCAATAGTAATTCTATAGTTTTCCTACCACTTGCGATGATCTCTAGATAGCTGGGCAATCACAGCAGCGTCACATCAGTTACCCACGGGTCCGGAGTGCACTGTTACCCTTTAGCGTGCGATGCGGTCGAGATGAGGTCTTTGTTCATGTTCCTATTTATGGGGGCACAGTGTCTGGGGAGGCGGCGGCGTGGTACAAAGGGATTTCCGCCGCGCGAGGTCTGCGCAGATTTCACGGGATGGACCTGGGTGGGCGGCGCATTAAGGCGTTAATGGCACCATCTGCCCTGCATCCCCTCAGGACAGTATCCTTGTTTAGGTAGGCCCGAGGTGTAGAGTGGCCGGCGAGAGCGACGAGTTCAGGCTAGGGACTCGGGTGTGAGTAGGCATAATGCTGCGGTTCCTTCTCTATCATTTTAAAATTGTTCCTCTGTATCGGTGGATGCAATCAGCGTTGATTGTACGGTACGAGCATGATCCATGGGCAGGGTCAGGTCAGCTTAATAAGGGCAAGAGCAGGAAGAAGTATGACCGCTGACTGCTCCCTGTGGTGCGTGCGTTCCGGCGCGTGGGCCTTGCCTTGGCTTCGCATTGGGGGGAGGGGTCGTATCAGGTGATTGATTTCAATTATCGTACATGTGTATTTAATGCAATTAATTGTTAGTTGTTCCCGTCTGGCGTCTCCATGCCTCGTGGTCTTGCGTCGGGTTGTTACTTCAACGGGTCTGCGGTGAGTCCTGGTATTATTGGGCCCGCTTGCGGGTTGTTAGGGGTTTGAGGACACGGAGCGGGAAGAAGCATTGATCGGGGGCTTTGGTCGTTTGTTGTCCCGTCGCAGAGCAGCGGTTTGGGGGGGCCGAGGGAGAGCGTGGGTATCACTGTTCAAGCAAGTCGCGTTGATACCGCGAGTTTGGTATGTTTTTTCACCCGTCATGGGTTTCCCCATCAAATGTTTAAACTCGGTCAGAAGCCGAGGGATGTTGGGAACGGCAGCATCGGCGCTATTAGTGCGTGTCCCTTTCTTTGCGCCTATTCTAGCCGGGGCGTCTCAGCATTGTTGCTTGCATCGGCCGCGCACTTTTGAGAGACCCCCGCCGGGTTATGTTCCACCACGAGCTGCAGCTTGTCTGCTCGCACCTTTTTAGAGTTTGGAAATGGATGTTGGTATTGTTTATGTGGGCCAGTGCTGGCAAGCTGAGCCGCGGGAGCGAGCACAGTTGAAATAAATTCGAACGTACCTACAGTTTCCGGACTCCTTTATCACCAAACAAAGATATATTGGCGAACTCATAAAATACAAACACTTGAATAAAAGTTATGGCATTACGGTAGCGTGTGAACTTTCCCCAGCAGCTTTGCGAACAGCTTGTTTCCTTGTGTAATGCGACCCGCTTGCCTTGTTTATATGTTCGGCCTTCAAGATCCCGCTAAAATAATTCGTGCAGGATGTTTTGCATTGGCTGCCAGAGCGCCTTTTCCGGTTGTACAGTACCCTGCAGTCCGTGAGAAGTCACCTTAATTCATAGCGCGGTTGGTAGAGCATCAGGCTTGGGATCTGAGGGCCCAGGGTTCAAGTCCCCGTTCGGGCCGTTCGTTTATCCCCCCCCCCCCCTTTTTGGTATGGAGAAGTGCATTGTGGGAAATGGAGGGAAACAGTGTAGCGCCATAATGTTGTTAACGGGAGATGCGCGGCATCTTTGAGGCGTCGCTTTTTCGGACGAGTCTCCTTCTAATACGTAGCATTGTTTTGTGTACTTTTCACATCCAATCTTTCAAGGACGTGCAAGTAAATTGGCTAGTTGTATGTCTGCGGCATTAATGAGAAGCATATTACAACGAGAATGGCACGATGTATAATGTTAATACACAGCATTCAATAATCAGTTTGGGCATTTGATTGTATCGATATATATATCACCATTAAAAGCATGGCCCCGAGTTTTGCCCTTAGGCGATAGATCGGTTGATAAAGAGGTTCAAAGGACAAAGTCGAATGTTCACTGTAATACCTACTCCACTCTGTAAACGCTGAATAATAGTCGCTTACATTATGGCTACCTATGAGCAGTGCTTACGTAGAGCCGCTGATTGGCGGTGGGGCCCACTGGGCGTGATATTATGTACCGCAGGTTCCTCTTCCAAGATAAAAACGGACTATAGGCCCTCATTAGGAGAACGTCATGATTCCGTTTGTATTGAGTTGAGCTACATAGATTTGGCTCGACGAAGGGTTTGCTTTAGATACTTGCAGAAGTGCCATCATTGCTTACGTAGCGTTTGTCTGGTGCGGGTGTGTGCCATGTGTTGCGCTATTGCACCCGCAGCTACTTAGCTCCATTGTTGGGCGCGTGAAGCTAATAACGCTAAGGGCGCTGGAGCTATCCCCACACGGTATGAAAGTTTTCCACCAGCTTGTGATTCAGCTCTTGTATAGCCGGTGACCGGATAGCGAGGCCTTATGTTGGAAGGGTTTGGAAGCTAATAACGCTAAGGGCGCTGGAGCTATCGCGACACGGTATGAAAGTTTTCCACCAGCTTTGTGATTCAGCTCTTGTATAGCCGGTGACCGGATAGCGAGGCCTTATGTTGGAAGCGTTTGGATTGTCCGAGCATGATGTGATGAGCGTAAATTAAGGACAAATTCTACTTACATTAGGTTTGGTACTGTGTAAGGGGCGGGCGTGTTTTGGGGCGCGGGTACTTTCCACTGGAGAAAGTGCGTCTCGCGATTTGTAATGCCGTGGCCGGGAGTCGGTGCCAGGGAGTGACCGAGTCCAATCCCTCCATGCTTTCCATGTCACAATTTGGTTAAGGCTGTTGTGAGGGAGTGTGTGACTGCGCAAGCGAGTCCAATACTTCCATGCTTACCGCGGGAAGGTGTGTGTCACATCGTGTTTCAAACATTTGAAGCCCCTGGTTTCAAAGTTTCACTTTCAAATCGTCCTCCTTTCACATCACCTTGACTTTGACCCCTGCCCTGTTCCCGTGCTGCCATTTGTTTTAAAAGAGTCCCAAAGAGTTTATTTCTGAATAAGCCTGGTTAAATTCCCATCTGCTAGCTTTCTTCGTTTAGTCAGAAATAGCCTTTCGGAGACGCATGTATTTTTCGGTTTGAAAAACGCACCTGGTTAACTCTTTTCCGTCCACGATCTTGTAATATCTCTGTGAGCACATTATGACATGGTACAGTACATAGGACACATTTGTGAGGGGATTTACGATATTATGTCTCTTCTGATTGTAAGCAGGAGGCTTTTTTGTCCATGCTGAAATGCTTTCTTCGTTGTCTTTTTTCCCTCACGCTATCACCGAGACTAGGGGTGAATAAGGGTGTCTCCAGAGCCTCACTGAAATACTAACCCTTAGCTGAGCTTCGAGCAAGTCTTACGATCAATATTTTACAGGTGACAAAAAGTAGTACTTATTGATTTCTGGTTTTGGGCACTGCTAGAACAGGATAAGCGGGGAGTTGCCTAAACATGGAGCAGGTTAGACACGGGATATGAAAAGAGCAGTTAGAGGCGCTGTGTCTTGCTCTGCACTGCTGCGGTCTTTCATTGTTCCAGTCGGGGCCTGCAGTACCTGTCTGCCTGTCTCTGGCAGATATCCATTAGAACGGTGTTCCTGCCGGGCATTGTTTGTGCATGCGGTAACGTGTTACAGACGCCTGCTCAAGTCTCGACTCGCCACGCAGCATTCCTAAGCACCCAGTAACAATGAAGCGGTTCTAACGATGCAGATAAGACAAGCGTACACAGCGGACGCACAAGGCCAGCCTTGTGAGCCGACGCCATTAGTAACCGGAGCTTCACTCCCACAAAGCTTGTTTGGTCCCTTCCACAAACCTTGATTGGTCCGGCAGAGCACAAGTCACAGGGATGTAACTCGGGCAGTGTGGGTTGACATATTGCGTCAAGAATAACGGGGAAATTGCTACCGGACACGCGCCACTATAAATGCTCTGGGGGTTCACATAACAGAACATGCTACACACCAGAACGCCGTGTGTGACTAGAACGATATTCCTTCTAATGTGCTTTTACAAACTGGCACAACCATATGTTCGCTGAAGCTATACAACACTCTATGAAAGTGAGCACATAGCGCAAATTACCGAAACGAGTGGCATGGGATAGCAGGTCCCAAGGTACTAGAGTTCCCTACCATTCTAGGCCACAGGCGACATTAGAAGGATTACAGGCGTAAAAGAAATAACTAAGTGATATTACATTTAGTCTGCCACTGAAAGCATCACAACATCCACCAGGTAACCATTATGATGAAAAGTGTATCATGTTTTAATGGCAGTTTAAAGTTAAGTTAGTATGATCCATACTAATGTCAGTAACACAATTGCTAAGGTTTTTACTATCTGCTGTAGTTTAAATTAACAGTTCCATCGTTATGTTGGAGCGAGTTAATGTTTACGTGAGAATGCATCCACTTGGAGGGTGTGCCCGGGTGGTACATACTGGCAGAGTGTGCGGAGAAGGACGGAAGTGCACGGTGACTGTATACGTTTTGTAACAGGGGATTAGTTAATATATCTGGTTGTACTAGCAGTGCACAGACAGGCTCAGACAAAGTTTGAATTGGGCCAGATTAAAAATGTCGTTAAGGGCCCCAACGGAAACAGCCCCGAACTTGTTTCCATCAAGAAAGCGATACATGCCCGACAGGCTTCGGGTGTACAACTATACAGTCACTGCCGCCACCTTCTGGCTGTCTAGCTAGCAGCAGCCCCTCACAGAGAAAGAATTTGTTTTATCAACATATATTCGAGCGGACAGTAAAGAGTCTGAACCCGAGTGCTCTAGCAGGCGGCACAGCCCCTTGCCTGGCTCCAACTATAAAAATGGAGTATGCAATGCAAGGTCAACTTTTGTCATTTATGTTAGGATGCATTTATTAGCACGAAAGTACCCGAAGGCGCGGGCTCTTCACGATAAGTACAAGAAATGACCGGTGATATTGTACAAAAGCAGACGTTAAGTTATATGAGGTAAAGCGATGGTGAGGCAAACAAAATACATGAGGTAGCAAACAGTGCATACAGAAGGGACAAGTGATAAGTGCGCAGATTACAAGAGCGTCAGGATGCAATGGGTGGTGAAATACTGCAATATGTGCTAGACACACAGGCCTAGAACAAACGTAAGATAGGCGATGGTGGCTCTGCCAGTCTTTGTCTGTCCGGTACTACCCGAATAACAATTTAAATAAGTGCAGGCACCATAAGAATGCCAGTCGTCTTTACCTGTCCCGGTACTTACCCAAATAACAATTTAAATAGCACTTTTTATGCTTAACAGCAACACGCATCCGTATGCAGGATGGCAGAGCACGGTTGGGTAACATGCGCGTCATACAGGGACAATACATTGTGGAGTGGTGAAGGAAACAGATCATATGTATCACATGAGACAGCGAGGGTTACAGGTACAAGAGTCCCACATCCTTCTGAGTCCACAGTGCGATATTAGAAAGGATTCCAGTTTGGTGTGCCGCATAAGTGGGTATGACAGCGGTAGACATGGTGTTTCAGGGGATGGAGAGGGTCACAAGGTACAGGAGTCCCATATCCTTCACAGTCCACGGTGGGGCATTAGAAGGATTCTAGTTATGAGCTGCAAGTAAAAAGCTACAACAATTACTGATCAGTTTTCTACATGATGATGAGGGCTTTTCACTGCAGGCATTAACGTTATACCTGCCATACCCATCCCTTTGGTTCCAGGGACCAATATCACCGGTCTTCCAGTAGCATCCATGAAACATTGCAAATAACATGCAGAATGCAACAGGGAAGCGGGGCTAAGCAAGGATGTGCGGCTCCTCTTGTAGATATTGGCAGGTAAACAGCCTAATGAAAAGACAACAGGATTCACAAGAGGTGGAGGGCCCGGGGCCAGGTACACTAGTAAGAGGGCAGGGCGCCCCGAGCAGTGAATTATGGGTTATTCAGGTCCCAAGGTGGCAAGACCAATGTAGTGGTAACCAGTCCTGCGAGAGTGAGACCTGGCCGAAGAACAGTATCTACGCAACGACCCATTAGAGGCGCGGGTTGTGTGGCTAAGGGCGTGTCTACGCAGTCCTCATTAGAGGTGCGGGGTATGTAACTAAGGGCGTGGCCTAAGAACGGTATCTAAGGAATCCCCATATTTAAGACCTAGGGGAATACAAAATAGCACTTGTTGAACTGATACAAGCACCTTATCCTGTGTTGTCCTTCAACAATCTGCTGTTGCGATTGTGTTTAGTTACAGAATAGATACAAGATATTTGCCGAAGACCATGGCTGGTATCCGGTTGTAATTTCACGCACATATGCCGTCAACACAAATGTCGATATTAAAAGTACCTACAGCAAGACCCAGCAGTTGATGCCCCTATTAGCTACATGCTGAAACATTGGCATGAAAGGAATTGCCAACTGCAAGCATGTCCCTACTTGAAGAACTGTCGGCTGCAGGGTGTCGGTAGCTGGGTAGGTGGGGGGGCTCTGTCATCGACGGGGGCCTCTTTCAGAGCTGTGGCGGATTACAGGGCGATCTGGAAGCAGATGGACAGTAGGGGTACCTCTGCGGCAGAAGGATACAGTCTAAATACCTCTGCCCGGCACAGTAGGGTGCCCGAGCCAAGAACCTGGAGCCGAGGGGGTTCCAGCAGCGTCGGCGCCCCGTTAGTCCTTCGGGCGGTCGGGGGGCCTGAACCGACCGGGGGTGTGCCTCATCTTCCGCCCTGACAGGGGGGGCGGGAGTCTAACAAAATAAAGTGAATGTACTGCACCGTCTGAGCATCGACTCGCCGTGCAAGATGGCTCCTTGGGCATGCGGGTCAGCGAGAGGCTGCCGCTTTGGATCGCCTGTAAGATGACCCACCTACCAGTACCTGTGTTGTACGAAATAAACCTGCACCACTGCTTTCCCACAAATATGTCTCATGGTTTTCTTGGTATGTAAGTTATGCATGCAGGGCGAAGTAAGCCTGATGGTGTGGGCACTATGCCGCTGGCACCACGACACGAAGGGGAGTATGGGGGGACAGCGCCCTAGTACCACCCAGCTGGCGAGCGCAGCCAGCAGCGCGCCCTCGTTTCCGCCCCCCCCGGACAACAGCCAATAGGGAGGGCTCATTGTGGACGGGGGAGGGCGTTTCGCAAGTATATCCTGGCCAGCAGCGTGGCTCGGCCTTCTCTCCCGCGTGGCTGCTCTGCGCTGTACCCACCCTGAACCCTGACCCAGCTGCAGAGCGGTTGGCACTGTTGGATATTTTAATGATCATGTTTTATGTTGCAGGCGGAGTCACAGGGCGATCTGGAAGCAGATGGACAGTAGGGGTACCTCTGCGGCAGAAGGATACAGTCTAAATACCTCTGCCCGGCACAGTAGGGTGCCCGAGCCAAGAACCTGGAGCCGAGGGGGTTCCAGCAGCGTCGGCGCCCCGTTAGTCCTTCGGGCGGTCGGGGGGCCTGAACCGACCGGGGGTGTGCCTCATCTTCCGCCCTGACAGGGGGGGCGGGAGTCTAACAAAATAAAGTGAATGTACTGCACCGTCTGAGCATCGACTCGCCGTGCAAGATGGCTCCTTGGGCATGCGGGTCAGCGAGAGGCTGCCGCTTTGGATCGCCTGTAAGATGACCCACCTACCAGTACCTGTGTTGTACGAAATAAACCTGCACCACTGCTTTCCCACAAATATGTCTCATGGTTTTCTTGGTATGTAAGTTATGCATGCAGGGCGAAGTAAGCCTGATGGTGTGGGCACTATGTCTTCCTGTTCTGATTGGGGTAGATTTATTATTGCATGCCGCGCGGTCCAGAGTCGATCATCTTTGCCAACAAAATCTGGCGTTTGAAACACCGGATTTTGTTGGCAAGATGATCGAGAAGAAGAGAATATGAAAACGTGAACATTTGCATCCACATAGCAGTGCTTCCCCCAAAGGGGTGATTTCATTCCCGCCTGAGACGGCCTTTGAAATAGGAACTACTTTATGAATGTCCTGGATTTCTAAATAATTCGAATCAGATTTGATGGCAACCTAGAAAAATAAAATATACGAAAGGTGCCTCATTCCTCGAAATATAAGGTGACCTTGCAAATCACTTTATCAGATATAGAGAGTATTATCTGTTGTCTTGACAAAGATGGGATTATAATTTTGACCATCGAAACCCGTCGACGCCTTTTTACCTATACGCAATCTGTCAGCACAAGGCACGGTGTAGAGTATCAATTGTACAATTACTGAACTCCGTGCCCTGGATATTGTCACATGATGGATGTGTAACACTTGAAGACACATTATATTGGTCTATTTTCTATACTCTCTTTTCATGATGTGTTTTTGGTTGATTTGTTTTTTATTTGACTAAAATACTTTTTAACATATATGTGATGTATTGTATGGGGATTGTGTTTTTTCTCTAGAACCCAAAACCCTTTTTAACATGAATAAATGAATGCAAAAAACTTTTAATAGTTCAGAGGTATTTGTTTTCCTTGTTTTATATGGTTCAATCTGTTCTAAGTAGGACAAGTGAGTTGAGTGAGGGGTATGTTTGGCTGGCATGTGATAGCTTGATTGTGGTCTACGAGTGGAACAAGCTACCTAAAGGGAAACTAGCTTTGATACTGCTATCCAGTGCAAGTGCTCCCTATTGTAAATTGATGTATTAATCAGTGGTTCCATGTTTGGTTATTTGATTTACTTGTCAGACCCTAGTCTAGTGCACTGAGTGTGCCCAAGGCGTGTACATCCAAATGCTGCTGGTGGGCCTGCAGCACTGGTTGTGCCACCCACAGAAGTAGCCTTGTAAAATGTGTCTAAGGTCTGCCATTGCAGAGCCTGCGTGCAGTCTGGTACTGGCATGCTGACTGGGAAAGTGCACCCACTTGCCAGTCCCTAAACCTTCCCTTTAATTCATACCAGACACCCCTATGGTAGGCCCAATTGCATGGTGCATTGTAAGCATAAGATAGGACAAGCCCTGATGTGTGTGACATGTCCTTATAGTGAATTACAGCCATTTTCGTTTTTCACTATTGCAAGGCTACCTGTTCTTCAGAGGCCAGAATGGGCTGTTAGAGTTATTACATTTTATAATCCTAACTGTCTCAGAGAACATGGTAGAAATTCAAGTTTAGTATGCCTGAACTCAGAATAATAAAATACATCTTTTAGTGAAGTTGGTTTTAATATTCTGTGTTTGCAAATACCACTTTTAGAAAGTAGGTATTTGCTTGTCTAACCATTCAAACCTGCCTCTGCTAGGTTGTGTATACCTAGGCTGAGTCACCCAGTGGTGAATAGAGAGATCTGCATCTAGATGGGAGGGAGGAGTTGCACCTGAACCTTGAATAGGGCTGTGCCTGCCTTCCACAATGCTGGCTCCACCTCCTGGGGAGCGGCTGATGTCTCTGCCCTGCACACTGAAAGTAGAGAAGGAGTCCTGTAAACAAAGTGCTCCAGGACTGTACTTGCCTTCCACAATGCTGGCTCCGCCTCCTGTGGGGCGTCTGATGTGCCTGCCCTGCACTGTGAAAGGAAAGGAGAAGTCTGGTAAACAGAGTGCTTCAGAACTGGTTTGGACTAGTCAAAGGCCCCTCAGGGGTTATTTTAGGAGTGTAATCCCCTTATCCTGACTAGAGAAGAGCGTCCCTATTTGTCACACGTACCTACCTGTGCTAACTAGAGACCCCCAAATCTAACAATCCCCATGTAGCTTTACTGTATTTACAGATTCTGCTGAATGCTTGCACACTTTTTAGTGTTATTAACTTTTTAAGAGCCACACTAATGTCAAGATATTCTAGATGTGACTGAAAAGCGTAAGGATGTTTGCATTTTTGCACAGTCTTTGGGACATGCTTGCGCAAATGAATTTTATGTTGTTTTTAACTGTGGTCTCTTCTATGGCTTGGATTACTGCATACTTGTTTGCCTCGATTTGTATTTATATTCATATCCGATCGGGTGTTATGACTGACGTTTACACAGTAAACCTGCGAACTCTGTACAGTTAGGTGACATGCTGCTAACAAATTTGATGTTGTCTTTTTTCTTTTTTAACGTTGCTTCTTTTATGGCTGTGACAACCGGCGAATAAAGATTATTATTATTATTATCATTAAAATTCACACACAATTAATTAAACCTTTGCTACTGTGTTGCTACTTTTTCCCATTTTCCAAAGACAGGCATCTATCAAATCATAGCTGCTCAAATTAGAGTAAAATGAGAAATTTGTGTTAGTAGTTTTAAAATAACTCCTTTTCACCTCCTCATCCCTCTCTGGTTGTTCTCCCTTACACGTTCCGTACTCTCGCATATGTAGGTGGCAGGGACGTGGGCACCAATTATTGCAAATTATTGATATTACAAAGGTACTTATTTTCATTTAGTAACTGTAAGCTAAATTGCAGAGAATATTTCCGTCTGTGGTCGGTCTAATAATGTAGACAACATGATTACTTTGCTCTCTTTTGCACGCTGGCTCCTATGGATAGTGTCTGTTTGTCTCATTAACTCCCACATGCATTTGGGATTTAACTGTCCCAACATTTAAGCGGTATTACTGACAGATAAACTAGGCTGATGTAGAAGGCAGATACTGAGAGAATAGGTTTAGTATTCACCCCAAGACCAGGAATGTTTAACATGAGGAGAAAAATAGTGCACAAGGAAAATGAGCAATGTTGTTCAGTTAGGTTGTTTGTGTTGTGTATACTGTGAGTTTCCCATAGGTTTGTCACAGTCTCCCGTCTAATGGTTTCCACTAAGATTATTTTGAGTAGTCTGCACATATGTACACTTTGCATGGGTGGACCCTGCATTTTCCGACACAGCCAGGACGTCGTCAGACTGGAGATGAAGAAGTGAATTAAAGATCAAATCAGAAAAACAGACCTTCTGGATCATTCACCCAGGATCGGAAACATCTTTGTATCTGTCCAAAAGTCCATCAGTTAAGGTACAGTTCACTGTCCAGCCTGGGTACCCTTAAATTAATATGTCACATGCAGAGTTTGGCATTACACATATTTATCCTTGCTATGTGTAGCTGCAAACTCAACATTCTAAACAAGAACTCTATTCACCACACCGGAACACTTACGTCACAGTGCTATGGAGTCCATCAAGAACCAAAAGCGTCCTCTCCTCCCCAATCCCCTCTAATTATTTTTCTCTGTGTGCGGCAACAGAATATTTGTGAGTGCCGTTTTCTCAGATCTGGGCAGAACCAGGACCATAGGTAAGAGTGTATTTTTTTCTGCGATATACCTCTATTTTCAACAACATTAAAAGGGCTGTAGATTCAGTTCCCCAACCTGTTGCACTGTATAAAGTGCCACAATATGGCAAGGTTTTAAAGCAGCCATATATTTTCTGGTGTTCCTTTTCAGATCTGGCGTAAGCCCCAAACTTTTCATTTTAATCAAAACATATCTATAAATACATACTTAGTGGGACTTTCACTCAGACCTATTCATTTATTGGGCTATTATAGTGACTTTCTGCTTTTCTGCAGCTCACTACAGAATATAGCAAGATGCAATTGGTATGCTACATCTGCTATTCACCCCTTTCTCTGTGAGCGACAGCAGTCTGCCAAAGCAAAATGTTGCCATCCATACAGAAAATGGTCCTCTTCAGTGCTAGGCACTTGGGACATGCCCATGTGTGGGTGGCAATCCTTCAATGGCTTTTGTCAAACTTTATTAATACAAAGATTGTAAATGCCTCAGTGTGCACTTGCTTGTGCACACATGGGCAGCTTTTTATTAATGGCTTATGCAATGGAGTTTTACAAAAAAGACTTCAAAACAAACAAGCGTTGACAAAGCCTAAAGGTTTAAACCTACTGTCTTTGCTCTTGCTTGTTTATTATTATTATAACTTCACCACAATGAGTGTTTTGGCAGATGGGTGACGCATATTGCATTTCAAAGAACAGCACGCAGGAACATTGCTGAGCACTAGATTGAATGTTACAGAGAGTTTGCTGCCCTTGAAATCATTTGGAAATCTGAGACAAAGCATGCGGTGTAAAGCACACTACAATAGAAATCTCTGGTAAAACATGACAGTCAAAGAGAACTTTACATGGAGTTTCTGGGCACCTGCACAGGCAGTGTGGGAATTAATGAAAACAATGTTATAGTTGATACAATTTTACAGTGGGGCTTGGGCATTGTCACCTAACAATATTTTTTTTAAGTACCAAATTTAGCGGAAAACATTGGTCATAAATGATTAGTATGCAAATTTAGCTTAGCAGTGTGTATCCAGGTGAGAACAGGTAAAGGAATTTAGTGATTTAATAAGCACTCCTCCCCTCGTGTCATATCTTATTTTTTGGCATTCAGCCCTGAACAGAACTCTGCTGCCTTTTGGCTAGCTTTATGCTAATCAAGTTCCCATACACATATACATACATGGGATCACTGACATAATATAGAATGAAAAAATATAGACTTACCAAAATATAGTCACCAAAATATAGAATGTCAAAATATCGAATTCCTATCTACAAACAGGTAAGTACAAAATATCGACTTTTTTAAATGTCTTAAAAGTAATTTAAAATTAATGAAATAATAAATATAATTAACTAAAACATACTTAAAAATACTCAAATAACCTTAAAATTAAGATATAATTAATTTAAGTTATTAATAAAAAATGTACAATATTTTACCGTAGGATAGCAGGAGGGTAACATTTAATATTACCACTCCAGTGAGTGCAACAGTAGGGAAAGCGTTGGATAGCGTAGGGGTAAAAAATACTATTCCCACTCCAGTGAGTGCAACAGTAGGGAAAGCGTTGGATAGCATAGGGGTAAAAAATACTATTCCCACTCCAGAGAGTGCAACAGTAGGGAAAGCTTTGGATAGCGTAGGGGTAAAAATTACTATTCCCACTCCAGAGAGTGCAACAGTAGGGTAAGCGTTGGATAGCGTAGAGGTAAAAAATACTATTCCCACTCCAGAGAGTGCAACAGTAGGGAAAGCGTTGGATATTGGAAGGGTAAAAATTACTATTTCCACTCCAGAGAGTACAACAGTAGGGAAAGCATTGGCTAGCGTAGGGGTAAAAATTACTATTCCCACTCCAGAGAGTGCAACAGTAGGGAAAGCGTTGGATAGCGTAGGGGTAAAAAATACTATTCCCACTCCAGAGAGTGCAACAGTAGGGAAAGCGTTGGATATTGGAAGGGTAAAAATTACTATTCCCACTCCAGATAGTGCAACAGTAGGGAAAGCTTTGGATAGCGTAGGGGTAAAAATTACTATTCCCACTCCAGAGAGTGCAACAGTAGGGAAAGCGTTGGATAGCGTAGGGGTAAAAAATACTCTTCCCACTCCAGAGAGTGCAACAGTAGGGAAAGCGTTGGATAGCGTAGGGGTAAAAATTACAGCCTCACCAACAGCAGCGGTCACTGGAGGGTGGTTCTTCCCCGGCTGGGGAGAGAGCCAGAGGGGTGGGAGGGGGGAGGGGCCGTATCTCCGCAAGTTGGGGGCAGGGGGAGCTAGGGGGGGGATATAGTAAAAATTGTTTGCAGGATGACAGGGGGAAACAAAAAGATAAAGTTCGCAAATTATGTTTTTTTGATGGTATTACTGTTTACTATAGACGGTATTACCGTTTGCTATAGAGGCATGAGTGAACAAGTTTTAGTATTTGGCTATTTGAAGAGGGGCGTAGCACTTCTATTGACACTTAAATGCATTTAATAAAATGTTTAGCTTGGAACGTGGCAGGGCTCAACAGCAAAAACAAAAGATCTTTAGTATCAGAAGAATTGAGACTACATAACCCTCATTTTGTTTATTATCCGAAACCCATATTATATGGAAAGACAGGAAAGTCCTAAATCAAATGGGGTACGAAGTTTTGGTCTGTTCTACCTTTGGGAATCCCACAAGAGGAGTTGCTATCCTCAAGGATAAGCGATTTAGGGCAGAAGTACTTCAAACTGCTCACGATAAAGATGGTAGATGGGCTATAGCACAAATTAATTATATGAACACCAAATATGTTTTATGTGTAGTATATGGCCCAAATGTAGACGAACCAAAGCACTTTGATCAGTTAAACGTGAAACTCTTGGACTGGGAGGGGGAAATTATTATAATGGGGGATTTTAACTGCATTATGGACTATAAAATCGACACAACTAAGCCGCACTCTCATCAAAGGATGCATAGGACCAGGATATCCATATTGGATATATGCCGGACACATAATATCAAAGACGCTTGGCTCTATGATTCTTTGCCCCGGATAACATCCGATCATAACGCCCTAATAATGATGTTCGACACACAAAGCGCTAGGACACCACCTAGGTCATTCTCTTTTCCTAGACATCTAATCGCAGACCTAAACTATGTGACGCAACTTAAAACTCATCTTAACGAATTTATAAATATTAATAGAAACTCAACTGGGTGCTGCATGGTATGGGACTCCTGCAAGGCAAGCATTAGGGGCTTTACCCAAGCCTATGTTTTCAGGCAAAATGCAGAACAGAAGCAACATAAGGTCACACTATTAGATAATATAACTAAACAAGAAGATTTATTAGTTAAAGCTTTACAGCTTAACTCCCCAACAGTTATGGAAATCAATTTAAAACTTAGTGTATTAAAAACTGACATAAAATCTAACTTTATTCGGAAAAACAGTGCAAGGATCCATAAATTTAAAATAGCTCAATATGAGGGAGGAGATAAAATTGGTAGAATTTTAGCCTATAAAGTAGCAGAAGATAGAGCAGATACTCTAATCTCCAATATTCGAGGACAAGGGAATAAATTATATAGCCAACCACAAGATATACTCGACCAATTTGCTGAATTTTACGAAAATTTATATACTCCAGACAGCCCTGCAGATGTAGATTTAATTGAGGAATATGTAGATGAATACCCAGTGAATACAGGGAATATATTAGGCTTGGGCGCACTGTCTAATGACATATCACTGATCGAATTGCAACAGGCCATTAACTCTTTACCAACCGGGAAAGCGGCTGGAGAGGACACGATACCCCTAGAACTTTATAAAATTTGCAGCTCAGAATTAGAACAGCTATTATTAGAAGTTATACAATCGATTGGACTAAATGGAACGGCTCCCAAATCCTGGAACAGGACAAAAATAATCTTTTTTTAAAAAAAAGGGAAGCCTAAGGAGGAGAGAGGGTCATATCGGCCCATCTCCCTAATAAATACTGACGCGAAAATATTCGCTAAAATTATGGCACAAAGATTAGCCCCATATATGCCTAAAATTGTAAACCCGCAACAACACGGCTTTATCTCTGGGAGAGATACAACAATACATGTAAACATGGCGATTACGGCGTTTGATGTAGCGGAGATCGAATCCACCCCACTCGGCATGATATTATTAGACGCCGAAAAGGCTTTTGACTGAGTGGGGTGGACTTATCTCTGGTGTGCGCTGTCCAAAATGGGTTTTGGGGGAAACTTTCTAAAGGGTATAAAAGCACTTTATGATAAACCCACCGCTTGTATTAGCTATGGGGGCCTACCTCACTAGAATTTCCCATTATGCGTGGGACTCGGCAAGGATGTCCTCTTTCACCCCTTTTATTTGCCCTTTCACTTGAACCTTTTTTACTTGCCCTTCACTCCCAAAATCTGATTGTCCCTTTTAGCTCCAGCTCACAGGAGCTGAAAATGACAGCTTATGCTGACGACATCGCAGTATACACCACGGACATTGCCAAAGCGCTGAAAGGTATCTATATCGAGGCTGAGAAATTCGGGAAGGTGTCAGGCTATAAGCTTAACCGTCAGAAGACGCAAGTCATAGCTAACTACTCCCCTAGCGACCCTATTCCCGAGATCTGTAAAGAGGCTACATGTTTAGGGGTTAAATTAACAGCTAGACTACAAGATATTAATAATATAAATTATAATGATCTGACTAAAAAAACTACTCTTATCTTGAAAAAATTGAATAAATTACCTTTGAATATGATTAGTAGAATAAACCTTATTAAAATGAAAGTTTTACCAAAGTTTGTATACTTATTCCGATCTATTCCATTGGCATTAAATAACAAATTTTTTCAACATCTAGACGGGCTCCTGAGTAGTTTTATATGGGGCTACAAAAGGGCCAGAAGGTCACTAAAAATGCTGAAAAATAATATAAATAAAGGAGGGCTGAATGTCCCGGACTTTAAACTATATTTTTGGTCCTCGTTTTTCACACGTATACGTTCTCTATTGCATGGAGATAGAACTCTCTTTTTTCACTCTTTTATGTTGAAACAAGACTCCTTATTTTTCTTGCTCAGCATAAATGACCCGAATTACTACAAAAGGGTAAGATTTAAGTCTGCTAGAGATATTGCTAGGATATGGGATAATATATTAAAATTTTGCAAAACAACCTTTTATCACCCAAAATTACCTTTGTGGGGCAATCCAGGTCTCCCGGATATCTTTACAGATTCTATTACTTATAGCTGGGTGTCTCTCGGGATTAGGACATTGGGGGATCTATACGGCTCGCAGGGGTTGTTAGAATTCAACATGCTTAAACAGTTGTACGATCTACCAGAAGCTTCTAGATTCAAACACATGCAAATTCATGATTATTTGATTAATAAAAAAAAACTACAAAATATTTCTGAATGTGACATATGGACATGTCTTTATTCAAACAAAAATAAATCAATCATTAGTGAATCTTATAAAATACTCAGCACGTTTAAAATAAATGATAGTGAAAAACTGGCCGCGAAATGGAGTACCCAATTAAATTTAAATATTACTTCTAATCAGATAGAGCACTCTCTTGTCAATATAAACAATCTTGTACGTTCATCCAGCCTCCGGCTACAACAATATAGAACGACCTGTATGCTCTACTACACCCCTGAGAGAATTGCCAGATGGTCTCCGAACCCCTCCTTTAGCAGCCGTATTAAATGCCCTAAATGTTTGTTAGAAGCAGACAATTTAGTTCATATCTTGTACTCTTGCCCCAAACTTAAGACCTTTTGGGGCGATATATTGAGTGTATTGAGACTAAAAAACATCTTGCTTCCTACCATCACGGCCGCCTCGGTCCTACTAGATCTTAATTTCTCTCCATCTTTACAACCAACCTTAACCACTATACTTTTTTCATGCGCTAAATTTATCATGGCCAGGGCCTGGATAGACCCAGAGCCACCGACGGTTTGGAAGTGGTGGACTTTAGTAACAGAGATACATGCTATGGAGCTAGCCCTAGCAAACCTCAGGGGAACACGCTCATTGATTAAATTTAATAGAATCTGGGGTACTTTTCTAGACTAAAAACTTTATGTTGTTATAATGTTGTATGACTGTTAAGCCTCTTTGGTTTAATTCTGTAATAGGAACTCTTTTTACTGTGTTTATATATCAGAATTGTTTTTGTCTATAACATATATAATTTAATTGTTTCTTAGTATATACATCGGTATGAAATTATTTATGAATTTTTGTTGCTTTCGCCTTTTTATGTCATTCTGCTAACATCAATAAAAATATTTTTAAAAAAAAAAGTAAAAAAAAAAAAAAAAAGGGGTAAAAATTACTATGCCCACTCCAGAGAGTGCAACAGTCGGGAAAGTGTTGGATAGCGTAGGGGTAAAAAATACTATTCCCACTCCAGTGAGTGCAATAGTAGGGAAACGATGGATAGCATAAGGGTAAAAATTACTATTCCCACTCCAGAGAGTGCAACAGGAGGGAAAGCGTTGGATAGCGGGAGGGTATAAATTACTATTCCAACTCCAGAGCGTGCAACAGTAGGGAAAGCGTAGGATAGCGTAGGGGTAAAAATTACTATTCCCACCCCAGAGAGTGCAACAGTAGGGAAAGCGTTGGATATTGGAAGGGTAAAAATTACTATTTCAACTCCAGAGAGTACAACAGTAGGGAAAGCATTGGATAGCGTAGGGGTAAAAATTACTATTCCCACTCCAAAGAGTGCAACAGTAGGGAAAGCGTTGGATAGCGTAGGGGTAAAAAATACTATTCCCACTCCAGAGAGTGCAACAGTAGGGAAAGCGTTGGATAGCGGGAGTGTGAAAATTACTATTCCCACTCCAGATAGTGCAACAGTAGGGAAAGCTTTGGATAGCATAGGGGTAAAAATTACTATTCCCACTCCAGAGAGTGCAACAGTAGGGAAAACGCTGGATAGCGTAGGGGTAAAAAATACTATTCCCACTCCAGAGAGTGCAACAGTAGGGAAAGCGTTCGATAGCGGGAGGGTGAAAATTACTATTCCCACTCCAGTGAGTTTAACAGTAGGGAAAGTAATGATTTAATATATTATTAAAAATAAATTAAATATCAATACCAACAAAACATTAATTGAAATTAATAACCAATGTAATATTATGTAATATTTAATTAGAAATACAACTACATATTAGTTATTAAAAATTAATAACCTATTCATAATTATTTAACAACTAATTAATTTTCAATAACAAAAACTAATTAACAATAACCAATTAATACCAATTAAAAATTAACAGTAAATTAATTATCAATACACAAAAAGTATTTTTAATATGTAATTAATTACAATTACATTACTTCCCACCCTATTCCCCTATAAACCCACATCCCACTACAGAAAATACATTAATACAATTATCATAATTATCAAATATTTAATTAATACAAAATAATTACCAATTAATAAAAATGTATTGCCAATTAATAGAAATTATTTACCAATTAAAAATTAATTAACAATACATTTAAAATCAATACCAATAAATGAAAAAAATATTTACTTAATTACAATTAAATTACTTCCCACCCTATTCCCCTATAAACCCACAACCCGCTACAGAAAATAAATTTAGAAAATTAACATAATTAACAATTAATCAATTAATACACATTAATTGGCAATTAATAAAAATTAATTACCAATTAAAAAATAACAATAAATTCAAAATGAATACCAATAAATAAATACAAATATTTAATTAATTACAATTAAGTTACTTCCCACCCTATTCCCCTATAAACCCACAACCCGCTACAGAACTAGAAAGCAAAATTGTATTTAAAATTATTAATAATTGCTAAAAATTAATATTTAATTTAATATAATTAAATTACTTCCCACCCTATTCCCCTATAAACCCACAACCCGCTACAGAATTAAATTACGCAAAAATTAAATAACATAAAATTCATTACTTAAAATACATTAAACATACATTACAAAAATTAATATACACTTTTCACACATATACTAACATACAAAACACTTTAAAAAAAAATGTATTATTAAAAAATCGATATATTTAATGCCTATATTGTATACTTCGATATTTTGACTTCTATATTTTGAAAATCGATATTACTTACCTTAAATTCGATATTTTTAACCACTATATTGTGTCCATTCTATATTTTTACTTCGATATTATGTCCATTCCATATTTTGGAATCGATATTATGACTGTTTACCACATACATGATTGCACTAGTATTGGACTCCATATAGGATATAGAAGAGATCATCAAACACTGCATTCTGTGTTAGAACTGTGAAGTAGAAAATTAAGACCTAAGGCATTTGGTACTGGATTGTAATGGATTAACCCATTTTTGGTAATAAAGGTTTGGTAGGCCAGTTATGTTTTTACAAGAAAAAATGATTAATACCGATCATATTGCAATAGCTACCAATGTGTTTTCTCATAATCATTTAACCTGATGCGTGCTTGGGGGATTCAGCTGGCACGCTGAGAATTTGTAAATCCCATTATTCATGACGAGCTGGGCTCGTCATGAGCGTGCGAGGAGGCTACCTCATGACGAGCCCAGCTCGTCATGAGCGTCGAAGGGGTTAATGTCAAATGAAACATAGTTTTCTCTCAAGAAGTGTGAGAGCAGGCAGATTGATCCGTATACAATGGAAGAATCAATCTATTGTCTACAGCGACATTCCAGATAAACGACAAGCGTAATAGGTTTCGGTCATCCTTCCTGGAACTGTAGAGTTAAATTAATTTAAGAAGATCTCATTGATGTCAAATGATCATTTTGTAATAACATTGTTATAATTTTAGGGTATACTCTTATTTTTTTGTAATATACATGATGATGTTATGTGCTACATGTTATTTTAAAGAGGGAACTTAACTGTGCCAGAAGTTTTTAAGGGTCCAAGCCAAAAACATTCTATCAGGCCTCACTTGTGACAAGAACTTGTTTCTAGATTAAAGAAATGTCCTCAGGGAAAGAGAAAACATGGCAACTTCAGTATCTTGTGCCATCTGATGGCTTGAGCCGTGTTAGCTGTCCAGAATAAGCAGGGCACGTTCGCTTGAAAATCTATAGAGTACGCAGCAGAGTATGGGCCACTGACAAAGCGTATGGTCTGGGACATTATCATCCCTCTAATCCTGGCTTCTGAGGGTCATGGGTGAGCCTCTCCTTCCCATCCTTGAACGCACATAATGGAACTATTCCAAGGTGATGCGCTTCAGGCAAGGCCCACAGGGAGAACAGAATCGAATTCAGCATATATAATGGTACATTTGACTTTTGTATAGAAGCTTATACCACCATAAATTAGCCTCAAGGCACTGCTGGAGGACTAGAGTGTTGGAAAATAGGAACTGCGATTGTCAATGGAAAGTGATAAGTTACTTTGCACAGTCGAAGGGTTGGTCACCCTGCATTGTTCGTTTTTAAAACAGGGATCCATCTGTCAATCAGTGTAAAAAATATAAGACAGACCTTTTATACATTTTATTTATTTACTGTATGTGTACAGTGCTCATCCTTCCTCAAGGTTGCTTTAAAGCATTTGGATTCTATTTAAACTTCTGATGATATTTGGTTTGGCTCTAGTGCCAATCTGGAGCCATGCAACGAAGGGATGTGGTTGCTCAACACACATCCGAGCATTTATTTGTATGTGCCTGTAGAGCGTAAAATTAAATCATTTAACACAGCGTTTCTCCGAGTTATGACTTGATTCTCAGATTGCATCATTTGGAAACGGTGAGCAGGGTTTGCCTCTTTCGGTTTCTGAGCTGCGCTGTCTAAAATAATGCACTAATTCAGAGAAATATCGGGTTAAATTAATTGACTTAATGGTGTGCTAGCATAGCCCATCATGATACGGCCCAAGTGTATATGTTTGAAGTGGTTGTACACAGATATCCTACGTATACCACCAGACCAGCTGTTGTTCTGTAGACTTCAGAACAGTTTTTCACTCTGTGGATAGGGATACCCTTTGGGGGAAACTTGTTGCCTGAGAGCTTCCATTAAACCGTCTGATTGCACTCCAACCCCTGCATTCTGGTAATTGGGCTCAGATGGAGCTAGGCAAGTCAGGTCGGTTATCCCAAAGAATCTCCATAGAGAATGGCCGTCGGCAAGGGTGCGTTTTAGCCCCCCTGTTTTTTAGTTTATTTTTAGCTGACCTTCCTGCCTTTATCTCCCAATCCAAATCTTTTTCACCCAAAGTTGGGAAGCATCATATCAACTGCTTGCTATACGTAGATGATTTGGTATAACTGAACTGTACCCCAATTGGTCTGCAGAGGAAATAGAGGCTTTAGCAACTTATATTAACTAGGACCAGCTTTGAATCAACCTGGAAAAAAACTAAAATTTGATTTTTGGGGAAAAAGTAAAGAAATTCCGTTGGCACTTAGATACAAGGGAGGTGGAGCATGTTGACCAATATAAACATCTGGGTCTGTGTTTTAGGAAGAACCTGAAGTAGGTAGTTTCCCTTGATCTGACATATAAATGGAATATATTAGATGGGGCAGTATTTAGAAGGCTTTTATCTCTCCCCAGGGCACTATGGTACAAGCCGTAAGGAGAGAAGGTAAGTTGGCTTCCCAGAGCCTAATGGCCTTTACTCGGGCTCCAAGATATTTTAACACACTCTCTGATGTTGATGAAGTGTCTAAAGTTTCCAAATTATGTTGGGTAGAGATCCAAGGTAGTGAAAGAATGTGGGCAAAATATGGAAGCACCAGATTAATTGCTCTCAGGAACCTCCATACAGATAGTGGAAAAATTACATCCTAGTACACCTTCCCAAGCAAGCAGGTATTAAAAGAGTCTGTTGCCTTGGTGTCAGAATCCAACGACGTATCTTAGTTGCAAGAAACAATCTATCAGCTGCTCACTCCCTACTCTGGGTGAGGGTACTGTGTTTCCCTATTTGTTGCAGTTACCAGATCCAGGGTTGCGAAATTAAATATTAAGGGTCAGGGTGGAATGTAACCCAATCCATTCATCCTGCCTAAACAAGGCCACTAGGCCAGGTACCAGGATAATAGTGGCCTCTGTCCCTGCCCCTTGAATGTGAAATGTTCCTTGCTGCATATATTAATGGAGTGTGCATTTTATTCTGCAAATCGAATTAAGTTGTTAAGACCTTTGTTTTTTAAATATGGTACTTTCCATAAGGGGAAGCTGTGGAGTTATTATCAGAAATGTGCTATTTAGATGTGGCAGTTGGAATTGCTCGTTTTTTTACGGTCAGTTAAACACAATTTTATGATTAATTATATGTGAGGGGGCTGTCGGGTAGTAAGATGGGTCTTTTTTTATTGGTTTTAATTGTTAACTGTGGTTTTAGAATGTTTTATGGACAATTTTCTAAATAAACTTATTTTCTACCACCAGGATCAACATTACAGCCATTACAGGCAGCTTTCTGATGCCACCAGCTAGGATTGAAACAAAGAGGTGCCCAATTGCAACAATTGGCTTAAGAGTGGTTTCTTGCTAAGACAAAGGTCCACCAAAGCGGCATAAGGTCATTTTGCATGTATTTATTATTTATTTATTATTTATATTTATTTAAAGGTTTTATAAAGCGCGTAGTAACTCAAAGAGCATCCCAGCGCTGACCTGTTTCTCCAAGGGTTTCAGCCGTCTAATGAAATTATGTCTGCGGGAAAAGGAGGGTCTTTAGGGTTTTTCTGAACTGGAGGTAGTTCGGTTCTGTCCTGAGTCTTCGTGGTAGATGGTTCCAATGTTTGGCCGTGTGAACCGAAAAACGAAGGCCACCGGTCTTGGCTTTTCTGACTCTAGGGACTACGATAAGATTTTCTACGCTGGACCGGATGGGGCTCGGAAAATCCCTGCACTGAACCTACAGCCGCCTGATGTAACCTGTCCTGAGTTCCTCATGCCTTCAGATGTTTTTAAACCATACTGTAGCTAGTGTCTCTTCTTCGAATAAAATAAATGAAACATGAACTTTGAGAGAAAAGAATCATTCATCATGAAAATGTAAACACTGCATAGCTCCATCAGAAGCCATTTGCTGAAGAAGGCACAGCCAATTTTCTCACAGAGAGCTGCACACTTTTTACCTAGAGAGACCTCAAGCAACAGCTCCATAAAACTATCACCAGTCATACATACATTATTTGCTGTTTCTACTAGGATTCTCAGGAGAAATCCATTTTGGAGTTTATATAGAAGAAGTGGGAGCAGATATGTGTTGCATCCTATTCTGCTTTTATCATTCAGCTTCAATCTTAAAGGAGGATCCACCCGACAAAAAAGAAACACTAAAAAATCCATGGAAAAGCACACTTAACCCATCTAAAAAATAACCTTTTATTGACCTCAGAAGGATGAGAAGATGAGTGAATCTATTAGTACGCAAGCCTGAGATAAGCGTGTTCTACAGTATATGCATTATCCCACAGAGCTACCTCACCAGCATTTATAGTTGAGAAACGAATAAATGTTACACAGCACAACAAAACAAATCCTTTTAAGAGATGAACTGTTCAGGAGCCAGGTCAAATGGAAGCATTTCCAAAAACGCCACTCACGAGTAGAACGTAATGCTACCCGGGACTGAAAAGTGCATTTATTTCTAAATTAAACCTGTGAAACTGTCGAGTACAGACAATTTTCATTGTCGAGGGGATATTGGAGACACGGTTTACTCCTGGCTGCCTTCCTTAAGAGTCACAAAAGCTGTTTTCCTTCCTCCAATCCGATGAAAGCAAGATGCTGAAGCCATTTTCAGGTGTGTTACAAGAGACAGTTTGTTGTGAATTTTAAAGACTAGATTTCCTGAGGGAAGTTATTATCCGCTAGCACCGCTGAAGGACGCGTCGGGCCCGATCGCTTCTCTGGTAGATACGGGGATATTGCTTTTCAGTTGCTAACGGATGAAAAATTATCTGTCGTGGTAGCTTAGGATCACCCGCAATCTCACGAGATGCAATGTGGACCAAATACATGACTTTTTCCATTAGCAGAGACTGGAAACAACCGAGAACGAGCGAGGCTGCCTGAGTTGTAGTGGGAACCCGGAAGTTGAGCCACTCACTCTTAGCTCTTGCTCTGAGCTTTTCAGAGGCCGCTAACCACAGGTCGAAGTTCAAAACCCTGTGCATGGCACGTCACAGGGTGAGTAAAGTGTCCCCAGACTCAGCATTCAATCAATCAATCAAACCACTTTATTTGGCTAACCAAAGGCATAAAAGTACACCACACAGAACAATACATAAAAAACGAATTAAAAAACATATTTATACATTTGAAGTTCCTTAAAATATACCACATACAAACAATAAAATAATACCAGTAAAAGCAAATGACTTATAGTTCATTAATCATGCGATAAAGGCGATTATATCTATGTATAAAATAAACCAGCACTTTAAATTATCTAGCCCCTTTTTTTCCTATGTCTGACTGCCGCCACCAAGCATTTATTCACTCAAAAACAAATCTCGCGGCAAATCCCAAACTCAGTGCTTTGCATTAATTAATTGCTCATTGAACTTTCATGTGGGCAAAAAAGAAAGGAATGGAAGTCGTTTTCGTTCTTAGGCCCTTATGTTTTAACCCTTTCAGTGCTCCAGTCGGCCGTTGGCCGTCGCGAGCACTACCTGGCTGGTGCTGCGAATGTCCAACGGCCGACGCGGCCCGCCCACTCCGTACAACTCCCGCACTGCGCCGAAATAACAGCCGCGGTAAACGGGTTAATGCATTTTCAGTACAGACAGAGTGGGTAAAACCCAACGAAGCAGCAGACTCTTAATCCATCTTCTTTGTGACAGCCCTCTTACCACATTGCATATAGAGTGGGGGCTCCCCTCTCGTTTCACAAAATCTTAAACACCTGAGTTTCCTGGTTATGACTATGACAATTAAGCGGTGCTTTTGAAAAGAAAGATGGATAGAAAGATGGTAGCTGAACTTTACTGGGGTATTAGAATTTAAGTCTATATGATCGAGAGATCGAGGTTTAAAAATTAACTCTTTGTGGTGTTCATAATGAGAGAAAAGTTCAACTGGCTGGAGATAAGGTGTTTGAACACTTCTGGTTCTTCAACACCAATGGTGGGTAAAACTATTCTTTTAATCTACCTCAACTTCAAGCAACTTGAGGAGCAAATCGATGAAATTTCACAGATCAGCAGAGTGCCCCTTACAAGCTGTCTGCGAACTACGAAAATCGGGAGTATGTAGTTTATTTAGGTCTCTGCGGACCAGGATTTGGTGTCCTGTGACGACCACACAAGATGCCCAAATTCTGCTAATTTCTCTGTTTTGGCTGTGAAGTGTACTCCACAAGCGAACTCAGAAAAGGGTGGTGGATTTTACCATTTCATGTGATGTTTTTGCCCAGTCCTAGCCAAACCATTAAGATCCTCTATGCCAGTCGAATTGGTACTTTGATCTGGCCTTTGGCCAATTGACCACGCTGACTGTATAATTGTACTCGCCCATGAGGCAAGCAGAAGTTTTAATGTTCTCACAGGTAACAAGTCTCTCTATTCACACAGCAAGGAGGTCTTGTTGAAACTTAACTTTTCCAAAGCTCATACGTTTAATACAGTATCATTGCCAAAAGCTATAAGCAGTTTATATCTATAGTTGCAATAAAGCAGATTTTCACCTTTAACTAAACTCAATGTACATTTTATAGAAATCACTTCTAACCTTTATTTCATAATGGTTTAAATATTTGTCAAAGAAAGAACATTGATGTACAGATGCCCATGCTTTCTATTGTACTGATTAACAAAACATTAGATTATCGATTGAAGGAAATCAAAATATCAAGTCAAAGGTTTTAGCATTCTGTAATTTTTGCTCTATTTTTTTAATGGCAAATGACAAAATAAAAATGGTACTTTTACCTTGAAATACAATACTAAAAAACCGCACCACATTTACAACTGCAAAGACATTGTGGAACATTTACCGCCTTTTACACCTGACTCGTAAAATTGCAATCCATCCACTAACACTTACTTGTGCATGGATGGCTATTACTAGCGGTGCAATGTTTATTGTACCTGGTAATACCCGGATGTAATAAAGTTTGCACGCTCCTTCAAATTTAGGCAAGTCAAACCTACTGGAATTAAACAGGCAAACATAGCAAACTATTTACCAGGACTAATGGATATTGGTGCATTAGGCATCCAAATATGCATGTTATTCCACAAAAAGCCAGAATAAGTGCAATTTATTGGCTCCACAAGGTCTTGGAACGTGAGGTTCTCAGATTTCAACAGGTGTGATAATTTCAAACTACATTTCAGGAGCACTCGAAATCAGGTGCTAAGTTCTGAGTATTAGTCAGTGTGCTACTTGTTCATTGCATATTCATTTCAATGTTATATGCTTCTTGTTGTACAGGTGTACAGCTTTCACTGTAAAGGAAGTAGTGAGTGATGTGATTTTGGTAGTAGGGAATTATAAAGCGTGCAGTGGCGGCTCGCAGAGGGTGTGCTGTGGGGCGGGGTAGGGTTGGGAGTAGTGAAGTTGGACATACGACGGCCAAGAGTATAGTATGTAAATAAATAAATACAATTATTTAGCTTGCGGTCCTGGTTTGCTGGGCAGATTCTTGAATGCTATGTAGCAGAGTATGTCAAGATAGGAAGTCTTACTACACTTGCGGATATAGGAGGATTCTGAAATTCGAAGCACCTTCTTCCAGCACTTAATGTCCTGCTTTAATCTTTGATTTACCCTTTGGATGGCATTCAAACATAATAGGAGAGACTGCAAGAGCCTTATTACAGAAGTGTCCTGGGCCATAACAGGCATCTGTCCCTGTTTTTTTCACCCTTGGGCATTTCCCCATTACACGAAAGAGCAGCAGGAGCTTTTGCAAGCTGTTCTGTAATCCCAACTGTGCAGGTGAAAAACACCATCTTGAAAGATGGAAATAGAAGAACAAGCATTAAAAATGCAACAGGTCTCGCCTTTTATTAAGTTAAAGCCATTTGCTTTGCTATACAATACCATTAGCATAGCAAATGGCTTTAAGTTAATCAAAGCCGAGACCTATTGCATTTTCAATGCTTGTTTTTTCTGGATCAGCACTTGTTTTTGCTCATCGAACTTCGATCCTGAGCAAAAGCAAAGAAAACACAAAAGGGGGTTAAGAAGGAGGAAAAGAAATTTGGAAAATCAATGACTAAGTCAGAAAACAGGGAGGGAAAAGACCGAATAAGATCGAAATAAAGGGACAGGGAGTTTCAGATGGTGGATGGAAGAACCATGAGGCAAAATCAAGATGAGCGATCTTTGCTATTTGTAATCCCCAACATTGTGTAGTGTAAACATTTGGGCACCGGCACTTACGTAGTCTTTTACAAGTTAACCACTGCTTTAAGGACCCCGGAATGACCTTTCACAGCAGAGATGCTTCGGTAAATTCCAGCAGCTGCACAGGAGATTTGAAAGTGCTAAAACAGCACCAAGTTTGTTTTCAAACTGGACTCTTTCAGGCACTCTAATGGTGGTTTGGGAGAGATAGATCATGGCATGATTGTATTATTTACCCAATGTAGGCACACACTAGTAATTAGTGTTGGTGGTGTAATAAACATCTGTTATGCTGTGCCAATAAACCCTCAGGTGCACGTTAGAACAAGCCAGCATCACTTCTATTGAACTACATCCTAATTCACCAGAACAATCATGGTGTGGTGGTCCTGGCTCCCCTCCAGTTAATTCTGCGTCACCATCATACGTTGGGTCAGGTTTGGGCTAAGGGAAACTCAAGAAGAATCAAAGCGAGGCTACTAAGAGGCCAGTGAGTTCAGGGTCATTACTTCTTCGTAAGTCTTCCTCACCACATAGGTCACTACATCATTTTTGTGGTGAGGAAGACTACACTCTGAGTAATGAAGATTACTGGTAAGTACCCGGGTGTTACTATGCATCCTTTTCCTCAGTTACCTGTTCCCTCCTGCTCAGCCAATATGGATGTGATGTAGTGAAATGCTGGAGTGCTTGATGATGTAATGCAATGCTGGAGTGCCTGGTGTGGATGAGAGCTTGTCAGTTGGAGTGTGTGGGCCGAGCATCAAGGAGGCTGCTCCTGGTGGGGCTATCTGCTACTTACTAACCATCTTAATAATCCTGTAAACAAGTTTTAATAAACGTTATTTTACAATCTACCCTATGGCTACCTGGACGTCCTTCCATTATAACAATGACCTCCTCATAAGTCTTTCTTGGAACAGAAATGATGTTGTGACTCATGTGGTGAGGAAGACTACACTCTAAGTAATTAAGACTACCCGTAAGTAACCGGGGCAAAAGCAAGATCCGATCTTCATGCACCACATGGGTGCTGCCACACATGCCAGTGAATGTAAGCAGAGGATATTAGGGGAGGGCACTGGGCACATAAAGTTATTTACAGGGTGGGGAAAATGAGCAGGATCACTGGAAAAGGAATGGAAACTGCACGGGTGTTAGTGAGGAGAGAAGCATTGACCTGCTATTACTAGTCTTGCCGATAGACAGTTCTACCTGGCTACTGTGATAGAAGACAGGCAGCAACACCTGAAGTTAGACATGAAGGTCTCCTCCATTTGACGCTCACTTGATCAGCATTGTCCCCTTGTATGCCTACTGCAGTACCCCCGTACATTTAGGTTTAGTAAGTAAAGCGCGTCAGTGAATGCGTGTCTGAATGTGAAGCAATTATGGAAATAGATAACTAACAAGCCAAACACTGTCGCCACCCACATGCTCTCTACAGACCCACTCCCGATACACCACCGTGCCCCTATCAAGGGTCTTCCATCAACGCCTCCCTTCTCCTCTCCAACTGCTAGAACACCACATAGGAGGGGAGCACCAGGGTCCCGAAGAGACGAGAGGGCGCCAAGGTCAGAAAAGGGAGTGAAAATTGACCTCAGGTGAGCCGGTTGGTGGAGTGCAGAGACGGCTGAAGTCATCAAGGAGTATGGTGCTGTTATAAGCATGCCTGGGGCCACCTATGCTGCAGTACCTTCCGTCCGGTCTCCATCCAAACGCAGCCATTACACCTGCCAGCTCCCAGTCGCAAGAGTCATAGTGTGCGAGCCATACATTATATATGTGATATAAAAGACATGTAAATAGAGGCAATTAAAACTATACCTATGCATGTACGAAGGCTTGAACACTGCCAAATTGGTCACAAATTTTACGCAAGGGCGTCAATTTGCAGAGGCCATCCAGAGAGAAGCTATTATAGATTACGCCCATTGACCTATGTTGCCATTTTTGCCCATCCCATGTAGGCGAGCGACATGAAAATCAAGAACCTTGATAACCAAACTATTTTTGGCTTCTCCGAGGAGGCACGACAGTGGATCACAGCTCAATAGTTTGGTTTCGGCGTGACAGCAGTAGATCAGTCACGCAAATAATAAAATATATATGGAAAAAAACACAAAGAAAGGTGGTTCAAGCTTCAACTACCTGCTGACAGCAGCAGCTTCAGAAAGTCTGTCTCAGAGCATCAACAGCCCACCCCGCCCTCAAAGCGGGAGAACAACCTCCCCCCAACACCAGACCGCATGGCCTCACAATGAACAGAACATTTAGAAAGAAGCCCCCGCCACAAAACCAAAACTGGATAGAAAATGAAAAAACTTGCCAATTTAGTCTGCGTCTCGCCGACGCCTTCTGCCCCGTTAGGACCCAGCCAGACTCTAGACGCTAACCGGGGAGTTCCCTGCCCTGGCGACAGTGCTCACAACACTATGCAATACAATTTAGGGCAGAAAAGCAAAGCATATTATTTCCTACGTGAATCCACATACCAGGAGAGCGCAAAGTACGGAGAACGGTATCCGTTACACTTGCACGGCTAAAGATGCAGGATAGACGAGCACAGGGCATGCCAGCCGCCATCTTGTCTAACAAGGGGTACACCTGGAAGAGGGGGCAATAAGGGAAGCAAGGAGGTTTAGGAGGATGTTAATGGAAATAGTGCGTGCCACCCGCTATAGCAGAATTCACATAGTGGAAGCGCAGCGCCTACTCCAAACACACCCTCCCGCAAAGAGGAAACCCCTACACAATTTGGAGAAATCAGTTTCAGCAGAATGTACAAAAGAGCCCAGGTTATTGCACTTAACTACGCGAGAGCTTGGGAAGGTAGGCGGGCGCTTAACTGGGTGAAGCACTTCTAACAAAACCTCCGCTTCCATGCCATTGAAAGCCCCGCCTTGTACGGTCCTATCTTAATGTAGCACATGACAGAGAAAAATATAAATCAATATATTTTAAATAATCAAGCTATGTGTGCGGGTTACAGTATAGCAACTTTGAATTTTACGAATGCGTCCCACTTGGGTGTCTTGAGTGTACATGACGAGCGATTTGTGCAAGCATGCATTATATTGTCCGATTGTAAAGGCTTTGCTTTTGGTTTGTTATCTTTATAGGGCCATGTGTTTGAAACACATGGCCCAATAAATATAACAAACCTTTTACGGCAGAAGGAAGTCATACGAGGCAGTCCAAGCCCAATACTCAAGCTGACTAAAAAACATAAAATCTCGCCAGCGAGACAGCGCATGTGCGCAGCCTAAGCTAGCCAAAAAACTATGACACCTTGTGTAAAACCGTTGTGTTGCCAAGTGCCCATTAGGTGTTACTATCAAATAATTTATCGGTGAAAATTATCTTGATGTGGAAGAATTAAACTATGAGCCAGTCCTCCTGTGAATTATATTTTTAACCTGTGGGGAACTGAAAAGGTCAGCAGCTATTTTTTAGTCAGCATTTTTAGGTCTCGGTAATATCCGGTCGGCAGACCGGAAGTCCGAGATTTAATGTTGTTTAGTAGGGCTTCAGAACCCGCCTCCCTGCCCTGTCTCTCCACCATTGGCTGGCTTCCTAAACGGAGGCCAGCCATTGGAGGAGAGAGCCATCCCTCCAAAGAAGCCCCGTCTTTTCGGATTTGGGGGCGTGATTTTTTGCATTCTTTAGCCCTGTGACGTTGTCCGTCACTCAGGACAGCAAAACCACGCCCACAAATCCTCAAAATCCGGAAGCTTGTGTCCGCCATTTTCTATCCTTCGCAGTGAAGGTAAGCCCGTGTTTTTTTCCCTCCGTGCCTTCTTCCCCCTGTCTGTTTCCCGCCCCCTGTCTGTTTCCCGCCCCCCTCCCGCTCTCCGTGTATTTTCGCTGTCCGTGTCTGTTTGTGCCTTCTTCCCCCTGTCTGTTTCCCGCCCCCCTCCCGCTCTCCGTGTATTTGAGCGCCTCGGCTGCTCCTCCTTGGCTTCGCCATTCGCCGCCTCAGCTCCCTCCTCAGCTTTGGAGACATTTCAAACTTCGAGCAGAGCATCCCCAGCCGCGGCCACGGCAACCTCAGCAGCGGCGGTGGCAGCGGCAGCCAGCCCAGGGCCCGCGGCCAGAAGCGGCTCTTGAATGGAGGGGCCCAGCAGCCCCCGCACCCGGCCCTGGCCCAGCCCGGGGGGCTGCCCCTGGCAGCATAGTTCCCCTGGATGAAGGAGAAGAAGTCAGCCAAGAAGAGCGCCCCGACGCCGGCCTGTTCTGCCTCGCCGTCCCCGTCCTCCTCGGCGCAAGCCTCGGCTGCAGGATCTCCTGAAGGTCGGTATCCTGGGAGTGGGTGAGCTCGGGGAGAATCCGGAGCCGGGCCTTTGTCTGAAAACCAGTTTCTTGCTGTGAGCTGTGTGATTAATACGCCTGTGGCAGCTAGCGCCTAACCATCTTCGAGTCTCAGACAGACCCTTCTCCAGATAGGGTAGATTAAGCTGAGGTGGGACGTCATTCTCATTACATTTATTTTTCTGCAGGCAGTACACTTCAAGTGGTGGACTCGCGCTGCTGGCTGGCAGAGCGCTTTTCAGGCAGACGACGGGGGCCGTGCGAGTGAGGGGACTGTATTCTCACAGAGGCGCTAGAAGGAGGTGCAGCCGGTGAGACCCTTCAGGATGGCGAGCGTGCAGCTGAGGGGGTCTACTGCTGAGCTGATGATTGCAATCAGAGTTAAGAGGTAGGAGGGAAGACCAAACGATAACGGGACTCTGAATGAGTCGTGTAACTTGCCTCACCAAGCTTTTTTTTTTTTAAATGCGAATTCTATCATTTGGATGGCTACCTTAGCTGTTTTCTACTTTTGGCCGCGAGAGCTCCGGGCTAAGCACGAAACCCCGCTCACCTCACAGGATTACAACTAGATGAAATATGAACTCCTCTCTGTATGACGGGACGCCCCCGTCTCTTCACTTCAGGAATCACAGTCACGGGACGCATGTGGGGGGTGCTAACGACTCCGCCGGAAAGAGTCACTATTCCGAAGGGTGCTACGAGCCACTTTTTGTGTCCCCCGAGGTGTTTGTGATCCTGGGCATAGTGAGCTTGCTGGAAAATATCCCGGTGATCATCGCGATCGCCAGGAACAAGAACCTCCACTCGCCCATGTACTTCTTCATCTGCAGCCTCGCCGTGGCGGACATGCTCGTGAGCGTGTCCAACGGGTCCGAGACCATCGTCATCAGCCTCCTGAACAACACCGAGTCGGGGTCGCCCAACTTCACCGTCAACATCGACAACGTGCTCGATTCGGTGATCTGCAGCTCGCTGCTGGCCTCCATCTGCAGCCTGCTCTCCATAGCGGTAGACAGGTACTTCACCATCTTCTACGCGCTACAGTACCACAACATCGTGACGGTGAAGCGGGCGGTCATCATCATCTCTTGCATCTGGGCCTCGTGCACCGTTTCAGGCATCTTGTTCATCATCTACTCGGACAGCACAGTGGTCATCATATGTCTCATCGGCATGTTCTTCACCATGCTCGCGCTCATGACGTCCCTCTACGTGCACATGTTCATGCTGGCCCGGCTGCACATGAAACGCATTGCCATCTTGCCCGGCAGCCGCACCATCCGCCAGGGCGCCAACATGAAGGTCGCCGAAACGTTGACCATCCTGCTCGGGGTGTTCGTGGTGTGCTGGGCGCCCTTCTTCCTCCATCTCGTTTTCTACATCTCCTGCCCACAGAATCCTTACTGCGTCTGCTTCATGTCGCACTTCAACGTGTACCTCATCCTCATCATGTGCAATTCGGTCATCGACCCCCTGATCTACGCGCTCCGCAGTCAAGAACTGAGGAAAACCTTCAAGGAGATGATTTGCTTCCTAAGCCCCGTTGGGCTGTGCGACCTCCTGGGCAGCTACTGAACCAACAGAATAAGGCGCGCCTTACACATTTCTGCCATTGTCGTCCGGAAAAAGGCCTCCTGCAATATCAGTGGCATACATTTGATCAACGCACTTTATGTTGCTCGCGAAATCTACTTGTTCCAAACACATCGATTTTTTAAAAACATTTCTTGCAACAGGTTCAAATTTTACATCCGGTGCAACACATTCACCAAAACACGTGAACGTGTATTTGCTCGATATACCTTCTATTATGTATGCGGTGTTGAAATGCTGTCAGATTTTTTTTTCTTTGAGGGTCGTTATTGGTTAATATTTGAAAGTATTTGTCTGTTCCCGTCCTCTATGGAGTGACGTGAAATGCTGTCTGACTTTTTTCTTTAGCCGATGGTTATTAGTTATGACTGAAATGGATTTGTCCGGCCCTTTAATCTGTATGGTATGCAAAGTCGGCATATGGAGGGTACCAAAATTGTCCCGAGCCAAGTCCCGGCGTAACCTAGACTTCCAGGATGTGCTGGACAAGCTTGCAGACATGGGGATTGCTATCCTCACTCTCTCTCTCACTACCTCACTCTCTCTTTCACTAACTGACTATCTCCCTCACTACCTCACACACTACTACACTATCTCTCATTTACTCTCTCTCTACCTCAATCTCTACCTCACTACTCAACTCTCTCTTTCTCACAGCATCACAATATCACTACCACAGTAACTATCTCTCTAACACACTACTTCACAACTTCACTCTCTCTATCTCACTACCTCACTCTCTACATCACTACCTCACTCTATCTATTACTATCTCACTATCTCACTCTCACTGCCTCACTATATCACGACACGCTCTCTCAAATTCACTACAACACTCTCTCACTACCTCACAACTTCACTCTCTCTCTAACTCACTGCTTCACTCTCTATCTCACTACCTCACACTCTCTCTATATACTACCTCACTCTATTTCTATCTCACTATCTCTCTCTCACTATATCACGACACACTCTCTCTAAAGTTCACTACATCACTCTCTCACTACCCCACAACTTCACTCTCTCTCTAACTCACTACTTCACTCTCTCTCTATCTCACTACCGCACTCTCTCTCTCTCAAATACACTAACTCACTTTCACTCTCTCATACACTACCTCACTCTCTCTCTAGCTCACTACTTCACAACATCGCTCTGTTTCTATCTCAATACAGCACAACAACTCCCACCCTCACTACCTCATTCTTTCACTACCTTACTCTCTCTATCTCTCACTACCTCACTCTATATCTACTTCACTCTCCCACAAAACAAAAATAACTACATCACTACTCAAAATATATCTATAAAACTATCTCACTCTCTCTCTCACTAACTCTCTCCATAACATCACTCTATTTCGATATCACTCTCACTACCTAACTATAACACAAGTCACTCACTCAAACAATAACTACAACACTCTCTCGCTGACTCACTCTCTATCTCACTAGCTCACAAGTTCACTCTCTCTCTCCAACTCACTACGTCACTCTCTATCTCACTAACTCTCTCTCTTTCTATCTCACTAAGTCACTTTCACTCTCTCTTACACTACCTCAATCCTTCTCTATCTCACTACGTCACAACATCACTCATTGTTTCTATCTCCCTACCACCAAAAATCACTCCATCACTAACTCACTCTTTCACTACCTCACTCTCTCTGTCCCACTACCTCACTCTATCTACCTCACTCTCTCTCACTACCTCACTCTCTCTCTTTCTATCTCACTAAGTCACTTTCACTCTCTTTCACTACCTCACTCTCTCTCTATCTCACTACCTCACAAACTCACTCACTGTTTCTATCTCGCTACCTCAGAACATCCCTCCACCTCACTCTTTCACTACCTCACTTTCTCTGTCTCTCACTACCTCACTCTCTATCTACCTATCTCTCACTACATAACTCTCTACCTCACTATTCCACTCTATCTCACTATCTCACAACTTCTCTCTCTCAAAACATCACTACCTCACTCTCTCACTACCTCACTCTCTAGCTCACAACCTCACAACGTCACTCTTTCTCTAACTCACTAGCTCAATCACTCTCTATCTCACTACCTCACTCTTTCTATCTCACTAACTCGCTTTCACTCTCTTTCACTACCTCTTTCTCTATCTCACTACATCACAACATCACTCTATGCTTATATCTCACTACCTCACAACATCCCTCTCCCTCACTACCTCACTCTTTACTACCTCACTCTCTCACTCTCTATCTACCTCACTCTCTCACTACCTCACTCTCTCTCTGCTAATGCAATAGGTATCACATATGCAAAAAACAAAGCTAATGCCAATACAAATGACAATGCCATTTATTTAGGGATACAAAAAAGATAAAAAAATAATGAGCAATTCCAATAGCTCTACCTATAATATTGCCGAGACCATTGCATTGTAAATGCTTGTTGTTTCTTGAGGTGGTTCAAATGTTACTGGTACCCATTCATTTTTTCATTCAACCAGGTAAATAAAAATACAGAAATGCTGTTATTTCTGAAAACTATAATGCCCACATTCACCCTGTGGCCTGTCAGTCAACATACACTTAGTGGGAACAAAATTAGATATGCCAACATTTCGAACACCCTTAGATAGCTTCTAATATAGTATGACGACTTGCAATCACTACTCTTTGTCACCTATATCTTCTCATAACAAGAGGGTCATGGTTTGTAAGGTTATCCTGCATTACAAAATACAGTAAGTAGGTCTTTCATATCCCCAGTCATAAAGTCAGCTATTTAGCAAGGTGACACAATCAGCAAAACAACAAGGCCCCTGAGATATGCACAACAAGGCCCCTGAGAAATGCCAAAAGTAAATTGCTGCACATGACTACATTTAAAACAACACTAACACTTATAAAATGTCAACATAGCATGACGTTATTCAAACACGCCCGAAAATGCAGGAAATTAACACTTCATAGGGGAGAGAGAAATAGACAGCTGGCAGTTTGAGCCTGAGCGTATTTTCATAAATCATTCATTGAAAAATCTGCTTTTTAACGTAATATATTTGTCAGTTGGTTTTGAAACCCCTGCTCTGCCTTGAATTCCCTGGCACTTCTGGCTGGCACAGTTTGGTCAGTCATAGTCTAACAGGTCTTGACAGATGATTCCAAGGGCATAGCCTTCCTAAATTACTCGAGCTGAAGTAAACAAAAGGGACATGCAGGGTTGCTCTGCGATATTATTTCTGTTTTGAATATAATTTGCTTCGGAAAATAAAGACTGAAAGAGATAGATAGTTGAAGATAATAATGTTTCCAAAAAAGTTGCTTTCAGATTAAAGTATGAGCACAGACTTCCCATTAAATGTCATGAACTAACAAAAATGTAAACATGCCTTGGCAAAGACAATAAGGCTTTGAGCTTGCTGTCAGCCTTTTGACTTTGTCAAGGTGTGTTTGGTTTTGTCGTGATTTTTGTAAAATCCGATTGGAGAGGGAGCGGCAGGATATTCCGCAATATCAAACAAATGTCTAAAAGAAAATATATTTTTTTGTGGCGCAGTCAGGACACATTGCCATAATAGTCTCCCTGACACTAAAACAAACTGCTTTGAGGCTGGATGGATTCTTGTGAAAAGGCTAAATGTCATCCCACTGTCCAATACAGTATGGGATGTGGAAGAAAAATGTGAATGAAAAATCAACAGACAGATGAATGAAGAAGAGCTGGCTGAAATCCCTTCTAAGTATGTATATTACATATATAATTTTTATGAAATCAAAAGGTCATGGATAATGCCAGACCTAAATAAGAAACAGCTGTTTCTACGCATTAGCATCACTGCATCTAATGACAAGTCTGTCTTTTGTCCAAGATTTAATAAAACGTTGTGGCATTTCACACACCTTTGATTTCCAGAATAAGATGCTATACTATAGAAAAGACACACAAAAAGCAAATGTCTCCAATTTGAGGATCAGTGCTATATTTTCAATAGTATATAGTAAATAGATTCCTCCACTTCACGTCTGGTCAAACTTCATCTCTCTGCTCAAGGTCAGCTCATTGCTGGCTGTACTTAGATTTAAAAACACAGTGGAACTGGTGGAACCTCTTTTTCTTCCCAGGCAGACAAATTCTGGAACTCAATGCCTGCTTATATATCAGTATAGCACAGTAGGCCCTTTATAGCCCAAGGAATATCTTGGTCTGCTCTTGAAGGAGTGATCAAGCATCCAAAGTGGGTGCAACTGTTTTCTTCTGCTATATGAAAAGGGTGTGGATGTGGAGGACCTTTCTGCTTCCCTTAAAAGACCTTTCCTCTTTGGAGAGGCCTTTTTGTAGACCACCTAATTTTAGAGTTGAGGGAGTTTTGTCCTAGGTACATATTGTATAACAGGACACATGCTGAGATCACTGGAGAGTACTTCACTGAATGATTTTGAATACAGTGGTGCTCCACTTTCAGGGGTGTGCAAAGATGTTGCAGGAGCTTCTGAGCCTGGGGCACTTTACCTAACAAGCACCTCTGAGCCTATCTTGCACTATGCACACTAGGGCCCAATTCACAAAGCATTTAGCACACCTGAGTTAAACTTAGGCTCACAAAAATCTATATACTCTGGTATATTTCCATCCCTTCTTCATGGAATCTGGAATAGCAGAGTGTATCCTTGCAAAGCGCACTTCCCATGTGGAAATTACACCAGCAGGTAATCTGCAAAGGTTAAGGTGCCACATACTTATAAAACTTGGGGTATTTACATACATAACAAATTGAGTCCCACCCTGGAATTACAATAAAATCTGCTCTTGTTAATCTTAGGAGTGAGAGAGGTACAGGGATGAGAGAATGAATTGAACATCACCACGTGGAAAAGAGCAATACATGACAGGTTCTCTTAAAGAGAAAGTATTTTCTCATAGAAATGCATAAAACCAAAAAGAAGTATGCCAGGCACATTGACATCATATTTCCACACGTACAATGTTCACACATTTCAAAACAACCATGCCATAGTTTTCCAGGAGCACTCCTAGAATTCTTTTTGAATACCAAGAAAGTCATAATGTATGAGTAGTCCTACAATATAATGTTTCCACCTTTCATACCCAGGACTGAGTGAATTAGGCTATTGTATAAGTATTGCAAAATCCCTAGTGTTCTTTAAAAGAGTGGTGCTACAACTTTTTTGAATGCCTTAATTTCACCATTAATCTTTATCTGGTCTAACGTGAACAGTATTGTAGACACCCTTAAAGGGCATCATGTCACCGGAACATAGGGCTTGCAACCAAAGAGAAGAGTTTCCTTGCTTTTTTTAAAATAACATATCTTTAATTACCTCAATCCTATTTTATAATTTATTGCTTTAAAATTTAAAGTGTATAATTCATGTTGTGATTAGGTTTGACACAAAAAGAGTTACAAAGGGTTCACTTAATAAGATGGCATTGATACTGGACTGCAACCACCAGATAATTTTTAATCTTTCATTTAAAGAGACATACAATCCTTGTTATGCCTTGAAAAGCTTGGCTTCCCTCCTCAAACAAATCCTGTAATCATTCGATTAGGGTAGCTGAAAAAGTTTTATCAAAGATAGTAAATATAGTAATGCTTGATATCCCAAGGGCTTATTAGCAAGTGTAGTCTAGTGTAGATTCTTATAACTACCCATAGTTTGTGGTGTATCTGTATCTCCTTAGTTGGGTCGTTTTTTAGGTCTCGTGGCGTTTACAGCGCATAAGCGCTGTCTCCCCGAGACCTATTGTTACTGAGTCTGCTTCCCAGGAGACAGCACCTGGCTGCGCGCATTTTCTCTCCGAGGAGGCGATTTAAGCGGGCCACGCGCACGCGAACACGCCCGCGCTGTGGCCAGCTGCTGTCTCCTGGGAAGCTCCAACACCACACACGCATGCGCATTCACACAGACACACACGAGCGCCCATGCACGCATGCACATACATACAGACACACACCCCCGCACACATACACACACGCGCGCACACACACACGAGTGCACCGAGCCCCCCCCGCGTCGTTGCACACATACATACACACACCAGCACACACACACAAGTGCACCGAGACCCCCCCCAGCCCTTTTCAACTTACCGGGCCAATCTTGGGGTACTCCGCTCTCAGCACGCGGCAGGGGCAGGCATGTGCCTCGTGCCCCCTCCGCAAAGTTCACGCTGCGGCTCTTTCCAGCTCCATTACCGGGGCTCCCTCTTGGTCAAGGGAGCCCCGCAACACTTGCGCAACCTCCTGCTGGCGGCCCCGGGGCTCTCCACCGCTCACAGGGGCCCCGGGCCGCAAGACCCTTTCACTCCGCCTGCCTCCTCTTCCGGTCCGGACGCGGCCCCGCACCCGTCACAGGCGACCTTGCCTGACTTCCGGTGAGGCTGTGTGACCTGTCCTGATGCATTCCCTGCGCATCGTTCGCGGCGCTTCAACGCTCCTCCCCCCCACCACCACAGAGCGTGTCTCGTTATCGTCACTTTAGCGGACGCATAGCCAATGCTTTTTTTTTGCTTTTTGCTGCCAATCGCTTCTGCACTGTAGAAGCAGCGTTATTCCGCCCGTTCATTAGTAATGTCTCAGCTCCGCCCTCCCCCACTGCACACATGGGCTTTTGCAGGTCAAGGCTGCTTCCGGGGTATGCACGTGGGGGAGCTGCACCCATTTTTACTGGTGGTCCGGTTTACTGTTCGTTTCAGTTTCAGTCTTTCCCAGTATCTTTCAAGCAATGCCTCACAAAACACTGGCTTGACAATACATATCGTTTTTTAGCTTTAGTGCCCCCCACGACCAAAATGATAAAGTTCTATTTACAACCGACAAGTGAAATATCAAATATTCAATTCAAAACCCTTCCAGCAGTGGAGAAGGAGGTATTCTCTTCCATAGTTTGAGGAACACTGCGCTAACAGGATGTTAATTGTTAACCAGAATGCCTTTGACCATTAGACAAGTGACAAGGGCACATGGATGGAATCCATGTAGTGATTGGTTATTCCATAACTGGTATCTCATCAAAGGACCCATGTAGCCAGGCTAACATATTTTCAGGAAGTATTTACCATGTCTAAAGATTTAGAAGTCTATCAAGTAATCGCTCAACTCCCTTTTGTTTTTTTGTTTGTTTTTTTCCCCAGAAACTATGAATTTCGAGTCTTATAAGTTACAAAGTAGCAACTTGTGCTGCAGCTTTCCGTACTAGTTTAAGAATCTTTAAAAAGTATTGAGATTCTGTCATAAATGATGTTACCGGACCAGTTTCATAGTTCTACCAATTCGTGCCCAGGTAGATGTTCTAAACTGGAAAATGTATTGATAAATACAACATGCATATTTTAGTAGTATGATGGATGCCAGTATATTCCAAATAATGTTACACTGTACGAACTTTCTTGTCAAACTGGCCATGGAAATCATCTCATCCTCATAATATAATTACACACAGCATTAATTTGTGACTACATGTGTCACTCTAGAAGGCCATGAATCAGAGGTGGGGTGCTCAATGGGGATAACAATCTGTAATTGCACTTGCGTATCAGTTACAGACTTTATTAATTGAAACACTGGCCATTAAAGCTCACATTGTAATATTTGTTTTTCTTTTGCAACTGGGATTCCAAGGAAATGTCAATATGAATACATTGTCACAGGTGTGTTGGGGAGAACATGGCGGCCAGCGGTTAGCAAGTTGCGCGAGGCTCCAATGGGCGGTTTTACCGTCTTTAAGCCTGTAACAGCTTCTGAAATGTTCGTGGAAACGCATTGAAATCTGCTAGACTAGTGAAAGAAATGTAATCTTGTAAGTCAGGGGTCTATTTTTGTGTTAACCCTGGAGGGCGGAGGACGGAGAAAGTGAGTAGAACCAGTGCATCTTGCTTGCAAAGATGTGGGCGTGTTTCCAGCCAGGTGCGATGGACGTGGTGAAAGAATTGGTAACGCGCTGCTGACACATCCCGGTTTTGGTCCAGGCTCTGCGGTATCTTTATCGGCGTGATTCCCCTGGACCTGCGTAGGGGGTGGAGGGGATAGCTGTTTCCACTCCTAACGCGGCAGTGTTGGCGGGCGAGAAGCTGGACGAGAGTCGGGGAGTAGAGGTTGCCCTGTGGTCATGGGCGGCTCTGGGGGTGAGTCGCAGGCGAAAGGCGGCGGCGAGATTCTCCATTCATAGCGGCAAGGGCAGAGGAGGTGGATGCAAGAGACTTGAACCCCCACAATCCACCAGAACTGCACCGAGAGCGGAGGACAAGTGGAGCTGCTGGAAGACACGGTTACAATGCAGCAACAAACAGTAAGAGTACATTGTATGGAACTGGGGAATTCGGGAGGGTTGTCGGAAAAGGGTTCTCTAAGAAAGAAAAAAAGAGAATCAGCAGGTACTAAAACACTATCGCGGTATGCCCTAAGAAGTATAGGCAAGGATTCACCAGATCATTTAACAAGCATTTGCAATGCAATAGGTCTCGCATTTACGCGAGTTTAAGCTATTGGCATTGTAAATGACAATGCCTTTTATTTAAGTTTTAAAAACAAAAAACATAAATAAAAGGCATTGTCGTTTAGCCAATAGCTCAAATTTGTGTGAATGCGAGACCTAATGCATTGCAAATGCTTGTCTACTATGCAAACGAACAATATTTCCATATGAAGAACAATACTTTCTTGAAAGTGCTAGCTAGTACTGGAATTGCATGTACTTTTTCTTGAAACTTATCTTCGTCACCATTTCCTTCTCATCTTTAGATACTGGGTGGCTTTTACTTATTTTGATGTATAGCTGATACATCTTACTTTGAAATGAATGGTCCATTCTTTGTGTGGGTACTCTGGTGGTACTGCTCTCAGGGAGAGCTGTCAGGTTCGCTGGTGAATGTGAGGGTGGTTTAGATATAGTCATGCCAACGGTACGAACATGAGAGATGTCTACTGCTAAACAGGGAGGTGACATTTTTTTTTGGGGGGGGGGCAATGTGTAATTTGTAAAAAAATAAATGCAGAATCCCAAACTTTTTCTTAGGATCCTACTGCTGAATGGCAAGTTTGCCATGACCTTTTTCTTTCCCTAATCTGCGCTTGCTTATACTTGGTGGTTCTTTTGGCATCCTCTTTTGTGCCTTCAGCATTATTTTCCTATTTTTCTTTCTCCTTTCTTACCTTTCTGTCTTTCTTTCTATCTTTCTTTGAGTCATGATCTGTTTGTGAAAAATGAACCCCAATCTCTTAAAATGAGTGAGGGTGCCCACCACAGACACATTAAGCGGTGGGTAGGGCTGGGTCAGCGTACTTTGCATAGGAGAGCGGTCTCACCTCTGGAGAGCGCAGGCAACTAAAGCAATCACATCTTCATGCAAATGTGCTGCATATGGAATATTACACCTGGTGGAGTAGGCTGGCGACAGAGTTAGGGGCATATTATCAAGAACGGCGTTAAAATTATCAACACTTTAGTGGCAGGAAACTTCTGCTAAAGCGGCAACAATGGGCTTGATAATATGCCCTTGTGAATTCCCATAGAAGCCCAGGTTCTGGTGTGAACCTGGGCTTCTATGGGAATTCACAAGGGCATATTATCAAGCTAATTATCGCCCCTTTAGCGGCAGTTTCCTGCCGCTAAAGCGGCGATAATTTTAACGCTGTTCTTGATGATATGCCCCTTAGTTTGCTCAATTCTTGTATAAAGCAAGTTTTCCACTGACAAAAGGCAACATTGTTTTATGTGTGGCATACAAAAGCATGAGTCTTCTGCCTAAATCAGGAGCGTTTGTGTGCATACTCATAATGCGTTAAGAAGTACTCATGACAGACCTGCTAAACATATATAAAAGTTCTTAAGATCTGGAGTCACTTCTTGCGATATCACTTCCTGCAAAGTCATGGCTTGTGATGCCATTTCCTCTCATGTCACTTCTTGTGATGGCACGTGCAGTCATGCACTGTGATGTCACACGCCATGATGTTACCTGCACACCGCCTAACTTGGTTAGTTCCCATCACTTCTTTATTTTAGTACTTGAGTCCTGGTTTTATATATTTTTTAAAAAGAGCAGGGACAGAGAGGACTATTTTTAGAGAAAAGTGTGGAGCTGAAAAAAAAGGGAAAACATAGTTCTCCATGAATGCAGCTTGAAAGCCTTTCAGCCATGGTGGACGTACCAGATAATAATGATCTGCCAGTGAATCACGTGTTGTATTTTCAATGGCTGCAATAAAATGCCCGAAATGTGATCAGAAAAGCAATTTGATATATAATAAATCTATTTATACTCTTCAAAGCTTGAAACGATTTACTTTCTTGAAATGAATTAATTATTCAACAGATTATTCTTTGTGCGCAACCCGCATGCCAAGGAGGTGGTAGGCAATTAAATCATTATCAATGGCATATTAACGGACACTAAATGAAAGGTTTGTTCCCAAAGCCGGAAAAAAAGGATTTGATGGTTTTAGCTTCCAAGATTTTTTTTTTTTACGACTCATCATGGACTAATTACATTAATGGCTCTAGCATTTTCGTTTTTACTGCTGCGCCACAGAAATCACAGCGCATGTGGAAAGCAGTTCCACTGTGGAGTGGTATGTGGAAAACATGACATAACTTGATAGCTGATGAGAAAAAGACGCGGGTCCCTTTCTAAGACAGGGGTTGTTGTGGCAACCAAATTCTGTAACTCTGCTTTCACTCACGCGTCCCGGCTCCAGCCTTCACGTGCTTAATTTTCTTTCATTGTTTTGCTGAGTTTGGGAAGAGTATAGCTATTGCAGACAGTCCTCCCACAAGGGCTCTGCACAATGTGGGTCGATCTAGCAGTAAAGGATATGGGAAGAAAAACAGAGGAGCTGGTGAACCATTGTGTATTTGAGGTGACCCAGGCAGCCCTTAATTTGTAATAGAATAAGTGCCAGGGCCCAACGTTGTGCTCAGAAACCCGCGTTCCTCGCTATCGAAGGTCGATTTAAGGAATACCAAGGCTGCTAGTCATGATTCCAATTCATGTGTTTTTTAATGCACCACCAGACTCTCCCTTCCTTTTTATCTCTCTCTTGCATATTATTTTTCATCCCTGCTTTCTCCCTTTTTCATGTTTTTTTAATTGTTTCCTTCCTCCTCCTTTACCCCTATTATGTTTTTCGCTCTCTTACGGAAGTGTGGATCAACGTCTGTTGAGTGCTAGCCCGACAATTGAGTGCCGGTGCGCCTCACCTTCAACCACCGGTTCAAAATAAACAGTGCTTTGCAGCATGGTGCTAACAATTTCAGGTTTCCGGCCAAAATAAAATGTGCGTGATGGATCAATCCAAATACACTGAAATAATACGATTTGTCGCGAATTGTGCTGTCAATGAGTTCCGCCACTAGATGGCAGCCTGTGGTTGCTGCTGCCTTACCTTTCCTTGGGAAAGGACTGGCCCTGGGGGCATATACAGACCAACTAATAAAATGGCAACTCAAAGAAAGCTACAATATAGAGCAATCATGGATTTTGGCACTGAATGAAATACAACTCTGTTGCTAGTAAGTAACTCCGCGGGCAGACACGTGTGCGTGTGTACGTGCGTGCCGCAGGCACCTGTGGGTATAAAACACTGAGCGTCTCGCCTCTCTGCATATGAAACATCTGAAAATGAAACACCGTGTAGCTTGGTAATAATAACATCTGCTGTTTGTCCCAAGGGCCGGTTCTGCAGCCCGGAGTCAAAGTGGTCTGTTTTATTGTATTTGGTTGTGTTTTTATTATTATTGAGATAGGAGTCATATTGGAGTGTGGCTGGCAAGGTTGGAGTAGACTGACGTATTGAACTGATGGGTTATATTTGTTAGTGGCTGTATGTTGTTATAGGTCTGTGTGGAACGTTTTGTGTGTGAAAACATGCGCCAAAGGGCACTGCTTTTTATTTCATTCTTGAGGTGTCCTGTTGTCCATTACACGGCTTCATGTGGTTGTGTTTTATTTTATTTATTTATTTAGAAAGTTTTATAGAGCGCCAACAAGATCCTCGCAGATATCAGAGCGCTGTACCTCTGCTATGTTGCTGCATTCATGCTCTTGTATGCAGGGCCGGACTGGGATCCAAAACCGGCCCTGGCAAAGTGCTCGGCCGGCCCCCCCCCTGGGGTTGGGGGTGCCGCCGAGCTCTTTGCCAGGGCCGGTTTTCGGCCGATTTTGTTACAGGGCCGATTTTGCAGCTATGCTGCAAAAACGGCCCTGTAACACAAACGGCCCCCAGTGGCCCAAAACCGGCCCCACCTGTGCCGCGCACCGGGGGATTGCCCGGTGCCCGCAACGGCCAGTCCGGGCCTGCTTGTATGCGTACGTGGGGTTGGTAGGCAGGGGCGTGGCGAGGTCGGTAAGATTAGGAGGGTGTGAGCTTCAGATTCCTCAACAATCAGGCTGGTTAAAATACATTATAAGAGAAGCAGGGCAGGAGGGGGAGGTAAGGAGCAGTAGGAAGGAAGAGGAGGAGCGGATTGGGAGGGGTACTTAAAGCTCAATATTTTGTAAAATAACCATTTTTAAGACCTTTAAAACAGAGAAGAGAGTGTGTGTGATTTTGTCCTCATGTGTATGTAAAAATCCCAAATGAAATCCTACAGACGCCGCACCATACCCGACTTAAAGCACTGGTACTCAACTGTGTAATACAGGGGGGCGGTTACTCAAACACCGCCCCCCTGAAGCCACAACCCTGGTGGTAGGGTTAAATTAACTTCTTCAGACCCTGACTTTCCATGCCTTTAACTTGCTGCCAAGATAAAATTGGTTGTGCATTGGCTGGCACATTAACAATACAGAGAGGCAAGATGTAAACAAAAACCTTGACCCGACTTACCACACCAATGGCCATATGTTATAAGCTCACTAGGTCATGTAGCCTCCTTTTGCTTGTGCTGACAGTTCACTGCTCTTGGGAAAAATGGCGCGCAAGGACGGGCTGCCAGGGTCTTTTCCACCAACCATCCCCATTAGCAGCCGCGGCCCATGCACATAAGAGCAGTGGTGGGGGGGGGGGGAGGATTTCGACAGCGGACGAGGGAAAATTAATTATTTATTTCATTTTCCCTCGTGGTCGTCTGTCAAAACCCTCCCCGCCCCTCCTTTTACCGGCCTCACAGCCCCACCGCACTTACCTGCACAGCTACGGCTTCTCCTTAGATACCTTCCAGGTTTCAGCCAGGCAGCCCCAAAAGCAAATGTGTAAATATGGTCGAGGGTAAGTCCAGACTTTGTGTGGGATGTTTATAAAAAATGTTCACTACTTTCTATTGTACAGTTGACAAACATATATGGACTACAGTTCGGGCAGTTCTTGATTTTTGGCCGCACTACACGTTGCATTGAGAAAAATTAGGCTAACGAGCCATGATTTGCACTGCTTATGACTCTGGGCAACAATAGAAAGGTGATAGCAACATTGGGAGTTTCAAATCACACAATGTTGTCTGATCTTGAGACATTGGGGGAGTTTGATTTGGTGTCCTAATTAACTGAAGATGACTGGAATCCCACTAGATAATTTGTAACACAAATAACTATGAATGTTCAGTCCAAATTCCTGCAATTTAATGATATACATAGACCCTACCTGCCTAATTTTTTTGGCCTCAAAAATGTAACCTAGTGGTGTCAGTACCTTGGATGTGGAGGTGTGCAGGCTAATTCCCACTACCTGGTTTGGGCTTGTCTGGTCTTGGAGGTTTTCTGGAGGGAGGTGTTTTAAACAATAGCATCCATAACTACAGACCCAGTATGTTTAGACCTGAAACACACCAACTCAGCATTATGTCCAGACCAGAGAAAGCACAAGCAGAAAGTACATTTTTAAACCTGCCCCTGGTTGTTACCTTACATAATTCAGCAATAGCTTAGGCATCTACTGTTGCCCCCTTTATTAGAAATTAGATTTTTATTTACCTCTGGGTGGGCAGAGTTTGAACGTGGTGCAGTTTGAGCACAAACCACACCTACAGACAGCTTGCATATCATCTTGGAGTGAGATCATTTATGACCACAGACCTCATAATGAGTGTGTCACTGTAACCTATAAGCCTTTCTTCCCTCTCATCCTGCAACCTCTCCTCTGTTCTGCCTTGAAATTACTGAAATGTATTTGACCATCTAAAAATACCCCATGTGATAATGACAAGATGTTTGAGAAATGTGGCCTGGCTACTCCTAACCTAAGTAGTGCTTATAGCTGTACGTTACTCCAGAATGGATCAAAGGCCTGATGTTTATCCAGTAATGACTATAGTGTTGTATTCTTAAAGTTTCTTTTGTTGCATTTTCTCCACCAATATATCTCAGACAATTACTATGTAATGTGCATGGAGCATTTTAGATGGCCTGCACGTAAGATGGAAAACTTATATATATATTACTCAATGGCAGTTGTCCCTGGTTGGTTATAGTTAGGATGCTGTTTTCATAGGAATTTTTGTTGTTGTTTTCCTAATAACGTTGGCGTTGTTTAAAAAATCTTCACAAAACTTCAAAACTATGGGGCACATTACGATCGCGGTTTTCCCGCATCCTCCGGGCCGGCGGAAGACACCGCCGGCCCGGAGGATGCGGGAAAACCGCCGGGGAGGCACAAAAGACCCACCGCCAAGTTAGGATGGCGGTGGGTCTCAAAATCGGTCTGCAGCTTTTCCGCCGCGGTCGTCTTCCGACCGCGGCGGAAAAGCTCTAACATGGCTGGCGGGGTCTATCAGACACCGCCAGCCATATTAGGATGGCGGAAAACAGATGCCTTTCCGCGGCGGATTCTCCGCCGTGGAAAGGCATACGGGGATTTCTTTGGGTGCCCGTTGCGGGCCCCCAGGGTGATTGGGGGGTGTGGGGGGTGCACATGGGGGGTACCTATGGTACCGCCCTGCATTTGCGTGCACGAAGCGGCAGGCACTGCGCGGTGCCTGCCGCTTTGTGCATGCAAATGCTAAGCATGCATATTTAACCTTGCGGCGGGTGCTGCTTCAAGCAGCACCCGCCGCAATGTTAAATATTGAGGATGTGACCGCCAGGCTGGCGGTCACATCCTAATTGCACTGGAGGGACCGCCGCTGCCCCTGCGGACGGTCCCTCCTCCTCTAGGGTGGCGGACGGACGCAAGTCCGTCCGCCATCCTAATGAGCCCCTATGTTTTTCCATCTAAACTGCTTCCTGGAATGTTTCAGGGTGATCCGACAAGCAGGAGCCAAGAAAACGGGAGGGTCACTAAATGTGGTTTCCCCATTCATTTTTCCATAGGAAAATTAGACAAAGCTATAGTCCAAATGGCTGAACAGAATTACACCAAATGTGGCAGAAAACTAGGTCTTGGTGCAGAAAGTGTGCTGAATATATCCTCAGTAGAGGACTCTACAACCAAGAGATCGGCATGTAAAATCATAGATTAAGATTGCACCTTTATAAATTGTATTTAGAAATTGTGAAATAAAATATTGTCTAGAGTTTAACTTACACATATTCATAAGTTCCTTTGTGAACAGTGCACAAAGGGGCAGATTTATGAGGCACTTGCGCCACGTTTACGCCGCTGTTGCGTCACGCAAGGCGGCATAAATGTGGCGCATCCCTACGAACGATTTACAACGTGACGCATCTAGGCAGATGCGTCACGTTGTAAAGCCCTGCGCCGCTTGTGGGCGTTCCGGCGCAGGGTGGGCGTTCCGGGGCAGGTGCGCCTCGCAAAAGTGGCTGAGTGAAATCTATAAGATTTCACTCAGTCACTTTCAGGCCAATGCTGCGTCAAAAGCCTGCGCCTGCTTGAAGCAGGCGTAGGTCTTGACGCAGCATTGTTCAGATGGGGCACCCCGAGCCTTGCTGGAGCTGCGTCGCGCTTGTCACGCAACTCCGGCAATGCGTCACCTTTACGGCACAGATGCGTCACACATCTGTGCCGTTTTTGCCCCATGGTGCGCCGCATTATAAATGCGGCGCACCATGGGTGGCGGAGCTGTGGCGCACTGTGGCGCACATTAACTGGCGCATCCCTGGGGATGCGCCAGTTAACATAAATCTGCCCCATAGTGTTTCATAGCTGAAAACTGAACATCCGACACAAGGGTCAGCTTTACCCAGCCCTGGCTTTTTGGCTTACAATACTTTGGATTCTGGAATTTGTAGTCGAGCTTTTCCCTTAAGAAAATGCCTACATGCCCCAGCAGGCAAAAATATTGGTTTGATCTACCGAAATGTATGGGGGGGGGAATGGGGACAGCAGGAGTGCGGTATTAGCTGCCAAACTGCTAATTACAATACCTGTTTTAACAGTAGTTCCATACATACCACAATTTACCATTCCACCTTTAATGAGGACCTTAGAATCATTTTTTAATGCTTAAACCAACATACACAGCAATGAAATAGGAGGAAGGATATGTTTATGTTGGCTAAGCACTTCCATGCTTCATGTTCAGTCCTTCTTCAAATTCCAAGGTGAAACTTTTTGCTTTACGTGTAAAAATGTACATTGCAAAACCCCAGTGGTCAAAGTAGGAACATAAGCTTATTATCTTTTTCTTGTACGAAATTTCGAATTTTTGGGTTAACCTTTGTGCTTTCCTTACCATCAGCATGATTATGTCTTAGTTCTTCTAGCTAGTGTTCTGCGCCATCATGCTGGGTCTGTATTAAAGACAAACCTGTAGATTATGAGTAATCCACCTCTCATGGAGGCGACTGACTTCAAGTTCCTGAATACGTGATACCAAAGAGGTATAGGAATCTGTGTATTTGTTGATGTTTCAGGTAGAGCTAGAGCGTTGACCGTGAAGCTGGGGAACCGGGTTCGAGTCTCCGCAGGGAAGCTCAACATCCTGTGATTCTGGGCAAATAATTTAATGTCCCTATGCCTAAAAAAAAATGAATGTGACCATCTGTAATGCAACTGGTGCTCATGTAAAGGGCTCTGATACCTTCGGGTTGAATTTGTGAATTATAAATTAAAAAATTAAAATTGTTGACCAAGTCTTCTTGCCTGGAGCTATAAACAAGAAGGCATACATTTTTGCTGTATGTTATCTAAACTTGGCTAATGTAATATTCTGTGTCTCAAATCCAAAGTTGTGTTTTACAGAGGTTAGAATGTTGAATTAGAAACTGCTCTTTACTGTGCTTTGGACCAATCAAATCCCATGATTTTGGTTGTATTGCCTGAGTGGCAGTTCAAGCTGGGGTGTTCCTGTTTGAGCAACAGCTAGGCTGATTTGCATATGGCTGGTCTCTGTCTGTAGTGGCATGAGGGCAAAAGGATGATGTGTTGGAATGCCACCCAGAGTAATTACCAATGGTTAATATTAAGTATTCCACCCATCAACATTTTGTTTTCCCCAAGCTATTTCAAAGGCAAATTCCATTACAGTGTGCCTCCGGTAAGCTTTCTTTAAACTTTCCTTTATAAATGTGTTTTACATTTGAAAACTGAAGGAGTGAAAACATTTTCAATCATGGAAGTGGCAGCATATAACAATTTCTCACCACTCAACAGGTCTTTCATTATTACAGCTTCTTTGGAATCCTGGGTCAAAAATCTATATTACTTGTGGACATTTTCCAGGACTTTCATTTCTGGGTTTTGAAAAGCCAGTGACAGTGCCCCAACTCAACAGTACCTAACATTCTCACCATTGTGTGGCTAGCACTGCTTTTCAAAACAGCAAGGGCCTCATTTATGAGAAGTGCAACATGATGGATGCGTCATATTTACTGTATGACGCATCATGTCGCCAGGAGTTACAGGTACATCAGTATTTCTGACGTATCTGTAGGCGCAAAAGTGACGCATTGCTGGAGTGTGTCACAAAAGTGACGCAACTCCAGCAATGTGTCCGTAAGGGCCTGCGTCAGTCTTACGCCTGCTGTGAGGCATGGGTTACAAAGTGACGCATCGGCTTAGATGCGTCACTTTGTAAATAGGGCGCAACAGGAGGCATGTTTTACGCCGCCGATGCGTCACAAAAAGTGACGCAACGGAAGCGCAAAACTGTCACAAGGCCTCATAAATAAGGCCCTAAATATTTTCTGGCACATATTGCTCTACAAATCTGACAGCATGTTATTCGCTCACTATATTTATGGATGTTTATATGAACATGATTGCAGTAGTCAAGACTCCAGTGGCAAATATGAAAGGGCTTGAAAGGATAGAAAAAATATACTCGCTATTATCACAAAGAACTTTGTGTTTTATGAGCTAAATGTAATTAAAACGTCTGAAAGCAAAAAGATTAAAGCGCATCCTGCATAGAATTCTGGTAAACGTTTCTCTCAAGAATGGTGTACTTATTTTGCTTTTCCCTTCATTTGCAAGAATGCAAAGAAAACATACACTGACAAAGCCAATAGGCCTTGCTTGCGTTTTGAATCCTGAGTAAAACATTAAAAATTCTGCTTCCATTTAAAAACAAAATAAAACGAATTGTTTCTTTATCAAAATGCATCTTTATGATGATGGATTTAAAGTGATGATTCATAGTACTTTTGGGATAGTAAAATAGTCCCTAATGCATTGCAATGCAAACATTCTCTAGAAGCCACAATGACGTACCCATGATCTGATAGCATGAAGGGAAAGAGGCAACTCCTCTTGGTGTAGTCAAAGACCAACATAGGCACCCTGTAAATAATGGTGTGCAACTGAAGGTGTGTGATCTTATATAATTTCAAAAATACTAATTGATAAAAATAAGATTTTAAAAATATTGTGATGTCAAAAATATCGTCATACAGAATATTGCAGGTAAGAATTTAATGTTTATGTATTCTATATAGTTTTTTTAATATAGTTAAATATACATTTATTTATTAATTATTTTCTTGTGTTTTATTAGTTTTTGTGTTACATACAATGTTAGAAATTGTTTATATGTGCTGAGAACACATTTGCAAGCACCATATGGATGCTTATGTGTGACACACACATTTCCATGGTTTATCGCATGGGTGCTTATGTGTGACATTTCCATGTTTTCTGGTCTGGGCTCCATTTCTGAAGTTCACATCAGGTATTACATCTGACTTTTAGCAGTGCCAGTTGAAGATGTGGGTGGAGCTAATATAATAAGTGGGTGGAGCCAGTGGAGGGAGTGGGTGGAGTCAGAGAAAAGTAGGTGTGGCCTCCGAAAAACATTTCGGCACCTGCACTACATATTTTACAAACTAAGCATTTGGCTTTTGTAGCCCGAAGAGTACTGATCAGTGTTTCATAAGTGAAAGTGTAACACAGTGATACCGTCCCCTCCTCGACATTTCAATCAATCAATCAAAGAAATGCAGCATTTGCTTCCAGTGGGCGTTTCTATTCAAACACAGAAGGTTGCAAAGAGATAAAATTCACTTAAAGATGCAAAATACTAGGCTACTTTCTGAAAACGGAGGGACAGACACTGACCAAACAGGGGAGAAAAAAATCCCATTTAATACGACTCATGTTCCAAGTTTTGAAACCTCCAAAATAAATTCATTTCTTGCTTGTACTTTCTTCTTTCCCAACAAACAGGTGGCTTGCCAATGGTAACACAGATTTATTCTCTTTGGCTCGACTTTGTGTAGTCTTTTGTTATTGTCGAGCCCTCCTTTGGAGGAACAGCTTCCCGAAGGCCCTTTCATCTCTCTGTAATGTTGTAGACTGCTGTGAGCATAGTTTCCTCAGCATGATATTAACGATGTATTTTGAATGACTGTGTTCTAAAAATATTGTACATGATTATGTATATGAGTAAAGAGTGCTCTTCAATTCTTGAAATTAGAGGCAATATGACAGTTTGATTAATGTGTGCAGATTTTGGCCATTTTAACCCCTTGGGCGCGGCGGTAATTCCGCCGCGGCGCTAGTGGGCAGGGGGGCCGCGCTGCGCCGCCATGCTCGTGACGGAACCACTCCGTCACGAGCGGTAGTGGCGCTGTGCTCGTGACGGAATGGTTCCGTCACGGCCCCGCCAGCTCAATAGAACACACCGCGGAGGGGCGAAATCAGCACTGAGCAGGGGCGGCGGGCGGGCCGTTACGGAACCATTCCGTCACCAGTACAGCCCCACCGTGGCTCGTGGCGGAATGATTCAGTCACGAGCACGCAAGGGGTTAAAGTAGGTAGGATAGATGTTTTAGTCACCGAGGATTTAATGTAAAGAACTGTATCCCTGTAATTTATAATCATGCCTCTTCTTGCTAGAATAGTGTGCCTTGGTGATGACCCAACCCCTGAGAAGCAAAAGTGGCGCACTCCCTGCATCAAAGACTCGAAAACGCCATGCACAAAACTGAGAAACTGGGTTAATAATCCTATGGACGGCACAAAAAAAATGACACCACCTGGAGATGTAAGTGATTACCTGCATAACCGCCCTATGAGAAGGGAGCTCTTTGGAACATTGCACATTTGAGCATGGTCAGTGGGTTTGTGTTGCCAGTGTTATCTGGCCCCTGCATCTGGTTAATTAAGCCGGACCTCCAATGCTTAATTTGTAACAGGACAAGGGCTAAAATGTTTTGTGCAGAAGCCCGTGGCAGGTGCTATTGACGGTTGTGATGCTAAATATCAGGGTTGCGCAGTCTTAATTGGACCTCATGTCTTTTTAATCTGCTACCAGACACTCTCTGTCCCTTTAAATCATCTTTCAGGTTGTTTTTCTTCCCTACTTTCTCCCTTTCCCATCGTTTTTCCTTTTGTCTCTTCCTCGCGTATGTGTTTTTCTTTCTCTCACAAATAAGTGTCGGTTACTCACAAATGATTGACAGTGGGCCCCACTGCAACCGCGGCTAAAATTAAGCACTGCTCAACCCTAGAAACTCCTTCCTCTTTCAATCATAAAAGGTGAGCCTTCGCAGCATCCCCTGAACCAGATATGAACATGTGCACTCTGGTAAATATATGCTGTCTGTTAGGGTCTGACTTCATGTGAGTTGTATCTTTTTATTCAATTGCATGATGCAATATACATTATTATCACATTATCAGTCTTGGACCTTGACCCCTGTGGCTTGCTCAGCTCCCTTCCCTTGGTGAAATATGCAGTCTGAGTTGACTGGCATGAGCACTTCAAACCTCTCTAACCCGGGCTGTCTTAAACTGCCAGGTGGAGAGAAGGCCCAGGCACCCAGTGCCTAAAAGAGTGCTGAGCTAGCCCACGACAACTAATCCTGGCTCTACTCTCATGCTGGTTAACAGCATGAGACCAGTATCTGGATTGGTTAGGGGAGTTAGAGGGGGGCCGTTATGGATGACTGGAGTAGAACATCAGGACCAGAGGACATGCAGCCAGTGGGGGAGTGAATATTTCCTTAAAAAATATATATTCAATCAATATAAACAGTAACTAAATCGCTGTCATACATTACATTATTTTAACTTTTAAACGTTAATATAATGCATGTCAGCGATTTACTTAGTGCTAATTGAATGCAAATGTTTTATTTATATTTCCTTGTGTCTGCACCTTTTTGACCCACTGATGAAAGAAACTCTCACTGCCTTCAGCCTCAACTCCAGAGCTCTCAGTTGTGGCTCATTATACACACCGTTTATAAGGAACCACAATAGAGAACTTTAGCACTGAGCCTAAAGGCATTGCTGGTTTCCCTCAGTGCCAGTGAGTTTGCTTGCCTCACCATTTTTAATTGTCACCAGCCGCCACTGGGTCTGGGTGGTAATGGAAATCCTCAGTCTTCTCTAAGAGGTAGAAAACCTGGAAGAGAACCCACAGGCTGATTCTCCTCCACTGTATTAGTCTTTTGGTGGGGGAAAACCCAGTGGTACAGTTTTCAGAATTAGGACTTCCTTAAGGAATCAAATAATTTTCCAATAAAACCATATTGTATATCAGGCGCTCTGCCCCTGCAACACAGTATAGATATATAATGAAACAAGTGACCTACCATATATTACAAGCTCGTAGTATCTACCTAATACAATCTAATAAACATGGAATTATTCTCAGACACAGACTGCAACAGGTTAATCGTACTGACAACCTGCACACCTAGCCTGCCACTTGCCCGTGGCCTCCAGTTTATGTTAATTATTCTTCCAGCCAACAGAAGCCCCGCTCACCCCAGAACGTACTTAATGCAGGCAGCGGTAGAACTGCATCAGTAGGCACACGGACACTTAGCCTGCCACTTGCCTATGGCATCCAGTTCCTTCTTGTTCCAGCCTGATTCAGTGACACTGCCGCTGCCCAGGATTTCCTTCTCCAGTTTTCCTGCTCACCATTCTTTCTGCAAACAGAAGCCCTGCCCACCCCAGGACCTACTTAATGCAAGCTGCAGTGTGATCGCATTAGTAGGCACCTGGATATTTAACCTGCTGCTTGCCTGTGGCTTCCAGTTCCTGCTTGTTCTAGTGACAATGCAGCTGCTCAGTTTTTCCTGCTCACTTTTCTCCCCACCAACAGAAGCCCCACCCACCCCAGTACTTACTTAATTAAGGCCACAGCATGACTGCAAGCCTGTCTATACCCGGGCCAGGTGTGAACTAGAAAATTTCTTTAGGAAAATTAGTTTGCACTTCTTCTTTCAAAACAAAGATGGCGACATTGGTACACCAGACAAAGGGCAGAGCAACACTGGGCTTCGCCCCAAGTCCACATTTACCCCTTTGTCACATCAAGTCCCATCTCAGGTCACAACATTCGAGAAGGCGGTCACACATGATGTGATGCCATTATGCAACTCTAGGCAAAATTATTACCACAACTTTTCCACCAGGGACAGATTGGCACTCCAGAATCTTATGAAAGATGTATCTATCATAATCAAAACACCGGACAAAGGGGGAGCCACTGTCCTACTGGATATGGATGCCTATCGGGCAGAGTGCCGTAGACAACTGGATGATACAAGATTCTATCGCCCTTTGAATTCAGATCCTACTACCAGGTTATCCCTAGAGATCAAACAGCTTGTAGAAGAAGCCACCGCAGAGGGCTGGATTACACCACACAAAGCAAGATTTCTGACAACCAGTCATCCCGTTGAAGAACTGGGTTTTCAAGTACCCAGCGGCGCCAGGGACACGCCCAAAGTCCTCTGGGTTCCCTTGCCTTGGTATACAGAGACACTGAATACTTCTAGGTGGCGTCAGAGATCAAATGTATTAGCTGCAGCCAGTAGCAGAAATCCCAGTAACACAACACGGTGTACAACTCAAGAAACTGCTCAATTTTACTAAGGTGAGACATCCCTATTTATACACAAAAAGGTACATTTAAAATGCACGCCCCTGCACCAAAATTCAACCAATAGAAAATACATGACATCATACAGCATCATACAGAAAAGCTCATTTTACAGTGTCCCAACCCACAAGTTAATATTTAGGCATATCTAAATAATAATCTGGAAGGCCCGCACAAACCCTTAATTGAAAGCGTAACCCATGAAATGAAGAAACAGTAGAGAAAAGTAGTTTCAGATAATGTGCAAGATAACAGATATGTAAAGAAACTTAAAAGTTAATAAATGTCTTGGATGATGATTGGAAAAGTAAATAACGATCTTGCAGGGAAATTGGCTTGGCAGGGTCAATTCCTAGATGAAAGGCCAACTTCTGAAATTAACTCCAATGCACGAAGGAATCTTTGGCTAATGTATATATATATATGATTCACAATAGGTCAGACTGCTTTGCTCACAGACTAACTTCTGAGGCCTACATAAAAAGTAACACCAGATGGCAGTCACGACACATGGCAAAAACCCATGTTTCAGAAAAGAAAGTTTTAAGGAAAGAAACCATTTAGATATTGTTTAAGATAAGATATGCGCAAGGAAATTAAAGGTTAACGAGGTCCTGAACAGTGATTGAAAAACTCAGACAACAATCAGCTAGTGAAACTGGTTTTGCAAAAGGTCAGTTTCAGGTGAAAAGGGTTACCCTCTCTGCAGTTCATTCAGAGTCAGAGAAACCCAAATTAATATATGCACGAACTCAGAAGGCAAGGCCACTTGTTCGTTGGGCCTACTTCACTGGCCTACGTGAGGGCAAAACTAAAATGCAGTCAGGTTTGAGAATTACAGAACCACACCGTGATGCCCTATTTCTATTGTCTGCCAAAAATTCACAAAATCCAGCGACCACCACCGGGACGTCCTATCATCTCCGGCATTGGCTCTTTATTAGAACCACTATCCACGTTCGTGGATCATTTCCTACGACCTTTAGTTGCTGAGATGCCGACATACCTCAAAGACACGGCAGATGTACTCAGGATGTTACCTGAGATTGAGTTTAACACCACTACTGATCTACTAGCAAGTTTTGACGTGGAGTCATTATATACATGTATCCCGCAACACGAAACCATTGACTCCGTCAGATGATTGCTTGAAACAAAAGACTTAGAGAGCTTCACTCCAGTAAGCTTCATCATGGAGTGTGCTAGGCTCGCAATGATGGAGAACTACTTCCAGTTCGAAGATCAAATTTTTCTTTAGGTATCGGGCACGTCAATGGGCAGCGTCTTCGCGCCCAGCCTCGCGAACCTTTACGTCCATCTGTTCGAACAGAACTATGTCCTCAACCACAGCAACCCCTTTTTCCACCAGGTGGTGCTGTGGAAGAGGTACATAGACGACGTCCTGGTAGTCTGGCGAGGTACCACTTCTGAAATCCAGGCCTTTCATACCTGGTTGAATCATCAGAACCCTTTTCTGAGATTCACTATAGAGTCAAGCAAAGTGAAACTGTCATTTCTCGATATTTGCATCTTTCCTGAGAATGGGAGACTACACTGCGAACTCTACAAAAAACCAATGGCCAGAAACTCTCTTCTTACGTTTGGTAGTCACCATCCTAAGGCCCTGCGAGAGAACTTACCTGTGGGCCAGTTCCTCAGAATTCGTAGGAACTGTTCGACCAAAGAACTTTTCAACAAACATGCAAAAGATCTTTCATTACAACTACAGTCACGCGATTACCCAAAACGTCTTGTGCGGCGTGTCTGGAAGAGGGCGTCGAACAGCAACCGGGATGCTTTGCTAGATCACAGCATTATCAAACCTACCACAGACCGACTGACTTTTGTGAATACATTCTGCACAATGTCTAACAAGGTACAGAAGCTTGTCCAAAGACATTGGAAGATCCTTAATGTAGCAACAGAGAACATTCCTTTACCTCTGTTCTCATTTAAGAAAGGTCCTAGTTTACGCGACAGTCTTGTGCACACACGACCTAGATCGGTGCCCAGCAACGAAACGAATACTCTATGGGACCTTCCACCAGTACGAGGCCACTACCCTTGTGGTTCATGCAGCGTTTGCCCACAGACTGTCAAAACAGAATCTGTGGATATAGGAACAGAGAGGCCATGGATTCTCAAAACTCACACCAACTGCAACTCAGATCGTGTGATCTACATGATCACATGTCTGTGCTCACTGAAATATATAGGTCACACTACTCGCAAAATAAAACTGCGTATCAGTGAACATAAGAGTAAAGTACGATGCAACAAACAATCAACATGCCTGACTAGCCACTTCTTGGCCTTAAAACACAAGGCGGATGATATGAGATGGCTGGTCCTAGAGCGTCCATTTATCCCTCCACATGTGACTGACATCTCAAGGTTCTTATTGATCAAAGAACAAAGGTGGATCTTTAAGCTTAGATGTGATATTGTTGGCCTCAATGACAACATCCCTTGGGCATCGATGTGAACTCCCTTACCGTGACATCAATTGAACGTCAGATTTCTCATCTGAGTGGCTACCTGGCCCCGTTTGTATGATTTATGTGAACAATAAATCTCATTCGTAAGATAATGAACCGTAAAATCATTGTCCTCTTTAGTCCTCATCTAAACATATTGCGTCCAATAAACCGTCGTACTGGCACATGGTTTTGGTATTCTTGCTGTGAACTTGCTATTCAATAACCACTATACATATGGGGCTTAGATCTAGACTAATGGTGAGCTTTGCAGATGTGCTCACTAGTATACTCACCTATATGTCTGTTCTATAATACACAGAACTATCTCCCTCCACCTGTGGTAAACCTAGATCTGCTAGCAGACACACCCTCTCTAACCCCTAGCTATAGCCCATTACTGTCACTGTTAGAGACATTCGAAAGGAAAAAGAAACATTGGGATTTATAAATTCATTAACACGGATGAAATTTACTAAAATATTTGTCTAGAACCATATAACACGAAATAAATGCGTGTAGGTATATTTCCTCCAGCACACTGTCAGATATACCTCATTAAACTAGGCCTATTTTAGACATCTGGCACATTGTGGACACTGCGTATACTCCAAAGAACATTTAAAACGTTGTTGTTCGAGTAAAAACAATACGAACTTGTGCTGGCACTGCCGATAGTTGCAGCACTGTGCAATTAGAAACGCATGCGCGCAGCCGATACACTACTGGGCACGCATGCTTCCTTAAATAAACAACAAGCAGGAAACTAACGCTGCGAGGTGCGCTATATATTCGCACATGGCTCACTACTCGCTAGCGGATTCCATGTGATTGGCGGGCGGCTGTACACACCACACTGACGGCCTCACTCATTGGAATATTGGATAATGAGGGCTAGTTAATTCAATCAACTATGCTATAAAAGGCAACACCTTCCTGCCGTCAGGTACCTCCCACTCCAGCTCGAAGTCTGATACGAGGTACCGACGGACAGGTAAGGAAGAAGCCTTTGAGTGTTGCTCCGTTTCCCAATTTGCCTTTTTTTTAAGATCGTTGTTTTGGGCTTTTAAACTAGCTGTTCAATACTGGGGCAAGTTTTCAAACACTTCTTTTGTGCTAGAATTCTTAGAGTTCTCTCGCATGTACATATAATACAAACATTACTGTGGGCTCTTCTGTAACTAGATAGTAGCGCAAGATTTAGTTCCTAGTGGACCTATGACCTTTTCTTCCTTTTATCTCTTTCTACTTTGTTTCCTAATGTGGAAAGGAACCTTATCTGAATAAAAGGCTTATCATTATTTTTATTTAAACAGCCGCCCTGCATCACAGCCTGGTGTTGAAAGATGAGATCTTATATTTGATTTAGGTTTATCATTTATTTGATGTATGAGTGAAACTAAGGGTATGTGTGGCATGATGATAGCACCTTCTCCTTGTTTCACCTACAAATAGAGCGGGGCCTCAACTACCGAGCAGTAGCCGGGTGAGGTGAGGCATACTCCCACAGAACGTTGGGTGAATAGTTACCAAATTCATCTTAATATAAACTGTTAGAATAACGCCACTTATAGGGCTGGGACGGTTAATTACGTGTTTGAACTAATCGCTGACTTACAACCTTTGTGCTCAGTTTTGTTTTGCTCACCTTACACTCAGTTTAACTTCCTTTTGTTTTCTTGGGAAAGAAAAGTACGCATTCTTCTACATGGACATGCTTTCCAGTTCTGGTAGGGTGGTCTGTGACCACTGACGTACTTCTTCCTTTTTTGAAAAAATCCTCTTGAATATATTTTTTTGACACATATGTTATTCTGATGCAGTAGTAGTTTATCATCCACTAAGTCCTGAAGAAAGCCGGGCACATGTGCCATTACGGCTGAAACATGTCGACTTTACATATCGTAAAGAGATAGTAAAATTTATCCCATACTATCAGGTTGTTTTTGTCTATGACATACAGACGATCTTAAATAAACATATTTTTCGTCTCTATAGTCATTTTCACATTCACCATATCACTGCACACCATCAGCGCTCGCATACCTTGACAAGCACTTTGGCTGAGTGAATTTGGAGGAAGTAGTTAGGTATCCAATACTGCTAGTTTATGGACAACATTGGTTACTTAAACTCTCCTCTGGTGTATTCCAGATGACGAGGCTCCGCCAACAAGGGTGGGCTGATGGAATCTAGACTCATGCCGAATGCTGAGAAGGTGATCTGAGTCGGGTGGGCTTTCTTTCTGAGCACTCCCAGGTTGTTTCGTCTGATCCTCCAGACGGGCTCCCTCCCTTTTGTTGTAAATATACCCGGGCCATGCCTGGCCGTGCCCGGACCTCGCCTAGCACCACAACCCCTGACCCTCCCGAAGATACACCATTGCCGAACTATATACCCTTGACCTCGGACACCACAACAAATACTGCCACCGCACTGACCCACAATCTTTCACCTAACCCACTGCTACTTCACCTGCCATACACACACACCAGCCCACCGACCAGTCCCACTCCGAACACACCACAGACACCACCCGAACGAAAACACCAACTTGCATGCGCCCTTCTCAACATACAGTCACTATGCAACTACACCATTGAGTTTTGGGAACTTATCTCCACCTTCACACCTGACATCCTCTTCCTCACTGAGACATGGCTCAACCCCACTTCCACGCCCACATCGTCACTGAAGGATACAAGATCACCCATCGTGACTGCATCAACATGCCTGGCAGAGGGATCGCCATCATATGCAAGGAATCCATTCAATGCACCACCACAAATGACAACATCACCCCAGCCATGGAACACCTCAACTTCTGACGGCAAACAGACAGCAAAACCACTATCAGGGGCATCCTCGCCTGCCATGCTCCAGAACCTCGTCTATCCTTCCGCAACTTCATCACTGACTTCATCACCCCCATTGCTATTGACTTCAACACCTGCATTTTCCTCTGCAACCTCAACTTCCAATCTCGACAACCACAATGACATCAATACTACCAACCTCTTCGACAGAAAGGACAACAATGGACTCGACCAGCTCATCGATGACCCCACACACTAGAACCCATTTTCACCTCCAGTGACCGCATCAGCTACAGCCACACCATGGAACTCATCTCATCCACTTCAACATCACCAGCTCACAGACCTCAATCCCCAGTCAGCCCAAACCCCCCACCACATCTGGAGCAAAGTCTCAAAGGACACATGGATCAACACCCTCAACCCCACCCACCCCATCTCCTCCAACAACCTAAACCATTATGTCAGAAACTTCACCAAATGGATCACCAGCTGTGCCAACAGTATCTCTACCATTGGCAACAACACTCACAGAAGGTCCAACAAGCAGACTCGCTGGTACACTGACAACCTCAGAACTGCTAAACAACACTGTAAACAACTGGAATGGAGATGGCACACCAGCAAGGACACGACTGACAAGACCACTTCAAAGAGAGCCCTCAATTTCTATCACAGACAGTTAAGAGAATCTAAGAAAAAGACCGTAGCCTCATATATTGAATCAATCTCCAATAACAGCAAATAACTCTTCAACATCATCAAATAATTAATCAACCCTCAGCTGCAACAAACACAGGAACTCTTCAGCAACCTTGCAAACTTCTTCCACGACAAGAACGCAGAACCTCTACACAGTGGTGGCCTGTGCAGATAAGCGCTGTTGGGCGGTGAGGTGTGTCAGGGCAGGGCGGGGATGGGTGGTGGAAGTTGACCTACAGCGGGATAGTGAACATAAAAAAAAACCAAAAAACACTTGAGCGCAAGTTAAATGGTTTTATTTATTTATTTATTTTATTTACACTAGCCTGTCGTACATCGACTTCCACTCCCTTCCCGTCCCCGCCCTGCTTCACTGAACGGACCCCAACTGTCTCTACAGAAACTTCAAACCCCAGCCCAAAGGCCACTGACTTCTTCAAGCAACACAACGACCCTGCTACCACCACAAACGTCTGACTATCGAATGCATTCAGCTTGCCCCACACGACAACCTCCTCCATCATGAACTTGGTCCACTCAGGGTCCCAACCAACATATACCCTCACCACATGTTCCACCTAGGTGAAGCTAGAATCAGCAACGTACCCACCACCTTGTTAAACACCTCAATTGCCACGACCACCTTCCACGAGGACTGGCAACATGCAGAAGCCACTGCCCTACTGAAGAAATCATCAGCAGATGCCAACAAACTCAACAACTACAGATCGATCTCCTTGCTCCTGTGTCTGGCCAAAGTATTAGAAAAAGCCATCAACCAACAACTCTGTTCACATTTGGAATGTAACCTCCTTCTCGACTACTACCAATCCGATTCTGCAGCAACCAGAGCACTGAGACAGCCATCATCATTGCTACCGACGATATCTGAGTTCTACTCGACAGAGGAGAGACTGCGGCTCTGATAATCCTAGCCCTCTCCGCAGCCTTCAATATGGTCTCCCACCACACACTCATCACAAGACTACATAAAGGTAGGCATCCAAGGAGCCGCTCTCAAATGGATCGGCTCTTTCCTCACAGAAAGAACGCAAAATGTCTGCATTCAACTCCGAACTCAAGAAAATCATCTGTGGAGTACCCTAAAGATCATCACTCAGCCCCACCCTCTCACCCACTTATATGACGCATCTGGCTAGAATTACCCAAATTTACGGACTGAACATCATATCCTATGCCAACACACAACTCATCGCTAGATAAAATAAGCAAGCAAATGTGGCTGACCACGGTTCAGCACCTCAGTTCCTAAATTGAAAAGAATTGAAAAGCATAAGATAGTCTGTGCATCGCCGCACTTCCACTTCACTGGAAACCAGATAAATAGTTTGTAGAGAGGAGAAAGGTGCACCAGAAACAAAGTCAATGAGCTTCAAATGTATCCCAAAAATTATTATCTTTTATTGTAGTTGTTGTTAAAGTTTGACATCAGCCAACGCGTTTCGTTCCGAATGGAACTTCGTCAGGGTTTAAGTATAGTAATCTCAATCCAATCGTTCTAAGTACGAGGGTCAATAATTCCCAAGGTCAACAACATGTGAACAGGGTCCGCTCGTTATAGAAATTTTCGACTTGTCAATTGTTTAAGCGTCCAAACTAGGTGGCCCAAAGTATTGGCCCAAGTTGCGATTCTTAAAAAGTCCCACAATCATCTATATTTCAAGACCCAAAAATATTGGCCAGATCCTTGCAGTAGTAGGGGTCCAGGCACGGAGTCTGCACTGTGGGACCGGCGGAATCGGGAGCTGCTCATGGGTAGGATCTCACGTCCATCAAGTCCACTTGACGGAACGAAACGCATTGGCTGAAGTCCAATTTTAACAACAACTACAATAAAGGATAATCATTTTTGGGATACATTTGAAGCTCATTGACTTTGTTTCTGGGGCACCTTCCTACTCTTTACACAACTCATCTTTCCCTCCCTGAAGTCACAACCAAGACTAACTTCCACATCTGTATGACAGATGTCAACTGGATGAAAGATAACAGCCTGAAGCTCAATACGGACAAGGCAGAGGTACTGATTTTTGGAAACAATAGCTCCCCATGGGGCACATCCTGGTGGCCTGTAGAACTCGGACCTTCTCCAACCCCCACTGACCACACTCGGAACCTAGTCATCATTCTGTACAACAAGCTCACCATGACAACTCAGGCCAACTCCATGTCCACCTCCTGCTTCTTCATCCTCCACAAGCTTCGTAAGATATTCAAATGGCTACCCCAAAGTTCACGACACACACTCACTCAGGTTCTCTTCTCCAGCTGACTGGACTATGGCAACTCTCTCTTTCAAGGGATCGCAGCCCACCTCCTCCAATGACTATAGACCATACAGAATGCTGCAGCCAGACTTGTCCGCGATCTCTTTAGATTAACCCACATCACCCTCCATCTCTGGGAATTCCGCTGGCTCCTTGTACAGAAAATATGCAAGTTCTAGCTCCTGACCCCTGCATACCAGGCCCTTCACAACAGCGGGCCCACCTACTTAAACCACCACTTGAACTCCATCAGCCCACTGGACACCTCAACTCTGCATCCCTTTCTCTAACCCTCACCCCAGCATCCAATGAAGCAGATGCGGAGGTTGTTCCTTCTCCTACCAAGCATACTTTTCAAAGATCTTCAGATCACTGAAAGCAGAAGTCAAGCCTATCAATTGTGACCAAACGGCTTAAGCAAATGTTAGGTAAGAAATATGGGAGGACAATATCTGCACTATTAGTAAATAAAATGTGACTATCAATTTGGAAATTAGCTCTCTTGTCTATAATCAGACAAATCAGTGGGTGGTAGTCCATGAAGAGCACACATGTGGAGCAACACTGGACACATGCCAAGAAAACAAATGAGCAAGAGACAATAAAATTAAAGTTGGAAAGTGGGTCCAACTCTCTTGATGGATTCTATCCCTACATACAAACCAGTAGAATCGCACTCAGTAGAAATAAAAATGAACTCATCCATTGCAAAAAAAGTTAACCTATATTATATAGTGACTGGTTCCTTCCAACTCAACTGCATTTTGTGTGCAAGTTTCACTTTTATCTTTCATGCCATAGCTTATACATTGATCCAAGTTCACCAGTAACAACTGGAATTTCACAAAAATGCTGGATGGTTTTCTGGTGGGCCCCAATTTCACGTTGAATCTTAAAACTACAACTTTAAGACCATTTTGTTGGCTGTGTAAAAAATGAAATATCTGCCTAAAGCTCCAGAGCTAGCCAATATTAGCACACGAGATCATTGTATTGTGCATGAGTATATCGGGAGGTAAGCCAAAGAATACTTTCTGAGACACAGTGACTTTGGGAAACTGGTGGTTATAATGTTTTCAAAGGTAACTTTGTAGGGTGTTTCATTCTGAGTCCACCAGCCCTGAGGACCCATCCTATGCATCTGAGGCTGGATCATTGCCCTAAATATGAGCATTAAGACCCATAAAGATGATGCTAATAAACTATTAATTACATTCTTGTCGATGTAATAATTGTAAAGGGAATTCCCAGTTAGTTTTATATGTTTTATTAATGTTTCTAAAGAGGCAAACAAAGATCTAAAAACGGATTACAAATCAGTTCCCAATTCTAGGTGGTACCAGGAACAGAAAAGGATAGAGTAATTTTTAATGAAAAACATATGTTGCACTACATACATATGTCATGTAATTCTAGTGAGATTTTGGGTTTTTTAAACTAAGCGATTTCTCATCCCCACACAGCCAGGCCATGATTAACTAAGGATGAAACGTGTTCCCCTAAAGATCTCTGGCCCAGAATACGTTCTGCTTCAGAAAACACTTTCCTGGGATAGTGAAGAACCCCTATGAGTCCTTCTTCTAAAAGGTAGGTGTTCCTGTGCACATGAAATAAGTGATTCAGTCTAAGAGTTGCCTTGGCCTGGAAATCCTCTTTGAATGTCTTTGGACATATGACCTCGGACAGTACGTCAGGGATGAGTTTAGCCAATAAAGTAGGCAGGAGCTCTTCCAAAAATGAAGCTACTTCATTTCTTCTACTCTGGCTCCTAGTATCAGAGTTGAGTAATGAACAGCATCTGTGGTGAAGTCGTCGTTGTTTGTTTATTATTTATAGCGTGCATCATTCAATGAAACCTAGCTGTAAGACATACCTGAAAGACAGTTTATTCAGCATACCCAGACCTAGAGTTGGGCGGATGGTACAATCCATCACAAATGTGACAGATGTCCCTTCCGCTGTATTACAAGAGCATTATAATTCTGCAGACTGGACATCAGTATTATTTTGAAGGTGTATACCAACAGCCAAACTTAAAACATGGCCCTAATTCTCCTTTACTTATTTGGAGTTTTAAATAGTGCGAGCAAGACCCAAATGGTAAAACATCTCTTACCAAGCAAGAGCACTTAATATAGCCTTATAGCCCGCCGTAGAGGGCTATACCGGATATTAAAGGCCCTCTCCAGCGTTAAAGGCCCGAGCCCAAGGCGAGGGCCTTTAACAAGGGAGAGGGACTTTAATAGCCGGTATAGCCCAGCTACCAAGGGCTATAAGGCTATTAGAACATTCTGCTACTAGAGAGTAGAATGTTGTAGCAAAAAAGAACAAAGCCATATGGGAGCGTGAGGGGATTGGAATCCCATCAGGCTCCCTGAAGCCTTTGTTCACAGCCAGAGCTGTGAACAAAGAAACGTTGGAATGTTGAAGCTCCAGGCTTATACCAGCCAATATAAGCCCGGAGCACTCCATTGTTTTCAATGGAGCTCCCAACATTCCAATGTTCTAATATATGTTATGTTGCAATGAATAACAGTTACATAAAGGACATTTTAAATGGTAAGAAAGGCTGATCATGTAAATATTTCTTGGAAAACAAGCCGGTCAAAACTTATGGGTGGGGGTGTCTAGACCATAGGTTCTCCCTTCTCTAGATGGTGACCGCCGGTCTCCATAGAACAACCACCTAAAATGCCTAGGATCACCTGCAGCCCAGACTGTCAGGAACAACCAAAAATCTAGCAGGGTTCCAGCAAAGCTGTGCACCCCATGTTTACAATTCTATGCTAAATGCATTCATGCTATTTGTGGTTTAAGATTTGGTTTATAAATCGAGATTATAAATTTATAGGTTTGTTTGGGTCATAATTGTTGAAGATGGAAGGGTGATCATGTTTCCCTCCGACATGTTCGTCCCCATATATATCAGTATGCACGTTAGCTGAGGTCAGGGGTCTCTCAGCCAAATAATGGTGTCCTCCAGGGAACCATAAGGACCATTATCTGCTCTTGAATATCACAAGCACCCCTGTCTGTGACCCCCAGACTTATCCCAATGGGCCTTGCCCGCAGACATTGCACTCCGCCAGACACAGAAAGAACTCCTGGCACAAGGGCTCATGTTTCCACCAACAGATTTAACCTCATCGCTGCTTGAGTTTTTCCCCTGCTGTGCTGGACAGCAATAAAAACGGGTGTGGTCATGACGAGCTGAGCTCGTCATGAGCATGGAATGGGTTAAAGAAAGTGAGTAGAAACCATCTCTGTTGACAAGCCATGAAGTGGCATCAAAGGCCCCATTGCCTCCATCTCGCAAGACACCAGAGAGCAGCTGTATCGAGAGGAGCCATCGTCTAGTTGATCCAGCGGTCACAACCAGTACGTTGTTCTTCAATGGAAAATGCAGCTGGGATTGGGCATCAGGGAGTTTCTAGTGAACCCTGACCTCTGGAGCTCCAAAGCGAAGCTCTAAACACTGCAACCGACATTCTGGAACGTCTAGTTCAACATGGGGGGAGGACCATCAGTTTTATTCCAACAAATCTTTTATTGTAAATAAAGCTATACATGCTGTCTTTTTCAAGTAATAACGTACTTGTGATCTTACTTTTGCAGAGGAGATGGGAGGCTTCTAAAATATTTTTTATATTCACATTTGGAATGCCACAAGAACACCTGAACTAAACGGTTGGAGCCCTGGGAGGTTTCAAGCAGGTCTTTGCTGGTTACAGAAGTACAGGCAGGATTCCAGCTCTTCCAGGTCTATGTCTAAACATAAGGGTACTGAGCCAAATTACCTCACACAAGGTGTCATTTCTGGTCGCTCAGTGGAGGGTACTTGTATGCTGCTGTTTGTGTTAGTTTTTTTTTCTTTGACATTAGAAAGCAGAGCACCTGTTCAGTTTGAAAGGTAATGCTCATCTTTAACTGAGCCAAACAAATGCCAAGCAACAGTTTGAAAAGAGCTGTTTTCAGACTTTATAACCCCACATCATAATGCCTGCTGGCGTATAAACATATCGCACAGCAGCCCAGTCATGTTTTTTTAGCTAAATTCCATAGGTTTCAATGCATGTTGTACGCAGACTGGGGCTGGGTGAAAAAAATGTTTTGGGTATTGGGGGATGGAAAATTAGGTTGGGGGTCAGTTCATTCCTGATGTTTTCCTACTTTTCTGTATGTATATATTAAAAATTTGCTAATAAAAATCTTTGAAATAAAAATAAAAATTGCATTTCCCAAGTGCCTGGAGGAATGTTTTATTTTTCTTATCTTTAGTACACCTCTAGGTGTATTGAGATTGTTTGCTGCCGTCAAAACATTGAACAGGCTTTCCAGTTTGGTGTAATTTTTACAACAGATATGACTAGAGTCCACAGCTGGAATTCTTTTCTCTTTCTTGCTTTTATCTACTCAGCGTTTGAATCGTGAGTTGCTCTATTCGTAGTTGTAGTTAGATCCTTCTTTCATCCTGATTCTTTCTGGATTGTTTCATGTCGCTCCATAAAACGGGTGCCATGAAAAAAGCCAAGCAAATTTCTGATTTTCCACATTCATTCCCATGGTAAAGTTGGTTGTCTATTATAGATGAAAAAACGGCTTAACGGAGTACACCAAATTTGTCAAAAAGTTAGAACTTTACTCAGAGAGCTTGCTTTTTGTCATTAGGTGTAAATCCATTTAGCCATTTTTGAGAAATATGAATTTAGAAAGGTGCTGTGGGGGGTTGAAGGGGTTAATGCTGTTACAATCTTAGAGATATCTGGACCATTTGTGTCCAGAAGGGATCTGCTTGGCCATTTCGTAGTAAATACGCAGATTATGATTGGCTGGCCACAACAGGGAGAATATGTTGTGGCAGCTATTAATAGCCACGTAAGGGGGCATGGTGGGCATACCCTGGCCCCTTAAGCCTGTGAGAGTAAAGTAGAATATTTAAAAAAAATATATATATATATATGGGATAACCACAATACCACATCCTGGTACTGCAGTACCCAGTAAGCTTCCCCCTGTGGTACCACAATAATGGTGCCAGTAATGTGGTAACAAATCAAACAAAACCCCAAAAATCACTGACTAAACAAAGGGTAAAGTGGCATTATAGTTAGATATTGTAACAACGTCTTAGTTTACATTAAAAAAAAAACTGAAATTTGCTGCAAAAACAAGAGTTAAAGTGAAGGTAAAGAACTAAAAAAACGCATATTCACCAGTTACAGTGTATTGACTTAACTATAACTTTCCCCCCATCGTGAGCTGCTTATGACTTCCCATGTTATATCACTCATGACATTTTAAATGACATAATTGATGGCATAACTGGTGACATCTCAAAAGATATCATTGATAACATCACCGATGAGATCTCAAATGAAATCATCCATGATACTGCAATTCTTATTACACCTTAAATCCAAATCTACTGTTAACAATAGATTATTCAACAACAGATATATGGCTTATGACCATGTTAAATAGTCGTAATGCAGTGCTATAAACAAATTCTATGTAACATGGATTTTTATAAGGTGTGAATGTTTATTTTGAGAATTTTGCTGCAGCTTGTGAGGCAATGAATATTGTTGAATAATGTACAAAGTAGGTGTGACCACTTAGGTGATTTAACTCACAATATGCTTGTAAGCACGACTCCAAGGTTGTATGTCATTGTTCTCATCTCAGGAATGTGTGTGGTGGATTTTTACAAACTTCGCAGAGTTGTACATAGGGCCTGGCAGACGGTGTCTTATATGAGGTAAATTAATAACTGTCAACCTTTTGAGTTAAAATTGCATTTCATGTAAAGTCTTTAAGAAGCTGGTCATGTTAAGATGAATAGTGGAGGATGTTCAAGGTTTATAAAAGGGGTGGCCAAATTAAAGTCAAAGGAGGCAATTTCTTTGTTAGGTGAGAGAATGACAATATTAAGAGGGCAACATCCTCCAAATGTGGGTTAATTGACAGATATGTTATGAGTCCAGCGGGTGGTGAAAGGTTATGTTCATTATCACTTGATTAGTGATAGAAAATTGGGAATAGGTCTAACTAGTTGAATTACTTCAAGTCCACAAACCCTCTAGGATGCTGTCACAATTGCTTCATGATGTCATCAGTGATTCATCAATGATGTCATTATTGATGCCATCCATAATGTCATTCAACATGCTATGAGTGACGTAATATATGAGTTACTATGCACACTCACTTTAAATAACATCTTTTCTCCTTTGAAATGGATGTTTATTGTGACAACAGATGTTATCTGCTTTTATTGGTACAACAGATATTATCTGCTTCCAAATGTGTTTTCACTAAGACACGGACATGTGTGCAATCGTTTCTTTATGTGATAGGGTTTTTTGCCAAATGTTGTTTTTCTTTTTTCTTTTTCACGCATGGAAAGATTAACTGACTTGCTCAGAATTACAGAGGTGTTGTGCCAAGAACTAATAAGCATTGACAAAGCCAAGAAGACTCACCATTGAGACTGTTGACTCTGCCATTGGCATTTGTTCATGCAGTACAGCATGGACTTTGCTGACTTTGGCAATGATTTGTAGCCATGCTATATAGCAGTGTGGTTAATTACATAGAACAATGGTCCTTGTTAAAGCAAAGAAATCAGAACAAGCGGTAAATATAGAACAGAATCGATTCTATATGATCTATCCAGCCGGATAGAAAATGTACTACAAATAAATTGATTTTCTGTCAAGGTACAGTTGCATTATCCAGTAGGATACAATCCGGTATCCAAAGCAAGGCAATACACAAACAGGTGTGACAAGGTGACAAGGGGACAGTTTTAAACAAAAATCATTAAAAACAAAACAAAATTCAAGACAGTCAGGCGAAACAGAAAGATTGCTTGTTCTGAATTATACATGATGAGACAAGCATGGTACGTAGCAACAAACGTGACACATAGAAGTAGAGTTGTTTGTGTGCGTGCTGTTTTTTAAGGTCGATGACGTTTCGATCCCATTTAAGGGGTAACTGAGATCATCATCAGGACAGTGATACTGTAAGCCTGAGATAACACTTTGTACAACACCAAAACCATACTAAAATCATAAAGAAATGGGGAAGGAAAAAGGAGGGAAGAGAAGACAAAGATGAGGGTTATACTAGGTTATTATAATCAAAACTAGTAGTAGTACTTCATCTCATTTATATTGATAGTCCCATATTTATGGTCATAACAGGGACAAATTTAGCATTACTGCGAGATATAGACGTGGAAATACGCCTAGTTCATGCAAGTCTTCCAAAAAGGTCAATACAGTGGTGGTGAAAAAACCATGCATGATGTGCAATGAGGTCACAAGCAATTTGCACAACTGTGCGTGGAAGTGGAAAGAAGGAAGACGCCAATTCCAGGGGACTTGAAATCTCAAATTAAAAACTGGCGAGAATTAGCCGAGAAGCGAGGGTCAAGGCATAGTGGCTGAAGTGAAGTGTGGTGAAGAAACTGCATGTTGTTCGCATTGTGGTGGCAGTGCAGAATAGATAACATGCATTTGCAATGCAATAGGTCTTTCATTTATGAAACACTCGAAAATGCGAGACCTATTGCATTGCAAATGGTTGTTTGGAAAAGCGCCCCATGCTGCGCTTTCAGTTTAATGGAGGCCGCGCCCATTTCATTAGTCACGGCTCATCGAAAGAAATGGGCGCAGCCACCATTAACGTGAAAGTGCGGCATGGGGCTCTTTTACAAGCAAAAGTCAAATACATTTTTTTTTAAAAAGGTGCAGCTGCATTCAGAGCCGCAAAGTGGCCGCAAATAAACCAAAGGCGCGGCCGCCACTGTGGCTTGCCATTCTGTGAGGAATAAAAATAAAGCCTTATGAGAGAGCGTGGTGAAAAGCATTTAACAAAATAGTGCTTGGAGGCTATAGTTAAAGCCTACCGAGCACAATACACGTGTCCTCATGGGAGGTTATAAATGAAGATAAGGCGGTACTAAGGAGGGACTAACAAGTCAGTTAATGAATTACAAACCAGCATTTACCAAGGGCATTGACACGAGCCAATTAAAAATATGGGCGGAGAGTGGGTGGAGCTTCAAGTCCATACCTGAATAGAGCATGCGCTGCCTAGGCTCGACCTAAAAATAATAATAAATAAAGACATGATGCATTCATCACATTGCACTTTTGATACAGAAATATGAATTAGCCCTGGCTGTGTCATGCCACCTTTTAAAATTAGTTTTAGCCACACTGCAGAGCATCCGGGCTGCTGTACAGCATGGCTACAAAACATTACCAAAGCCAATAGCTCTCATAGGCAAGAGGTATTGGCTTTGCCAATCCATGTTCTGTACTGGAGAACAAACTTTCTTATGGAAATTTAAATTCTAAATCACACATTTGGCACCTACTTTTTTCTTGGCCCCAGCTTGATGGATCAGCGCACATCTTTCCATAAAGGAGCCAAAGTAGATGAGCTTGTTTTTTGGAAAGTTTTGTGTAGCTCCATCAATCAGCACTAAACTCAATAAGAAAACCTAAATAGCCTTTCCTAAGGAGACAGACCAATATAGAACTACACATTGGTGACTGCCAATGTGTAATCTATCTATCTATCTATCTATCTATCTATCTATCTATCTATGTATCTACACTTCTTCTGACTGACCACCAATTCTAAAGCAGTGCCTATATGCCTTAACCTTCCACTCTCTTTAACATCTTTAGATTCATAAGAGACTGAAAAGGAAGAAATAAGAAGTCCTGTAGATATCTGATCAATTTTCTGAAAAAAGTTAATGGAAAACTACAAAGCCTTCATAACAATGCGGTTCTCATGTTATGACAAAGAGTTTCAAAAAGCCTCTGGATATTTCCATCAAAAAGACATATTTTGAAGTTGCTAGAAATGGGAACATTTCTAGCAGGGCTGCACCTGGGTGGAAAGTTTCAGCATTAAAGCAGGACGTAATCCAGTAGTGTAGTAAAGTATATGAGTTATCTTCCTAATCTCCCTAGCGCTGTTTGTCATCCCTATGGATGTTGAAAAGGCAAATTAAAATCTTAGAGTCAAAACCAGAGGGATGTCATGATTGGCAGCCCGGGTTTGATGAAGACCTAGGGCCCGATTCACAGAATGAACTTAAGACTTAGTCCTAAACTTACTACTATTTTGGTATTCACAGAATGCACTTACTACTTTTGACATTCACAGAATGAACTTAAGACTCAATCCTACATTTACTACTATTTTGGTATTCACAGAATGCACTTACTACTTTTGGTATTCACAGAAGTTAGGATTTTATCTTACGTTGGTCTTAAGACAAACTTAAGACAGACTTAAGACAGACTTAAGACAGACTTAAGACAGACTTAAGTTAGGATTTTGTCTTAAGTCTGTCTTAAGTTTGTCTTAAGTCTGTCTTAAGTCTGTCTTAAGTCTGTCTTAAGTTTGTCTGAAGACAAACTTAAGACAAAATCCTAACTTCTGTAAATACCAAAGTAGTAAGTTCATTCTGTGAATGCCAAAAGTAGTAAGTGCATTCTGAGAATACCAAAACAGTAGTAAGTTTAGGATTGAGTCTTAAGTTTATTCTGTGAATCGGGCCCTTAATCTTTGCAGGCAAAACACAAATTAATCAGTTCCCATCCATATAATGTGATGAGGTAGTTGTGGCTCGCTTGATGGTTTTGCCAGCTTGCAGATTCCTGATCGCCTGTTTTCTCACACTAAACACAGTGTTATGAGATGCACTACTTCTCGTCTTAGAGACCACAGGAGACGCCCTGAATGGGGCTTTACTGCTAAGCAATCAAAATAATTAATTGTATGCAGAGGATTTGCAAAACCCTTTTACACTCCAAGTCTTAAATATATATAACAAGTAGAAATGGAGGTTCCTAAGGAATGCACACTACCCAGTGCAGGCTCACCTATTTGGGAGTTTGGCTCAGCCCCACCATAAATATTTCCTGTAACTTCAAGATTCTGGACCTGTATGGAAGTTCAACACAGCTCCAGATTCTCAAAGTGAAATACAAATGCATGCAAGATGTGCATGTATGATATTCTGAGTGGTACATCTCTGATTTAGTTTGTGCTGTCTTTTGGGGAGGACTTGTGATCAGTTAAAGCTGGAACCCAAAATTCGGGCCAACATCTCTTGCGTACAGCTAGGTAGATCCATACTATATGGTTCAGGGAGTCAATGACTGGCAAACTATGCATTTAGGGTCACAGTGTGACAGTGCAGGACTTGAAAAAAACCAGTCACCCATGCAGATCAAGCAGGGTGGTGACTGACCATATTATCTGCCTACACTATCTATCACATTGTAACCACAGGGACTGCTATGCCGCAGGCTTTGAGAACCAGGAATTCTAGCAGCGGGCATGATCCCTCGAAGTACCAGAGGGGGAGCCAGAGCACGAGGTAGGGCAGTATCAAATGCATGAGGTGAGTGTGGGTGTATGTTTGTGTCTGTTTCAGTGTGTGGGGGAGTGTGCTTGGTGTTTGTGGTGAGCTTCTGACAGGCAGTGGCCTGACCTGATCTGTACACAAACCCCTATTCACAGCCTTCTTGTCAATCTAACGGGGTGTATACTTTCCTTGTCTGACACCATTAGGTGCATGCCAGGCATAACTGTTGCCATTTAGTGGTCATCCTTGCCAAGATGATGCCTAGCCCTCGAAAAATGGTGGTAGTTTGTTGATATTGTGAGCACCGTTGGCGTAAACCTTGGACAATTAAAGTAGTTCTTCACATGCTGTGGACATCCTTGGCATAATGGTGCTCGTCCCCAGTAATAACACCAGCAGAGACATAATCATGGCACTTCTTGATGTGTTTTGATCACTATTGAAATGATAGAGTTTAGTTCTTAACTAATACTGACCAAGGCATAATAGTGGTAATTCTTGGTATATGGTTAGCATCATCGTCGTGACGGGCCTAGTTCTAGTTTTATGTCGGTAATTCTATGCATTTTATCGGCAGCATTGGCATGATGATGTCTAGTCCTGTCATAATGCTGACCCTGGCATAATTTAGCAAATTCTTAGCATATAGATGCACCTCTGGCACGATGGGGCCCACCTATGACATAACACTGGCATAGTCATCACGGGATTTCTAGACTTAATGCGGCCAACCTTCACATGATGGTCATCTGCCAAGGTATGTTGCTGCTCTCAACATAATAGTGGTAGTCTTGGAACATGATGTGCATCTTTGGTGCACTAGGATAAAAGAGTGATAATTCTTGATATGCTGTAGGGGCCAAATTTATGACCCAGTTTGCATCGCTCTTGCAGCCCGCAATGTGGTGCAAGAGCGATGCTAACCATAAGTCATATTTTTGTGGCGCAGCGCAAATTGCTGAGATGTGTTACTGTGCCATGGGTAGGCATTTCATGGGCATCTCGTGGGCATTCTACAGCACACATAGAAAGAGGACATAGCGTCTCAGGATTGTTTTCTGCAGAAAGGTGCCCCTGCCTGCACAAAAACAGCACAGGCACCCTGCGTTGACAATAGGCTGCCAAAACAGTTCCAGCGCAAGGGGAAAGGACAGGAATGCGCTGTATTGGATAAATACGCTAAATTCCTGCGAATTCCCTGTGACGCTGGGCGGCGCAGGAAAGTGACTTGCTGCACTGCCCGGTGCCACAAAGGTAATAAATATGGCCCTAAGTAACTTTGTTTGATGACACCGAGGACTGCCATAATGCTGGCATTGCCATAATGGTGGTAATATCTGGACTACTGAGGGTGCACTTAGTAAAATGGTGCTTACACTTACCTTAATGCTGTCGTAGGTATGATAGAAATAATTTATGGCATTTAGGAGGAGGCCTTTGCAGCCACCCCTACCATCATGATAGAATTCCTGGCAACCAGTGGCGGATCCTCCATGGGGGCGTTTGGGCGCCGCCCCCGTGCGAGAAGGCAGAAACAAATAGCAGAGAACTACCATTTGTTTCTGCCTTCTCGCACGGCGAGAAAGCAGAAGTTCCTGCTTGAGAGAGTGGGAGGGGTTACTCGAGGACAGGGGGGAGTGGCTTTCCTCACTGTTGTTAATACTGTCTGTTTGGGCAGCCTGAGAGGCTGTCCAAACAGACAGTATTAACTGTATTAATAACAGCAGGCAAGCCGCTCCCCCCTGCCCTCAAGTAACCCCTCCCACTCTCCCTGTTCTTTGTATGCTGCAGCATACAGAGAAATGACGTGGTGTTCGGGCAGCCGGCCGAACCAATCCCAGCGCTGTGCTATGGTGGAGGGGAGGGAGGGGAGGGAGGCTGCCTGGCTTCCTGCGTGACGACGAATTCAAGAACAGGAGGACGTCTGGAGTCGGGACGTCTGGAGTCGGAACTAACTTGAAGGCGGGAAGGTAAGGTAAGTTAAGTTTATTGACTTTGTTTTATTATTTTATTTAAAATTATCCCGCTTCCCCCCATCCCTCCCCTCCACAACGCGACAACACCATTTCCAACCCCCCCACCCGTATTGCCGGCCGCGACTGGCGTGTTCATGCCTGGCGCCCAGTTCTCTGCCTTTATAGAATGTTTGTTTAGTTTAAGTCAAAAAAAGCTTTATTTCGAGTCTGTTTAATGTCTGTCCCACGGTAGCCTGTCTCCTCCACCTTCTCCCGTCTTCTACTGCCACGCTGAGGCACTAAGAAATATTTGTTAATTGTGGAACATTTGTTCTTCGTTAGTACGTTTGTGGAGTTTAATCTACCATTAATTAGTAGGATACAGCAGCGTGGGTCTTTTGGTAGTGCGGTAAACGCCTCCAACGCAGACCGGGGCCCCAGTGGGGTAATGTAAGCCCCGGGACCGGGCTCCAAGAGCCACCTCCCCCTCAGCAAAAATGCTAGATGGTGGCCAGGGCGGAAAGCCTCCCTCCATGCACTTTACAGCGCCCCCGTCAAGTTGTTTTGAACCACTGCGGAGCGCCACTCAGTTTTGTGGAAGGAAGAAGTCAGTAGTTGTCAGTTTCAAGTTAGGTTTTTCAGGCCGATGACAGAGAGCTGTGCCAAAGTGCTTACGCATTCCATCGGTTGTACAGGTGCTCTTTTTTCCAGTAAACACACGCATGTACTTAGTATACTGCTGGTTGCCTCAACAGACTGTTATTGAATTTTTAGGTGTGTGTGTTTGCGTACCTATTTTGGCCTTAATGTGCACTATTGTAAGGTAGGTAGTTTAGCAAAAATACTGAATAATTATACCGCCGCCTTTCAATAACTTTAGATCCCCGTAGTATAATTTAAATTACACAGGCATCAGGAGAAGGGTCATGTGAAGAAATGTGAGGTGCACCCTTGATGCGTTCATGCTTGCTGGCTGCGCTTGCTCGCCACAGTGCGCCGTCCACAACTTTTACGCCCCGCCACTTTCAAATGTCACCAGCCGCGACTGCTGGCAACAGATGGACAATCAGTACACAGTCTGGCCAAGTGTGACAGTAGTGGAAGAGGAAACACCTCTACGGTGCTTGCAGTTAATTAACTGCCAAATGTTCGATTTCCTGCCACAGCGGCAATGCTTTTGACTAAATGCATCTCTTAATACAGCAGAGCCACTTTGGGGAAAAAGCTTTGTGACATTACTCTATCCACTCCTGACCTCAGGCCTTGTGTCTCTGCACCCAATCCTGGCTATGACCCCATCTTTCCATTCTCCTTCAGACACCGGTCATGTCTCAATTCTATCTACTTACTCCATCATTTTATGTCATCACTCCTCAGACGGGACTGTAAATGTAACCTCAAACTGGGAGGTAGATTTCCAAGACTCACATCTGAGATGTCCCTAACTTGATGGTAGATTTCTCCCTGCACTTAATGAACATTTCATACATTTCTTACAAAAATGTGCCAGAAATTAAAGTGGGCCTGCCACCCTAACTCCGCTCCTAAATTTGGTGGCACCCAATGCCGGAGCTGGCCAACACCATCCCTTTAGATCTATTAGATGTATTATTTTATCCCTCCTCCCTGAATTGGATGGTGATACACAAAGGAAGATGTGTGGGACCTCCAACTATTTTTCTTGGTAGTCATGTTATTTCAATCTTCTGAATTTGGCCTCTATTGCTGGTTTTGATTTCTTGGTACAAGAGGACACTTGCTGTTCTGACCGATCTTTCATACCTAGTGTGGAGGCATTTTGGGGCATATTATCAAGGGGGTTTATCTCCGCTTTTTTGGCTTTAAAAGCCAAGAAAGCGGAGATAAAATTATCTCCCTATTACCTAGCTGTCGCTAACACCAGTAAGCGACAGCTAGTAGGAGATAGCGACCATCTTGGGCCCCACTTTGCATGTCAGTGATATTTATCACTAATGACATGCAAAGTGGGTGTGCCAAGATGTTAGCGACTGGAAACAGTCGCTAACATCGCTATCTCCTATTACCAACTTTTGGAGATATTCGCGCTAAGCCCGAATATCTCCAAAAGCTAACACCTGCCCTGAGCAGTTCTTAGCCATGTTATCCAATGGGAGGTGGATAACATGGCTAAGAGCATTAGCTCGGTAATGCATGAATATCGCTGACTTATCAGCGATATTCATGCATTGCGGTTGTTTTTTATCGCATTTGCGATAAACCTTGGTAATACCAAGGTTTATCTGCGATAAAAATCGCCGCAGCTCAGCGGTAAATTTTTGTCTCTAACCAAGCAATAGCGATAATTATCGCTATTGCTTGGTAATATGCCCCTCTATTATCTCTATGAATAAACATTTATGATAATTGTAGTATTCCTGTCTGAGGGTTGAACCTGAACGATTGTTGTAAGCTGTTGCTGACTGATCTTATGATGCCTCTGTAATATGAGTGGTAGACTGATGTAAAAGCCTATAAAATCTGTCTAGCCCACTGTCTATGACCTTATATTGATATTTTTGTTATTCTATTTTTATTTTTCAACCTTGCACTTCCAAGTAGATTCTGTGTCATAATATATGATTAATAATTTACTTCAGAGGGGCAGAATGGGACAATAACATGAAGTTAAATGTAAAAGTGACCAAAGATGCTATGAAAAATGATAGCCATTGCTTACACAGATTAATAGTTCTGCTTGGAATACCTATTGATTTGTAGCTATTTCTAAGGGAATTGTGGCAAAAAATTCACAATTTTTCTGGTGAAAGGGGCCCCCTTAAATACACGTCTGGCACTCATATTAATGTTGCAGCATTTTAGATTAAATGGCTTTTTAGCACATTTATGTAAATGTAAATGTATGTGTCTTGTAAAGCGCACTGCTGCCCCGAGGCGTTGTGGCGCTGTAGACCGCTGGGGAACCCGTCCTGGCTATCCCTGTGAGATGGTCCCTACTGGGTATCTCCAAGGTGAAACCAGGCATCCCCGGCGAATGTGGGGGGCCATTGTAGAGATGAGGCAAGCTAATGCCCAGAGTTGCCGAGTGTGATCCCTGGTTAGAGTAGGCACCGAGGCGAGAATTATCGAGTCCGCTGACCCTGGTCCACGACCCTGCCGCGTCGGGAATTGAACCCTGGTCCCGGGCCGTTCTCTGCTTCCGGGTCTGCGCCTCTAACCAGTGAGCCACACCACTCCACTGAACGTGAACGTTGTGCATGGCGTGGACCCACTTTTTTTTAGGTTTTCTGGGGGCGAGAAGACTCATTTCAAAATCCACCGAACCCACTCAAGAAATTCTAAATCTTTTGTGGCTTGCTACAATTTGGAGCAAGTATTTACACCCGACACCTCAAAAGCTGCCAGTAGGACTGCGATGTATGTATAACATATGTAATCTATAGAGTTTCGCTTAAATAACCAAGGCTGTCTCTTCGATGTGCAATTAAGTGTGAAATGAATGTGACTCTGCGTAAACTGGACATCAGGAATGTTAAATAAACGTTAAAAAGAATCAAGGGTCAGATAAATTTATATTTTTTATTCTTTGCCTCAAATAAATATTTGAATCTTGTATTTTTTTCTTGAATTATATGCATATTTTTAGTTTTTGAAAATCTTCAATTTGGGTGGGATTAGGTGCCAAGAGGCAGAGAGAAAAGAAGCAATAATTAAGAACATGCGCTAAGGGTTTGCAATGCCACGAGTCTATGTGTTAATGACCTGCGCGCCAAGCACCTGCCTGGCCAAATAGTATGTTTATTTGTACACTCTTTCCTGTGTGTACTTAGTCATCATTCCTCTGCCAACACAAGCTTGTTTTCAGGCGGGTTCCAATGCTCAAAGCCATGCTTGGGGGAAAAAAAGTGAGGGAGGGAGGACCAGTCAGCAACCAAGTATGGATCAAGTATTATCTTTATAAATTTCACCCGTCAAATAAAATTAAAATATAATGGAAATAGCATTTAAACTAAAAATCACCTTTATTTCTAATGCGCTCTTGACACAGTTTTCATTTTTTAAAACAAATATTTTCAAAAATTAATTTAAAATATAATCACAGCGCACAAACGTGTGTAATTTTCAGCGTGGCAAGACAGGAGATTTTTCAAATAAATTCGTAAAAAATTACGATTATTTGCCTGCCCTATCTTGTCGAATATAATTATCCGATAATGGCTACCACAGCTTGAATAACGTTGCTTCATCCTCTCATGCACTGAAAATATTCTTTTATAAAAAGCCTTTTGACCCATATCCCACTGCGGGACATGAGATACCCTTGTCAATTAAGTTAAACATGTCTGATCTCTGTATTAACTAGGGTATTTTCACGTGAATCACCTAAAATCAGGTTTGTTTAATGCAATGATATCACAGTTTGAAATAACAATGGTTTTCTCGAGATTAAACCTTTAAGACTAAACTTCACGATGAGATTTTGTGTCTCGAACGAACGAAATAATTTTCCAATCAATGCTGAAAACATTGTACTTCATCCAAATTAAAAAACATGGCACTAAAAGTAAAAAAAAAAAAAAAACACGGTACTAATAAATGAAAAAAATAAAAAAATAATACATGATACATGGTACAGAATATCTGCATTTAAAATACGACTAAGGCTTCGAAGGGCTAGCAGGCATATGTTTCTTCGATTAGAATTTATCAACACATAAAACCACATGGAGGTGGAAAATATAACTGTGCGTTTTTAGTTGTAGTAGTGTGTGCCTTTAGTGTTCATTTTAAGTCCCTGTCCTTAACTTCATTACAGTGATTATGATATGGAAGCAAAGATACTCTTCACTGCTGGATAATGTACCGCAGACATTACTTTTCTATTGCACATTAGGAGACTTCTTTTTAAACAAGCATTGGCAGAGCCAATAGACCTCACATATGAGAGCTGCTGGCTTTGGCATTGTTATGTAGCTATGCTGTACAGCAGCACAGATGCCTTGCAGTGTGCTAAAACTGGATGCAGCCAGTGATAATGCACTTTTTTTTAAATTGTGCATTAGCCCTGGATACATCGACGTCCTTTATTTATTCTTACTTTTAGCCATGCAGCATAGCAGCACAACTGCCATCAGCATGCCTACAAATCATTGCCAAAGTCGGTAAAGCCCATGCTTTACAGCATGAGCAAAAGGCAATAACAGAGTGAATAGTCTCAACAGCAAGACCCATTGTCTTTGCTAATGCGTGTGAGGTCTCAGCACAACACCCCTGTGATTCTGAGCTAATCAGTTATTCTCTCCATGCATGAAAAAGAAAAACAATATGACATTTGCCGAAAAAGTCCTATCACATAAACAAAGCAATTGTGCCCATATCCATGTCTTAGCGAAAATATATTTGAAAGCAGATAAGATCTTTTGTCACAATTAACGTCCATTTCCTAGGCGAAAATGGCAGCAGGCGGCCGGCGCAGGTAAGCACGATGAGGCGGTGGGGCGGGGCAGGGTAGGGTGAGAAGTCGACAGCCGACAGAAAAGGTAAAATTAAATAAATAAATTAAACATATTGAGTCATCTGTCGACTCCATGCTCTTCCGCCGCACCACGCTTACCTGCACCGGCCGCGGCTGGAAAATGGCTCCTTTGAAGTGTGTGCGGCATAGTAAAACATCATACATACCAACAGACCTGGTTCAGATGGGAGACTCGAGATTTATTAAGTAAAACATGGTTTATTTTAGCTGTCTCTTACTTAGTTTTAATGTATGTCAGAAGGAAAAATTTAGTACCCCGAATTTTGTTTTCAAAAACTCCAGCTTTCTAGTTTTAAAATGTTGGTATGTATGAGACATAGCTATTAACCCGTTTCATGCTCCCGCGATTTTGCGGAAGTGCGGCACTTCCGCAAAACAGGCGGGGCCGCGTCGGCCATTGTCCGACGGCAGCACTGGGCAGGTAGTGCTGCATGTAAGGGGTTAATGGCAACAGGTTCAACTAGGATAACAGGTAAGAAGATAAAACTAAAAGTAGTGCCTCAAGCACGCCACATTTAACAGATGGACTGCAATCAAGCTGAAGCCATCAGTACTTGGTCCATATGCCAGACAGAAAAAGAGGAAGGGAAATAAGCATGCACTGGGCAATTTGAAAGTGCCAAATAAGACTGATAGTAAAGCCAACAAATATTAAGTAATAGGCGGGCTGATAGCCCCTTATTGTATACAATTTCTCGCGCGAGCAAATGCAACGCATGCACTGTCACATGCAAGACCTAAAAATGTTCTAGTGCCATCCTTACACATGGCAGGAAAAAGGTGGTCTTTTTAGGTATAATGCACAATGAGGGTACATATATTTTCACTGTCAGACTTGCTGTGCTTAACTTGTAAAATAATAAATAAAATAAGAGCAGGGGCAGAAGTTATTCTTAGGAGCAGCCGTCAAAGATGAAGAATCCTGGCGTTGCTAAGTAGCAATGCTGCCCAATCTTCATTTCATCTTATGCCTCTTTCTTCCACTACCCTACACTTCCAATTCTTCCACATTCTTTTGAGGTCTCGCCTACAGCCAGCTTCCGATGTGTGATGGTAAACAGGCTTATTGAATAAGTAGAGGGGAAGCACACTGCATGCCTGCACCAGTCCTCCCAGAGCATTTTGGTAGATAGAGTCCTCAGTAATGTTCAATTTCCAGATCAATGAAGTATCTGTCATCTAGTCTTGGCACTGTAAGAGCTGGATTTCTTATCCATGTGATCTGTGCTGAGCTCCAACTAGCTAAGGGAAATCCATAGGTTTAGGGATGCTTGCCAAGGTGCTTTCAGTACATCAGGTGCTAAAGGTTAGGTTAAGTTAGGCTGATTTATAGAGCGCACAGCTGCCCAAGCAATGGGGTGTTCCAGTGCTAAAGCAAAAAAGGCCGCTAGCAGCACAAAGCCCATCGAGCAGAAGAGAGGCTCGAGGGCCAGAGGGCCACAGAAGCAGATAGAGGGATGGACTAACCAAACCTAGGGAGATGGAAAAGGGTGCATTTTCAGTGCCTTCCGGAATGTCAGGTTATCTAAGCTACGGATGTGAACAGAAAGGGCGTTCCACAGATAAGCTGCCAGAATGCGAAAGGAGGGCCCACCGGCGCGAGCCCTCCTGACCCGGGGAACAACTGCGAGGTGTTGACCTACTGAGCGAAGGTGACCAGAAGGAGCGTAGGAGGAGAGCAGGCCCGTCAGAATGCCAGGAGCAGGGGAGTTCAGGATCCTGAACACAAAGCAGAGAGACTTGAACTCCTCCCGTGTTGCCACTGGCAGCCAGTGAAGCTGACGAATAGTGGTGGAGGTAGGGCAGCGTCTATACCATCCCAATCACACAGATGCAGCCTTTAGGGAAGTGGGAATGGGAGCACCATTCCTCTAAAAGCATTCTGGTAGATGAATTCATCAATGATGTTCATGTTCATGAACAATCAAGTGTTTGTCACACAGTGTGGTCCCAACAAGTGCAGGGTAGCCTTGGGCATGTGTTTCATGCTAGCTGGAACTCATCAGCAAGGAGCAATCCATTGGTTTGACAGTATATGAGAAGTCAGGATCTGTATTTTTTATTTATTTTATTTGATGAGTTTTAGGTAGCACTGGCTAGACCCGGAGATATCAGAGCGCTTCACATGAGGATCAGTGAGTTACAAGTTAAATCTGTTACAAAAGCATAGTCAAACAAAGGATAAAAAAGCAATGTTATGGAAAGTCATCAGAGGGAGGGGAGGAAGGGGACATAACAGGGAGATGGGGAGAAACTGTGCCCAATGTCTGGCTGGGTAGGTGACGGCTGAGGGGGTGAACCAGGGCCGATCTCCTCTATAGCTGTCTATCGGGCCAGATCGCTAAGTCAGGGGGATTCCCAGTAATGCCCCCACTGCTACCATTAAAATGTTAAAATGTGCTTCTTAGAAGAACCCCTATTCAGTCACAACGGATGCCATCTTGGAGTCAGGCACTGGCCCCGGTCTCAATCATAATGAGTTAGGATTAAAGCTTGCTGTAAGTTGGGGGGCTATTGTGGGCACAGCGATTAGTTCCTCATGCCAAAATCATCTGTGCCTTGGCCCTAGGAGACACCACAGCAAGACTCAAGCAATGGAGAGAGGGCCGCCCTTACCAAGCCAGTGAACCGCATCGGGCACATCTCTGCTCCTCCTCCCGTCTGTAAGGCAGATTATTCCTCTTTCGCGGTGGGATCAGAGGCCACATGCAGCTAGCCTCCTCCCAGGGAACGCAATGCTGTCAGTTCCGTCCGCTTGGAGGTCTTTCTCTCCGGTCCCTAGCAGCCATCGGGAGCCACTGCCATTTTGTCTCCCACTGTCCCCTTGTAAAATGCCGGCCTGTTAGTAACCCCCCTCCCGCCGGAGAGTGAAGCAAGCCGCTGGTTGTAACGTGAGTTTCAAACTTGCCACAGGTCCTTTGTGAAACAGCAAACACTTCCATCTAACCCCGGTGCAAGCCTGCTTCCAGGTTCAAACACACCTATCCAGCACTTGCTAGACCAACACTGGGGGACACTGTGCTCCATCCTCCACTGGTTAAATATTCTAAATGATGTTGTAGTAGGGTGTTTTAAGTCCCTGTCCTTAACTTCATGACAGTGATAATGACAGGTAAGCAGAGGCAATGTAACTCCTGGGGTGGGGGGTGGCAGATAGAAGGTGGGGTCTCTTAAAATGTCCCTGTCAGTTGCAGGTCTTTTCGGACCCGAAGATGTGAATGAATGATACAGCTTGTGGCTGTGGCTTTCAGAAAGCAGCTCTCAGCACAGCACCTTCTCTCCTCTTTCAAACTGAGGTAAGGGATATCTGCTTTAGGTGGCATGGCATGGCATGGCTTGGAGGTTAGCAAAACAGGGTGGTAGGCCCACGATGCCATTTCATTTTGAGACAGGTGATTTCTGAGGGTAGTTTTGGGAAAAAGCAAAATGCCACAAATTATTTAGTTTAGGTAGGGGAGGGGCTGGGACATAGCTTCAGGGACGGGGGTTGTTTGGGGTGCGATACCCCCCAAATATTTGCATTTGTGGTTTGAGAGTTGGGGCTGGGGGCCCTGAGTCGGGTCTTCTATGACTTTTTTGGTGCTTCTCGTTGTCCTTGTTTGTCAAAAAGTTGTTAACTTGTTACTTTTTGTTTGGAGGAACTTAGAGAGAGACCCACCTAATGCAAATAAGTATTGAACCTGTTCCTCATGGGAACAGTGTATCCCAAACTTTAGTCATTCCTCCACCCTTCAACATACATTTTTTAGTTAAGAAATGTGTGATTCACATCCCCGAATCTCACTGAATAAGGTACGTCCCTAAGGAGGAGATACTGCTGTGTATAGTGTGGGAGAGTAGCAGGTAATAGTTTCATTACTTGGGAAAGAGAGGGGATAGAGTACCAGACGATGAATGGAGGTAGGAGACAGGACACCAGGAACATTTAATAATGTAATGTAAAGGAGGCAACAGGATACCAGACTGAGGTGACACCATGGCTGGATTGGTTACCACAGAAACCCTCTATCTCTGTGCTGATGAGCAGTGTAACAGGATTTGGATGGCCATACAGGACATACATTGACACATAGGAAGTTGTCAGTAATCTGAGACAACTAGAGCTGTCTGATTTCACATGAAAGCGTTTGGTGGAAAACAATCCCATTGTTGAGAGAGCTCCAAACTATAATTCTATACATTTCTGAATCAGGAACATTTCCTTTTCTCAAAGTCTGTGCATTTTTTTGGGGGGGGGGGGGGATTTTTATATATTACGAACGTGACACAAAGGTATCAGAGCACTTTACATGAGCACCAGTTGCGTTCGAAAATCTGACACATTCATTTTGTTAGGCTCGGGGAGATTAAGTGATTAGCTCAGAATCACAGGATGTTGAGCGTCCCTGCTGAGAATCAACCCCATTTCCCCAACTTCGAGGTCGAACGCTCAAGCCATTAAGCCACATCCTGTCTAATGCGTCCATGAGGACATCTGTAGCTGCAGCCAAACGTTCATTTTTCTCTATTCCTAATCAGGGCAGCCTGGCCTCCACCCATGTATCGATCTGAATGTAATTGGTAATGAAAGTGATGGCAGATTTATGGATGCCTGAAAGGCTACAAAGAATACTGATTACCACGAGTATCATGGGTAAAATATAACATGTGGCGTCCGAAGAACTCACTTTAAGGAATTGTAATAGGAACTGTATAAATAACTGCACTTCATAGATTAATTATTGCCCATAATTCCGTGTGAAGAAATTAAAACAAGTGGTACAAGCCATTATGGTACCCCACAATGGCACTGGGGATGTGGTTCTGGCTTATTAAAAGTTATTCTACATGCAACAACCAGATCCCTAAATGGGGTCAATAACAGCAATAAAATAATATTGATTATATGATCTCTTCCAAACGATGCAAGAAGCACAACTTAATCTGGCTTGACATAAAAATATAATGCACTTAACATCTCATAACCAATGTAGATGCATAAGTCACTATTTTAAGAGGCTGCCTCAAAGCACAAAACAAGACATTAGCCTGCATGATGGCCGGCCGAGTTAACACTACCTACTGGCATCCGTTTACAGTTTACATGTGACATTCTACAATCCATGCAGTTGACACACTGAATGTTACATGGTATGATCACATTCTTTTTCAAATCCATTCCTATAATTTTAACCGTACTCCAAACTCAACAAAAGCACACATGGAATCAAGAGCACAAACCTAACACAACTAATGCACAAGACTTTATTTTTTTTAAACTAATTTATTAACTACTAATCTTGGGTTCCAAAGTAGCATGCTATTCACCAAAAAAGAGCACAAACCTAACACAACTAATGCACAAGAATTTTCATAAACTAATTTATTAACTACTAATCTTGGGTTCCAGAGTAGCGTGCTATTCACCAAAAAGAACGTCAGTGCCTCGTTGGGGGTCTTACGCTCTGTATAAATGCATTTACAATTACAATTACAATCTGTTTCATATGCAAGTCATGAAGTCAAAAGCTGTTAAGATCACCTTGTTTTATTGGTTATCTCTGGTACCTGCTCAGCCATGAAGGTAACTATATTGAGTAGAAATAACTAGGATAATATTTACACAAGCTATTTAAACTGCTTTTAAAGGCAACATACAATCAAGAAAGCATTACCAAAGTCATTTCTTGCCATGCTTCTAGGGTGTCTGATGCGTCACCAAAGAAGGTGCAACTGGCTTTCCCAGAAAGAAATTGACAATTATGTTTGTTCATAACCATCCTCAGCCCTAACTTCACATCATAGGGTGAAATATGGTCTAGTGACTAAGGGCCATATGTATCATTGAAATTGGCATTCGCAAAGGCCGAAATTCGCAGAATTTTGGCCTTTGCGAATGCGAATTCGCAAAATGATATGTATGAAGGAAATCCCGATGCAAAATAAGGAATTGCAAAATTTGCGATTCCTTATTTTGCGATTGCATTTGAGGAATCGCAAATTTTGTGATTCCTTAAATGCAACATAAGAAGGCAAAAAATTTGTTAAATGGCCTTAAGGAATCGCAAACTATCACCAACTTCTAGTTGGTGGTAAGTTGCGAATTCCTTGAAAAATTCAACTTTTTTCATTTTTCAAAGTGCCATGTGACGCACATACATGCCCTTAGGGCATGTATGTGCACCACATGTGCACCTATGCTTATTTCAGGGGTGCAACAGGGTGTCCTTTGGACACACCTGCACCCTTGAAATTATTCTCAATTTGCGATTAGCAAATTGCGAATCGCAAATTGAGAGAAAATTCCCATTCCTTCCTATGGGCCTCCTGGCCCATAGAAATGAATGGAAAAGTATTCCTTAATTGCGAATGTGCAATTTGCGAATTCGCAATTAAGGAATATCAAGAAATCGCTAAAATATTGCATTTTTCTTGATACATACCATTTTGCGATTCTGAAATAGCGATTTCTTAAAAATCGCTATTACAGAATCGCAAAATGGTTCCTTGATACATATGGCCCTTAGGTGCTGACTTCAGGAGATGGTAACTTACCTTTAAATCTGGAGGTTGGCAAATGACTGAAAGCTCTGTAATTTGTCGCCTCTTTGAGAGAATTGCAGGCAGGCTGTTGGCTATGGTCTTTTCTCCTCTGGGATGACTGTTTGCCATATTTAGAGATTTCTATCAAGTAGATGGGGATCTCTGTGCCTCCAGCACTGCCACTGCCACAGCCCCTTCAAGGTACTGAATCACTGTCAATCTAGTTCCAAGCTTCATGTGCTCACTCTTTTTAGGTCGAGCCTAGCTGCAGGCAGGGGCGGCTGGTGACATTTGAAAGTGGTGAGGCGTAAACTAATTTGCATATTGCAGCGAGCGCAGCGAGCGAGCCCGAACCACCTTGCATCCATCCATACATCATTCATGCATCCACCCATCCATCCATCCACCCACCCACCCATCCATCCACCAATTCTGCATCCATCCTGCATTCATCATTCATTCATGCATCCACCCATCCATCCAGCATCCATCATTCATTCATGCATTCACCCATCCATCCATCCTGCATCCATCATTCATTCATCCACCCATCCACCCATCCGCCCTGCATCCATCATTCATTCATCCATCCACCCATCCATCCTGCATCCATCCATCATTCATTCATCCATCCATCCACCCATACATCCACCCATCCATCATCCATCCTGCATCCATTCCTGCATCCATTCATGTGTCCACCCATCCATCCACCCATCCTGCATCCATCATTCATGCACCCATCCATCCACCCTGCATCCATCATTCATTCATCCACCCATCCATCCACCCATCATCCATTCCTGCATCCATTCATGCATCCACCCATCCATCCTGCATCTATCATTCATTCATGCACCCATCCATCCACCCTGCATCCATCCTGCATCCATCATTCATTCATGCACCCATCCATCCACCCTGCATTCATCCTGCATCCATCATTCATTCATCCACCCATCCTGCATCCATCATTCATTCATGCATCCACCCATCCACCCATCATTCATCCTGCATCCATTCATGTGTCCACCCATCCACCCACCCATCCTGCATCCATCATTCATTCATGCACCCATCCACCCATCCATCCTGCATCCATCATTCATTCATGCACCCATCCATCCACCCATCCATCCTGCATCCATCATTCATCCACCCATCCATCCACCCATCCATCATCCATTCCTGCATCCATTCATGCATCCACCCATCCATCCTGCATCCATCATTCATTCATGCACCCATCCATCCACCCTGCATCCATCCTGCATCCATCATTCATTCATCCACCCATCCTGCATCCATCATTCATTCATGCATCCACCCATCCATTCATCCACCATCATTCATCCTGCATCCATTTGTGTCCACCCATCCACCCATCCTGCATCCATCATTCATTCATGCACCCATCCATCCTGCATCCATCATTCATTCATGCACCCATCCCTCCTGCATCCATCATTCATTCATCCACCCATCCATCCACCCATCCAGCATCCATCATTCATTCATTCATCCATCCATCCACCCATCCATCCACCCATCCATCATCCATCCTGCATCCATTCCTGCATCCACCCATCCATATATCATTCATTCATGCACCCATCCATCCACCCTGCATCCATCCTGCATCCATCATTCATCCACCCATCCTGCATCCATCCTGCATCCATCATTCATTCATGCATCCACCCATCCATTCATCCACCCATCATTCATCCATCATCCATCCATCCATCCACCATTCATTCATGCACCCATCCATCCACCCTGCATCCATCCTGCATCCATCATTCATTCATCTACCCATCCACCCATCCTGCATCCATCCTGCATCCATCATTCATGCATCCACCCATCCATTCATCCACCCATCATTCATCCTGCATCCATTCATGCATCCACCCATCCTGCATCCATCATTCATGTATTTTTATGACCATATAACTTGCACACAGCTTGTCAGTGTTTAATACCAGTCTCGAACCTTGTACTCCAGCACCAATGATACATGATTAATATTAATTGTTTTTAAAAACATGTATTTATTCGACACCAATTTCACACCTTAGTCGGAACATCATTTTTATTTGTTTTTTAAAATATCTATTTATTTAACACCAAAGTAAATCATGTATACATGTTTATGGTTCGATAAGAGGCTCGAACCTGGTTTCCCAGCACCAAAGTCGGCCGTGCTATCCGTCAGGGGTTATGTAACCCGGCTATGTATTGACCAGCCTATCCTGCGCCAGGATTGGCTGGGGGGGCACCATGACTCCTCGCCCAGTCGCCCTGTGTAACCCCGGGGGCTGCGGCCCGCCCCCTGGTCCTCTCTCTAAGGGGGAATTCACAAGAAAACGATCTGCGCATGCGCGGGCATGTTTGTGCCCAAAAATACACTTGCGCAGCTGCAGCAGCCCGATCCTTCCCCCCCCCCTTGCGCACTCCGGGAAGGTCGGGTGTCTCCCGGTTTCCCGGCCGGCAGATAGCGCGATTTTTTAAAATAATTGTGTTTGCCTTCTAGTGACGACGTGGTGGGTCCATGGGGCTTAGTGGGGCTTCGCCCCTACGCCCCAATGGACGCACCGCGCCTGCCTGCAGGGTGCTTGCACTGCTCGCTCTGTGAGGCAAGCAGTAGTCGAGTATGCTGTGGAAGCCTTGCCTACTCTCCTCTCATATTTTGCATTGGCTGGTGTCATTGTCCTTGGTAAATACTGGCTACCGATTGATAATAAGGCTTGTTATTCCCTCCTTGTTACCGCCCTGTCTCCATTTGTGACCGTCCATGATGAATGGATCTTTTACTTGGCTCCAGCCATGGTCGGCTTTATCTAGAGAGTGAGTAACTATTTTGTTTAAGGGCACTTATCGGGACAATGGTGGCTGCAATTTTATTTTGGTATTTGAATCTTGAGCTCGGCGCCCACTTTAGGGACACCGTGCTCAGTTTTTTTTTGTTTTTTTTAAACTTTTATAGGGAATGCGGTGCCCTCTTCAGGGACACCGGGCTCTGTTTTTTTTGTTTTGTTTTTTACTGTAAAACTGAGTGCGGCACCCGCTTCAAAGACACCGCGCTCAGTGTTAAAGTAAAAAAAAAGAAAAATCCGACGCGGTGTCCTTGAAATGGTGCCGCGCTCAGTTCTAAACTTATGTATTTGCAATGCAATAGGTCTCGCATTAATGCGAGTTTAAGGTATTGGTATTGTAAATGACAATGCCTTTTATTTACGTTTGAAAAAACAAAAATAATAGTTTTAATTTACCATGCCAATAGCTTAAACTCGGTTAAGTGCGAGACCTATTGCATTGCAAATGCTTGTTTTAAAAAATGACCATGATATGCTGCAACTTTTATCCCAGTACAAGGGGTCATTCGTTTGGTTTTCTGTTTGGAACTGCCAAGCTTTCCCTGGTGGTCCTGAAAAGGAAAAATATATGTTACATCAACCACCCTAAATAAGATGGATGTTCTGAAATACATTGACTGATGGCTCTGTGGTGGGCGAGCGATCAGTCAAAGGTTTCCACTGGCACAGCCAGCAGAGGCTCCGGCTCTGGAAACCTGGCACTTCAACTACCTTTATATCGGGACAAGTTTGGAGGGCCGGCACTCACCGCTTTTTGGCAGATGCTTGCATTCATCCAACTCTAAATGATGCCCTTCATCTCCCTGTAACTAAAAAATATCAGTATTTGAAATGCAATTGTCCAATATGCAAAACCACATTTGTTATATGCCCTGCACCTTCTTCCAGTATCCCCCCGCAACCCAAAAGTTCAGCATTCAAGTGCATCACAGTTATGATTGAGCTGCATAAAATTCAATCCTCTTCCTGTAAGGTCTTAAATCTGATTATATGTGTGTCACAGGATCAGACTGACCGTAGTGGGTGTTTTCCTAGTGGGCCAGAAGGGTGGGGCCGGTTTTGGACCTTTGGGAGCTGGTTTTGCAGTAGTGCTGCGATATCGGCTCCCTGTAACAAAAGCGGGAGCGGTGCTTCTCACTAGCTCCCCCATCTCCTCCCCCCCCCCCCCCACCCCCGCTCCAGGGGCTGGTCAAGCACATTGCAAGGGCAGGTTGCTGTTCCCAGTTCGGCCGAGTGTCATCTACCACTGAAATAATGTTTTTTCAATTTTCGTGAATTTACAGCACTCAGTTACCTCTGGGTCAGGTCTGTACTCAACCAACGCATTAATAACAAATATAAATAATAAATAAATACATACAATTTATGAAAAGGAAAACGTTTGGGATTTTATGTGCAGTATTACATTTTTCCACTGGGACTTTTGACAGACTAGCATGAGCAGGCAAAAAAGGTGGCAACAATTGAGAGAGAAGGGAAAGAGGGACACAATGTTTAAGGGGGTGGGAGAATGGCAAATGCAAAGAGGAACAAGCACTGACAAAGCCAATAGTCCTCACCTTTGCCAGTGGTTTATAGCAACGCTGCACATCATTTGCAATCCTGGATGCAGTAGGGGATGCAAAAGCAATGGGGAACTGGAGGAGACCCAAAAACAACACAGGGAAGAACGGAAGGGATGTGGAAGCAACACGGGTTTGGAAAAAGAAACACCGAGTACATGGGTGGGAAGCAATAGGGAGAAGCACCCAGGCTCCCACTACCTTGACTCACACCAAGCAGGCTCCAGACCCGAACACTCTACTGAGTCTGTTGTTTTGGCAGCTCTCGATGAATTAAGGAAGGGGGCAGATCAGAACATCACGCAGGCCCTAGTGCTCCTGGATCTTTCGGCAGCTTTCAACACCGTCGACCACCATCTATTGGTCGACCGAGTCGAGAGCGCCTCTTTCCTTAGCGACTGCTACCAAGCCGTCCGCCTCGCCAATTTTTCCTCTGAGAAAAGAAGACTGACCTGTGGGGTCCCATCTCTCTCCCCTCTTCTTTCCAATTTGTATATTTTTCCCCTGATCCTGGCCCTATGCAAGAGGGAGGTTGTCACCTTTAACTAAGCTGACGACCTCTAGCTAGTTTTAGACATTGATTCATCGCCCTCTTCTATGGAGAATTTTCAATCCACCATGAATGTAGCAATTGGATGAACTCAAATCAGCTTAAACTCAACCCCGACAAAACCGAGCTGGTCCTTACTGGGGCCCCAGCCAACCCCTGAAATTCCAGCTTTTGGCCTCAATCACTGGGTTGTCCACCTTCCCTAGTCAGCTCGGTTAAAACCCTAGGTATCATAATCAGCAACGATCTCACCATGAAGGCCCAGATAAACTCAGTGGTTTCCGCTTGCTTCTTCTATTTGCAACGAATTAGGAAAATAAGCAGATTTCTAACCACTGAGGCATTGATCCAAGTTATTCTGGCCCTTGTTATGTCGCGTATTGACTACACCAACTCTCTGTACGCCGGCATTCCAGCTTACCTATCATACAAGCTACAACTGGTGCAGAACCAAGCTGCAAGGCTTGTTTATGGCCAGCCAAGATCCCACCACGTGAAACCATTGCTTAAGAGCCTTCACTGGCTCCCTGTGACCCAACGCTGTCTTCTCAAACTTGTCTGCGCGGTTTTCAAGGCCCTCTCGGACCACGGACCGGCTTTTATCGCCACCAAGGTACAGTGATATGTCTCCACCGCAAGCTACGCTCCTCTAATATGAACTTACTGACTCCTTGCCCATTCAAACGGAAAAAACACGGTGGTCTTAGATTTTCGACTCTAGCGCCACAATTTTGAAACTCCCTTCCTCCTGAATTATGCCTAGCCACCTCCTATTCCAAATTCAGGAAATCCCTCAAAACATGACTTTTTGGTCAGGCATACAATTAAAATGTCCACTCTGTTTGTTTTGCATTCGCCCCCGCACAGCGCCAAGAAACCGTTTGTGAACGTGCGCTTAAGAAATCTTTTTTTTAACATAACATAACCAGGCGGCAAAGAAGGAGGGGGCTTGGTGTAGTGATGACAGAGAGCTGTTTGAAGTACTAGGGGAGTGATGTACATAAGGGAGACAGCTTAAAAACACAAAAGTAGTGCTTGAGAGGGAGGCAGTGGAAGTAGAGATGGGAGCCAATCAAGAAGATTGTAAAGAGGCGATGTGCCATGGGAGGGACAAACACAAGAGTGAAATGCTGGGACATGAATAATAAGCAGGCAAATTACACTGTAAAGGAATGCCAAACAATGGTAATCAATGGGAGGGCGCCATGCCCCTTTAAGTTCTTGGTAAGCCACAATATGTCTTGCAAAACAGACAGCACTTGCGCAGTCTAGTAGGCTTGACCTAAAAAGGGAGAAAATGGATGACAGACATGCCAAGTGAGGGAAGCATGAATGTGGGGAGGAGTGGATGAACCAGTGGTGAGAACAAAGTATGAAGGTGAAAGAGCTTATTTCCTGAAAGTAAGCCTTGGAAAACAACGCGGCTTCATTTTTACAGCTGGGCTATGTGTGATGACGAGCATTGGTCTATAAATTACTATTAAAAGAAGTAATGGAAAGTTGCCACAGCTGGCACCGTCACAACAAGCTGAAGTAAGTGGAAATCAAGGCAAGCACAGCCAGCTGTGAGAGCCAAGACAGACTCTGCCAACAATCTGCAGGGAGCACCTCCCACCGCTACGAATTACCGCATTACAGCTATTACTGCGAAAACATTGAATTAATATAACCGGTTTGAAATTGACGGATTGTTGAGGGGTGTCTCTACTTTTTATTCCACTTTCTGAAACATCCAGTTCTTAATAGTGTGATAATATCTAAATGCAAAACCTCATTGAGTGTACAAACTTTTCTGAAAGGAGCTGCAAGATTGTGTTACAGTTTTCAATGCAAAATGGTAGCTACATACACGGTTTAGTAACAACTTTGACAATAAGGTTTTTATAAAGAAAGGTATTATGAATGAAAACATAAGCTGGTCTTCTGAACACAACTAACAAATGCATTTGGCTGGCATTAATATGAAGGCATACTTCCTGTTTTTCCCAAGGATTGATTGCCTTAGCCTGTTTACTAAAATGTCTTGCCTCATATGTCTCAAATGACTATTCTTCCAGTAGCATACTATGTGGTACTAGAGCTAGCATCCATATCGCAACTCTATTTTGGGTTTGTGCGCAGGCACAGGTGCTGCTCAATTTATGGCGGTGGTTGCAGGTAATGCGTACCCAAAGTAATTTCTGGCGACCAGGTCTTATTTTTCACTGAAGTATACACAGAAAGTAATGGATGGAATGTATGAATTAATCTCAGCCACTGGTATTACTCAGTGCTGCATCTTAGTCCATCATTATTTTACACACAATGCTACCTACATTTGGACCCAGCTCTATGAAAGTCAGTCTTGACACAGCTCCATTGGGAACTGTCCAGCACAAACTGCCAGCAAGGTCCTCCCAGAACCGGTGCACAAACAACCCAGTACCAGTTTTCTCTTATTAGGGTTCATCAGCTGGGTATAGCTTGATTCCAGTAGCAAAGTGTGCATAGGATCCAGGTGTGGGCATACCCGTCTCACTTAGGGCGTCACACTGAAGTATACAAAAAAGTGATGGATGGAATGCTTGAATTAATCTCAGCCACTGGTAGCTACCTGGTGGCACATTCCAGTCCATAGTTCTTTTGCACATCATGCCACCTCAGTTTGCACCCAGCCATATGCAAATCAGCCTTGACCCTGCTACAACAAGAGTAGGCCAGCCCAAACTGCCAGACCAGGTCCTCCCTGAGCTGGAACATAAGAAAACCAGACTGGTTTCACCCTTATTAGGGCTCATCAGCTGGGTATAGCTTGGTCCCAGAAGCACAGTGTCCAGTGTCATCCACCAAAAGGGGCATTGCCCTCTCTCTATGACCATAACTGGTGGAATGGGCGCACCCAGAGGCAGTCTCCATGATTCATAACAGTCAATCACAACTGCTCACTCTGCAGCGGGCAAGGTTCCTCTCCCACAGGTACCAGGGTGAGCTCTTCGCATGTACTGGTAGCACTGTCACCACAGGGGTGGGACAGCAAGGGTTTACAGGCACCACTAGTGCACACCAGGTCATAGTTGTAACTCACTGGAAGAGATGACAGTCAGCCAGGCCAGCTGAGCTGAGAGCCAGGAACTGGACAAGCCGGTATGCTCGGCCGAACAGAGCTGGTGAGCTGCTGTTGCTCAGGGAGGCGAGCAGATCAGTGATGGAAGCTTGGCTGTTGGAGCAGGAATCTGGACCTGGTTGCTGGCACAGAGGAAGAGCTCTGGCAACACATGTTCATTAAATTAAGCTGCCAGGGTTGGATTGGGAGAAAAAACTGGCTCGAGCACATTAAAAAAAGTGGCCCGCATTTGCAGATTGCGTCTTTTCTCAAACACTCCGACAGTGCTTTAAGTGTTATACAAAGAAGAAGGGGCTTTCTATAAAAGAGGCATGTTTTCTTAACTTCACTTAGATTTTTTAAGAAATGCAAATGCTGCCAGGACTCTGTGCATGGATTAGCTCACAATGGTGAACAACACCTGAATATAAGTGAGGCCATTTCTGCTCAGGCCTCCCACCCCTGTTCAATCTGCATACATTAAAGGGCTGGCCCAGCGAGAGATTGGGGATGCCACCTCCATCCCATTGGTAAAAGGGAGGTAATAGAGGCCCATCTGCCCCCGGAAAGGCCGCCCAGAGCCCCACTGGGCCACAGGCAGCATCCGAACAGCACAGAAACAGGGTATATCTGCCACTGCACTGGCTAAAATAGTGGCCCACAGCTACAACTCAGATACCGGTCCATTGCCAGAGTAACCGCCTTAACAATCCGACCCTGCAAGCTGCCATTGCAGTTGCTACTGTCACCAGCAGCAGTATTTCACGTGGAGCCCAGGCCAGGTAAGGGGTGCCAGGAGCCAGACCCAGTGGAGCAGCTCTCCTCTGACAAGGGGCACTAACTGCACTGCATTGCTCTGGAATCTGACCATGATCCTTTGCGACAACCATATAGATCAGCATTGGGGCAATTTAAATGTACTTAATTTAAAATTATGTGCAATTAAAGAAGACCACTACAACCAAACTGATTCATGTTCACCCACCCAACACTGATAAACCATGCATGTCTGAGGAAGTACATGAACCTACATGCGATACAAACAAGCATTTGCAATGCAATAGGTCTCGCAAGTTTGAGCTATTGGCAATGTAAATGACAATGCCTTTTATCTATGTTTTGGTTTTTAAAACATGCATAAAACGCATTGTCATTTACAATGCCAATAGCTTAAATTCTCATAAATACGAGACCAATTGCATTGCAAATACACCAGCAGTTGCCACACCTTCTGCCATGGGAGGTGCACTTGCGTATTCCTTGGTGACTATGGTGGCATTCTTGAAAGGAGGGCGAGCCCCTTCCTACCCGCACAACTGTTGCTGCCGCCGGTATACCTGGATCCGAGGCTGAGCGCGCTCTCCCCACTCTTCTGAGGGACGGCTCTCAAAACCACAGGCCGCTCCGATTCCCGCTCGCCAGGCAGACAGAATACAGAATCCATAGTATCGACATGCCTGTCAGGGCGCAGAGCGCAGTCCTTCCGTGATGGGTTCAATGGCGAGGGGAAGGAAATACCATCGCTGTTATGGGGGGGTGGGGGGGTGGGGGGGGGGGGTCGAAAACATGAATTTTCCCGATCAGATATTGCCCTTACCAATGCTTGCAAAGTAAGCAGTAGTAACATTTGACAGCAGCCGCTTTCGTTTAGGATAAATAAACCCGTTCGTCTCTCAGCATGATACGTGTTTACACTGGATTCTTCTCACCAGGCTTCGCGTGCTTTCCATGACCCGACTCCGAGCAATAGTAACTTTTTAGGGGAAAACTGCGAGGCGTGGCAGCACTCCATTCGCCTAATGTTCGATATTCTCATTAGCTGCATCCCTGACACTCTACCCCCGGAGGATTCTGCTGGTAGCTTTCTCGTTTTTTTTTTCTCGCTTTCTTCCGCACATTCCTGTGACGTGGAGCTCGTTTTACAGGCGCGAGAGAGAGAGAGGAGGGGAGGGGAACGGCGGGACAGGACGAGAGGAGTATAACAGACCCGGTGAAGGGGGGGCGTCGGGGCACATTGACGGTGCCCGCCCCCCCAGTGATGGAAGCCCTGCGGGTGCCCGGTGAGTGGGGTTGAGAGGGTGTGTGTGTGCGCGTTTGTGTGTGTATGTAAGCCCTGCGTGTGTGGCGGGGAGGAGGGAGGGTGAGTGTGTGCGCGTGGGAATGTGTGTGCGCATACGTGAGTGTGGCTGTGTGTGCGCCCGCCAACTTTCAGACCATCACGCTCTTTAACAGCACTTTCAGTTCACGCTGTTTTAAAGCGTCTTGCAAACTTCCCCCCCTTTGGTGACTGTCCTCACTCGTACCAAGTAAAAAAAAACAATTCCACAGCTTTTGCATGCCGCCACCTTTTACAAGATCTGCCTGCCTAAACACTAACATTACTCTGTGTAAAAACAGATTGCAAATGACTATTCACACTTATTGTAAATAACTAAAAAAGCCTTTTACAAGACCTGTCTGCTTAAAGAGCGCGTTAATAGAAAGTGAAAGCGCGCCCACACAGCAAGCAGCCAGCAGCCAAAGCGCGCTCACAAGGACAAATCCGAGGCAGAAAAAGCGCGTGGCCGACTCGTGTCTCACATTCCCAGAAGTCAGTAAAATTAGTTGTCGAGCTTGGACAGCATGCTTCGCATGCTTATTCCAGCTCGACCTAAAAAGGCATATTGCATGCATCTATAAAATGCAGTTATTGCAGCTAAACCGCATACAAAGTATTGTAAATGTACGTTTACCAAACTAAGTACTACTCCTGATATCCTTTATATTTGGAACTCATGAATTTAATATCACAGAGATGACGTCATGCATTGCTAAATCAAATGCACTAGTTTATGATACATCATAGAAAGTATTAGTGACAGTAGTTTATAGCGCTCAACAGTGCCAAATGGCGTTCAGCGTCTAGGCACACATATAAGAATACAAACCAAAAGAAACACGCATGCCAATAAGTAAGGAAAACGAGCTGAAAAAAGAACAACATTTTAAAACTATAAGTCTATGGGACACGAAAGGTCCATGTTTCACAGACAGGAATCTCAAAGTTTTATAATCATGCTGTTATAATTAGTGCTCACTGCTCAGAAGAGGCCGCCGGACTGTCTAAGCGCTACACAAAAAAGCATGAATCTATTGTTAGCAAAAACGAAAGAGGAAAAGGGTACATTAAGTTGTTTTGTTTATTGTAAATTACGTACATATTTTTTGCATATTTAAGGGTTAAATGACTTTATAAATGACTCAAAATATTGTGTGTCTCATGTGAATTTTTTAATGCTAACACTTTGATAAAAGAAATTGCTGATTTATGTGTTTTCGCCTCCCCCAAGCAGCGTTTAAATATACTAATCGCTCTATTTCACACCTGGTGTTTCACTAAACTGGCAATACATTCAGCCTCTGCCAGGTCTGTGGGGCCAGGATAAACAAAGTGAAAGTGACTAATCTTTTAGCTTCTAGAAATAAATTATCGTGTGAGCCTATTCCCCCACAGGCCTTGGAACCTACAGAAAGTTTCCCCAGTTTTGCCTCAGCATCTAACCCGCTCTGCTACCTAAGGGCAGGGCCACGGGAATTACGTGTTTCTGCGGCTGTGATGTTTTCCACATAGGTATAGTTTTGCTGCATTTTCCACATAATTCATTATCTTCTGCATGATCTGCAGATCAGTACAAAAAAAATTGGTTCTAGCTTAAACGGATCAAAAGTTACTAAAATCACTGTGCAGACCTTTTACAGCCCTTTCCCTTCCCCCTCATGGAGCTATGAAAGTGCTGGAATATTACATGAGTTTCCTTTCCGATCTAAGTGCATTTTTTGCAAATTATTGAGAAAATTGTGTTTTCGGCCGATTTTGGTACAGGGCCGATTTTGCAGCTATGCCTTGTAACATATACGGCCCCCAGGGGCCCAAAACCGGCCACCACCCGTGCGGGGATTGCCCGGTGCCTGATATGGCCAGTCCGGCCCTGCCCTTGACCAAGGCGTGCTTATACCATTTCAGTTATGTGAGGGATTCATCTATTGTGTGAACTGGCAGCCCAACATTTGGGACACTAAGCTAAAAACTAAAGCAAGTCTTTGCGCGCACACACACACATGTGCACGCATGTACTCACGCACGCATACACACATCCCTGGATACCCATGTCCAGATCCAATCAACAGCTAGAGAGGTAATGAGAGCACAGAAGGCTATGGTCTGTGCCTATGCAGGCAGTAGACAATGCCATTAATGCAAGTGGTCCACACCAATGTTAGTAATAGGCCGTGTCACTGACAAAAGTAGGCAGCAACACGCCAAGAAGAATTCTGTGCACAACACCTATTATTTGTGAAAATTAGGCACTGCTGGAGACAAACAAAGTAACAGGATTTCCGTTGTACACTCCACTCCATACCTTCACTGGCCAACATGCACACATCACTTGTAGTCAGGGGTGGCTCATCTGTTAAGGCGGACGAGCGTCGCCCCACTAACTAAATTGCCCCCAGAGATGAATAATAAAATAGTATTAAAGTTCTTTTATTACCATTATATTTTTCAAAACGCTGTTCCAAGCCGAGCATCAGGACGGGGGGCAGGGCACTGCTGACTGGCAGCACCAGAGAGCAGTAAATGCAGGGCACTTTTAGGTTTAAAGTGTGCATGTCTCTTTGGCCACCCATCTTGCGAAGACCAGCAGACAGGTGCATTTTAAACCTCAGCTGTCTAAGACAGCTGGGTTAGAGAAAGCATAGGGTTCCAGTGTTCTCTGAAGCGCCAAAGGAGGCCGCTACCTCCAATCATGGCGCTTCTCTAATGCTGCATGAGAGCTGCGCAAGGATTGGTTAGTTCAGTTTCCTGTTCCTGCTTTTTTATTTACTTTTATTTTTGTCCCATCCGCCCAATCACCCTCTGTACATGCCAGCCGCCACTGATTGGAGTCAGTGGTCGATGTGGAGGAAAAAAAGCAGGGGAACTGTGAGCGGAGAATCAGAGGGCGTGAGTAACCTGAAGAGTGGGTCAGTGGGCAGAGTCAGAGGTGTGGCCAGAAAGAGGAAAACTTCCCAGTTTTAAGTATTAGTTTGGCATTTCACTGACTAGTTAAAGCTTATTACTTAATTTAATTCACCCAATTGATACAAATATTTATTTAAGGTTTAATATGAGTTATTGACATTAAAATACATTCCCAAAGTGGGATATGTCTCCAATCACAGAATGTACCAAATAAGCATAAAAGTGGAATCACAATCCATTTGTCTCCAAGCCATGCACTTTCTGTCATCAGCACTTCTCCTCCCTATTTCGCATAAAAGCAGTTCAAACATGAATGACAAAATATCCTAGTTTCCAAACGTTTTTCACATCATATGGTTCTGCCATATTCGTCACATAATAAATCATCTGCTGCATAATCTGACGTTTTTTTTACAAAACAATTGTAGCTCAATCGGAGCAAAAGTTACTAAAAATGTGACGTGTTGCTGAGAAGGGGAGGGACTTTTGCAAAGGTTGACTGGTCACCTTTCTCACTACTGCATTTGCATGTTATACTAATGTGGTAAAATCTTTGCACAGACTGTTAGTATGTGCAAAAATGTCAAGATAATAAAGTATCAGAAAATGTACTGCATTACACTGCAGACTTTTTTTTCTGCCTAATTTAGTCAACATTGCGATACAATTTTGTCCTCCATTGCTGCATAATTTCAGTGGGCTCAAAGCAGGCAGCACATGTTAAAAGTATTTGTGCAGGAAGCAGAGAGACCATGAAGTTTGCGAACTTAGTTTGCTGTGCCTGCAAATCCTACATTACAGATCCCTAGTGAGTTGCACTACTACTGTTAAAACAAGGCTAATGGAGGTACCAATGGGTGAGATGGACTGGCCTCACAGGTAGTGTCACCTGAGGGACAGAGGACCCGATTCACAGAATTAACTTAAGACAAAATCCTAAACTTACTACTTTTGGTATTCACAGACTGCACTTACTACTTTTGGTATTCACAGAATGGATTTACGACTATTAACTTTATGGCCACACTCGGGCCGGAAATTCCGTCCCAGAGGCGAAGCTTGCGGCCCGAAGGCGGGGCTTGCACCCCGGAGGCGGAGCTTCCAGCTCGGAGGTGGGGATTTAGCCATGGCTGAAATCTCCACCTCTGGGCTGTAAGCTCCGCCTCCGGGCCACACGCTCTGCCTCCGGGCCACACGCTCCGCCTCCGGGCCGGAGGCCCCACCTCCGGGCCGGAATTTCCGGCCCGATTGCGGACATAAAGTTAGTAGTCGTAAATCCATTCTGTGAATACCAAAAGTAGTAAGTGCATTCTGTGAATACCAAAAGTAGTAAGTTTAGGATTTTGTCTTAAGTTAGTTCTGTGAATCGGGCCCAGAGTCACTGTCGCTCTAGGGAGTGCTTCTTCGTAGGCAGTGCCTGCAAAACTGCAGGTGAACTTCAGTATGGATTGTGATGGAAGGGCTTTCAAGGTTAACACACACTTGCCACTGCTAGGGCCCACCTGTTGTTGTTAAGCCACCAGGGCTTCTAAGGTCTAGCAGGGCAGTCTAAGGTCTAGCATGGGAATGTGCTCCCTCAGGACAGTGGTCTGGTGGAGTGGTCATAAAAGCTGAACCTGGTTCCCCGGTTTCAAATTAGGCAGCTCTAGACATAGTGGCACATTCTCTCCCCCACTGAACACCATACTGCCCTACTGAGAGAAATGTACACAAAGTTCAACTACAAACCAATTGTGCCCCACTATAAACACCTGGATGCGACAACAGTAATATGCTGTTGAAAAAAACAAAGTAACAAGATCCTTGGAAAAAGCAAATTCTCATAGGGAATGCAAGATTAAGTAAAGCATGTGAAATGTAAGCAGGAACAACATGGTTCCCTTAACGCTTTTACACTCATTATTGAGAAGTCAATGAGTGTTTTTGCCTGAAAAATTAAGGACATGGTTGCAGGGCCCGGAAGGGACCCGTTTCAATGTCCATTGCTTTTTATCCTTGCAAAACATATGCTGTGTGGTCTAAAAAGACAATATCCTGAACACTGAGCCTGGTACACATGTTATAAACTAAAATGAGAAAAACAGCTGATAAGGATCACATTAAACGTTTTCCGCTCCGCGCATCAAACTGATATTGCAGTACTTCCAGGAATGGTGCACTTGGACACTGAGGTAAAACAATGGGGCATATGCACAAGCCTCTAGCCTAGCGCAACCAGAGTGTCACTTTTTTTCATGCTCCGGTGGCAGTATGCCCTGCACCATATTTACAAAGTGGTGTTAAGCCACTTTTTGTGGCTTAAAAAGCCGCTTTGTAAATATGGTACCCTTTCACACGAGTATCTGCTTGAAAGGGGTGTGCAAAGGGTGTTTGTTTGGGCATTCCACCTCCACACCTCTTGCTTTTTTACGCTGCCCCAGATTTACAAGGAGGTGTAAGCCTGTGGCAGCGCCAAAAACTAACACTATGCAAGAGCAGGCGCATGAGGAGAAAGGAGAAATGCTTTAATGTCTTCTTGTTTTTGCTTTTTCTATGTGTGCTGCATTCTGCAGTACACATAGAAAGAGCAAAACGCTAATAATGATTGTTTATATGCAGGAAGGTGTCCCTACCTACATGTAAACAATCATTACATAATGAAACATTGCTACTCGTATGGGTCCTGCTGAATGCAGCACACATAGAAATAACTAACAGCTTTTATGGATTGTTTATGTGCAGGAAGGGACACCTTCCTGCACATAAACAATCATAACCCGCAACACACTATGGTGCATGGGTGACTGCGTTAGTGCTAGGCAGCTAATTTTGGTGTCAGCCCTACGGAAAACACAGATGTACGACATATTGTAGTAAATATGGTACATCCCTGCATTTTGAAAATGTAGGAGAGCAGCGCTGCCAAATTTGGCACAACTCCACGCTCTGACATTTTCTAGTAAATATGCCTCACTGTTGTGAAAAGAAAGATGAGAAAACAAAAGTAGCGCTTAACTGGCAAACTGTGGAAAGTGGCGCTAATATGTTTGGGTGGTAATAAACCCAATCTGGCCACTTTGCAACCACTGTGTCTTGCTTTATTTAGATATTTTTAACCGTTTTTCTCTCCTTCCCAAGGCCACACTTTGAAATAGAAAATGTCAGAAAAAGAAGACATCTCCAGCAAAAGTCTTTCTTTCTTTCTTTGATCCATTTCACAGGGTACGAATGAAGGAAAGTAGAGGAAAGAGAGGGTAAGAGCAGTTTCTTGAAGTTACGTTTCTCATTCAGCAAGTGAGGAGTAGCGAGACAGAGACAAAAAGAGAGGGAATAAGAGGAAGAAAGACAAAGAGGGGGCAGCTGCCAGAGGAAAAGTAGAGTTGTGCAAACTGTCCTTGCCTTCTTAGTGCAAGAAGGAAGAGACAGAGATGTTTTCCTTCTCTACCCACCCCGCCGTCCCCGAACTGGCACGAATTGCCGAGCCTTATCTATAGGCCTTGGTTATTTCTGCAGTCCTGGAACGCATTTTTAAAATAAAAAAGTAGGGGAATGGATTCTATTAAATTGAAAAAGTTGGGGCACCGCATGCCCTGCCGATCTCACCCACTTCGACTACTGCTTGCAGGTGGTGCCTTTCCAAGTTGAAAGTTTAGTGAACGAGAAGCTATGGGAGCCAACAGGGCATATCAGAACCCTTTCAGGATCAGAATTAATATAGAAGTAATAACAAGCCTGACAATAGTATAAGAATTTAAGCAAAGAATGATACATTGTAGATACAGCGTCTCTAAATGTTACCTTAGTAGCACCAATGCAACTCACCTTTATAATTGATGTTGAATCTGTGTAGATCATGGGTTTGGGTGCTTCAGGATTAACGTTATGACAAGCTGGCTTTTCTTTGTTGGTAATTGTGACACCATAGAAGGGAGTGGGTAGTTGTTGCAAGCTTGAAGTGCATTGTCCTTTTGTCTCCTTGCAGGTCATTGTGAGATGCCCTGTTTGTTGGCATCCTCACCTGAGGTGTTTACCTCCTTTTCAGACTGTCTCGCTGGTGAGACTCTCACCCCAGTAAAGGTATTACTGATATTGTTATATCTGAGAATCTGAATCTGTCAGCCTGGCGATGACAATCCATTTGATAAACACAATTTAATTGAATGATGAACATAGCCATTATTATACTTATGAATCAAATGTCTACGACTTGATGTACAGACAGAAAATTGATTATGAATAGGCTACGGACTTACATTGACAGAGTGACAAGGAGACCTAGCAAATGAGGAGAAGGCGCAAGGAACATTTTTATAACAGCACTATTACATTGGAAAAAATAACTACCTTGTGGATGATGCAAGACGTCCTTAAATGAGTTTACCTCCATTCCAGTCGCCAGTGTCGGGGATTTTTGTTGTGCTGAGATGTGGTATATGTGACGCAACCTGAGAATGCTTTTTTGAGAGTTCTGCTGGGTTCCTGTTAAGGGTTTCATCCAAGAGCTTGGTCTAGATTGCATGGCATCAAAGCAGCGTGGAAGAAGCCACCAAAACGACCAGTCTGATATGATGGGGTAAGTGTCCGCACATGGACGCTTACCCAAAGGCAAGTTTTGAAATCGCTCTTGATCACTCTGTTTACCTGTGGTGGCTGCTATTTACCAGGGTGGAAGGGCAGAGCTGGGGGTTGTACATAAAAATGAAATCACTTAACTTCAGGCCGGCCACTCCCCTGGCTGCCGCATCTGTGTCTGCCGCTCCTATAAGCAGTAACAGGAAGCACCCAGGCTCCTGACTCCCTTAGCCAATCACAATGCAGCAATGCTGCACTTTGATTGGTCTGAACGCCATGGATAAGCGCTCAGGTAGGGAATGAGAGCCTGGGGCATGTTCTGCACCCAGGCTGTAATGCAGCCTGGGTGCAGAACATGCACAGTACGCATGACAGTATGGCCTGCCCGAGAGGGTCAGTCAAAGCGTCATTGTGCACCTTGGAGTGGGCATACCACTCCTCCTCTGACCTGCTCTGGCAGTCCAGCGCGCCCCGCCCCACACCAAGAAAGGAAAACTAAAATGATATGAAGCTACCTATTATCATTTTAGTTTTCTTAAAATACTACTGAAAGATCAGTGGGATGACTCAACTAACTCTGTCTTAGCGGAGGAGCCACCACTGCTGTTCACCTGGGGAAAGAAGGAAAGTTTAAAGTCAGATGTGCTTCTCCTCTGAGGAGTCACACTTTCCCTACCAACTAGTTGGATGACTAGTTAGAAGGAGGGCCACCAAGATCAATCGGCCCAGTGAGTAAGGTACCTATCTTGGTGGCACAGAAAGTTTCCCATTGACCATTTAATCTTGCATCCTCTTCGGGCAGAGTGGAGTTTTCTGATAGTCTCCAAAGCCTCACTGTAGTTTTCAAAAGTGGCTTTGTATCTTCAACACACATATAAAATACTATGTTGCAGGATGCCGTCAATGTATATATCCTAGCCCAACCTGAACTTTCAACTGAAACGCAAAGAACTGAATGGATTCTGGAGAGTTGCAGCTTAAGATGTGACATCTTTCGCCACATAATATTGTTAAACGGACGGTCAATTCCTCTTAAATAGGGTCTTCCGAGAGCTCCAAGTGATGACATGTGGTCCAGTGGCTAAGCTTTTGCCTTAATACCGAGTCACTCAAATTCCAATCCCAGCTCTGGCACTATAAATCATGTGATTGTGGGCAACTCGCTTAATCTCCATGAAAACATGCAACAAATGTAAAGCAATTGGAAACATATACAATGTATTGTCATTGTAGAATACAAATGTGTATACCTTAATTGACACACAGTGCTCTGTTGCTATCCAGCTACACTCGAGCTGGTAAAATGCCAATGCACAAGTGAGCAGCAATGAAGGAAACAATAAGACAAAGACAAAAGACATCCCCATGAAAATCTGAAATCATTTGTCTGAAGAGATGAGCAATTCTGGAGAAAATAGAGGCTTATGGATAAGAAACTCGTTGCTGGGGGAGTCGGCATTCCACGAAGAAACAAAGGGCCAGATTCATCAAGCTTAAATCCGCTCGCTTTGCGAGCGGTATATTTGCATTTGGGATTCCATTAAGGAATTATTAGAAATCGCTATTTTTGTAGTGATTTCTTGATGCATAGCCTTTTGCTATTCCTTAATAGCGAATCGGTATTTTTCGCTATTAAGGAATAGCAAAATGTGTTCTTGATGAATCTGGGGGAAAGCCGCAAAAATACCAAGGGGACTTCACAGTGTCTGCAATGTGATGTGAGGAATTGTAATTTAACACTTCCGGTGTCTTGTTTTACAAGTCTCTGTGGGTCCTTTTTGCTCACTCTTTTGTTCATGAATTAAAGTCGTAAAACAGCGCTATAATTGTCAGAGCCGAAACAAAACCAAACGTCGTGAACCTTGTAACTGATTTAAAAAGGAAAAGACATTTTGCCGAAGCGTGTAATTTGTGTGCATTAGCCGAAACAAATTGAAGTGGGGAAGGTTCGCTGCACGAGGTGATAATCATCATAAAACATCCAGGAAATTGTTTGTGAAAATGAAAAGGGCATCGTCGTATGGCATAGTCGGTACTGACGCGGAAGCACAGTGCTCGAGAGGCGGGAAACACTCCAGCGCAGCCAGGTTCACACAGCACCACCTGACCTGGATTCACTCAGGCATTCTCCGAGAAGTGAGCCAATCACGTCTTCAATGCTGATACTGACAAATGAACCGTTACTGACTACATCACTTGTGCCGTTGTTTGATTTGGGTGGGCCCCGGCACTTATTTTTAGGTCTGGCGTTTGCGGACATGTGGTATCTACATTATGGGCCACATGCATCAAAGGAAATTGCATTCGCAAATGGTGCGAATCGCAAAATTCGGCCGTTTGCGAATGCATTTCCCATTTTTGGGATGCATTAACATTTTTGTAATTTTCGCAATTTAAGAAATCGCAAAATTGCGATTTCTTAAATTGCGATTGCATTTAAGGAATCTCAAATTGAGATTCCTTAAATGCAATGCATCAAACTCTAAAAATTTGCGAATTCACAAACAAGGGGAGCAAATTACCATGAAGTTGACCTTCATGGTAATTTGCTAAAACTTTGAAAAATGCACTAAAGTGCATTTTTCAAAGTTCCATTGTACCTACACACATGCCCTTGGGGCATGTGAGTGTGCAAAATGTACTTCTAAGCAGATTTCAGGGGAGCAACAGGGTGTCCTTTGGACACCCCTGCAACCTTGAAATTGCATTCTTAATTTGCGAATTTCTAATGGTGAATTGCAAATTAAGAATGTCTTTCCATTCATTCCTGTGGGCCTCTAGGCCCATAGGAATGGATGGGGAGGTATTCCTTAATTGCGATTCTCAATTAGAGAATCGCAATTAAGGAATTTTAAGAAATCGCAATTTTTATAGCGATTTCTTGATGCATTGCAGTTTGAAATTCCTTAATTGTGATTCCTTATTTTTCGCAATTAAGGAATCGCAAAATGCAATATTGATGCATGTGCCCCCTATATGTGTTAGTGCTCCTCTTTTACAGAATATGGTTATATTGGAATGTTCTATTGTAATGGCCCATGTATTCTGCATATTACTTGTTTGGAGAATGTTTGCTTATGATTAGAGAAGGCTCCTGTGTCAGTTGTACCTGCTAACCTGAGCCCTCACTTTCGAATTTACCAAAATTATATGTGTAATTTAGGGGTTTGAGCAAGTCTTCTTCATCCTTTGATATGTTATTGCACCATTTTATTTTACTGTGGAATACAGCGTGCAACACTGGGTGAGCCAACTTCATTTATTGGTTACCTTTACTGTGGGTGATGGCATTCTTCCCTTTTACATAGGACACATCCACCCACAAAATAGTTCACTTAAGTGCCAGGCCAGTGCTTAATTTGAAAAAGAATAAGGGCCTGGGGTCTGAACAGGAGGCCACTGCAGCTTGCATCACCCATTACCCTTGTGTTCGTTGCCAAAACAGCTACTAACCATCTCGCTCGCCTGCAAGTCTGGCAGTTCAGACTATTCCAGGTCCCCAAAGCAAAAGGAATGGCTGCGGAGGCAGGTATTAGTAATTTTTAATGTGTATTGCATTCATAAACACCTGTTGTTATGCTCATCTCTAATTTAGATGAGCAGGGCCAGGCGGGCAACTAGAGCCAAATTTCGGTTCGGGGGGGGGGGGGGGGGCTGAAAGATATTTCGGGGGGGGGGGCTGATTCTTCCACCTTAGACAGAGTGGCTGGAAGAAGGGGTCAGCACACACCAAAAGCCTCATTTGCAAGTAAATAGTCTTTCAAAGACCTGTTAAGTACTCGGGTGCGGCTGCAATAAGATGCTCGCCAGCCCGCGAAGCTGTCTCTGCCCGGGCTGACGGACACGACGGGGGTGGTCTGAAGCCCCGTGAGCCCAATGGGTGTTGCGCGCCTGAGCAGGGCCACCATGTGGCAGACTGTCATAAATGCAGTTTTTTTTTTTTTTTTTCAGAACAAAATTTTATTTTCAAGTACTGACATTACGCAGAGCATAAGGACATCGTCCCGCATCACAACACAGGACCAATGAGCATAAGCATATAGAAAAAAGGATATGCATTCAGTACAAGCATGATTGCATTAAACACCCAACCCCCCAACTCCCTAACTCCCTTGACCCAACCCCGCCCCCCACCCAGTGTCTGCTAATCTCAAGGCCTAGAATATAATAATAGCCAGTGTGCGTACTCCCTGTCGCCCAGGGTACAGTAGTTAAAGGTCTTCCCCAGTGTCATAAATGCAGTTTTGACAATTATGTGCCAGTGCTGAGCAGTGAAAACCAATTAAGTGGCAGGGCTGAGCACCGAAACCAATTCTCAAATTTAGCACTGGGTCAGGGACTACTATCGCAATCTGTGCTACTTGAGACAAAAATACTTTTGCTTTCAGCCATTTTTTTTTTTGTTTACAGTGACTAGGGTCTGGCAGCTTCCCCAAGGGTAAAGTGTTGCAAAAAGATTGACACATAAAGCAAGCATTGACAAAGCCAATAGGCTGCCCCCTCCATGATAGACCTATTGACTTTGCCAACGGTTGTTGAGGAACAAGGCTTATGTTTCATCAGCAGGCTTTGATTCAGAGTGAGAGAGAAAGAGACAGAAAATAAAGAAAGATGGAAGATAGAAAAACTGATAATGGGACAAGGCAGGGAAGAAAATGACTTGCGAGAGTGAGAAAAGGAAGTAGGAAGCGTAGGATGGCGGAAGAATGAGCCATGAGGTGGAATCAAAACTAGGCAGCCTTGATATTAATCATTTCCGGCATTCGGAGCCAGGCTGCTAACAAATAATTTCCAGGCCCGCACTTACATATTTAACAAATTGCACACTGATTAGACTGGTTTTCTTCATTCTCTCGGCTGGTGACAGAAACAGCCAACAATGTGGAAAAACAGACAAAAGAAGAAGTAGAACACCATCAACAAAGAGAATGAGAAAGGACGGGAATTCATGTGTGTGTAGCGACCAGAACACCCGTCTCCTATTGTACATATGATCCTATGAAATAAGGAGCCGGGGTGTAGTGAAACATTATAGAAATATGGGCCTTTTAGGTTCTATCATAGAAGGCAAGGGCATATTTGGGAGCAGGAAACCAAGTATTATGATGGTTAAAGGTTTCTTTTAACCCCTTCGATGCGGATGACAAAGCCAGCTCGTCATGGGCGTTACCTGCGCTACGCGGATGACGAGCTGGCTTTGTCACAAACCGCGTGTTTTTCAAAATTCAGCGCACAGTGAGAAAACCCGCTAGCGCGGTAGCGGTTAAGATCCACAAGAAAAAGGAGATGTGAATAACAGACGCAAATGGTGCTAGAATTAGGAAACCCCAGTGTTGGGCAGTGTTGGGAGACACAGAATAAAAACTGCAGCCATGTTAGAACCAGTACAGCCTAGTTAGTGTAAAAGTTCCATCATGATGGTTACATTTTGCTAAGAGAACAATGTAAAAATCTACACAGCCTACCTCATACATCTGTACCTTTAATTCAATCCTGCTACAAAGAAAGCCCAAAGTCTTTCAGTTCCCAAACCAGGCTACTGAAAATCCATGTACCAGAATAAAAATGATGTGCATTGGGGCTGTGCATTTTTGCATCAACATTTACACAAACAAATCAATGCAAAAATTACTTTCTCACAAAATGGCTAACATAGGTTATCCATTTTAACCTAACTGAGGCTAAACATGAAATTTGCACTGGTCTATCAGAATATTGCATGGGTGCAATTTAATGCAATATGGCAGGAGATTCCTGTCTTCTCTGAAGACAGATGAAACATCTGAAAACCTCAGGGAGTATATTAATTGCCTCTCTGTAGTTAATTTAGTTAATCACTTCATAAAGTCTTGTGCATGTCCTAGGTGTGTTCCCCTGCACTAGGGATGTTAATAGCTACCCGTACGGGGCGACACTTAGAAGTATCAACACAACTCATATCTTGAATGACCTACATAAATCTGGTGTATGCTACAAAGAGAGTGAAGAATCTTTTGACAATTGGGGCAATCAGTCTAATAGAAACAACAGAAAAACTAAAACATTTTCACAATCATCTGGATCTGAGGATGAGGGGTCATATTATGATGGAGGATATCAAGGAGGATACCAGGGAGGTAGACCTAACACCAGATATCAGAATAGGAGATCTTTTTTAGGCCAACGTCCTGCTGGCAGAGGGAACTGGAGACCGCGATACCAGCCGCGCTTCCAGAGTGCTCCTACCCAGAATTATCAATTCCCAGTACATCAGCCGATGATGCAAGAACAATACCTGGAAACCAGGAACAACCGCTACTGGAGGAATTAGAATATTTACCCATCTTTAATCTTTCGAACCAGGACCTCACGGATGACACCATCTCTGTGCTCTCCAAAGGTTTTACTTTTGCCCCTCATTCAGGCCTCAACAAATTTGACCTCTTTAGGGATCTACAAATTTTCATGAGAAAGATAAGACTCAAATTCTTTTTCTCTGGACAAGAGAATAATACTGAAGAATTTAACCTTTCTGGACTTAGACCTAAATCAATATTTACACCCACTGTAGACCAACTCCCTCCACAAGTAGCAATCTTTGAACAAGTCATATATGACAAGTTCATTAATCTCACCACATATGTACCTAGAACTCCTTTCAATCTATCTTCGAACCAGTACAAGGCACTGGAATCGATTAAAAAAAATATATATATCACAGTAAAAACCTGCGATAAAGGAGGAGGTATCGTGGTATATGACACACCTAGATATGTTCTAAAAATGGAAGAGATGTTGAGTGACTCCCGTTTTTACACTCGTATAACCAAAGATACTACTGCCAAAACTAAAGCCAAGATTAAAAAGTTGACAGACAAAGCGCTCAGAGACGGGGAAATTTGTAATAAAGAATGGCAATACCTGAACATAGACAACCCGAAATTGGCGAGTATATACGGCATTCCTAAGGTGCATAAAGATATTAGAGACCCACCATTGAGGCCAATAGTTACTACGATTGGTTCCATAACTGAACCCTTAGCAAAGTATATCGATGCCGTTCTACGCCCACACATTGCTCTAATCCCAGGCTACGTGCAAGACACTAGACAAATAATAAATTTGGTGGAAAACATCGAATTTTGCAACACTTCCCAAATATTGGTCACTATGGATGTGGAGGCTCTCTACAGCAACATCCCCATCTTAGGTGCACTAGAAGCCACACATTGGTTTATCCAAAAATATCAGATTTCCTGTCCATCGATCTTCATTCTGGAATGTCTTAAGATTATACTCACTGATAACATCTTTGAATTCCAAGGCAACATCTACAAACAACAGCAAGGAGTCAGTATGGGCGCATCTTGCGCCCCTACTATAGCTAATATATATATGTCCCGATTCGAGGAGATATACATATTTAACGAAATAGCACCATTCTATGAATCTGTGACCAACTGGTCGAGATACATAGATGATGTATTTTTTATCTGGGCAGAGAATGAAGACAGTCTGGAGGAATTTTTCTTGTGGATAAATGAATGTGATAAAAACATTAAGTTTACCAAACATGAAGACAGGGAACAAGTGGAGTACCTGGATGTTGTCATCAAACACCAGGAGGGGGCCCTTGCCGTTGACTTATTTGTGAAGCCAACGGCAAGGAACACCCTTCTCCACTATGACAGTTACCACCCTACTGTACAAAAGAATAGTGTACCTTTCGGTGAATTTTTGCGCTTGAGACGCAATTGTACAAGTATCCTTGATTATGATGCAAAATCCACAACGATGAAAGCTAAATTCCTTGCACGGGGTTACCCTAATAAAATCATAAGAGACTCATATAAGCGGGCTCGCTTTTATGATCGACAATGTCTCCTTAAACCCAAAACCACCAAAGTAGTATCCAATCTGATCTTCATAACCAAACATTCAGTTCTTAACAACAGAATAAGACAATTAATGTATGCTAACTGGCATATTTTAAATGTGAACCTTTCCAAGACAGAACAACTGCCCAAACCAATGTTTGCGTATAAAAGGAACAAATCTTTGAAGGACCATATAGTAAGATCCAGAATGCTGACACCTAATAAAAATGAACATCAGATTTCCTTACATATGCAACCGGTGACAGGCACGTATGGCTGTAGTAATTGTAAATCTTGTCAAACAGTTTTGCAAGGTCCCAGCCTCACATTCAATAAACAACTAGTGAAACCAAGGGACCTCAATAACTGCAGGACTAGTAATGTAATTTACCTTATTATTTGTCCCTGCCAATTGGGCTATGTGGGCCAAACTGGTAGAGCAATCAATGTGAGATTGACAGAGCATAGATCTGCTATACGAACAAAGAAAATAACTGCTCCTATGGTCTCCCATTATCTGGATCAGAACCATACTCCAGATAATATGCATTGGTATATCTTGGAAAGGGTTGAAGTAAAAACTGGCTTAGACTTGGATAAAGTCCGCAAGATGCGGGAAGTCTATTGGATTTTTCTGCTTGGAACATCAACCAATGGGTTAAATTCAGAAATCCCGTGGGAACAAGCACTGCTATAAGATCCATGCATACAAATAGACTTAGATCTGAGCCAATGTTATGGTTAACTGTAAGAGATAATACTGTCTATGTTTTGTGCTAGATTAAAATGCAAAGGTTGAGAGGGAATAAATAAGATTTGTGATTTTATGCCCTCATTAATCTCGTAAGATCTGTGAGACATTTATAATGAATTTGTCTAATTTATAGACGGGTGGCCCTTCCCTATCTAACTGTGCAATCAACCAATGTTGCTGTTTACATCCTTGTTCACTCCTTCACATCGTAGGTGCCTGTGGCTTTTATATCAAGGGCTTCCATGACCTATACACTGGCTTTCAGCATTCCTGCACATAATTTAGTCTACCTGGCAGGCTTCCTGCACCTTTAGGCCTTTAGTAATCCTGTACACAACTTAGTCTACTTGGCAGGCCTTTGCACCTCTCCAATATGGCGGCCGCCGTTACACGAGTTGGTTTACCTTATTAGCCGGCATCTATTGCTCACGCCTGGTGTACATTTGGTTCCAGCCATTGACGCTCGCGCTACACAGCATACTTCTGTATTGGTAGCTATACATTAAACAGCCCGTGACAAATTGAGATATTCTTTCTCTTCCCCCGATTTTTTCACAAACACATATCGCTTACAGCGTAATTACCACATTACCTGTGGAATAACCTTTGCTTTCAACAGAATAAGAACACTCCTTGCATTTTCATCTTAGGTCACAACATTCCTACGAGGGTTTCCAGGCAGTAATCATACTCAAAGATGGCGACCCTTTTTAGCCGTAGATGATCCCACTCACCCCTTGCTTCGTTCTTGCGAACATCGCGAGACTCACTTTGCGACGTCACACTGCATTAGGACCGGGCAGTTTAAATATTTTCCATACACTTTAGTACCGATGTAGCAGTACGGGCATGACGGTACACTGTATCGGTCACATCTCAAGTAAGTGGACCTATGCTTGCCTATCCTGTTAGACTGGGACAGATACCACCCTTAATTATGTAGATTAGCAGGACTATGGACGGCTTTAATCTATCAGATACAAGCTGTTTGCTGCTAGACGTTAACCGCCATGAAAATATAATTGGAGACTAGTTCCACATGCCGGCCCATTTAGCAAAAGTAATGTTAACCTGCGTTTATACTGCAATCTAGCATATAGCATGGGAATTTTGAAGCACTATTTTCATTCTTTCCTTGCTGGCCCTGACAGATAGGATTACATCATTGCCGTTTGGTCTCATCCCGCTCTCCAGCAGGCTTTCTCCTACGTCTGGTGTTATACAGAGAAGCAGATACACCATCCAACCGACTATTAGCAGGTACATACACAGGGACATTTCTATGGATCATAAAGCCACTCATGCACAGCTTGTTATTAATCGTGTGTTTTGCACAAAATTTACCCCACATTTAGCATCTGTTTCTGCGCTAACCTCTGATGACAAACAGCCCCATCCTAACATCTAGCACGATCCCTTCACGGCGCTTCTCCACTCCACAGGTGCATACACCTCGTTGACGCCTTTCAGTAGGTATATTCATAGTATATTCTATTTGTTCAAGTAGCCATTCCTGCATATAACGCTAGCAACTGTACAATCTGTAAAAAAACTTGCCCTTGTTGCAGCATCCACTCCTGAACGAATTTCTGCGGGCACAGAGCCGACTGCAACTGCATCATTCATATAGGCAAGCCACAAGTAGGTATTGTCTGCATTTATAGCGTTACCGCAGTAAGCTTTACCCCACGGCAGTACAAATGCTTATATCCTGTATTACCTCCACTCTTTGGTAGAATTGTGTCCATTTGGACAGTACCGGAGCTTGGGGGAGTGTCTGCAATTGACGGCTTTACTCCGTGCCATTCTGCACTATCAGACCGTCATTTGAAAAGTTCACTGCACAGGTACTATAATACATAATTGGTGAATTTTTGTCATCACAGGCTCCCAGCCCAGATTAATTAGTCCATGTTCTCACATGTTTTCCACCAGACTTCATTCCTGCGGTAGAACTGTATCCTGTGCCCCCACTATGATTCTGCATATATCCACCATAGACTTATAAGCCCTGAAGATATATAAGGTAGGATATACACCATTTTAGTACATTTAAGCCATAGGCCAATAGCCCACGGAAGCCCTTGGTTATTAACCTATAGTCACTTACATTCAGACTCCACATGTATTAAAGACTCATGGTTAGTATGAAAATGAAATATGGCAAATCAGACAATATCGAGAGAAATGAAATCTAATGTATTTTGCATGCTATTGTAATTTGCATGTTTGTATATATGTAAATAACATTTGTATATTTGTAGATAGTAATTTTTAATGTTAGAGTATGTAAGTATCTAGGGCAGAGAGCTTTAGGAGTAAGGAGAGAGCGCTCATTTATCAGATTAACAGAATAAAATGAGTACAATATAGATATAACTGCTGTCACATGTTGCATGATATAGATTGTTCTAGTGCTGAGTAGAATTAATTGAGTATTTTCTACCGTTTTAGTATCAAACCGACATAACAGAATACAAAACTCCTGATGAAGGCCAGCCGCCGAAACGCGTTGGATCTAGTTTTGTAATGGGCAAAAATATGCTATTGCAGTTTTGTAATTATATAAGAAGTGTATCAATTGTTATGTAAATATATGTAAAAGTGATTTATTGTAAAAATTGTTTCAAAAAGTGTGAAAAAAAGCCAAAAAATAATAACCATTAAATAGAAGTTTTTCAAACTCATATATCACGGCATTTCAATTTATATCCCCCTGTAATATGTGATAGAGTATTAGAAGCATACACATAACCCGGTGTACAGGTCCATTTCTTCTAAAAAAATTGTATTATCCCTACTAGGGTTTATCCTTTTAGGTAGGGGCCCCTTTTCTTTCCAAAAATAAGTATTCTCGCGGCAGGACCGTGAGGGGTCTAATTTAGATCATTTAATTGCACTATTAGGCAATCTTCAATTTCTATCCACAATTCGGAGCATCTCCCCTTCCCCCTCCGAGAGTTCACCCCTGGATATTGCTAGCTCTACCAGATTTTAATTTTTGTTTTCTTTTAACAGGAATCATATTTTCCTGATTCCAAATAACTACACGCATTTCTAATATGGCAAAATTACTCACCTTTGGCTTCACGGATGAACAGTACGCCAACATGGTAGGGAGCACAGTCTCCTTTGGTGATTCAACAACACTCACCAAAGATAAAAATGATGATGTCAACACTTTACTAGGCTTAAGAAAAAAACTTGTAAGAATTGAACAGCATGGCCAATTCATGCTGAAGTATTTAAAAGCGGGAGTGATACCACAAGGCCTGCGTGTACGCAACATACCTGGCCTTTTTGTCCACATCAAAGAATTCCTAGAGCGCTGGGCTCTCATATCTAACCGGTGCTCTAGGGACCACATGATGTTAATTGTGGAAACCTCAAAAAGCATATTACAAGATTTGGCAAAAGAAATATCTGATCTAGAAGAAAAGATTAGAAATGCAGGCATAGTAGAAGACATAAAGAAAACACTTGATGACATAGAAAAAGATCTTAATTCCTACTCAGATTATTTGATAAAAAGAAAGACTGATAAATTACAGAAAGATATTAAATTCTTTACGAAAGATACAACATATCCTTATCTATCAGAAAATTACTACAAAGAGAGTGAAGAATCTTTTGACAATTGGGGCAATCAGTCTAATAGAAACAACAGAAAAACTAAAACATTTTCACAATCATCTGGATCTGAGGATGAGGGGTCATATTATGATGGAGGATATCAAGGAGGATACCAGGGAGGTAGACCTAACACCAGATATCAGAATAGGAGATCTTTTTTAGGCCAACGTCCTGCTGGCAGAGGGAACTGGAGACCGCGATACCAGCCGCGCTTCCAGAGTGCTCCTACCCAGAATTATCAATTCCCAGTACATCAGCCGATGATGCAAGAACAATACCTGGAAACCAGGAACAACCGCTACTGGAGGAATTAGAATATTTACCCATCTTTAATCTTTCGAACCAGGACCTCACGGATGACACCATCTCTGTGCTCTCCAAAGGTCTTACTTTTGCCCCTCATTCAGGCCTCAACAAATTTGACCTCTTTAGGGATCTACAAATTTTCATGAGAAAGATAAGACTCAAATTCTTTTTCTCTGGACAAGAGAATAATACTGAAAAATTTAACCTTTCTGGACTTAAACCTAAATCAATATTTACACCCACTGTAGACCAACTCCCTCCACAAGTAGCAATCTTTGAACAAGTCATATATGACAAGTTCATTAATCTCACCACATATGTACCTAGAACTCCTTTCAATCTATCTTCGAACCAGTACAAGGCACTGGAATCGATTAAAAAAAATAAAAAATATCACAGTAAAAACCTGCGATAAAGGAGAAGGTATCGTGGTATATGACACACCTAGATATGTTCTAAAAATGGAAGAGATGTTGAGTGACTCCCGTTTTTACACTCGTATAACCAAAGATACTACTGCCAAAACTAAAGCCAAGATTAAAAAGTTGACAGACAAAGCGCTCAGAGACGGGGAAATTTGTAATAAAGAATGGCAATACCTGAACATAGACAACCCGAAATTGGCTAGTATATACGGCATTCCTAAGGTGCATAAAGATATTAGAGACCCACCATTGAGGCCAATAGTTACTACGATTGGTTCCATAACTGAACCCTTAGCAAAGTATATCGATGCCGTTCTACGCCCACACATTGCTCTAATCCCAGGCTACGTGCAAGACACTAGACAAATAATAAATTTGGTGGAAAACATCGAATTTTGCAACACTTCCCAAATATTGGTCACTATGGATGTGGAGGCTCTCTACAGCAACATCCCCATCTTAGGTGCACTAGAAGCCACACATTGGTTTATCCAAAAATATCAGATTTCCTGTCCATCGATCTTCATTCTGGAATGTCTTAAGATTATACTCACTGATAACATCTTTGAATTCCAAGGCAACATCTACAAACAACAGCAAGGAGTCAGTATGGGCGCATCTTGCGCCCCTACTATAGCTAATATATATATGTCCCGATTCGAGGAGATATACATATTTAACGAAATAGCACCATTCTATGAATCTGTGACCAACTGGTCGAGATACATAGATGATGTATTTTTTATCTGGGCAGAGAATGAAGACAGTCTGGAGGAATTTTTCTTGTGGATAAATGAATGTGATAAAAACATTAAGTTTACCAAACATGAAGACAGGGAACAAGTGGAGTACCTGGATGTTGTCATCAAACACCAGGAGGGGGCCCTTGCCGTTGACTTATTTGTGAAGCCAACGGCAAGGAACACCCTTCTCCACTATGACAGTTACCACCCTACTGTACAAAAGAATAGTGTACCTTTCGGTGAATTTTTGCGCTTGAGACGCAATTGTACAAGTATCCTTGATTATGATGCAAAATCCACAACGATGAAAGCTAAATTCCTTGCACGGGGTTACCCTAATAAAATCATAAGAGACTCATATAAGCGGGCTCGCTTTTATGATCGACAATGTCTCCTTAAACCCAAAACCACCAAAGTAGTATCCAATCTGATCTTCATAACCAAACATTCAGTTCTTAACAACAGAATAAGACAATTAATGTATGCTAACTGGCATATTTTAAATGTGAACCTTTCCAAGACAGAACAACTGCCCAAACCAATGTTTGCGTATAAAAGGAACAAATCTTTGAAGGACCATATAGTAAGATCCAGAATGCTGACACCTAATAAAAATGAACATCAGATTTCCTTACATATGCAACCGGTGACAGGCACGTATGGCTGTAGTAATTGTAAATCTTGTCAAACAGTTTTGCAAGGTCCCAGCCTCACATTCAATAAACAACTAGTGAAACCAAGGGACCTCAATAACTGCAGGACTAGTAATGTAATTTACCTTATTATTTGTCCCTGCCAATTGGGCTATGTGGGCCAAACTGGTAGAGCAATCAATGTGAGATTGACAGAGCATAGATCTGCTATACGAACAAAGAAAATAACTGCTCCTATGGTCTCCCATTATCTGGATCAGAACCATACTCCAGATAATATGCATTGGTATATCTTGGAAAGGGTTGAAGTAAAAACTGGCTTAGACTTGGATAAAGTCCGCAAGATGCGGGAAGTCTATTGGATTTTTCTGCTTGGAACATCAACCAATGGGTTAAATTCAGAAATCCCGTGGGAACAAGCACTGCTATAAGATCCATGCATACAAATAGACTTAGATCTGAGCCAATGTTATGGTTAACTGTAAGAGATAATACTGTCTATGTTTTGTGCTAGATTAAAATGCAAAGGTTGAGAGGGAATAAATAAGATTTGTGATTTTATGCCCTCATTAATCTCGTAAGATCTGGGAGACATTTATAATGAATTTGTCTAATTTATAGACGGGTGGCCCTTCCCTATCTAACTGTGCAATCAACCAATGTTGCTGTTTACATCCTTGTTCACTCCTTCACATCGTAGGTGCCTGTGGCTTTTATATCAAGGGCTTCCATGACCTATACACTGGCTTTCAGCATTCCTGCACATAATTTAGTCTACCTGGCAGGCTTCCTGCACCTTTAGGCCTTTAGTAATCCTGTACACAACTTAGTCTACTTGGCAGGCCTTTGCACCTCTCCAATATGGCGGCCGCCGTTACACGAGTTGGTTTACCTTATTAGCCGGCATCTATTGCTCACGCCTGGTGTACATTTGGTTCCAGCCATTGACGCTCGCGCTACACAGCATACTTCTGTATTGGTAGCTATACATTAAACAGCCCGTGACAAATTGAGATATTCTTTCTCTTCCCCCGATTTTTTCACAAACACATATCGCTTACAGCGTAATTACCACATTACCTGTGGAATAACCTTTGCTTTCAACAGAATAAGAACACTCCTTGCATTTTCATCTTAGGTCACAACATTCCTACGAGGGTTTCCAGGCAGTAATCATACTCAAAGATGGCGACCCTTTTTAGCCGTAGATGATCCCACTCACCCCTTGCTTCGTTCTTGCGAACATCGCGAGACTCACTTTGCGACGTCACACTGCATTAGGACCGGGCAGTTTAAATATTTTCCATACACTTTAGTACCGATGTAGCAGTACGGGCATGACGGTACACTGTATCGGTCACATCTCAAGTAAGTGGACCTATGCTTGCCTATCCTGTTAGACTGGGACAGATACCACCCTTAATTATGTAGATTAGCAGGACTATGGACGGCTTTAATCTATCAGATACAAGCTGTTTGCTGCTAGACGTTAACCGCCATGAAAATATAGTTGGAGACTAGTTCCACATGCCGGCCCATTTAGCAAAAGTAATGTTAACCTGTTGATCATTGCGTTTATACTGCAATCTAGCATATAGCATGGGAATTTTGAAGCACTATTTTCATTCTTTCCTTGCTGGCCCTGACAGATAGGATTACATCATTGCCGTTTGGTCTCATCCCGCTCTCCAGCAGGCTTTCTCCTACGTCTGGTGTTATACAGAGAAGCAGATACACCATCCAACCGACTATTAGCAGGTACATACACAGGGACATTTCTATGGATCATAAAGCCACTCATGCACAGCTTGTTATTAATCGCGTGTTTTGCACAAAATTTACCCCACATTTAGCATCTGTTTCTGCGCTAACCTCTGATGACAAACAGCCCCATCCTAACATCTAGCACGATCCCTTCACGGCGCTTCTCCACTCCACAGGTGCATACACCTCGTTGACGCCTTTCAGTAGGTATATTCATAGTATATTCTATTTGTTCAAGTAGCCATTCCTGCATATAACGCTAGCAACTGTACAATCTGTAAAAAAACTTGCCCTTGTTGCGGCATCCACTCCTGAACGAATTTCTGCGGGCACAGAGCCGACTGCAACTGCATCATTCATATAGGCAAGCCACAAGTAGGTATTGTCTGCATTTATAGCGTTACCGCAGTAAGCTTTACCCCACGGCAGTACAAATGCTTATATCCTGTATTACCTCCACTCTTTGGTAGAATTGTGTCCATTTGGACAGTACCGGAGCTTGGGGGAGTGTCTGCAATTGACGGCTTTACTCCGTGCCATTCTGCACTATCAGACCGTCATTTGAAAAGTTCACTGCACAGGTACTATAATACATAATTGGTGAATTTTTGTCATCACAGGCTCCCAGCCCAGATTAATTAGTCCATGTTCTCACATGTTTTCCACCAGACTTCATTCCTGCGGTAGAACTGTATCCTGTGCCCCCACTATGATTCTGCATATATCCACCATAGACTTATAAGCCCTGAAGATATATAAGGTAGGATATACACCATTTTAGTACATTTAAGCCATAGGCCAATAGCCCACGGAAGCCCTTGGTTATTAACCTATAGTCACTTACATTCAGACTCCACATGTATTAAAGACTCATGGTTAGTATGAAAATGAAATATGGCAAATCAGACAATATCGAGAGAAATGAAATCTAATGTATTTTGCATGCTATTGTAATTTGCATGTTTGTATATATGTAAATAACATTTGTATATTTGTAGATAGTAATTTTTAATGTTAGAGTATGTAAGTATCTAGGGCAGAGAGCTTTAGGAGTAAGGAGAGAGCGCTCATTTATCAGATTAACAGAATAAAATGAGTACAATATAGATATAACTGCTGTCACATGTTGCATGATATAGATTGTTCTAGTGCTGAGTAGAATTAATTGAGTATTTTCTACCGTTTTAGTATCAAACCGACACAACAGAATACAAAACTCCTGATGAAGGCCAGCCGCCGAAACGCGTTGGATCTAGTTTTGTAATGGGCAAAAATATGCTATTGCAGTTTTGTAATTATATAAGAAGTGTATCAATTGTTATGTAAATATATGTAAAAGTGATTTATTGTAAAAATTGTTTCAAAAAGTGTGAAAAAAAGCCAAAAAATAATAACCATTAAATAGAAGTTTTTCAAACTCATATATCACGGCATTTCAATTTATATCCCCCTGTAATATGTGATAGAGTATTAGAAGCATACACATAACCCGGTGTACAGGTCCATTTCTTCTAAAAAAAAAGTATGCTAGTAGGTTTGGCATTTGGATTGGGGTGCAGTGCCGGTCCTAGGCCTTCTGAGGCCCCGGGCGAAAGGGAGATGTGAGGCCCCTCCAAGTGACATCACAGAAAGTGACTTCGCAGGACTTTTGATCTTAGTTATTTGGCATCAATGAAGCAAACTAATGTTGATATCAGTAACATGGAGAAAAGTAGAGGGAATGGAAAACAGGTGAGCAAATATCCATGAGTGTAACACTTGCCGTCTCCTTGAATGATTAGTTGGACATGCCCCCAAATTCCAAAGGAACCAGAGGGTCAAGAAAACAGCAGTATACATTTCACAGCCGAATCTGAAGGAGGAACAAAACAGGATACATTAAGTTGAACTCTGAAAAATAACACAGTAAAGAGCCCAATGAGTTCATTCTGACAGGACAATATTTAATAAGTAAATTTGTTGTGACAAAAATAGGGAATGCAAAACTGCTCAACAGGAGCAAAAAAAGGGGAAAATGTAAAAATGTAGCTTTCGCGCGCTACCAGATTGACGGCCCTGGGACCCACTGTGACCCATGAGGAAGATTCAAGGCCAGCGACGCCGGCATCACGTCACCACCAGGGCACGCACACCACCACCAACCAAGCTAGGTGGTGGGGGGTGCGTGCAGGCGTCTTCTTTGCGTGCGTGCGCTGTTGTTCCCAGTTCCCTGTATTGTGCAGCCTGCAGCCCGGCCCCTGCGCGACTGCTGTGCTCACTCACTGCACTGGCAGCGCTTTCCCCATCATCATTTATTTTATTTATTCCCGCAACTGCGGGGCCGGCGGCGGGGCCCCCCTGAGCGTGAGGCTCTGGGCAGCTGCCCATACCGCCCATGGCTAGGACCGGCCCTGTTGGGGTGCCTAGGCATTTGGTGGAACATACCTTCAGACTTAAACAAGACAGAATTGTTATTGTTCACTCCTCAGGCTTCCTTTTAGCTTTCATACATAGATAGATTTGGCTGTCTGTTCAGCTGTCTGTTAGGGGCACTAATGTGATCAACACAGGACCACTGCATTTTGTGGATGGGTACACTGTGCCATTGACTTTATATTAGGACATTGGAATGTTGAGCGCTCCATTGAACACAATGGAGTAGCTCCGGACTTCAAATGCCCGGTAGATGCGCAGAGCTTCAACATTCTAATGTTTGTCTTTCACAGAAACAGCTGTGAACAAAGGCCTCACGGAGCCCGAGAGAATATCATGCCCCTCGGGCTCTGTGAGGACTTTGTTTTACTAAGTAGAACAATTTGCCTTGTTCTGGCAGAATGTTCTAATAGACTTATAGCCAACCATTGAATGGCTATACCGGCCATTAAAGGCCCGCTCCCTTGTTAAAGGTCCTCGTCTTCGGCTTGGGCCTTTAACATTGGAGCGGGCCTTTAATCGCCGGTATAGCCCGCTACGGCAGGCTGTAAGGCTATATTATGGCCATGTTGTTCCTTAATGCACACAGCAAGTGCTGATCTTCAGTAGTGGCAGGGGCTTCACATTAGTGGTTTGCAGAACGCTAACTGCACTCAGCCCGCTTAAGATGGCTCTCTCTGCGCAACTCTCCACAGAGCTGTCCACACAGTGTAAGAAAGATGCAGTTGATTTGCCACTGCTTGTCTTCCTGTGCAGTTTTGGCCCCAGGTGCTAGCAGTGGAGGCCTTCTTTCCACAGAAGACATCTCTCTAGGTTGTTCTTCAATGTAAATTCAAAATGCACTTCCATATTAAGTCTATCTGCCAGTCTGCACAATTCCAACTTCGTGACCGTAGTAAAATAAAATAAAAGCATCAAAGCCCCAGACAAACGCTTTAGGATCAAGTTCTAACCTTTGAACTTTTCAGGATTGATTGGGAGAAGTAGGTCCTATGATTCCCCTAAAGGCCCTATCCCTGCCAGATTAGAGTTGTGGGCACGCATATTTGATCAGGTATCCCCTTTTTTGCATTCAGTTCACTAGTTTTCATTTGGGACCACAATTGTCAATAGGAGTGGTTATATAGTTAACAAGAAAACTGCACACACATCACCCACAATATTTAGCAGATGGCCTGCTGATTCTGAGTGGGATGTCAAGTTTCTTGTAGTCAGTCAGTTTTAAAATTAAAAGTTCAAAATTTCGACTTTAAAAAACATTTGTGTTCGTGTGGCTCCCTCATTCGGGAATTCAATAGCCCTTTTTCCCGGGTCTTTCAGTTCAGGAAAAAAGTTACATAATTAATCTATTTGTTTGTTTTCAGACTAAGTTTTGTGCTGAGAATGGAATGCAGATTGCTTCATAATATGATTGTTGTTATTATTTCTATGGCAGTGTCTTATTTGTTTATGTGTTCACAGTGTCCTTTCTTAAACATGTTTTAGTCATTGCTAAACATGTTTTAGTCATTTTTAGAGCTGTCATCGTTTAGATCCTAGCTACAGGCCCGGACTGGCCGTTGCGGGCACCGGGCAATCCCCCGGTGCGCCGCAAGGGTGGGGGCCGGTTTTGGGCCCTGGGGGCCGTTTTTGTTACAGGGCCGTATTTGCAGCATAGCTGCAAAATCGGCCCTGTAACAAAATCAGCCGAAAACCGGCCCCGCCAAAGAGCTCAGTCGCACCCCCAGGGGGCCGGCCGAGCACTTTGCCAGGGCCGGTTTTGGTTCTCAGTCCGGCCCTGCCTAGCTATCTCTCATTTGAAACATTACAAGTCTTCAAGAACCTGGAGATCCTCTAACATGAATCTGTTAGCCATTCCTGCTTTTAGTTGCAAAACAAAGGGAGGTAAATCTTTCACCTTGGTATCTCTAAATCATGGGTACTCACAAACATTTGCCCAGGGGCCACAAAGTACTGTCTGTGGTGTGACCGAGGGCCGCAATGATGCCAGCAGGGTGGCGGTAGGAGGTCTGGGTGGGTCAGAGATTGTGTAAGGAGGTGTAAAAACATGCTAAATAAGCGGGCAAGCATTTATTTGCAGGTTAAAAAATGCTTGCCCTTTTATTTAACATTTTTTTCTGAATATTATTGCTCAGCAACTAAACATCAGCATGTGCTGCTGTTCATTAGGGGGCCGCATGTAAAGGTCCAGAGAGCCACAAGTGGGCCCCAGGCCGTACTTTGAGTATCTCTGCTCTAAAGTCTGGAATCAGGTATTTCTAAAGTTTAGAAATACCCGTACCGTTGAGATTTTAGGAAATCTTAAAACTGGCCTTTTTCTTTATCGGATGATTTTTGCAGATGTCTGACTGATTGATATTAATGTTCACCTACCTCCTATCAGGGCCTTATGGTTACGTCATTCTTTTTAGGTGTCAATAATTTTAATTTCTGCGTCAACGCCAGGATGCTCAGTGCTGAGTGACAGTGCCCTCTATAAATACCTCTTATCATATCATGTCATATCATATCATATCATATCATGTAAGGTCATCTCATATCATATCATATTAAATCATATCATATCCTATCATATCATGTTATGTCATATCATTTCAGATCACATCAAATCACATCATATCATGTAATGTCATATCGTATCATTTCAGATGAGATCATGCCATTGTAGAGATCTTCAGCCTCTCCAAGCTATATAAATGTGCTAAATACAAGATTAAAAATGAGAGATGCGTTTCACTGAAACAAGCACTGCTAATGTCAGCCATTTTCTGACACTGTATAGTGAAAATGTTCTGTGAAGCTTCAGTTAGGCACAATATAGAAGTATCGGGGGGAATATGCAGCACGGGCCACCCTTAACACAGAGCTGACATAGCGCAAGCAGCAGGAGCAGAAGCTTCCCTCATACACCATATGTCGTCGGGTGCAGTGGCAGAGCAGGCTTCTCTCATACATACTTACAGGCAGCACCACTGATGGCCTGCACTCAGAACATGTGTAGTACACACACACACACACACACACACACACGCACGCACGCACACACACACACACACACACACGCACACACACACACACACACCCCCAGGTACTAACAGGTACGCTGTTAGATGAGGAGATTGGGCAAGCTCAGAGAGTAGTACCCCAATCTGTAGGTGACAGCATGTCCCATTCAACTCACTCCTTTCAACTCAAGTAGCACAGTTCTAAGGTAACAAACAACTGTAGGAGCAGGAGTGGGAATGTACCTCTGGCAATCATTAATGTCAACTTGAGCCCTGTGCACATGAAGCAGCTGTTTGTGGTGGAAGACACTGTATGGCCTTAAAGAAGAGGAAGGGGGGACAGAGAGTGCTGCAGGAGGAGAGGTCCTTGTGAGGCAGACACCAATAGCTCATGGTATAGAAAATCTTGAGGGTGAGGTCCCGCTAAACCAAGCTCACATAGAGAAGAATCTAGGGTAATGACCTATACTAAGCAAAACTAACAGACCCACAATTCTAGTTGGTGTGTCTGGAGCTCTCCAATATAGGTGATATACCATAAGACATATCATAGCTATCCAAGGTACTGCAGATGTTTGTGGGTCAGTGTGCACTTATTTGCCTTTGAAAATATGATTGCTGTCTGCATTTGTAAAATCACTATAGACACCAACAGATAATGAGAAGGATTCCACAACTTGTGAAGTATAATGACCGGCCCAATTATATCACTGGGTCACTGCAGATAAGTGAATCACCCGTGTTAATTGACTTCTTCTTACATCAGATCTGGAGCAACCGTAAAATGCAAAACAATTGGGCTTCTCTGCAGAATGTGGTGAGGAGCCCTCGGCACTCCCAAAATCTCACAGATTAGGCCTTGGGTTGTAAGGAGCACCAAATTGGTGGTACCCACAGAAGCTTAGGTGCTTCAGGAGCCCTTGTTAAATCGCATGTTAGCACCCTTTTTCACTATGCTTCCCTTTGCATCTCTAATGAGATGCAAAGTGGGCGTTTCAGAGCAAAATAATAGGAGAAATGTCGCTAAGCGACATTTCTCCTATTATCAAGCTTCAGGCTAATCCTGTTAGAGACAAAAAAAGCAGCGCTAACCACGGTTAAAGCTGCTTTTTTACGTCTGCTCATTTTCAGACTTAGCCATGTAATCCAATGGGAGGTGGATTACATGGCTTAGTCCACCATGGGCTATCAACAAGGATATCCCTATCCTTGTAGTTTTTTCGCTGCATTACCAGCGATAACCTCTCAAAATGGCGCTATCGCTGGATTTTTTATTGCCTAGGCGGTTAGCGTTGTTAATAACGCGATAACCAGGCGATATTTTCCAGCGATAGCAGGCGTTAAAAAAATTAACGCTAAGTGCCCTTAGCAATAATTTTCCCTGCTCCTTGTTAATATGCCCCAGATCACAGAGGTTTTCTCTGGCTTCAGAGACACATGCCTAAATAATTTGATGTTTGTGCAGAGAGAGTATGATGGAATAGCATTCCCAAATGCCAGAAGTTCAGTTGTTGAAATTGAGATAAAGACATTTAATGCCTGAAAAAGATAAAGGATCAATTTCCTTTTTGCAAGAGGTTGTTTGCGCTGTAGTTTGATTTGTGCTACACAAAACTCCATACATAAAATTGTGGAGTTCGGTATAGTACATTTATACTACCCTATATCAAGTAACCTTCATAATATTCCTCTTGTCAATATTTTGGCCTCCTCTTTCAATGTCGTTGAGAGTATGCAATTCAATGTACTGCTAATATGCATACATTTTATAGAAATGTTCAGCATTGATTGATTTTGTCAGGAAGACCATCTGAGATGTTAAGAGATTGTACAATAAAACCATTGTTGGTGATCTGTTATCTCGATGATGCACTCCTGTTAAAATTTTAGCCACCAGTAAGTTTTAAAAAGGACCTATGCTGGCCACATTATTACTTGACGACATTACAAAGCTCTGATGCTTGGTACTCATTACCCACCCGTTATCACATTTTATGTGATCGTTATGTAACCCACCAGAAAATCTTTGGCTTTATCACCAATGTTCTCACAATTTATTTTAAGGCAAAAAGGTCGTAAAGGACATTAATAAACACACCTATAAGGTTTGTTAAGTATGAAATTCCTGTTTAAAACATTTTTGTGAAGATTTCCTGTTTGGTGTTTTTTGTAGCCACTTTAACACCTTCGCTGCGGCGGCTATTCCGCCGCAGAGCTAAGGGGGTCGGGGGGGCCACGCGGCGCGCCCATGCTGGTGACGGAACAGCTCCGTCACCAGCCTCGGTTGAGCTGTGCTCATGACGGAGCGGTTCCGTCATGGCCCCGTCCGCTCAATACAACGTGCCTGCGCAGGCGCGAAATCAGCGCTGCGCAGGCGCGTCTAGCGGGCCATGACGGAACCGCTCCGTCATCAGCACAGCGCTACCGCGGCTGATGACGGAGCGGTTCCGTCATCAGCGCGGAAGGGGTTAAGAAGTGGCCTAACCATTTGGCTAGGCCTATTGCTATTTGAGTCGAGACAAAGTCTGCTTTACATATGGTTGGTCACTGTCTGCAAATGCAGTATGGGTCAAAAGAATTGACGACTAGAATGTGGCCATATAAATTACAAGTGGCTGAAATTTCTGCCATTTTTGCACCAGTCACAATTCTGTTTTTCTCTTTTGGCCACCTTAAGACCCATTTACTCCGCACAGTAATGGTAGATAAAGAGTGGAACCTTGCTTCCTCAAAACAGGTCTTCATATTTCTATCCACTCACCCTCAAGGTCTACGAAAAGGTGTCACCAGAACCTGCCAAGGCCTTGAGTCAACCTTCAGTGTGCCTGTGACAAAGGTTGAGTCCTATATTTCACTGTTGCCTTTTTATTTCTACATACATGGCACCTGCACTATACAACTCAAAGCTGGAACTGTGCCAATTTAATAACCACAAACTTAAGTACTTCATTCCATTTTTCAAATCCACTCTATCAATTAGCACAAAGAGCATACATTAACGGCAGTGCATCTTCAAAGCGCACTTGAGCAAATTGAATGGAATTTGCATATGCGCATTTGTAAGATGCCTATGTATCAATGACAAGCTTTTCAGGGACACTCACGGTGTCTTTTGATAGAGGAGCAGTGGGGTGTGTGGCAGTCATGGTGCACTGCTTGCTACTGGCTTCAACACCTGTGCACTGCTTAATTAGTGCCCGTGGTTGCAGGTGGTAGGCAATGGTTCTCATTTTGGGAGACTGGGGCTTATTTCTCATGATCAGATTTTGATCCAGGGAAAGAGAGGGAAAGGCAGAAAATGAAGGAAGAATGATGAAGAGAAAGATAGGAAAATAGTTACATAGAGGGAAAGTAGGGATGAAAAAGAACCTGCAGGTAGATGGTGGTGAGCCGAGTCAGAACAGAGCCAAGGTTTTGAATTGGCTCTAAGGGCAATAACACAAGCTCAGCACTCAACATATCTGGCTTTCAAAACGTCACGTAAAAACATGATAAACCATCATCAAAATTCAAAGTGTTTTTTCATATCATTTTTTGCTTTTTTTTTTTTCAATACCACGTTTTTTACTGCATAATTTTGGTCCAAAGCACTGCAGTGCTTTGCATTGATATATATTTTATATATTTTTCTTTCTTTTCTTTCTTTTTTTGGTGATGGGGTGATTGGGTGGGCAGAGCCAGGGTTCCTGCCTGGTTCTCCAGTTCCATGGTCAACAGCTCTAGCCACTAGGACACATCCCTTCACCTTCTGATAAGCACAAGGGTTTAATTAAGTACACTGGATTATACCTCTGCATGGAGTGACATTTATCCGAAGTGATAGCTTCCAAACATAAACTTAGGAGAATGCATGACCCTCTCCCCCCGCCCTGACAACATCATTAGTGAACCAAGAGACAGTCACTTATATGCATCGTACATGTCACTTAGATTTCATTTAAAGGCGGAGGTATATCAGTTTATCAAAACATGGAAGAGAGTTTTTTTACACCGTTCATCCTAAACTGATGTATTTAAAGGTTCATATGGTGATGGACGCGTACCCCTGCCCTGAGTGCCATAGCTGACAGGATGTCTGGATCCCTTGTATTGATTTTTGTAGTCATGGGCAAACACAGATTATGAGGGTGCACCATGACATTGGTCTGTCTAATGGATTGCGGTCTTATTGGACTGTCAGGGGTGCCCAAAGTGCTACCCTTAGTAGTGAAAGGCTTCTACCTTTGCCAGGAGTTAAGCAGCAGGAGCACAGTGGTGACAGCATACCACGTAGTGATTTGTAGAAGGGAGCACGCCTTTTACTGGCTCACTCATGCAAAGATCTGTTACTGTGTGCTTAACTCACCTTTGGCCAACTTCAAGTTAGCATGTAGTGCTGTGCAGTGCATGCGTGTTGTATGCACATGTTGGGCGTATGTGTGCCAGTGAATGATATGATACATGGAAGATTCTGGGTTCCATTTTGGGAGACCCAGGCCTAACTGTAAGAGCATGAGGAGGTAGCGGTAACCCTCACAGAGAGATTTGTGGTTTGCTGATTCCTGTGAGCTGGGTGGGACACACATGTTGGAAGAACGAGAGCCAGGCTTTCCTGCATACTTCAATGGGTTCTCTTTGATTCAGAGATATGTCACTGTAAGAGGACCTGGGCATATCTCAGACCGGAGCTATCAAAGAGTAGGGCAGAGTCCTGGGGTAACCTTTTGATACACATATCACTATAGCTTACTCTCAGATGTGAACCTCTAATCACTCCCATTGCCAGATTTGGAGTCATTCCTGCTGTGACACATTGTTTTCAGGAGGAAGAGAGGAGGAGAGGGCATTTTTAAAAGAAGCAGACCCCGCAAAAGAAACGTCAAAGACTCAGACCCTAAATCACATTTAGTGTCTGGAAATTAATTAAAAGAAGGGGAGCTTGAGACTCCCAAAACTGTCAACTGTAAAGCAGCCAGATGGTCTGTGTGTGGAAGGGAAGCTCTATAAGACTTCTGCCTGTGACCAGGGCTGGAAGCCAAGACTTGCCAGTCTCCCTTGTCGGGAAAACCAAAGGAAGTATTACACTGCTTTGGAGACATGGCAAGGACACTCTACTGTGGCCTCTGCAGAGCAGCATGATTTATACTCCCCAAGCCAGCCTCAGCACTTGCGAGAGAGACACTCCCTGCTTTTGCGGGTAAGGCCTGAGGGGATCCTGTATGCCATATAGTGCTTCCGTGCTGTACACGTTTGACTTCTTTAACAAGAGTCGGAGTGGGAATCCTGAGACTCAGAATGCCAGTAGCGCCTAACCTAACTGTCACTTATATTGAAGGGGAATGACCACTACTGCTAGTGAGAGGGAAGTGAGACTCGGGGGACTGCCATTAAAACATTAGATCCATGACCTCAAGTGACTGTGTGTATTCTTTGTATATGCCTTGTTTCTCTTTGTGGTTGTATACAAATACTCCCTTTGTTATAAAAGAAACATTTTGACTGGACAACCATTTATTGTGGCTATTGAGCGTATTTTGAGTTGCGAACCTCTGTTCATCCACCTATGTCTAGCTCAGCCAACCATCCTCCCCCAGGGAAGCCTTGAACTGCTCAACCCAGGCTACCAATGAGAGTGAAGTGCTTAAGGGGTACTTGGCACAGTTGCTCAGGAACCATAGTCGGTCAGGTCCCAGGACATCAAAGTAAAAGGCTCCAACCCCCACAAATGACCCAGTACCTCCTGCTCACTCCGTGGTCCTCCGAATGGAGTTCTGACAAACGTGTTCTTAAATATGATGATAAAGGAAAAGGAGGCACAGTGCATTGAGGTAATTACCACAGATCACACAATTTTGGTCAAATGGAGAAGCTGAGATTGGTGCCACATATCTTGGCTTCACGTTTAACAATTCTTCCACTGGATGGAGGGGAGGAAGGCTTGGTGACTGAGATAAGAGAGTGGGTGGCAGAAGCCGTATACCCAATGAAAGCTCGGCTCAATTTTTTCGGCTTGCTGTTCCCAGAGGACTCAGGCAACGGACTCTAGCTTGGCTCATGCCTTCAGTGGCTCACCCATCGCTGCATGAGTGAGATGAAGAGACAAAAAGTACAGGGCAGTGAAATAAAAAGAGGCATATGTTAGTATTTGGTAACCATGGCATTCGGTAGCACCAGCATTTAGTAACTCTCGCATTTGGAAGCGTTGGTGGCAGCCTCCTATCACAAACTATGGAACTCTGCACTTGTGTAAAACAGCGTCCAAGTGCCTAGAGGGCAATCAGGCAGCTGGTCTGACAGGTTAGTGTGTGGGCCGCTTTCGTGCAGGAGTGGCAGGTGCACGTAAGCGGGGTGGGCGGGGGCAGTCGACAGATGAAAACGAAGGAAAATAACATTTAAGAAAAAGAAAACCACTTAACATGTGCTTGCCGCATCGCCAAGTCAGCAATGCAGCGAGCGCAAGGTAAGTAGTTTTCTTTTTTTGATGTTATTTTCCTTCGTCCATGTTTGCCAACCCCCTCTCCCGCACCCGCTTCACTGCACTTACGTACCGGCCGCTCCAAGGGGCATATTATCAAGACAAGTGATAAAATTATCGCCGTTTTAGCGGCAGAAAACTGCTGCTAAAACGGCGATAATGGGCTTGATCATATGCTCAATGCTATGGAATTCCAATTGAAGCCCATTTTAAATGTGAAGGACATCCAACATGGGCTTCAATTGGAATTCCATAGAGCATATTATCAAGCTCATTATCGCTGTTTTAGCGGCAGTTTTCTGCAGCTAAAACTGTGATAATTTTATCGCCTGTCTTGATAACCTCTTCCGTGCGTTGGACAGCCCTCAGCCGTCTGACGTCACGGTGGGCATGTGCGGAGGTCGTCCGGCGGCCGTCTGAACCACTCACACGTGGGTATTTTCAGCACCGGGGAAAAATTACGTCCGCAGCGAAGCGGTTAATATGCACCCAAGTTTCTCAGCTGTTTGTGGGCCTCTTTCATGGCCAGGTGGGCCAGTAGTTTTGCTGTTAATTTCTGCGATATTAGCACATACATTGCCTGCAGCAAGCACAAATGCATGCATTCTCTCAAACCTAGCAAAACACGTCAGTGTGTGTTTACAAGTGTAAAACGACCTTGATTTTCAAAGGTGGGACAATTGTTTAGCTATCCGATTCGCTAAAGGAGGGCCAGTTTTAATTTTGTAACAAAACCAATTTCTTTCAGTCTCAATCTGATCCTCTGTACAAATTAAGCACTGTTTTCGGCCACAAAAAGAATGCAAAGTAAAAAGTATGCGAAGGCAACATCCTTCGCCCGACGTTGCTGAAAGGGCGAGATTTTGATCGATACCTTATATCTATTGATCCAAACCTCGATCTGGTCGACTGAACCTTTGTTGCCTGTCTATGAGGAAAGAAAGTGCACCTATTTCCAAGTCAGTTCACCCAATAAAGGACTCTGCTCCCAAAGACCACAAACAACTTCTAGCTTTCAAAAGTTTATTGTAAAGATATGATAAGCTGCAAATACAAGCATCTCAGAATGAGATTAACGAGATACACAGGTCCAATTACATACATGTGCTCTCGAAAAGCCCTCAGACGAGCAACAGAAATCACTAACACAAGTTCTAAGAATAATAAAGCTATCAGCATAGACGCATATCTCTCCTTCATTTAGGTTGGAGGAAAACGCAAAGGTTAGGCTGTCCCTACCCTGCTCTAGATGGTATCCCTACTTAACCAAATCCCAACCTAACAAAGGTGTCAGCAGTGAATGACCCCCAAGGGAAGTCACTCACTCTAAGTCTCTTGGTGAAAACCTATAGTTCTCCAGTCATGACCCCTCTCTGCCTACCCATCCGCTCTCTAAAGGGTCCTCAGGTATCTGCTCTAACTCCACCCAGGGGTGCTGTCCCTAATACAAAACAGTCAACAACATTTGAGACGCCCCTTGCGAAACGCCTCTCACGTGGTGTAGCTTCTGGCTTTTTCCATGATGCTTTGTATTGGGCCTCATGCGTTAGAGTTGACCTTGCTTCTCAGACTCTTCTCCGGCCCGCTGATACCCCTCAAACATTCCGGAACCCTCCTCCATGTCTGGGCCGTCTACTGAACAGACCTCTATTCATTCATTTATAATTGGATCCCCCCCTTATCCTTTGCAGACAGATATCTGCAGCCAAGAACCCAACTCTCATAGACTTCTAAAAAGGCTTGCAACATTTCTCAGCCCAGACATGTACGTGTAAATCAATGCTAAAACATTTCAGGCCTACAATATTTCTCATTATGATTATAGCATTCAACTTCTTCATTTAATTAAACATGTTAATACTCTTATTCTATTATTTAGTAAACATCTCTATATATCATGGCCTATTTAATGCAATGACCAAAACATTAATACAATCTGTGTCGTGAAAAGAACCACCTTTCCTCTTAGCTCCAGCTCTGGCCCTGAGGCCTACCACATTCTGCGTTTAACCACATACCATCTTACATTTTAACAGCTTCACGACATGGAATTCAGAAATAATCACGTCTAATAAAGTCATATAATGTCACACATTTCTGTATTAGTTCCACTTCTACTTAAATCCCTACATTAGCTATACATTTAGAATATAATTGCAGATACTATTAGCACTCATGGCATTTCTCCTCATGATTTGTGCTTACTACAAGTAAGTGTGATGTACTCATACATATAAGTCAGTTTGCGCTCTCTCAGTTCCCCCCTTTGATGACCTCTCGGGGTCATCACTAACATTTAAACTGCAGTTATTGCTGGCATTCTCTGCGCTTCCAGAGCCCTCAGACTCCTGTACTGATTATCTTGTATGGCAGCCAATCTCCGCAGCTGTTCTCTTTGGGCCCTTTCTGACCTTCTTGCTCTGTACCATTTGAATACCCTCACCAATCCCCACAATATGATCCCACAGATCAATATTATGATGATAGGCTTTAGAATATACCAAACAAAGCTTTTGCCTAAGGTGGAAAACCACCCTCCAACTGTACTCATTCCGTGGCCCACCTTTTCCCAGACATTTTCTCTACTCAAGTCTTCGATCTCCTTGTGAATATTAGTTATGTTCTTAATAACTTTCTCAAGGGGCTTCGAATTGTCTGGAATGTAAGTGCAGCATTCCTGGACCTTCAAAGCCTTACAGACTCCGCCCTCTTTTGCTAGTAGGACATCTAATGCAAGACGGTTTTGAAGAACCATAGCCCTTATCGATTGCATCTCTCCTTCTACCAGCATTAAGGACTGAGCAGTGCTGGCAGACAACCTGTCGACAACTGTTGCCAGTCGTCTAATTTTAACATCATTGAGGATTACTCCCAAAAGAGGGAACATAGCTCCAAAGACATCTCCAACCATTTCTGCATCGCCTACATCTCTCCTTCCCCTCGATGATGTCTTGCCCTCAATGATCACTAAGTCTTGTGCATGATATATTTTGGGGAAGACAATTGCCAAGTAACATGATCCATACCAGTTGTCAGGTAGTCTCACGTAAGCATTTCTTCCACATACAAAATACACATTTGGAATCACTTGCATTCCCTTTAGGAAATCCTTAGTGTAGTACTCTAAATTAAAAGCATGTTCGCAGTCAACTTCTCCAACGTATACATTTTCATAATACGTTTTGGCTCTGTGAAGACATAGCTTTCCTCTCTTCGCTTTATCTAAAGCTATTGGACCACTACTACCCTTTCTCTTGTGTGACTTCTCTTCCTCGGTCCAATCTGTTTTCCATTGTCCTGATTTTTTCAAAATCTTTTGTCTCCTGTAACGATCATCCACCTGCCCTATGAACTTCTTCTCGACTTCTGACACCTTACATGTCAGGTTATTTCTACGGGCATGTGAAGTATCTAAGGTAATCCAAGGAATGAAGAACTTGGCCAATCTGTCTTCACTCTTCCAGTAGTCCCATTTGTTCATCTGCTTATAATTTGGGACTTCTGGCAACACTGAATCATAATTGGAGAAATAGTATTCAAAACTATCTCTCTCATAAAATATACTAAGCAATAAGCTACATGTAATGCCATATGTCAGAGGGAGGTGATGATAGCGAATTCCTTCATCTACAGACGCCGGCAACTGCATGCAGACGTAGCAATCCTTAACCTCCATGGCATCCACGTATTCATATAAAAGTTTAGCATAAGCATTTGACCTAAAGTCTCCTTGGGACTCGTCTACGTGTAACCTGCGGGCTTCTGCAGCTAATAACGCTTTTTCTTGAGTGTTTTCCCTTTTCTCACCAGCAACAGTGGGTGTAAGTGTTACTACAGAATTCACATCAGTTACCTTTACCTCTTCCTCATGTCCCTTTACATAAGAAATTGTTACCACTAAAGCTATTAATATTATCACTCCTACTATTAGTGTACCTATTATACATTTAGCTCTGCGGTTCGGAGTGCCGGCCTCCATTTCGTCAGACAATATGGCTCTCTCTTATCTTTAGCAAAAAGTTCTTTTCCTCTCGTTCCTTTACAGTCTCTTTTAATCCTTTTGTCTTTCGAATCCACACAACTGGAGGCTGACAACCTTCTTCGCAAAAAGTCCTTTAACAGTTCAATAAAGACAACCCTAGCCCTTCTCCATCAACTCAAGGGAAGTTCCCTAATATTCTCTGCTTCCTGGGCGCTAGGTAATCTTCTTTTTCTGCTTGCTTTATTTACAAAGTTCTTTAACAGTCTACTATCAGATTTGTTGTGGCAGCTTCAATAGCATAGTTCAGTATTTCCAAACGAAGATTGTGCTCTTCATGTGCAGTTATCGTTGTACCAAAGTCGGGGAATTGCAATTCTGTAAGAAACATGTGTTTTAACTTGCTGAGGCGGGGAGGTCTGGGGAGCATGAATGTTAGTGACCCTTCTTGTTCGACACCGGGTACCAACAGTCGTATTTCCACGGTGATAATGGGCTCAGAACTGGACACCACCACCGCTCGGATCCTCCCTGTCTCCGGTTTCACAGACATTTGTCGCCAGATATGTCCACTCAGGTGTGGAGTATCTTCTGTTAGGCACACGCACCCTTCTTGACCTTCTTCGGTCCGGTGCTTCAGCACCCTGAGCACCTTCTTCTGGGTCTGAGTCTTCGGATATCGGAGGAAGGGTTAACTCTGGAGTTGACCTCAAGCTCGAGCTCCTTCTTTGCGGCCAATTAGCTTCTCCACGTGCCCTTCTACTCCTTCTCCTTCTTGTCTGTTCTCGCTCTCTTTCAGACCTGTCAGGGTCAGACTCGTACTCCCAGCTGCTTTCTCCTTCTGTAGCGTCTTCTGTTTCGCTGTTGTACTGACCGTCCTCAGCTTGGTCAGACTCGTTCCCTGCTTCCGCTGGCACCTCTACAGCTTGGCTAGCCCCCTCTATGGCTTCTCGGTCCTCTGCTGGACGTCTATCCGAGAGAGGAGCTGTTCCTTCTAGAGGTGCTGGAACCCTTCGCGTATGTGACGCGTGGATCCAATTGGGCAGGCCTCCCACCTTCACAGCTGTATTCGTGATCAGGATGATCTGGAAGGGCCCACGCCAACGAATATCCAAGCAGCTTCTTCTCACATGTTTCTTCACCAGGACCCAGTCCCCAGGATACAGGTCATGGCACGGGCCCTGGCACGCTGGAACCTCGGCAGCCTGCACCTGAAGGGACACAGAACGCATGGCGTCAGACAGCCCCTTACAATAGTCCAGGATCATATCATCTGTGATATTTAACAGTGCAGTAGCTGGGATAGATGGCAGCCTCATTGCTCTTCCCATTAACACCTCATGTGGTGACAACCCTGTTCTTCTGTCTGGGGTACTACGAAGGCTCATGAGGACCAATGGCAGGGCATCAGGCCAACTCAGGGTCGTTGAGGAGCACACTTTTGCTATCCTGCTCTTGATCGTGCCATTGATCTGCTCCACAATCCCTGAGGCTTCTGGTCGGTAACTGCAATGCAACTTTTGGTCGATATTTAGCGCTACACAAATCATCTTCACAAGCTCGCTGTTAAAATGTGTTCCCCTATCTGATTCCAAAAAGGCCGGCACCCCGAAGCGAGGAATGAGTTCTCTAAGCAGTAACTTAGCCACTGTGAGGGTGTCGCACCTACGTGTAGGGTATGCCTCAACCCATCTGGAGAACACACAAACAACCACCAGGACATAGCGGAGGCGGTTGCACCTTGGCATTTCAATGAAATCTATCTGCATTCGGTTGAATGGACCTCCAGACCTTCCTATGTGACTTAGTGCAACTGGTGTTCTTTTTCCTACGTTCAGCTGCTGACAGGTCACACAACGCTGGCACACTGCTTCTGCGGCTATTCTAAACTTAGGATTGTACCAAGTCTGTCTAAACACTCTCAGCATAGCATCTCTCCCTAAGTGTACGGGACCATGTATGAGTCTAGCCATTGGACTCACCATTTCATTGGGCAACACTGCTCTGCCGTCTGCTGAGACCCAAAAATGGGTCTCACCCATTACACATCCTGCCTTTTCCCATGTTTCTTTTTCAGAATCCGGAGCATTTTCTTGCATGGTTGACAGTTCATCCCAAGTATCAACAGTTTCCAGTATCATGGCTAATTCAGTTCTTACATTTATTCCACCCACATCCACCTCTGTGAAAGAGTAACCTTGTTCCGCGCAATACCGCGCAACTTCATCAGCATATCTATTGCCTTTCGAAACAAAGTCCTCATTTCTGGTATGTGCGGTGCACTTTACAACTGCGATACTTGCTGGGCATTGCAATGCCTCTAACAACAAGCGCACAAACTCTCCATTTCGAATGGGAGAGCCTGAAGAGGTCATGAACCCTCTTTGAGACCATAACTGCCCGTAATCATGAACTACCCCATAGCCATATTGGCTGTCGGTGTATATGGTGACTCGAATCTGATTGCTTGCCAAGCAAGCGCGTGTCAGGGCAATAATCTCGGCTACCTGAGCGGAGTGTACTCCTTCCAGGCACCCAGCTTCCACAACTCCAGTAATTGTACAAACTGCATAAGCTGCTCTCAACTGCCCAACTTCGTCTCTTACACATGAGCCATCGACAAAGAAAATTTCATCTGGGTCAGTCAGTGGCTCATCTACGATGTCGGGTCTGGGTTTGGTGCATAGTTCAGTCACATCAAGACAGTCATGGTCTGTATATTCATCATCATCCTCAATATCATTTGGAAGTGGCATCAAGGTAGCAGGGTTCAAAACAGAGCATCTCTTGAGGGTCACATTCTCTGCAGCAAGAATAACTTGCTCATAGCGCGTGAGCCTACTGTTGGTCAGATGCTGTGTTTTGGTCCTGGTCATCAACAGTTCAACAGAATGTGGCACGCACACCTCTAACGGGTGCCCCATGATGATATTTTCACATCTCTCAATGCTGACACCCGTTGCAGCAACGGATTTGAGACATCCGGGCAACGCTGCGGCTACTGGGTCTAAAGTAGCCGAGAAATAAGCAACTGGTCTACGGGCATTCCCATGGATTTGGACCAACACAGACAACGCACAACCTTCTCTCTCACAACAGTAAAGAAAAAATTGTTTATTGTAATCAGGCATTCCCAGTGCCGGAGCACGACACAGGTCCTCTCGCAGCTGTAAGAATGCCATCAAACAGTCTTTGTCCCATGGTACCGGATCACTCACCTCTTTGTGCGTCAGTTTTTGCAAGGGCTTTGCTTTCAGTGAAAAGTTCACGATCCACTGTCGGCAATAACCCACCATCCCTAGGAACATCCTGACCTCTCTCTGTGTCTTCGGCGCATTCATTTTCATGATCGCCTCTATCCTGTCTGGTGACACTTTTCGTTTGCCTTTCTCTATTCTGTGTCCCAAGTACTGCACTTCTGTCAGGCAGTACTGTAATTTTCCCGGGGACACCTTGTGCCCATTGGCAGCTAGGTGATTTAACAAAGCAATGGAGTCTTCCCTGCAAGCTTCTTCCGTTTCTGACGCCACAAGGAGGTCGTCTATGTACTGGACCAGAACTGACTTCTGGGGCAGCACTAGACTTTCAAGATTTTTCTTCAACAGCTGGTTAAAGATCGATGGGCTCTCTGTATACCCCTGAGGGATACGACACCATGTTAGGACGCGATTTTCCAGCTTAAATGCGAAAAGAAAATGGCTTTCTTCGTCCAAAGGGATCGAAAAGAAGGCCTGACAAAGATCGATCACAGTGAACCACTCAGCTTGGAATGGAATCTGAAACAGTATCACTGATGGATTCGGTACCACTGGACAACACGAAACAACTATGTTATTAATCTTTCGAAGGTCCTGCACTATCCGAAATTTCCCATTTGGTTTCTGCAGACCCATAATCGGGGAGTTGCATGGACTACCCACGATTTCTTTCAGTATTCCCTGTTTAATCATGGACTCGATCACGGGTTTTATGCCTGCAATCGTTTCTGGAGTCAATTTATATTGGGGTGTTCTTGGGAACTCAGCATGCGGTTTCACTACAATTTTCACTGGGTCCACCCCTTTGACCAATCCAATCTCTTCCCCAGTGAAATCCCATACTTCTGGTGCCACTGTCTCTCTCAAGTCCCAAGGGAGCTCATCTACTGTCAAAGTAGGGTACAGCTCCACGCATATTCTTGAGTTTGCAACTTTGAAATCTGCGTCATCATCATTGGTCAATACCTCCACTCCCTGAGGTGTACAGTATATAGTACAATTCAATTTACACAACAGGTCTCTCCCTAGCAGACACACAGGACTTGAATCGCAAACCACAAACTGGTGCTCATCGCTGTACTTCCCTATTTTCACCTGTACCGGTTCTGTCAATTGGCTGGTTATTCTCCTGTTTGCGACCCCTACCACTTGTATGGTCTCTCCAGACATGGGCAGGTCTGGAACTGCAGCTGATCTGATCGTGGACCTAGTGGCTCCTGTGTCCACCAGAAATGTCGTAGGGCACCCTGCTACTTCTGCTTCAACATAGGGTCCCCTCTGATCCACCTCCAAGGCTGCCCCGAGGGTGCAGTCTTCTCTTTCCACTCTCTGTCCGGTTAATGGGTCCACATAATAGCACTCTTCCCCTTCTACAAACAGGGGCATTTGTCTATAGGTCTTACCCATACTCCCTACTCGAGGAGGTTGCGGGAACTGGGCTCGGGGAGGAGCCCCCCCCCTTTGAGCACCTTTCCTTGGTATGGCGTTACCCCTCTTGTAGGCGCGCTCTGAACCTCTTCCTCCTCTATCTCTTGCTCTCCTATCTCTACATTGTAGGGACACTCGCGTTTCCAATGCCCCACCTCGTTACACTGGTGGCACCTAGTCGTTTTCTTCAAGGCAGCTATATCTATTCTGGGTCTAAAGGTGGAACTCTCCTCATTGCCCTTGTTCTGACTGTACTGCTTCTTTCCTCCTGTACCTGTTCCTTGCTGCTGTTGCTGCGGTCCCCCCTTCCCTGCTGCCTGCATCTGTACCACCATCAACTTTTCTTTTAGTTTCTTAGCCTTGGAATCTATCTCGTCACAGCAGTACCTGGCATATCTCAGTATTTCATCTAGGGGTTTAGTTTGCCAACAAATCGAGTGTTGCTGAATCATTAAACTAATATCCGGTCTCAGTCCCAGGACGAATTTGGACACAAATTGCCCTATGTCTTTTGGATCCATTACATCCAAGCCGCTATACTGTTTAAACGCCTTCAGCAATCTCTCGTAATATTCGTGAACTGTCTCTTTGGGTTCCTGTCTTGTTCGGTCTATTCTGACCCAATCTATGTCTTGCATTGGCACTTTCTCTTTCAGCCAAGTCATCACTCTCTCGAATTTTGCCATCACAATCTCGGACGGCCCATTAGTCTTGGCATCTCTCTCTGGCTCCGTTGTGGGCCACTCAGCGCTAACCTTGCATGCTGTCCACAGATCTCCTGGTACTACAATGTCAAACAGCGTGTTCAGATCTATCCAAAGGACCTTTGAGATTTTTACAAATCTCTCCACTTGCTTGTACCACTCCACTGGGTTCTCTCGTAACTTGGGGAAAGAGGTGGTAAAAGCAGCTAAATCTCCCCTACTCCAAGGGACATGTACATAGTTCCCATTTGCAACTTCACGCAAAGGGTAAGCTTCTATTCCCTGCTGTCCTGGTGTCATACCAATCATGCTTCTCCTGCCGGTCCCTTTCTTGGACCACCTCTCTTCCCACTTATCTAGTGCCCTCCATGTCCTTATTCCAGTAATCAGTTCCCTTATGTGCGTTTTCAGCCCAATCGTTCTCCTCTCATCTAGGTCTCGATCTGTGTAATGTAGCCTGTGGTTACCCTGTAATGCTTTGGTTCTTGACAAGTCCACCATATATTTGCCTGCTAGTTCGACTAACTTCTCATGGACTGCTCTCGCTTTTCGAGTAATGTCCTTTGCCATATACAGTATTTCATCCTGTTCATACATTTCCATTCTTTCTAAAGGCAGGGTACCATCTACCATGTCATCCAGATCTGACCTTAAGCTGGAGACATCGAGTCTCTTGGCTTTTATCTCAGCTCGCAATATGTCTTTCGAAGGGGGCTCACTGGTCTCCCTACCATCCCAACTTCGAGCTCTGCGTTTGGGCTCGGGAGAGTTAATGGGTGGTCTCCCTCGCTCCCATCTCTCCAGGTCCCATGCTCGGCCATCCGATCTAGGAAGGTGATGGAACACGGGCCTGTTACCCCCACTCTTGCTCTGCCCACTCTCTTCTTCTTCTCTCCTCTCACCGCACACCTCTCTGTTATTTTCCCTCTGCTCTCTACTCTCTCTTTGCCTAGTATCGCTCAGTATCTGATACGATCCTTCCTGGTTCCCCATATTCCCTGGGCTGCGCTCATTTCCGTCATCACAGGGACTATGGTGCGACCTCTCACAACTCCCATTCAGTTCTCTGGTGCCAGGTACACAGTGTGGACACTTAAAGCTGTTTCTGTACTCTTGCGCTCTCCTCTCCCCTTCACTGAGTATTGGGCGCGCCACCCCTCCACTCCCGGGGCCCCCGTTTTCCAGGTCTGTTCTACCTCCACTCCGGGCCCAATGGGTGACTCCCCTACTCCCTCTACAGTCCCACTCCGGGCTACTCTCCCCAGCCCCGCAGTGAGTCCGTGCTCTGCTGTCCTGACTTTCCCTTTCTGCTTCTGCAGCTATGATGTTCTTTTGAGCCTTCACTGCCTCATCCCACTGCTTCATGTACTCATTTAGCTCTTGAAAGGATTTTCGTCCAGATCCCCTCAGATCCATTGGCCATCTAGGGCCCCCAGGATCTCCTCCTGGGTCCCCTGCTGTGTGCATCGGGGTGCTCCACTCTCTGGGTATCGGCATCTGACTTGGGGAATTAATCGTATCGTCCTCCTTGCCGTCCCTGCTCTTTCTCTGTCTTTCCGTTTCCGTTCTTCCCCTCTTGCTCTCTCTTGGTCATATATCGATATTATAGGACCTATGGTAACAGGTACCTGTAGTGCATCTGGTAATGGGTAGGATGTGGCGCTTTCCGTTTCCGGCGCTCTTTGTACCACAAACCTACCGACCACCTGCTGCACCTGACTAGGCTGGGACAGCTCTTTCTTTGGCTCAGGATCCCACTCTGTACTGGGAAGCGGTCTATGCTCTCCTGCATTGCCCCCCTTTTCTCCTTCAGTATTCTCGACCTCTCCCCCTGCTCTATTATACGGGGGTGGCCTGTCTGTCAATAATCTGTTTATCAAGCTATCCTCTGTTTCGCTCTCATCATCTTCTTCCAGGGGACTTTTATTTACTGGCGCCTCTAACACTGGGTACAGTTTATTTACTTCCATGTTATGCACTCTCCATCTTTTAGCATCCGCATCCCACCTGGCATCCTGTACTGCCCTTACCGATCGTTTCACCCTTTCTTGTCGTCTGTTCATATTCTTTTCATGCGCTGCCCTAAGCCATGCATCAAGAGCTTCAAACTGGGTTGGTCTAGGCAAGGGTCTCATTGAGGTCATGACTGATTTTAATCGATGTAACACCTCCAATCTGAACGTCCCGTACTTCGGGAACGTCAGTTCCTCATTTCCTTCAGTAATCTTACTCCACTCTGATATCCAAAGGATCGTATGCAGCCCAACATTCACTGCCATGTAACGAGCTGGCGTACCCTCCGGCGGGGCTTCTTCCCCTTCATACGATCCCCGCTTCTCTCTTTTAAACACCGCTTTCAGCCATTTAAAACACTTCATAATTATGCGCACAATATCCAGCCTCGCTATTCTGTTTACTTCCTGATGACAATCCACCAATCCTGTCGCGGCTTTGCTAGCTTGGCCTATCGCAGCGCGGTCTTTCTCCAGTCGGCCAATCACGTCGCGACCCTGTCTGACGTCTTCGCTAGCTGGCCTATCACAGCGCGGTCTTTCTCCGGCCGGCCAATCACTGCGCGACACCACCTGACGTCACTTTTCTCCGCTTCGCAGCAGCACCCCTCCTTTCTCAACTCGTCTCCCGGTTATGCATGCGTCCCATTCATACACCGAAAAATGACTACTTCCGACCAAGCGGTCACTTTTCTCGACTGTACGTCCACAGTCTATCTGTAATTGTCAACACAACTGACGAGATGTCTATCGTCTCTCTGATAGGTTGCTTACACACACAGTAACTTCCGACCAGCGTCCGTTACTCACGCACTCACTCTTACGTTCCCCCTATCTCGGTCTCTCGGGTGATCAATGGTACCTCATGACCCCCTTCACACTAGTTGACAATTACTCTGGGTGTCCGATACACCCGAACCACTTAAGCTCTCCTTGAACTTAAGATTTCCACCGGTTGCGCGCGCTCACAACCTGTTCCACAGTCACTCTACAGACATTCAACTCCGCCAGACATTACAACATAGATACAATACAAAACACCGCAATCTAACACGCATAACCCTTTATACTCACTCTCGACCGATACTGCTGCTTTTTCTGTCTCACGTCATCCGGATCTTCTTCAGCGGGCTGTTCTTCCGATCATCGATCTCTAGGGGCCTTGGGGTAAGCTAACCTGGCCTAGGTCACCGTCCTCAAGAAGGCAACCATCCTCTATAGCTACCAACTGAAAGGGCGAGATTTTGATCGATACCTTATATCTATTGATCCAAACCTCGATCTGGTCGACTGAACCTTTGTTGCCTGTCTATGAGGAAAGAAAGTGCACCTATTTCCAAGTCAGTTCACCCAATAAAGGACTCTGCTCCCAAAGACCACAAACAACTTCTAGCTTTCAAAAGTTTATTGTAAAGATATGATAAGCTGCAAATACAAGCATCTCAGAATGAGATTAACGAGATACACAGGTCCAATTACATACATGTGCTCTCTAAAAGCCCTCAGACGAGCAACAGAAATCACTAACACAAGTTCTAAGAATAATAAAGCTATCAGCATAGACGCATATCTCTCCTTCATTTAGGTTGGAGGAAAACGCAAAGGTTAGGCTGTCCCTACCCTGCTCTAGATGGTATCCCTACTTAACCAAATCCCAACCTAACAAAGGTGTCAGCAGTGAATGACCCCCAAGGGAAGTCACTCACTCTAAGTCTCTTGGTGAAAACCTATAGTTCTCCAGTCATGACCCCTCTCTGCCTACCCATCCGCTCTCTAAAGGGTCCTCAGGTATCTGCTCTAACTCCACCCAGGGGTGCTGTCCCTAATACAAAACAGTCAACAACATTTGAGACGCCCCTTGCGAAACGCCTCTCACGTGGTGTAGCTTCTGGCTTTTTCCATGATGCTTTGTATTGGGCCTCATGCGTTAGAGTTGACCTTGCTTCTCAGACTCTTCTCCGGCCCGCTGATACCCCTCAAACATTCCGGAACCCTCCTCCATGTCTGGGCCGTCTACTGAACAGACCTCTATTCATTCATTTATAATTGGATCCCCCCCTTATCCTTTGCAGACAGATATCTGCAGCCAAGAACCCAACTCTCATAGACTTCTAAAAAGGCTTGCAACATTTCTCAGCCCAGACATGTACGTGTAAATCAATGCTAAAACATTTCAGGCCTACAATATTTCTCATTATGATTATAGCATTCAACTTCTTCATTTAATTAAACATGTTAATACTCTTATTCTATTATTTAGTAAACATCTCTATATATCATGGCCTATTTAATGCAATGACCAAAACATTAATACAATCTGTGTCGTGAAAAGAACCACCTTTCCTCTTAGCTCCAGCTCTGGCCCTGAGGCCTACCACATTCTGCGTTTAACCACATACCATCTTACATTTTAACAGCTTCACGACATGGAATTCAGAAATAATCACGTCTAATAAAGTCATATAATGTCACACATTTCTGTATTAGTTCCACTTCTACTTAAATCCCTACATTAGCTATACATTTAGAATATAATTGCAGATACTATTAGCACTCATGGCATTTCTCCTCATGATTTGTGCTTACTACAAGTAAGTGTGATGTACTCATACATATAAGTCAGTTTGCGCTCTCTCATTGCTATCCATGGCATTCCGTGCCTTGTTTGCTGCTGGAATCTGTGACCCGAGCCATCCTGATCCTGACATTTTTGCGGTTATGTTTTCCTTCAGAACTACTCAACCCTGCAGAGCCTTCCAGAATCACTGAAGCAGCCAGTAAAAATATTTGCTGGCACCAAACTGGTGGTTTCAGGCACTTTTCTCCTCCTACTTTTTTTCTTCTTTTGGTCAGCACATTTGTGTTCCCTTCACACGTCCAACATTGTTGCAACATGCCCAAGTGTTGTATGAATAGAACACTCTCCTCTTTTTTATTTTATTTTTCACTGTAGTGTATAAATGCATAAGAAATTAGCATATAATGAAATATTAGTGGCTATTTCAAGAAGATCTTTGCATAGCGGGACAGAAAAGAAAAGAAAAGAAAAAACAACAAATAGGGCAAAAGTTATTCTGTTTCCGGTTCAACACAAACTTTACATGCGTGTGGTCACGCCACATGTTTGCTACAACCCAAACACTCAGCTGTGGCTCTCGTGCTGTCCGCTCAGTTTTGCAATGAATTCCTCCTTAAGTGTTCAAAAGATTGAAAAACTAACCAATATTGTGTCAATCATGCACAGCCAAAAAGCAAGGGGTCCTATTTCCCTCTCTCCTTCTGTAGGACCTTAGGCCTTTTGTTTACCACTTACAACCCTGACAAACTCCCACCCAATTTGGCAAGCACACTTTTCGAATTTTTCTGTTGTATTGTTGACTTGGGTAACGGTACTTATCCTATCCCCAGGCGGAGCATAAATATTATCTCATTACACTCAGTAATAGCAACATCTGCCAGTTACAGTGCTATGCAACTGTGCAATATGTGGCATTGAGTGCTATTTTGTCATGTCACACTACATCGTAGATTTAGTATGTATTAGAACAGGTGTTCAGTCAGCAGTAGCCAATGTGTGATACACTTCTCTGTGGGGTATATGTTCATGGGCTTTGTGTCACCAGAGCAACACTTTTTCCGACGCTCCGATGGCGCAAAGGCCAGCGCTATATTTATAAGGCGGCGCTAAGCCAATTTGCATGGCTTAACGGCCGTCTTGTAAATATGACCAATCTCACCACAGTTTTCTGCTGCAATAGCGAGTGCAATAGGTATTGCGGTGGGCTTCTTCAAGCAACATCCATTGCTTTTTGACACTGCCCCAGATTTACAAGAACCTGTAAATCTGAGGCAGCGCCAAACACTAATGGCTTTCAAAAGGAGGCGTTATAGTAGCACACGAGGAGAAATACTTTATTTCTCCTTATTTTAGGTTGAGCCTGGAAAAGCGCATGTGCTGCTCTGTGAGGCATGCTGTGTTCGAGTATGGACTCTCCACTCATATTTGTAATTGGCTTGTGTCATTGTCCTTCGTAAATTCTGGCTTCTGGTTCGTTAATAGGCTTGTTAGTCCCTCCTTAGTACTGCCTTGTCTTCATTTGTAACCTCCCAAGAGGTGGCCCTTTTATTTCTATTGTTACACAGTAAGGGGATCATTATGATGTTGGGCGGATTGCGCCCGCCAGGCTGGCGGTAGCCACCGCTAGCCTGGCGGGGGCAATCCACCCGACATCCTCACTCGTTTCCCCCCCGCCATATTAGTATGGCGGGGGGGACCTCGGCGGACAGAAAGACCGTCTGCTGCTTTTCCGCCCCGGTCGCCTTGCGGTCGGGTCGGAAAAGAAATAATATGGTGGCGGTGTCTCTCAGACACCGCCAGCCATATTTTTTAAATTTTTTTTTGTAGAGTTTTATATAGCGCGAACTAGAACCAAACCGAATCAGTTATCAGAGCGCTTTACATAGCACCAGTTACGTTACATGAGGACACACTTTCATTTTTTTTAGGCACGGGGAGATTAAGTGATTTGCCCAGAATCACAGGGGGGTTTTGGCGTCGTTATCGAGACTCGAACCCAGATCCCCAGGTCCGAGGTCGAGCGCCTTAGCCGTTAGGCCAACCCCTCTCCCCCTATTACAATGGGCATTTAACAAGGCATGCGGTCTTTACTCTGGGGGCCCCCTGGGGGCCCCCAGAGTGAAGGAGAGGTGGGGGGTGCGGACAGGTGGGTACCTGTGGTACCCCCCTTCATTTGCATTTACAAAGCGGCAGGCACCACACGGTGCCTGCCGCTTTGTAAATGCAAATGCTGAAATGCATTTTTAGCATTGTGGCGGGCGGTGCAGAGAGCATCGCCCGCCACAATGCTAAGAATACAGGATGTGCCCGCCACTGTGGCGGGCACATCCTAATACCCCCCACGGGACCCCCGCCCTTATGGCGGGCTGTCCCAATCCCGACAGGATGGCGGGCGGACAAAGTCCGCCCGCCATCCTAATGACCTCCTAAGTCTTTTTAGGTCTCGCCTACGCAGCGAGCATGCGCTGCTTAGGCAAAAAGACCTTTAGGAATCGCTTGGGCTTTTCAGCCAAAAACGTGCACGTGTTCCATTGCCTTCAATGGCAACGTGTGCACGTGTGGTGATTCACTTGCAGTGGCCAGCGCCGCCATATGGTAGCAATTATCGCTCCCACAAGGGATTCGCGCAGGTCCCACGACTCCCCCTGCTGCCGCATGCGTCTCCCCCAGCTTTTGCGTTTGTAGCGCGCTGAGAGCGCTATGTAGGTTGTTGCCTTTGGCCTCCGCGCTTGAAGTCTGCCTGCACATCATGCAATGTATAACCCACTTTCCGTTCCCTGAGGGAATAGAAGCGCCCCAGCCCCTTCGGCACTTGAACGCTCCCACTCACCATCACTATGTTGGGGTCACCGGTGCTGCTGCCTGCTCTGTAAAGCACCCTGCGTGTCTTACCACAGTAAAAATCGTCCTGCACTCTCTAAAGATCAAAACAAACAAATACGTCCCTGCTGCCTTTCACCAGCCTCAGGTGGTTAAACGTGTCCACAAAGTCAGCCAGCACTGACGTTCTGCCGCAAACTTTGTAAAGTGCCTCGAGACTTCGGAGTGGGTCTTGTGTGCTGCACTACTGCATTGTTTAGGAGTGCTTGTGTTTTTAGCGCTACATAGGTTGTTACCATTGGCCTCTGTGCTTGAAGTCTGCCTGCACATCAAGCAATGCATAACCCACTTTTCGTTCCGCTAGGGAATAGAAGCGCCCCAGCCCCTTCGGCACTTCAACGCTCCCACTCACCATCACCATGTTGGGGGCACCGGTGCTGCCGCCTGCTCTGTAAAGCACCCTGCGCATCTTACTACAGTAAAAATCGTCCTGCACTCACTAAAGATCAAAACCAACAAATATGTCCCTGTTTCCTTTCACCAGCCTCAGATTGTTAAACGTGTCCACGAAGTCTGCCAGTACTGCTGTTCTGCCGCAAACTTTGTAAAGTGCCTCAAGACTTCGGAGTGGGTCTTGTGTGCTGCACTACTGCATTGTTGAGGAGTGCTTGTGTTCTTAATGCGTGTCCTTAAGTGTTTGTGAGTTATGGAGCTGTTGAATTCAGAGCACGATTCCCAGTGGCAAAGAACACACTGTTAATGATAGTTTGTATTATTGCAAAACCACCGTATGGTGGGCTGCGACCACTCAAACATTTCACATCACTGCCAAATACGGGGCTATTCAGGAACGTGAACACTGCGACCCTGCGGTGGGCCACCCATTGTTTTTTGCACAGCCAAAGATGGTTTTTGAGTGTGTCTGTGCAGCAGGGGAAGAAAATCCAAATATACGTTCACGTGGTGCTTAAGCAAGGATGGGCCAATAAGTATTTTCATTTACAGTTTTAAATACCGATAAGCTCCTTTTTAGATCAAAGCACCCACATCCAGGCAGCTAACAAGGATGCTTTCTTTTTGGATAGAACTCTGTGAACCGAATCACCTTCAGACACTAGTAAATGTTGAAACTAGGGAAGCTGTGCACAGGAATTGGAAGTATTTTGTCTAGGCTCACACAGTTTGTTATAGTGGGGAGCTGTGGTCAGAGAGAAGTTCTAGTCAGAATCCAGGCTGCATTGGGGTAAAGGTGATTGGTGGCTGCATGCTAATGTGCTTTGAGGAGAAAGACAGTTCTTCTACTTGTATTTGGTTGGGGATGTGTGCATGTTTTAGGCGAGAATGTCCCCAACTGGTGACTTAGTAAACTACCACGTAGTCACGTGCTCGAATACCCATGGTTTCACTCAGCCTTTCATTCATTCGATGTCGATAAAACAAATAGGTGTCCCATTATGGCAAAAAAAAAAAGCATCGGCATAGCCAATAGGTCTCGCATTTGGGACCTTATAAGTGTTTAGTTATGCAGCACAATATCCTTGGTGCAACAATATCAACTGTTGCATGGCTAAACACTTATAAGGTCCCGAAGGCGAGACCTATTGGCTATGCCAATGCTTGTGTATTCTGTTAGTACAATTTTCTTTAATGCATTTCTCCTACTGCAGGCATTGGATGCTTTTCTGCAATATTCATCGCATTCAACACGCCATGCGCGCTTCCATGGGGTGCTTTTAAAAAAAAAAGCATATTTGTCAACCTCACAAACAAATGCTGTTTTTGATCAAAGCGCCCCATAACGTGCTTTCACTTTAATAGCAGCCACAGACCTTTTTTTAGAATACAGCTCGTCTAAAGAAGGGGGCGTGGCCTCTATTAACGTGAAAGCGCAGCATGGGGACTTGTAAACAACAAGCCTTTGCAATGCAATAGGTCTCGTATTTTAGAAACTTTGACCTATTGGTATTGTAAATGAAAATGCCTTTTATTATTGCAGATTTTTGAAACACATAAATAAAAGGCATTGTCATTTACAATGTCAATAGCTCAAAATCTCACAATTGTGAGACCTTGTTTGCTCTTCCTATGTGTGCTGCATTCTGCACACATAGAAGGAGCAAAACGCCATTAATGATTGTTTTTCTGCAAGAAGGTGTCCCTTCCTGCACAAACACAATCATCCCTGCAATGCATGCACCCTTGCACCAAGTTGGAAGGTTGCCTGTGGTGGCGCTAGGCAGCTTTTTTAGCGCCGGTGCAAGGGATAACACAGGGGTGTACCGTATTCTTGTCAAGACGGTGCATCAATGTGTTTATTAAATGATGCAACGCATCGCAGCTAAATTGCTTGCAGCACCGGGCTGTGCCATTTCTTTGTAATATGCCCCCCATGCTTCTTCCCCACTGCCATTGACAATCTCTGTCACTAAGAATATTTCCCATTAAACCTTGTCTGCAAGTCAGGCCTTACTAAAGAAAATACCTCTAATCAAATGGTGAAGTTATGTGGCGTTATAATAACTATGCTCCATAATCAAGGCCAAGATAAGAAGGCAGTACTCCATATTATTGGTAACCAGTGGAAGGCAAGAACCAGAAAATGCAGCCCAGCCATACAGTCAAGAAAAAAAAAATACAAACAAACTAAAAAACAAAAGACATGCATGATTGAATACTACGAATTTTGATTCACAACAAATCATTTTTCCTAAGCGAAGTACATTTGGAAACAGTTTAAGATAGCATAGACGCTTATGATCTCGGAACATTTAACATGGAAAAACCCAAATCAACTAGACCACCAGAAACATGGAGATAGTGACAGCACCATACTTTCTTTCACCAAATCAATGAACAACAGGATACACGCAAACTACTAAATATCTATCAAAGCATTCCAATTCCGGTTCCTCCTGTTGAGGTCTTCGTTTTGTCAGCGTACTTGCTGTGATCAGAATTACTCCATTGCACAATTGTAGAGGATCCCCTACTCTGGACCTCTCCACATCACTCACCCAGTAGCTCCCAGCCGGGACAGAATTACAACCGGTTTGGAGTGAAGCGCATTTCAGGCAATACTTCAGGGTCCCACCTTTAGGACCCTCAAGACCCTGTACTCATCAACACCTAGCCATGATGGAAGTACAACCAGTTTCGAGTGAAGCATACTTGGCTCCACAGCATTGTTCCACACAAAGGATTCGACGTGTGCGGTGTCCCAACACTCAGGACCTATCGCGGATCGTACTCTTTCTTCCTTTGACTGCCGGGACGGATTGGCTACCGGCACTCAGAACCTCCATACCTCCTGGCTTTGCCTTTCAGCCCTGGAGAAGTCTTCAGGTACACCCCGGAAAAAACACGTGCTGGCTGGGCAATCGATCACCAGTAAAAGAACAATACCACACCAAAGACTGTTAATTTGGTTTCTGTTTTTGTTTAAATACGGAATGGTTGTATGCATGGAAGAATTCTGGGAAACAAGGAGTACTTACTCCTCTCTGTTACTTTAACATGTGCACAGGCTTGCTACTATCCTTTAGCAAGCAAACAAAATATGTAGCAAAAGAAAAACATCTACCAGGTGGCATTTGGAGAGAAGAGTAACTCATCAGCCCTAGTTGCACGCAAATACTATCAGAGAAATTAACAAAAGAAATGCATTGAAAGTTAAAGTTCTAAGACATTTACAAGAAAATATTTTCCAATTTCCAATTTAAAACATTTATAAAGCGCAACGTTCACCGTGCGGTTTCTTGGCGCTAGTGAGGGGTCCGGCAATTGAGGCAAAATAAGCCTGTCGTAGGGCAAGAAAAGGCCAATTACACGGAAAAGGCCTGTTTGAAAAGGAACGTTTTTAGGTCTTTGCGGAAAGAAACATAATGAGTGGCAGAGCGAAGGTGGTCGGGGAGGGAGTTCCAGAATATAGGAGCCAAGGTAGAAAAATTGGCTCCACCCCACTTTTTGCGTTTGAAACGTGGGATTTGAAGGAGAGACTTAGAAGAGGAACGAAGCTCTCTGGTGGGGGCGTATTCGTTTATCAGCGAGGAAATGAAGGCGGGGGCAGTGCCTTGGCGGGCCTGGAAGACCATGCAGCCGATTTTAAAAAGGGAGCGTTCCTTAACGGGAAGCCAATGAAGCTCCCTGAGGAGGGGTGTGGAGTGGTGGTAACGTGGGAGACCATAGACCAGTCGGGCCGCCTGGTTCTGGACCAGTTGAAGTCTCCGCAGGCTGTATGCCGGGATGCCGTTGTATAGGGCGTTGGCATAATCCAGCCGCGATATTACCAGGGCGGCCATAATCAACTTGAGTGCCTGGGGGGAAAAGAAGCGGGAGACAGTGCGGATGGTTCGGAGGGTGAGGAAGCAGGAGGAGACTACAGAGCCAACTTGTGAATGGAGGGTGAGATGGTTGTTCATTTTGACACCCAGTGTTTTGACCGTGGTTGAAGGAGTGGGGCGGGACCAAGAGAAGAGGGCCAGAAAAGAGAGTTCCAGGGACTGGAAGAACCACCGGTGAGAACCAACTCGGTTTTATCCGGGTTCAATTTGAGATGGTTGTGGTTCATCCAGTCCCTGATGAAAATCATAATAGACTGGAAATTAGAGACAGAGAGGGGAGAAGAGGATAGGTCAAAGATGAGCTGGAGGTCATCCGCATAATTGAACACGGTGACCTCCAGCTGCTGAAGAGCGAAAATAAGAGGAAAGATATAAAGGTTGAACAGTAGGGGGGAAAGAGAGGAACCCTGGGGAACACCGCAAGTGACAGGGAGAGAGGTGGTCGTGAAGTCTCCTAGCCGGACCGCCTGGGTGCGGTCCCTCAGGAAGGAGGAAAGCCAGACCAGGGCTGATCCCTCGATTCCAGCCGCCCTGACACGGGACAGTAAGATGGTGTGGTCCACCGTGTCAAAGGTGGCGGAGAGATCGAGGAGCACCAGCGCCTGGTGTTTGTTGTGATCCATTCCCTTCCTGAGGTTGTCTAGGACCGAAACCACAACTGATTCCGTCGAATGCCTGGGGCGGAAACCGGCCTGGCGGGAAGCCAGACCCCCATTTGCCTCTACATGGGCACTGAGGACCGCGGTGACATGGCGCTCCAGCACCTTGCTCAAATAGGGCAGCAGGGAAACGGGGCGGTAGTTGGCTGAGATGGACGGGTCAGCGCCAGGCTTCTTTAAAATGGGCACTATGGTGGCTGATTTGAGCGCAGGGGTCACTACTCCCTGCGTTAGGGAACAGTTGAGGAAAGTAATGGGGGGTTCAGGACAGAAGGAGTAGATTTGTTGCAGGATTCGTGCCGGACAGATGTCTGCCGGAGAGCCTGATTTAACTTTGGGAAGTATCTCCAAGAAGGCTTCCTTAGTAAGGGGGGGAATGGTGGTGAGATGACATTGTACAATGGGAGGGGAAGGATCGATAAAGGCAGACGAGGGGAGAGAAATGTTGGCCTTGATGGTTACGATCTTATCCAGAAAATAGGTGTTTAGTTGGTCGCATAGAGGCTGGGATGGGGGGATGTGGGGTGAGGCTCTGTCGGAAAAGGCTAGGTCATTCACTATACCGAAGATCTCCCTAGGTTTATTTTCGGCTGACGTTATTTTAGTTGAAAAATACGTGGTTTTGGCGGCGAGGATTGCTATTTTATATTCGGCAAGTGATGTGAGATAGAGGGTTTTTAGTGAGGGGCAATAATTTTTTCTCCAATGCCTCTCTGCCTGTCGAACGGTCAGTTTTAGCTTTTTTAGGTTATCGTTAAACCACCTGTTAGAGTCCTTAGGTCGTCGGGTGGAAATACGACGCAAAGGAGCCTTTGAGTCACAGCCTCCAGCCAGCCAGGCATTGATAGCCTTGGCTTGGGAATCGGATGAAAGGCCAGAGAGGGTCGGAATGGAGTTCTGAAGCAGCGAGGTCAAGGAGGAGAGATCAACTCTGTTCCAATTCCGCGCCCAGGTGTTTTTGGCATGTAGGACTTTAGATACCTGTTTGAGAGGAATGGAGAAAGAGATAAAGGCATGGTCGGACCAGGGGCAGGGGGATACAGTCACCGGGGAAACTGGAAGGTTGAGAGACCACACCTGGTCAAGTGTGTGACCGTGAGAGTGGGTGGGGACAGAAACGTGCGGAACGAAGTTCAAAGAAAGGAGAGAATCTGTGAATTCTTTCGAAGCAGTACACTCAGAAGGGTCGGAGGGCCAGTAGTTAAAATCGCCTAGCACCAAGACCGAGGCGTAGTTGACCACCAAGGTGGCCAGTAGGTCTTGAAATGCCGGTAAGAACAGAGACGAAGACTGGGGTGGGCGATACATCAAAAGGGTGGTGATGGGGGGGAGGAGGAAAGGGAATGGACTACAAGGAATTCAGTGGAGGGGATGGGGGGGAAGGGAAGAGTTTGAAAGTTCAATTCAGACCGCGCAATTAATGCCACACCACCGCCTACCCTGCCCGCCGGGAGATCAGCGCGTAAGGCAACGTAGGAGGGGGGGAGGGTAGCCAAGAGAACGGGGAGGGAAGAATCACAGAACCAGGTCTCGGTCAAGAGCAGTAGGTCAGGCTTCTTGGAGTCGAGCAGGACAAACAGCTCATGATGGTGTTTGACCGCTGACCTGGTGTTGAGTAAAAGAACGGATAATGAGGGGGTAGGGGACAGGGGATCAGGCGGGGAAGAGCAATGCGGCGGGGTGGCCGGCAAAGGCGGCGACGATGTTGGGGTAGAAGAAGGGGTGAGCCCTAATGAGGCAATGTGCCTGCGGACGGATTCTGAGAGTGGCCATTGGCCTTGGAGAGTAGTGATCTCCTCAGAAGAGTACGATGTGATTTTGGCATGGGGTCGTGCCCCTAGCCCCGTCCGGCCGCGGACGGGCGCAGACGGGCTTGCCTTAGGCGCGCCTTCGGCGTGCAAACGGCGCGCCCGCTGCTCACGTCCGCTGCGCGTTCTAAAGTTGCACATTGAAATAGGCGGCCTCAAGGGCGGGAAGGGGGCGTGGCCTATATGTGGGCGTGGCCAGCGGCGATGGAAGCCGGTACAAGGGGGTCACGTGAGCGCTAGGTCCGCTGCACGGCACCCTTTAAAGTGCAAAGTGCTTAGAGGATAAAATAAGGTATTAAAATCACACAAATCACAATAATCCTAAGCTTCTACTCCCGGCTTTTCGCCTCAGGAGACAGGAACCAACAGAGCGCTAGCGTTTCAGCGCTTAAGAAGGGCGGGAAGGGGGCGTGGCCTATATGTGGGCGTGGCCAGCGGCGATGGAAGCCGGTACAAGGGGGTCACGTGAGCGCTAGGTCCGCTGCAGGGCACCCTTTAAAGTGCAAAGTGCTTAGAGGATAAAATAAGGTATTAAAATCACACAAATCACAATAATCCTAAGCTTCTACTCCCGGCTTTTCGCCTCAGGAGACAGGAACCAACAGAGCGCTAGCGTTTCAGCGCTTAAGAAGGGCGGGAAGGGGGCGTGGCCTATATGTGGGCGTGGCCAGCGGCGATGGAAGCCGGTACAAGGGGGTCACGTGAGCGCTAGGTCCGCTGCACGGCACCATTTAAAGTGCAAAGTGCTTAGAGGATAAAATAAGGTATTAAAATCACACAAATCACAATAATCCTAAGCTTCTACTCCCGGCTTTTCGCCTCAGGAGACAGGAACCAACAGAGCGCTAGCGTTTCAGCGCTTAAGAAGGGTGGGAAGGGGGCGTGGCCTATATGTGGGCGTGGCCAGCGGCGATGGAAGCCGGTACAAGGGGGTCACGTGAGCGCTAGGTCCGCTGCACGGCAAAATATTTTGGCCACACGAATAAGTTAGTGTAAAGGAATTCATGACTTGAATCTCTCATCTAAGCCCTTCCAACAAAATCCAAGCTTACCAAAATGTCCTGCCAAATACAGAATGCTGATTATTTTGGGGATTCTTCTACAGCATGCCTGCGCCGTCAGCAAAAGCTATTGTTATTAAAAAAAATGTAAAATGAAGTACAGAGCTCTCTCGTTACTTACCAATACTTACCATTGGTTTACTTCCACTTCACTCTTGTTTCCTTGCTTCTTATTGACTTCGCCTCCTGCTTCCTTTTGGCTGCTTACTGCGTCCTTCATTCTTCTCGAGGCTTCTGTCCATGCTCTGGAGCATGGACCTAGTAAAACTTCCTGTTTATGGTCAGTGTTCTTCTACTGGCTGTGCTCTCCTAAAGGTACTTTTTTAAAGTTTTGGCCATGCACTCTATAATAGTGCATGGCACTGTAAGGTATTCTGTTGTATTCTCAATTAGCTTATGTTGTCCTTTACCTTTAAGGGTTGTGTTCTTTTTAGGTCTTTCGTGTAGGGGTGTTCTATGTCTTGGCTTGACTGGGCAGTTGCCTGCAAGCCTGAAGAGGGACACCAACTTATCTCTGTTATGCTTAATAAATACTTTATATTGTATAATATTCCATTGTGGACATAATAACTTCCCCTACAACAGCTGGCGACGATTGGCTAGCAGGGTGTGGAAAAAGAAACAGAGAGAGTGGAGCAACTCAGGTGGTGTAGAGAATCCCGCGTGAAAAGAAGAATCAGAGAAAAAAAAACGGAAATTCGTAAAGGCAAGAGAAGAAGTTAATTTACGTTCCAGAGAAAGAATAGACAAGAAGTAAAGGTTCACTCCGCAATTCAAAGCGAGTGTCGAAAAGAAGAACAGAAGTGAACGTGTTTGCAGTTGGAAGTGGTAATCTTTATCAAAAATGCTTCAAAAAGAGGTCAAATCGTGATCAAAATGAGAACCATGGATGTGGTGGATCGATTTAGACCTGAGTGAGTAATTGATTAGAAAGGAAGAATTTAATTTTTAAAGTAGACAGTTTAAGCTGCAAATTAAAGTGCAACTTTTGAAAGATTTAAAAGACGCTTACCGTGAGTAAAAGAGCAGACGTTGCAGCTCGCGTGTGAGGTGTCAGAACGTGATGAGCGCAGACCAAGTTGTGACGTAGTTAGCAAGGAGCGCAAACAACGTCTTGAAGCAGCAGAAGGTGGTGATGCAGTACGTATCGAACGTGCGTAACATAGCAGCACGTAGCTGCCATTTTGAGTGCTGCTAGAGTGTTGCTAAGCAACAGAGATTGTCGCGCAAGTGAAGTACGGAGAAATCGGATTGCAAGGAACTAACAGGAGTTGGTTCGTGGCAACGTCGGGAGAAGGACAGTGAAATCTACGAGCAAGCAGTGGAATTGGTATCAGACTGGTAAAGAAGTTTGTGTTATATTGAAGAGAAAGAATTTTTATTTACTTATTTTTTTTTATAAAAAAAGGAAAATTCGAGGTGAATGAAAGTAAGGAGAGTTTCCCTTGAAAATAAGGAGACGGAAAGGACTTATGTGCCACAAGGAAAAGAGCTCTATTATTGAGTACTCTGGGGAAGGAAGGACAGCACGCGTTCAAATTCTTACCTTCTGGTACAAATGCAGAGGGTAGAGTCATAACAAATGTCTATTTGGAAGCTAAAGCACGACTTAGTAAACAATATTCAAAGGAAGTTAACATTGTGATGGCTAGACATAAGTTCTACACTCAACCGCAGAGGCAAGATGAGACAGTTGACCAATTTGTCACTCGTTTGCGAGAGTTGTCTCTTAAATGCAATTTTGGGAACATCAGGGATGAGATGATAAGAGATCAACTCATTGTGCAGTGCAGAAATAAGAAGATGCAGGAGAAACTATGGGCTGCAAAGAATCCATCGCATCAGAATGCGATAGGTATTGCGAAGGTGGTTGAGGAGTCGAGTGCGTGTATGAAGGAAATGGAGCGCAAGGAGGGTATGAAGGAGAATGTGTCGTGTGTGGAACAGGTTGAGGGGGTTGCAGCTGTAGGTAGTAAAAAGGTGTATGAGAGGAGTGAGAAGAGTGTGGGGAGAATGTTTGGGAATTTTTCGAATAGCATTGATCAGTATAGGAGTCGAGACAAAATGTGTTCGAGGTGTGGAAGTACATGCCATACTGCGGAGTAAAAGAAGTGCTTTGCGTTGGATAAAGATTGTAAAAAGTGTGGGAAAAGAGGCCATTTTTACAAAATGTGCAAGTATGTAAGTAAAGGGAAAGTGGCTGTCATTCAAGACAAGGGTGCGTGTGCCAGTTCGGGTGCTGGAGTAGAGGGAGCTAAAAAAAATCTGTGTGTGAGTGATGATGAATCTGACATGGAACCTGGGAGAAGGGTGAGACCTAAACCTATGTTTGTGATTGAGGGGAAAGAGACTGAGTTGATGGTGGACTATGGTTCATTTTGGACTATTATACCAGAGTGCTTGTTTAAAGAGAAGTGGCCGGAGGGTGTATTGGAACCTAAAGATATTAATCCAAGTGGGTAACAAGGGGAGAGGATTGACATAATTGGATACATGCTTTCCAACATTATATTTAAGAGCAGATCAGTTAAGGGAAAGGTTTATGTAGCGCAATCTGGTCCACCAATTTTAGGGTGGGGACATCAGTACGACTTACACATTATCATTAACCCGAGGGCTAAGGATCAGGTGATGGTGGTGGAAGAGATTTCTACGGAGTCTATAGTTGGGTTGTCTGAATTGTTTAAGGAAGAGATTGGAGAATTGAAGGGGTACGTGCACAAGATCATGCTCAAGCCTGATGCAGTTCCCTTGAAGCATAAGGTTAGGAAGGTGCCCATAATAGCTAGGAGTGAGGTGGAGAAGTTGTTGTGTGAGATGTTGGAACAGGGTGTGATTGAGCAGATTGAGACGTCGAGTTGGATTTCGCCAGTGGTGATCACGACGAAATCAGACGGCAAGTACAGGTTCTGTGTTGATTTGCGCACCTTGAACTGTAACATAATTGTGGATAGTTTTCCCCTACCTAATATTAATGAGTTAGTTCTGTTATTAAAAGGTGGCAGGTTTTTCACGAAATTGGATTTACGCAGTGCGTATCACCAGATTAGACTGCACGACGAGTCAAAACCGTTGACGGCATTTATTACTTCGGAGGGTGTCTTCCAGTTTACCCGCATGCCGTTTGGGTTGGCTTCGGCCGCTGGAGTTTTTCAGCGTATGATGGGTTCGGTTTTGAATGGGATAAAGAACAATGTCTATTTTCAGGACGATGTATTGTTGTTTGGGAAAGATAAAGAAGAACATGATATGATTCTTAAGGAGGTGTTGAACAAAATGGAGTGTGCCGGCTTGACCGTGAAGAGAGAGAAGTGTAAGTTTGCTGTTGAAGAAGTTGAGTATTTGGGTTACACTTTGTCGGCGGAGGGGGTCAGACCTAAGCGTGATTTGTTGGAGTCAATATGGAGAGCACCTGCGCCAGTTGACAGAGACCAGTTAAGGTCGTTCTTGGGACTTATAGAGTACTATGCCAAGTTTGTGCGAAATTTTGCAGAAAAAACAGAGAAAATAAGAGAGTTACTCAGGAAAGGTTGCAGGTTTATGTGGGGAGAAGAACAGGAGAGAGCGTTTATTGGGATAAAGAAGGAGATTTGTGGAGCTGGAATTTTAACACCGTTTGACAGAAGGTTGGAGTCTGTTTTGACTGTTGATGCGAGTGCTGTAGGGTTGGGTGCGGTGCTTGCACAGGTGCACTCCTCAGGTGTCAAGACTGTGGCTGTTGCTTCGAGATCCCTTACTGGCTCTGAGAGGAACTACTCCATTATTGAGAGGGAGGCGCTGGCGGCTGCAAGGGGCTGTGAGTACTTCAGGATGTATTTGTGGGGGTTCCATTTCAGGTTACAGACGGATCACAAACCGCTGGTAAGGATATTGTCACCGGGTGGTGCAGGAAAAGGTTCAGCAAGGTTGGCAAGATTGGCTGCTAGACTACAGGAGTTTTTGTACAAAGTAGATTATATTCCGGGTTGGAAGAATAATCAGGCGGATGGTCTGTCTAGGCTTCCATTGCCTTGAGAGGAAGTGGATCGATCTGGTGTGGAGTCACTTTTGTGTGAGGGCTCGGTCGCGGCGGTTGGTGATGTTGTTGAATTTTGTTCTGGCGCAATTGGAAGGGAACAGTGGAATAAGAGTATGTCTAAGGATGGAGTGTTGCATAGTGTGAAGGAATTGATTGTAAAGGGTGTGAGGCGTTAAAGCACTCTTGAGGTTGCTGTAAGACCGTTTGTAAAGGTTTTGGATGAACTCTCTATTTTTGATAAAGAAGAAAATATAGTGATGAAAGGGGATACATTTATACCGCCTAATGATTTGAGGTTTGTGTTGTTCAAGTTGGCACACGAAGGTCATTTAGGCCAGTCTCTTACTAAGAAGAGGTTGAGGGAGTACTTCTGGTGGCCTGCAATGGACCAGAATGTTTCTGATTGGGTTGAGAGGTGTGTGGATTGTTTGGAGAGTGAGAAGAGGTTGAAGGTAGGCAGCCAGGTATCGCATGGGACGATTGGGGATCCTCAATCTCCTTGGCACTCGGTGTGCATGGACTTCATTGGACCGTTTAGTGGTCTGAATATTGATTTGAAGTTTGCCTTAGTGTTGATTGATGTTACTTCTAAATGGCTGATTGTAAAGTTTTGTAGGGAGATAACAACTAGGTCCACTATTTGTTTATTATCTGAAATTTTCAGAGAGGAAGGTGTTCCTGTTAAATTGATAACTGATAACGGGACTCAGCTAACTTCTGATGAGATGGTGAGGTTTTTGAGTGATTGTGGGATTGTACACTGTAGGACATCATTGTACAACCCACAGGGAAACGGAATGGTGGAAAGAGCGAACCGCATGGTGAAGGGAGCAATCCAGATGGCTATGACCAGTGGTGGTGCAGTCAAAAATATGGTGGATGATTTAGTGTGGGCGTATCGCACCACTGAAAACCATGTGACAGGGAAGGCTCCTTTTAGTGTGATGAGGGGGCGTTCGGCTGGTACCAAGCTTATTCCTGCTTGGATGAAGGTTTGCATTGGCTTGGCTAATTTAGAGAATGTCAAGGCAGGCCATGGGGTAGTCCAGGATGGGAGGAACAATATCATGGTGAATGATTGGGTGAAAGTGAAACCTGGACGCATTACTAGTGGGTTGACAAAATTTATGGGCCCATTTAGAGTGAAGTCTGTTCATAATAGATTTGTTTCCTTGAACAATGGAGAACATTGCAACCTCAGGAGGGTGGCCTTGTACAAGAAGTATAAGGATGTTAGGATGGATGGTATGCATGTGAGGGGGAAGGATGTTGTTGATGTTGACTCTAGGGAAAGAAGTTTTGGTGGTAATGAGGAGTCTGCGGAGAAAGTTAATGACTTCACTACTTCAAGCCGGAGGAGCAGAAGACCGCCTGCTTATCTTCGAGACTATTACTGTGATGATGCATGAGTTTTTGTTTTATTACATTGGATTGTAGTTTTTCTTATTACTTTTCTTTAGTGGAGTGAAGGGAAGAGGATATGTTGTATTCTCAATTAGCTTATGTTGTCCTTTACCTTTAAGGGTTGTGTTCTTTTTAGATCTTTCGTGTAGGGGTGTTCTATGTCTTGGCTTGACTGGGCAGTTGCCTGCTAGCCTGGAGAGGGACACCAACTTATCTCTGTTATGCTTAATAAATACTTTATATTTTATAATATTCCATTGTGGACATCATAACTTCCCCTCCAACATATTCCCAACTTCCCGCTGTCTGTTTTTACCCCCAACACTCTCGTCCATTTTCACCCCCATCCATTTTGTCCTCCCCCCACTCCCACACTCATATTGCTTAATCATCTCTGGGCTGTTTTTACACATATTACACTGCAGCATAAGCTGCTGTGCAGCATGTTTTAAAAGAAAAAAGTGCTATTATGCCATCAATGCTTGCTGCATCATATCACTTTTTTTTACTTTAAGCATTGTCTGGGGCGTTGACTCTTTCATCTTATGCTTTAAGCTTTACTGTAAATGCTGTAATTTATTTTCATATTTAACTACTACTTTTCTATAAGCTTGCTATATTAATTAACTTGTCCATTTCTCACACAAGTTCTAAGATGGCAGCTATTTTTCTTCATATCCGCTACGTACTAGTTAACGTTAGTCCGTTTTCACTGCTTCTAGTCACCGAGCAAGTTAAACAGAACGGCTGCCTGTGGTTACTTGCACACGCTGTCTGCCGTGACAGTGGTAGTTCTCGAGGAACCGTGCCCCGTAAGTGTCATTCTGTGAGTTTTTAAACTCGACTTGCACAGGCTATCGTTTCGGACATCGTTTCATCTATGCCTGTCTTACACTAATTTTTGCTATTTTTAGATTGAAACGAGTGTCATCAAGAGCAAATCCTTTTGGATTGCGAGAGGAACTTGGTTCAATTGGCTAAGCCTTTGAAACCACACAATTTTTGTTAACAGACTCACTCCTTTTGCGTCTAGATTCACATGAGGGTCGCTTTAAGCATATTGTGTTGGCTAACCTTTGGAAGACCATGTTGGCTTGGTCTACTGCCATATCATTTAATTTATAATGGCCACTTATGTTTTAGGTGATTCACTAGTTTGTAGATACATTAAAGTTGGCCAGTTCACACAAGATTTGTTTACATAAATGTGTTCTAGGCTTTGTTTTAACAGCCACACTGCCTGTGACCGCCATTTGAATGTGTTACCATTTTCCAAGTAATTAGATCTGATTTTTATCTGTATATATCAGATAGTCAACATATGACAAATAGTGGAATTACACACATCTCCATATCAGTTTGCGGCAGCACTTTTGGCCCTCATATGATGTTTAAGTTCCAGCAAAGTAGGCGGCTAGCCATTTTCTTCCTTAAATTTTCCTTTAGGTGACAGACAGTGGTGCTTTTTATTCAATTTTTCTAATCAAAAATCTTACAATCTGAGAGAGATTATAGACTTCTCTACTTTCCCGAAGATAAAGGGATACTAAGCAAGTTGTTAGAATTTGTTTTAATAGATTATCTTTTTTGGTTGTAGCTTGGACATTCATCAGGTTTTCAAATAACTTGCTATTGCAGAGTCTGCGACCGGCAACTTTCTACAACTTTAGCCAATCGCCTGGTTCAATTTTAGTGTTTGACCAGCCAAAAAGTGAGTCTTACTGATTTCTGTTTTGATCTTTAATGGTGGTGTACCCTTCTTTTTACTTTCTGGAGTCACATCGTGGTCACCAGTTTCTTTTCTTCCTTTCTGCACTGACCAATGTTTGGTCATTTTGATTTTTGCACGGGTGTGTCTTTTCTTCTTCAATTTTCACATTGAGTGTCAGTCGATTAATTGCATATTATCTCTATGCAGGGGTCAATTGTAATTCTACATTTATCGTCCTGAAAATGGTCTGGCGGACTTGTGTGCCATAAAAGACTAAAACGTCGACAAGTTCATCTAATTCCTCTGTTATTTGTCTTATCAGGAATTGTTTTCTGCCTTTAGATTTTTGTATTGACATTAAGTTTGAAATAGATGTTTACACTAATGATTTGAAGGTTATTATTTGTTTATATCATCCATCTGCCTCTCATTTTGTGTTGATAATCAGTTTGTGTACCCTTTATTTTGTGTATTCACATTAAATGAGCCTAAACTGAGAAATTCACACCTGTGTTTTCTAATTGGTTATCATATATTAATTATTATCTGAATAAGTAAATTGTTACATAGATTTTTCACGTTAGCCACAACTTTGGGCTAACTATTCAAGTAAATTGTCAAATATTGTAAACTAGTTTCTTAAAGTAAATCCATTGTGGGCATCTTTACTTATCAACACTTTGGAATACAGCAACCACTCGTCCTCCTGGACGTTATGGGAGCTCAGCCCCACCCCACCCAACCTGGCTGGTACTAAAAATAAAATGATAATAACAGAAATAACTTCTGTTATTATCATTTCATTTTTGCTTTTACACTGCTTCGAGAGCAGTGGGGCGAAGTTCCTCCACCTTAGCGGAGGTGCCGCCACTGCTGGCCACACTATTCAGAGATCCTTGCCTGCCTGATGGGGATCTTTGTGATGTGACTGGAGACCCCACCATGGCAGCTCTGTTCACACTACTGAAGTGTGTGTCATGTTTAAATTGTCCACTGTTAGACCTGACACCTTTTGGCGTGGTTCTTCCCCCATCTTTTTGCCTCTGACTCATGTGTTTTGATGCTGTGCTGGATTTCGTTTTTGCTGATTTAGATGCTTTGGACACTCTGCCACTGCTGATCAGTGCCAGAGTGTAAGTGCTCCCTCTGTGAATTGTGATATTGATTGAATATACCTGATTGGCATATTTGTATCACCACGAAGTCCCTAGTAAAGTGCACTGTGTGTGCCAGGGCTGGTGATGACAAATGCTACTAGTGGGCCTGCAGCGCAGATTGCGCCACCCACATGAGTAGCTTTAAAATGGTGACTCAGGCCTGCCAGCGCAGAGCCTGTGTGCAGTCAGTGACTGCCATGTCAGCCTGGCCAGTGTCTCCACTGGCTAGGCCTAACCCTTCCCTGTCTGTGCACATCAGTCACCCCTATGGAAGGCTCAAGGTACCCCCCTGGGCAGGGTGCAGTGTATAGCTAAGGTAGATCATGTACTAGTGCAGGTCACATGCTCTGGTAGTGGGCAGCAGCCATTTTATGTGCTCACTGCTGTAAGGCTATCTTGCTCCATAGAGTAACATGGAGGAGGCTGGGCCCATGTGATGCCAGCCTATCTTCCCATAGGAACAAGATGGGACATAAATGAAAGATATCCCTGAACTCAGAATTTAATGACACATCTTTTAGTGAAGGGTGTTTTTAAATCCTGTGTTGGAGAATAGAACTTTTAGAAAGTGGCTGTTCTCTTGTCTAAACCTTTCTGTGTGCCTGGGTTTGTGGAATGCTTGGGTGTGACAGGGGGGCTGCAGAGCCCCCGGAGGAGAGGGTCGGAGCCAGCCCGGGGATGAAAGGGCACATCTGCCTGCCTGGGAGGTGGGAGGAAGGAATGCCTGATAAGTACTGGGCTGTGCCAGCCACCTCCCCATGCTAGCTCCCTCCTGGTGGTCAACTGACACCTCTGGCCCTGAAGCTGACAGGGAGAAGAAAACCAGAGACACCTCAGTGCTCTGCAACCCCCAGAACTGGTTTAGACTGGACCCAGGGCCTCCATGCACAAAGACTTCAAAGGACTTCAAAGACATTGAGGGGTATAAGGAAAGGACCCCTGACTACAGAAGATTAGATTCTGAAACTCTGCAACCAAGAAGGAACCTCGGCTGGAAGGAGGACGGCTAGAGAACCAAAGGAAGATTGCCTTGCTGTGTGCTCTAAGGGCTGACCTGTTCTACTGTCTAACTGGAAGCTGAGGAGGAGAAAGGGACTTTGCTGTGTGCTGTGACCCTGCCTGCTTGCAACTGCCAAGACTTTGCTGTGTGCTGTGTCTACAATCTTGAATCTCCAAGGGCCTGAGAAGAGCTGGCCCCCTGTCTGCAACCCAGGGACATAAAGGTTGCCCAAGGACTACAAGACCCTGCTGTGCCCCCTGAAGCTGCTGTGTGGCGAGGAGATCGTGAAATCCTGTAGGTTGCCCGATCAGTGCGTGGGCTGCTCTCTCATCTGCTTGAGAGCGCCGCGCTGACCCAGCCTGCTGAGGGGCCAAGATCGGCGGTGTGTGGCAGCCCGGAGTCTTGTGGGCCTTCCCAGTGCAAGGCGCACTGAAAACCCTGTGCCGCCAAATCACCACCGCGGTCCGGGGCCAGGAAACCCCCCCGTAACTTGCTCCGAGGTCCAGGGGGCTGCCGCGGCAAAGAACGAAGCCGCCGCGCTCCCCTTGGTGGAGGGAGCCGAGCCCCCTCACTAACGCCGCGACGGGATTGGCCCGTGCGGCGCAGCGTCATCAGCGGGATCGGGCCGTGATTGGCCAAAGGAGAGGAGCGTCATCGTTGGCCTGCCCCGGGAGCCGCACTGCCAGTGGCTGACTCCCGGGTGCTGCGGGAGGCTCGACCCAACGCCGCGACGGGATTGGTTGGTCCCGGCACGGAGAGAAGGAAGAGAGGAGACGACCCCTCAGCGAGAGCCGACCTCGCCGAGGGACTCTGAAGCGTTCCGCACCCCCGGCCAGCCGTCCCCCACCAGGTGAGCAGCACCACCTCCCCCGCCGCTCGTTGGATTGTCGAGAGCGGGCGGGAGAGGACAGGGGACCGGCCGGGGTGGGGGCGCGGGAGATCTGCTGTGCGCGAGGCGCCCGAGGCTTAAGAACGCGTGAGCCTGTCCCGGGGGAAAGAAAGAGTCCCCGGGCCTCGCGCAAGGAGCGCATTCGCAGCGCATGAAGCCCACGCATAAGAGCACGCGTGGGCAGAGGGTTCCTTGCTCGTTTTGGAGAGCACCTTTTCTGAAAATAAGTCAGTCGTGATTATTTTGGGACCCTGATTCACAAGAGACCTGAGACTATTGTTTTAAATGATAAGAACTTCCTATTTACAAGTACCATCCTAAAGATTAAGTGCAACCCGTGAGATTGAATGCAACATTTTTCTAAAGAGGTGATTATCATGCAACTGCTTTAATTACTTGCTGAAACTAGATAAAGCTATATATTTTTATAAAATATACTTACCTGTGTGGTCTCAGTTTGTGGTGGATTGGGGATTATTGTTGTGTTAAGTGCAAATGTTATCCACATTGCCTCTGTTTAGCCTAGACTGCTCGCGCCATGCTACCTAGAGGGTGAGCAGGGGTTATCTCAGAGGGCTATTCCGTCACCCTGACTGGAAGCGAGGGTCCCTACTTGGTCTAAGGTACTTACCTCTGCCAACTAAGGACCCCCGGTTCTAACATTGGTGGCTCGCGGTGCGGATTTTTGAACTAATAATTGCACTTGACCGGCAGTGATCTCTTGTACATCACTAGTCTAGTTTAGCGGCACAGGTTGCACAAGATTTTTTTTTTCTTTTTGGTGAAACCTTTTTAGTTGAAAAGGTTAGGAAGCATCATGTCTCGGAAAGCGCCAAGCGTGAATGGAGAAGCGGAAGTGGAATTTGAAATCCAGGAGTTGTTAAACTATAACAAGGAGCAACTGAGAAAAGTCTGCAGACAGCTTGAATGCCCAGTAAGGGGCGGCGCAAATAAGGAAGAGCTACGGACAGCTCTGAGGGCCTGGTGGGAGGCCAAACATGGTGACCCAGAGGTTACTACTGGAGAGGGAGACACACAGGAGAATGGGTTTTTGCCCAGTGAATTGCCAGTGAGGAAGCCAGGGTCTAGGACCGGCAGCGACCACTCCAGTAGGGTTATGTCTCCAGAGGAAATAGAGGAGAATCAGCGAGTTAGGGCCCATGAGATTGAGCTTTTGAAGCTCAGAACGGAAGCCGATGAGAAGAGACTGCGCCTGGAAGTTGAGAAAGAGGCGCAGGAGAGAGAGGCGCAGGAGAGAAGACATACTCTCGCTTTGGAGGAAAAGAAGCTCCAATTGGCTCATGAGAGGAGCATGAAGGAGTTGGACTTCAAATATAAAGAGAGGGTGTCCAGTTCTAATGGTGGCAGCGCACAACCAGTACAGGCGGGTAAGGTATACATACCAAAGGATCTGGTACAGAATTATCAGAGGGGTGAGGATATTTATGCGTGGTTCAGAGCGTATGAACTTGCCTTAAAGATGAATGAGGTGCCTGAGAAGAATTGGGGAGCAGGATTGTGGAAGCATTTTGAGGCCTCTGGGAGGGATGTCTTGGCACCCTTAGAAGCAAAGGATGCTTTGTCCTACTCCGCCATGAAGGAGGCTTTGTGCCTCAGGTATGGGCTCACTGCTGAACAGTACCACCAGAAGTTTAGGAACTTCAAGAAGCTTGATTCAAGTACTTGGGTGGAGTGTGTGAGTATGTACACGCGTGCACTGGAAGGTTGGATGAAGGGCAGCAAAGTTACTGATTATGTGGGGTTGTGTCACTTGATTAGTAGGGAGCACTTAAGTAGTTTATGTGTCCCAGAGCTGCGCCAGCATCTTTTGGATAGCAAGTTAACTGATCCCAGTGAGCTTGCTAAAGAGGCGGACCGGTGGACGAGCACCAGGGTCCACAAGGGGGTGGTAAGTACCCCAGCCAAAGGTGGACAGGGTCCCCAGCAGAAGAGTGGGGGGGACACGGGTAATCAAAAGGAGTCTTCTAAAGGGCCCCAAAGTAGTTCCCAGGAGAAGGTGTCTCAACCCCCCAAGCCTAAGAAGTCCTGGCCCCATAAGGGCCCGCAGGACAAAAAGACCCTTACTTGCTATTCATGCAGGGAGGTGGGGCACATTGCTCCAAACTGTCCAAAGAAGAAATCAGCACCCACTGGTGCTCCAGCTCCAGCTCCGGCGTTGGCCAGTGTAGCTTTGGGAGGGGATTTGATTTCTAGTGGGGAGGAGGGGTTAGCATTGATGACCCTTGTCTCTCTAGGAGACCAAGAGATGGTCCAGGAAACCTTGCTGCCCCAAAATACTAAGAAATACGGGCAGAGGGTGACCATCAATGGACAGGTGGTGGAGGCTCTGAGAGACACAGGGGCCAGCGTGACATCTGTTAGGTGTCGGTGGGTGTCTGAAGAGCAAATTGTTCCCCAGGTACTCCGGCCTGTGGTGGCAGCTGACAGTTCAGTGCGCTACTGCAAGTTGGCGAAAGTTCCATTCGAATGGGGAGGAGTCTCCGGTATTCTGGAGATTGTTGTAAGTGATGCCTTGCCTGTAGATTGTCTATTAGGTAATGACCTGGAGAGCTCCCCATGGAAAGAGGTGGAGCACAGGACTCACTTGGAGATGTTGGGTTTGCCTGCGTGGATCTGTGTGTCCACCCGGGCAATGACAGCCAGAGAGGGCGGTCTAGCAGAACTGGAGCCTGGAACAATGGCCCAGGGACCTGCCAAGAGAAGAAGGGGTAGAGGGCGCGGGAAACCGGCCCCCACTGTTCCCACGGTCCAGGAGCAGGCAGACCCGGAAGGGGATGCCCTGGAACCTACAGGGGAGCAGGTGGCCGAACTAGGGGAATTGCCTGAGCTGTCCCAGTGGCAGCAAGAGGGTGGTCCCTCCAGGGAGGAATTCTGCCAGGCTCAGAAGGAGTGCCCTTCTCTCATTGGTGTGCGGCAGCAGGCTGCAGACCAGGCCGCAGGCCTGGGGTCCAAGGAGCATTTGATCTACTGGGAGGATGACTTACTTTATAGTGAGCCTAAGTTCGCTGAGCCCGGTGCAGCCCGTGTGCTGGTGGTACCGGAGCGCTTCAAGAACTTCCTACTGGGTCTGGCTCATGACGTGCCTCTCGCAGGACATCTGGGGCAAGACAAGACCTATCACAGGCTTGTCACCCATTTCTACTGGCCCCACATGAAGACACACGTCTCTGCCTTTTGTAAATCTTGCCATACTTGTCAGGCCAGTGGCAAGAGTGGAGGGAAGCGCGTGGCCCCCCTCCAACCCTTTCCCGTGGTGAGCACCCCTTTTGAGCGGGTGGGCATTGACATCGTGGGGCCCCTGGATCCCAAGACAGCCCTAGGCAACAGGTTTATCCTGGTCTTGGTGGACCATGCCACTCGGTACCCGGAAGCCCTCCCGCTCAGGACAGTCACCGCCCCAGTGGTGGGCCGTGCCCTGATGGGGATCTTTTCCTGGGTGGGATTTCCCAGGGAGGTCGTCTCAGACCGCGGGACAAACTTCATTTCTAAGTATATGAAGTCCCTGTGGAGTGAGTGTGGGGTGACATACAAATTCACCACTCCTTACCACCCTCAAGGAAATGGTTTGGTTGAGAGATTCAACCGCACATTGAAGGGCATGATTATGGGCCTGGAAGAGCCCATGAGGCGGAAATGGGATGTCGTGTTGCCATGCCTGTTGTTTGCCTACAGGGAGGTGCCTCAGAAATCCTTAGGGTTCAGTCCCTTTGAGTGCTGTATGGCCACTCTGTCAGAGGGCCTCTGACTCTGGTGAAAGAGGGGTGGGAGAAATCCCGTGGGAAAACCCCTCAGGATGTGTTCAGCTATGTGCTGGCCATTCGCAACCAGACCAAGCGCTTCAGGAAGCTCGCTCAAGAGAACCTGGAGGCTAGCCAGGAGCAAATGAAGAGGTGGTATGACCAGAACACTTCTCTGGTTGAGTTCCAACCTGGTCAGAAAGTGTGGGTGATGGCGCCAGTGGAGCCTTGTGCGCTCCGTGACAAGTGGTCTGGGCCATATGAGGTGGTGGAGCACAAGAGCGAGGTTACCTATTTGGTTAACCTGAAGACTCCCAGGCAGCCCCTGAGAGTGCTACATGTGAACCGCCTCAAACCCCATTTTGAGAGGACTGAAGTGACGATGCTCATGGCTACAGACGCTGGAGGGGAGGAGGATAGTGATCCTCTCCCTGACCTCCTGGCAGTCAAGGAGCAAGATGGGTCAGTGGATGGTGTGGTCCTCTCCCCCACCCTGACTCCAGAGCAGCAGGAGGACTGTCGCCAAGTCTTGGGTCAGTTCGCCTCCCTGTTCTCCCTGACCCCAGGTGTCACCAAGTGGTGCGTCCACGACGTGGACACTGGAGACAGTCTGCCTGTGAAACAGAAATTTTACAGAGTGGCTGACAAGGTCAGAGCCAGCATTAAGGAGGAAGTTTCCAAGATGTTGACGCTAGGGGTTATTGAACCCTCCAGCAGCCCCTGGGCTAGCCCAGTGGTCTAAGTGCCTAAGAAAGCTGCTACCCCCGGTGGCACCCCAGAACTTCGGTTCTGCGTGGACTACCGTGGGCTCAATGCGGTCACGAAGACTGACGCGCACCCCATCCCCAGAGCTGATGAGCTGGTGGATCGGTTAGGAGCTGCCCAGTACCTGAGTACTTTTGATTTGACTTCAGGGTACTGGCAGATTGCCTTAACTGACGGGGCAAAGGAGAGGTCAGCATTTTCCACGCCAGAGGGGCACTTCCAGTTCCGTGTCATGCCCTTCGGGTTGAAAAATGCCCCCGCCACATTTCAGAGATTGGTCAACCAGGTACTGGCGGGGCTGGAGCAATTCAGCGCAGCCTACCTGGATGACATTGCTGTGTTCAGCTCCACTTGGGAGGAACACCTGCAACACCTCACTGAAGTGTTGAAGGCTCTGCAGAAGGCAGGCCTCACTATCAAGGCCAGTAAATGCCAGATAGGGCAGGGATCTGTGGTGTACTTGGGACACCAGGTGGGGAGCGGCCAGGTGGCGCCCCTACAGGCGAAGATTGATACCATTCTGGCTTGGGAACCCCCCAAGACCCAGACTGAGGTGAGAGCCTTTCTAGGTCTCACCGGGTATTACAGACAGTTTGTCAAAGGTTATGGCACCATTGTGGCCCCTTTGACAGAGCTGACATCTAGGAATCAGCCCAGAAAAGTGAATTGGACTGAGGCCTGTCAAACTGCTTTTGACACCCTCAAAACTGCCATGTGCACAGCACCGGTGCTTAAGGCACCTGACTTTTCCAGTGAGTTCATTGTGCAAACTGACGCTTCAGAGAAAGGCGTGGGAGCAGTGCTCTCACAGATCAATGAGGAGGGAGGAGATCAACCAGTGGCTTTCATTAGCCGGAGGCTAATCCCCCGAGAACAGAAATGGAGTGCCATTGAAAGAGAAGCTTTCGCTGTGGTCTGGGCTCTGAAGAAGCTGAGGCCCTACCTGTTTGGGACTCACTTCTGTGTTCAGACCGACCACAGGCCCCTCAGATGGTTAATGCAGATGAGGGGTGAGAATCTAAAATTGTTGAGGAGGTCCATTTCCCTACAGGGGATGGACTTTACGGTGGAGCACCGCCCTGGTACAGAACACGCCAATGCTGATGGTCTGTCCAGATTCTTCCGCCTTAGTGATGAGGACTCCCAAGAGGTTGGGTAGTTCTCCCCACTTTCAGCTGGAGGGGACACGTGTTAGACCTGACACCTTTTGGCGTGGTTCTTCCCCCATCTTTTTGCCTCTGACTCATGTGTTTTGATGCTGTGCTGGATTTTGTTTTTGCTGATTTAGATGCTTTGGACACTCTGCCACTGCTGATCAGTGCCAGAGTGTAAGTGCTCCCTCTGTGAATTGTGATATTGATTGAATATACCTGATTGGCATATTTGTATCACCACGAAGTCCCTAGTAAAGTGCACTGTGTGTGCCAGGGCTGGTGATGACAAATGCTACTAGTGGGCCTGCAGCGCAGATTGCGCCACCCACATGAGTAGCTTTAAAATGGTGACTCAGGCCTGCCAGCGCAGAGCCTGTGTGCAGTCAGTGACTGCCATGTCAGCCTGGCCAGTGTCCCCACTGGCTAGGCCTAACCCTTCCCTGTCTGTGCACATCAGTCACCCCTATGGAAGGCTCAAGGTACCCCCCTGGGCAGGGTGCAGTGTATAGCTAAGGTAGAGCATGTACTAGTGCAGGTCACATGCTCTGGTAGTGGGCAGCAGCCATTTTATGTGCTCACTGCTGTAAGGCTATCTTGCTCCATAGAGTAACATGGAGGAGGCTGGGCCCATGTGATGCCAGCCTATCTTCCCATAGGAACAAGATGGGACATAAATGAAAGATATCCCTGAACTCAGAATTTAATGACACATCTTTTAGTGAAGGGTGTTTTTAAATCCTGTGTTTGAGAATAGCACTTTTAGAAAGTGGCTGTTCTCTTGTCTAAACCTTTCTGTGTGCCTGGGTTTGTGGAATGCTTGGGTGTGACAGGGGGGCTGCAGAGCCCCCGGAGGAGAGGGTCGGAGCCAGCCCGGGGATGAAAGGGCACATCTGCCTGCCTGGGAGGTGGGAGGAAGGAATGCCTGATAAGTACTGGGCTGTGCCAGCCACCTCCCCCATGCTAGCTCCCTCCTGGTGGTCAACTGACACCTCTGGCCCTGAAGCTGACAGGGAGAAGAAAACCAGAGACACCTTAGTGCTCTGCAACCCCCAGACCTGGTTTAGACTGGACCCAGGGCCTCCATGCACAAAGACTTCAAAGGACTTCAAAGACATTGAGGGGTATAAGGAAAGGACCCCTGACTACAGAAGATTAGATTCTGAAACTCTGCAACCAAGAAGGTACCTCGGCTGGAAGGAGGACGGCTAGAGAACCAAAGGAAGATTGCCTTGCTGTGTGCTCTAAGGGCTGACCTGTTCTACTGTCTAACTGGAAGCTGAGGAGGAGAAAGGGACTTTGCTGTGTGCTGTGACCCTGCCTGCTTGCAACTGCCAAGACTTTGCTGTGTGCTGTGTCTACAAACTTGAATCTCCAAGGGCCTGAGAAGAGCTGGCCCCCTGTCTGCAACCCAGGGACATAAAGGTTGCCCAAGGACTACAAGACCCTGCTGTGCCCCCTGAAGCTGCTGTGTGGCGAGGAGATCGTGAAATCCTGTAGGTTGCCCGATCAGTGCGTGGGCTGCTCTCTCATCTGCTTGAGAGCGCCGCGCTGACCCAGCCTGCTGAGGGGCCAAGATCGGCGTGTTCATCGACACGCGTGTGTGTGTGGCAGCCCGGAGACTTGTGGGCCTTCCCAGTGCAAGGCGCACTGAAAACCCTGTGCCGCCAAATCACCACCGCGGCCCGGGGCCAGGAAACCCCCCCGTAACTTGCTCCGAGGTCCAGGGGGCTGCCGCGGCGAAGAACGAAGCCGCCGCGCTCCCCTTGGTGGAGGGAGCCGAGCCCCCTCACTAACGCCGCGACGGGATTGGCCCGTGCGGCGCAGCGTCATCAGCGGGATCGGGCCGTGATTGGCCGAAGGAGAGGAGCGTCATCGTTGGCCTGCCCCGGGAGCCGCACTGCCAGTGGCTGACTCCCGGGTGCTGAGGGAGGCTCAACCCAACGCCGCGACGGGATTGGTTGGTCCCGGCACGGAGAGAAGGAAGAGAGGAGACGACCCCTCAGCGAGAGCCGACCTCGCCGAGGGACTCTGAAGCGTTCCGCACCCCCGGCCAGCCGTCCCCCAACAGGTGAGCAGCACCACCTCCCCCGCCGCTCGTTGGATTGTCGAGAGCGGGCGGGAGAGGACAGGGGACCGGCCGGGGTGGGGGCGCGGGAGATCTGCTGTGCGCGAGGCGCCCGAGGCTTAAGAACGCGTGAGCCTGTCCCGGGGGAAAGAAAGAGTCCCCAGGCCTCGCGCAAGGAGCGCATTTGCAGCGCATGAAGCCCACGCATAAGAGCACGCGTGGGCAGAGGGTTCCTTGCTCGTTTTGGAGAGCACCTTTTCTGAAAATAAGTCAGTCGTGATTATTTTGGGACCCTGATTCACAAGAGACCTGAGACTATTGTTTTAAATGATAAGAACTTCCTATTTACAAGTACCATCCTAAAGATTAAGTGCAACCCGTGAGATTGAATGCAACATTTTTCTAAAGAGGTGATTATCATGCAACTGCTTTAATTACTTGCTGAAACTAGATAAAGCTACATATTTTTATTAAATATACTTACCTGTGTGGTCTCAGTTTGTGGTGGATTGGGGATTATTGTTGTGTTAAGTGCAAATGTTATCCACATTGCCTCTGTTTAGCCTAGACTGCTCGCGCCATGCTACCTAGAGGGTGAGCAGGGGTTATCTCAGAGGGCTATTCCGTCACCCTGACTGGAAGCGAGGGTCCCTACTTGGTCTAAGGTACTTACCTCTGCCAACTAAGGACCCCCGGTTCTAACATCCACATTGCAAACTTTTTTGCTCTGAGAAAAATCTCTCCCAATACAAAATAGCCTTAATGTGCAGAGAGCTTTCTGTGGAAGACTTCTGTATTTCCATGCTAGTCTTCACGCCGCATAGCATGGAGAAGGCTGTTAGATAATATCTGTGACAGAAGGTTGGGACAATCAGCACTTTAACCTGGTAGCCCCTTGGCAAATGCGCCACCAGGTTGCAGGTTTACCCTGACTATCAGCAGAGGCTCTGCCTGTGTAAGTATGGTGCTCCCCCATCTCTTAAAAGAGCGGGGGAACCACAAGTTTGGTGGGATTGGAGCACTGCTAATTTGCCAACTATGAAGGCATTCTATGTTCAAATTCTGTGAGGGGCTTATTTTCACGCCCCTTGCGCCACCGGTACGTCACTTTTTTCACATATTTAAAGTGATGCGCCGCAGCGCATGGAGCTTGTAAATAAGCCACTTAGTCAGGGCTTTAAGTGGGCCGAGTCCTGATGATGCTCAGGACCGGCAGTTCTAAAAAACAGGTGCTGAGACAAGTCCCTATCAGGCTCTACGTTTTTGCCCTCACCCTCAGGGTGAAAAAAAAATCTTAACTCTGCAGCAGTACCACCTTTCACTGCATTTGATGTAATGTCAAAGAGACTCGTTATAGTTCTTTCACATTCTCATCATTTCACAACTGACGCATTTTCAATATTATAAACAACAAAGCCATAGTTGTTGCTTAGTTATTTTATGCAACTAACAACTATTGACAAAGTCAATAGTCCTGGCTTGTTACTTGTATTATATATCCGGATGCGATTACAGAAGTAGTAAAATACCAGTCAGAGGGCACACTATGCTAAGCACAGATTTTTAGTTTATGTGTTGCTAAGCCACTTTCTTAATTACATCGGCCACGCCCCTTTGAGACACCCCCAGCTTTTTCAACCCACTTAAAGCCCTGCCCATAGTATTTTATGAGTTACGCTAAAGTTTTTTTTTGTTTCTTTATTTACAGAAACAAAAATTATGCTGAAGCATCAGTAACTCTGCACAGGGCTGGACTGGGAACCAAAACCGGCCCAAGCAAAGTGCTCGGCCGCCACCCCCACTTCCCGCGGGGGGTTGGGGGTGCTGCCGAGCTCGTTGCCAGGGCCGGTTTTGGTTCCCAGTCCAGCCCTATGCAGCTTTGCTGCAAAAACGACCCTGTAACAAAAACGGCCTCCATGGCCCCAAAACCGTCCCCCACCCGTGCGGCGCACCAGGGGATTGCCCAGTGTCCGCTACGGCCAGTCCGGCCCTGACTCTGCATGATGGTGTTGTATAAGAAGCAGAATTACGAATTATAACTAAATAAAAATAAAAATAAAAACAAATGCTTAGCATTGCAGCTTTATGCAACATGTGTAATATACGTCTACCAAAATGAACTGTGTGTTTGCACTGCCCTACATTCCGAATCCTTAGAGACAATCAGATACATGTGACTGTGATGTACAACTCAGCTGGAGAATACTGGCTGCCAAATTGCACATTTGTTATAGTGCATTAAAAATACTCTTTCCTTTGTAATGACCAAGTCACTGCAAGCCGGATTCGGTATTAGTGTTTATAGCAGTCGAATCCCTGATTGAATTTAAAATAACCACAAGTAAGATTTCGAAAGGTACTCGGATTTCTTTGCTGCGTAGTCTGCTTTTCTTGTGCCAAAAGTCTTCCCTTTTGGGAGACGACTGCTTTTATCCATGCTCCAGCGAGCATTGCGCGGAGGCACTAGATAAGGTTGGCGGAGGGATATCCGGATACTGTTAGACGTGCTGAAAATAATATGTCGTGTACAGAATAAACGAAACGTTGCGCCACAGGGCCTGTCACAGTGACGGAGTTTAAATCAGTAAAGGTGTACTTGCTGCTATAACTAAATCGACTCAGACAGGTATTCTGTCAACAACGGCAGGGAACCAAGTGGATGAAGACAGGCCTGCACATTTCACAAACTCAGTGAAGCCAGCCACCCGGGGAGTTTGAATGTACTACCTAGATATCATATTAACACCCAAAGATAAACAGCCGTGACACTAAACTACTGTGGATTAGACTGGAGCCCATAATCGAGAAAAAAAACAAGCGTCATAAATCCTTCCATCCTTTAAAATTATATTATTTTCCCTGCAAGAAAGTACAACGATTAAATGAATAGCTTGAATAACAGCTTAGCCAGAAGTGTTATATTTATTTGTTTGCATAAAGAAGCATTAGAGATCCCACATATTGGGGCTTATGTGCCAGTTCTTGATTGGAAATGCAGGCTCCGGATTAACAATTCTTAACAGGCCCTAGCATGTGCTATTAAAACCCCAAACCTTTTACTATTTGCATAGAAAAATCATGCACGTGCGGTTGACCCAGCCCTGACTAGGGTTGGTGGAGGGATTCTCAATGCATGAGGTGCAGTTCTAATCTCTCTGATATCCAGGGCTTTAAGTGGGAAAAAACCAGGGGGTGCTGTAAAAGGGGCGGGGCAAACCTCTTAAAGGGGTGTGGCCTATCCACGCAGGGGCGTGGTCTAAATCAAGATAACTAGCATTGTGTGCCTATGAAAAACCCCTCCAATTATCCTACCTTTGGAAAACTTTTTCTTCAAAGGATTTCACTTCCTCCTACAAGGCAGCTCACCTAGCATGACATCTCCACTCTGACCCATGATTTTGCTGCCCTCCAACTGGAGCACAGTGTAGGGCACTCTTTCCAGCCAGGCGGAAAGACACAGTGCGGAAAACTGAGCCAACAAACCCGGTGTGTGACACTTGAGGGGATAGAAGCCTGGAAGGAAATTAAAGGCTGTGAATCTCCTTTTTTGTAGCACTAACGAGTCTTGCCTGGTGGTCGCGCAAAAGCATTTTCATGTACATTAATGAATCTATACACAAATTCTATTTGAGCATAAAAAGTCCCGGAGCCGCGCTCTGCGGGCAGCGTGCGGCGGTGCTTGTGTCCTCAGCAGGGATAAAAGCCCCATCGTCGAGGTGAGGCACAGCCGTGACTGATTATATGGGGGGTGGGCGGCGCTGCTAAATGATGTGCGAAATACCGGGCCTTGGTAGAGCCAGAGCGTGAAGGATGAGACAGGGTTTCCTGTGCTGTTGGAGTCGGAGACACTGTGCATAGCAGACAAATTCTCCTGATTGCCCCTCGAGAGCACTGACTGCTACACTAACATTCCCTGCACGTTTCTAGGCGCTATTCGATTTTCAGTAGTATAAAATTGATTTATCCCTAAACATGCCGTAACTATTCTATTTACAGTCCTAAAATATATTTTAAAAAACGTATTCTGGCCCGAAAATAGAGCCCGATAGAGACCCGTTTCGAGGCTCTCTAAAAATAACTGCCGGTGCTCAGACCCGGACAGACCCGGCCCACTTAAAGCCCTACTGATATCCAACCAGTTCCTTGCAGAGCAGCGCAGTGCCCCATTTTAGGACCCAAACTTTTTAACCTGCATATAAATTCACTTGGATCTATGCTGAAAGACTCTGAGATGTTTATCCACCAATCAGTGGTGTAACTAGATGGGGGCCATATGGGACCAGGGCCATAGCAGCGTTCATTCCACCGCCCCCCTCCTTGTGATCCATTACAATGTCTGATATTGCATTGCTGCCAAGTTTCCCAGGTCATGGGTGATATGCTGTCCCATTTCCATTTTTTTCTTTTGAATTCTGGGACCTGTAGTCCTGTTGTACAATGGAACAAACAAGACTACAAGTCCCAGAATGCAAAGAAACAACCTGCACTGGAGAAGCTAGACACAAATGGCGTTGGGAAATTTGGCAGAACTGATAATGATGTTTTTTTCCCTTCTAAATGAACAGAGAAAAACACAATAAAAAAGCAGAACTCAGCTGAACTAGACTTGCAGAAGGAGACAGGGCTTGCTGGTTGTCCTTCAAGGCTCTAAGCCTTTATTGTTCCTCATAAGGTTGAGAGATCCCAAGAGGAGGGAGTGGAGCAGTGCTTAATTTGAGCCAGTGGTTTCCTGTGCTCAGCACTTAATTGTCAACACCGGTGCGTATTGCGCAAACTTGACACAAAGGTGTGCTTTTCATGGGCACCAATTAAGGACTCATTTGTTTTTTAGGTCTCGGCCTGATCCAGCACATGCGCTGCTCTGGCCGAGACATTTAGTAGCTGGCTTTTGAAAATGCTGCCAAAGGCCAGCAGCGTGCGGTAACGCACGCGTGCACGCGCCGCCATATGTCTTTCCTCCGTCATCATGGGTCATTAAAACGCTCTCACTTTCGCTGTGGCGTTCTCGGGCTTGTTTGGATTAGAGTCTTGGGTGAAGACGACCGACTCCTTAAATCTCGGCAGAACATTTACTCACAGCGTACGCGCTCATCACTTCTCAAACAAAAGTCCTACTTTTGTATGATAATGTTTTGGAATCCGGCACTACATCTGTAAAAAAAAAAAACTCCACCACCTCTCCATTTGCTTCAAACCTATCTTGCGGGAACAAAAAAAGCACATAAATAAAAGAATTAGCTTTCAGCAAATCTGCCACCAAAATAACCGCCTCTGCTCGACTGCCTGTAATCTTCCCCGCTGGAGGAGGCGCGGAGGTGAACTTCAAAGTCAAAAGGAAAAGGATGATGTGAAATCACTTCAATAGCCAACAAGAGAAAGATTTTAGCACAATAAAGTATAAGAAAGTCCATCCACTTGTTTACGAGTTGGGTACAATTTGCACTGCGCGTACACATCTCCACTGTGGCTTCCACACATGTGGGGCAGGGAGGGTTTTTTTCACCTCTCACCAAACTCGCCATCCTTCAACAATCTCTGACAATGAAAATTCTTAGCCACTTTGGCTGGAGCCACACTTTAAAGAATCTGAATTTTGAAAAGTACTAATAAAAGTACGATTGTATGTACATACACAAAACAGATTCTGTTCACATAGATTACAATTTAAAAAAATAGTACTAATGAAAAGAACAACCATTGTGTATGGAAATACCGCAAAACAAACCCCAAATCTGTACTTGTTTTAATGCATTCATTTGCAGTCTACTAAAATACATTTCGAGATCTGAAACTGGCCGTTCCTCCCCACATGCTCTCACTTTTCAACCCTTTCTACTTCTCTTTGCCAGACTCCGCCTTTCACCCCAATACGCTCTTTCCCACTCTGTGCACGATTTTCTGACATGTATTCGTTCTATTTACCGCGCACCAGAGGGTAGAGAAGACTTTGCAGAGTGGAAAGTGGCCCACATGTAAGATTAAGGAGGAATGAGACACGGCTTGCAAACAAGGCTTGAGATCGATAGGTCCTTGGCTGGAAGGATAATAGTGAGCAGGTGAGATCTGAGACTTCTCCTGGGATGCAAGTATGGAGGAGCAAGTCTAGGATGTGTCGGGAAGTCGTTCCACAGTCTTAAGATTATACAAGTAGAAGGCTCTCAAATCTTTATAGTATAAATCTTGGTGACTCTGAATGCACGGGTGCTGGTAGAGATGTTAAGTTTGATGGTCCTCTTATTGGGTTTCTTTGGGAGGAGGGCTTTGTAAACCACACATCTGGATTTGAAGTGAACGTGTGTCAAGGAAAAAACTGGGGCAGATGACAAAGTTGGGAAGTTGACGGATTTATATCCTTCCCTAGGTGGATCTGACAGACGGCTGTATGCAGTGCTGTCTCTTATGGATTGAGTGTGGGCTCTGGCTCATTAGGATCACATTTTTGGGTGTAGCGACACCAGATGGAGTTACTTCTTTCATGCACACACCGGTTTATAGTATGTTAGCACTATACAGTGTCAAATTGCACTTTTCATTAGTAACCTTAAATAGTACTGTCTCCTACATGCAGTAAGCTGAAATAACTTTACACACCTCACACTGCACCAGAAGAGCCTACTTATGTATATTTCTGTAATCAAACATTCACTAACCTGTTTTAGGTTCACAAGCAAAGCATAGTCAACCACGGTTTACTCATAGTGTTAACCATGAATAGCCAGGGTTTAATTCTTCTTTTGAGCACGCATTAGACAAGGTTCATGCCTCAGGCTACTTTTACTGATCATTTCAATGTAGCATCTCACCGAAAACGGTAAGAAATTAAGAGCTATATCACCACAACTTTGTTTCATGACTAGGGTACACTGGCACCGCAAGGATAACAGGGGCCTGAACGCAAGCAAAAACAAGCATTGGCATAGCCAATAGGTCTCACTTTTGGGACCTTATGAGTATTTAGTTATGCAGCACAATATCTGCTCCATCACAACAACATCAACTGTTACATGGCTAAACACTTATAAGGTCCCAAAGGTGAGACCTATTGGCTATGCCAATGCTTGTTATTTTTTGTAGGCCCGGGGAGATTAAGTGATTTGGCCAGAATCACAGGATGTTGAGCCTACGCCACGATTCAAATCTAGGGTCATATTAGCAAGAATCTCATTAAAATTACCGCTGTTTTAGCAGCAGTTTCCTGCCGCTAAAACTGCGATAATGGCCTTGCTAATATGCGTTATAGAATTCCAAAAGAAGCCCAGGTTAGATGTGCAGGACATCTAACCTGGGCTTCTTTTGGAATTCTATAACGCATATTAGCAAGCCCATTATCGCCGTTTTAGCTGCAGTTTTCTGCCAGCAAAATCCTGTGGGGTAAAAAGCAAGGACTGCCTGAAGTGTTACACATGACGTGGAAGTGTTACACATGACGTGGGGCTGTTTGCCAGCTGTGAACGTGTATCCCATCACAGCTGTACATGATATTTATTTTTTCAAGGTAGACTTCCTCTGCTGCTATGGACTCTGTTCGTCATTGGTTAGAGGGAGACTTGCCACAGGACAGGACAGGCAGTGGCAGCCAGCATGTCTCACGGGTGGTGGGGTGGGTGCTGGGGAGGGGGGTAGCATGGTGGGGTTAGGGGGCGAATATGAAAAACAAAATCAACTTACCTTGCCGCCGGGTCCCGTGTCTCTGCTCCTGCTCTCTTCGTGGAACCCAAGGAACAGGAAGCACAGCAGCCCCCACTGAACAATTGCAATGCTAAAATGCAGTGCTGTGATTGGTTTTGAGCATCCTCGTTCGCCAATTAACCAAGGAATGGGGGCCTGGGCATTGCAGCCTGCATGGAGAACGGGGAAAGGCACGACTAGTTTGGGCGGTCCGAGAGGGCCGACCAAACAGTCTTTGCGCACTTAGGAGGGGGCAAACCACTCCTCCCCTGCCCGGCTCTAAATTTAGAGCAGCAAGCAAAGCAGCACAAAGCATACAATGATAATAAGGCACTATGTACGCTCTGCTTAAAAGCAGTAGGGTGAAACTCCTCCGCCACTGAGGACAGGCCTTTTAGTCCATCGGCATTTTCCATGCGTGCTGGTGCCATTGGAGGCGGGTTTGAAAGTACAGGGGCACTGCTGGTGTCTCCGTCCCTTTCCCCCAGCTCCCCAAAAATAATTGTATCAAGAATGGGTGGCTTCAAGAAAGCGGGATGGAAAGAGAGTATCAAGAATGGGTGGCTTCAAGAGAGAGGGATGGAAAGAGAGTATCAAGAATGGGTGGCTTCAAGAGAGAGGGATGGAAAGAGAGTATCAAGAATGGGTGGCTTCAAGAGAGAGGGATGGAAAGAGAGTATCAAGAATGGGTGGCTTCAAGAGAGAGGGATGGAAAGAGAGTATCAAGAATGGGTGACTTCAAGAGAGTGGGAGATCAGAGAGGAGAGAGAAAGGATGGATGAAAGAGCGAGCAGAGGGAAGGAGGGGGGCTGGTTTGAGCATTTTTGCCACGGCAGCTTTTGGTTCCCCAGTCTGGCCTCGGACTTGCATAGCTGGGGATCCTGTACCTGCTGCTCGCTGCCAGTGCTGTTCCTGTTTTGAGCCAAGCTCTTTTTACTGCTGCTGTTTTTCTCTCTCAGAGTTCTTGTGGGGATGACTTATGAAGCTGTTGCCTATGTTTTTCATACTATGTGCAAGGGAGGCTTGTGCAACTCCATTTCATGCTACACCTGTTTTGTGAGGGTGGACTGCACTACTGTTTTCCTAATCTACTTGTTTTATGTGAGGGAGGACTGCACAGCTTTTTTCCTGTTCTGAGCTTGTTTTGTGTTAGATTAGTGTTTGAGCGGATGCATTGTTGTGACTTTCCCGTGCGAGGAAAGAAATCTTGCAGTGTTCCTTCCCACACTGGGCTTATTCTGAGCATGAAGGAAGCTTGCACATCTTCTCCTCAAGCTGAGGTTGTTTTGTGAACGAAAACTTACACTACTTTTCCATATGTTGCTCCTGTTCAAACTGTGCAAGCTTGCAATGCTGTTGCTCATGATGACTATAGTTGAGTGAGGGACTCATGAACTGATGCTGCCTGTGCAGTACCTGGTTCTGAGCATGTTACAAGCTGGCACTGCCTCAGTCTTCACTGTATCTGTTCAGTGTGTGAGAGGATATTTCAACCCTGCCCGCGTAGTGTACTTGTTTTTGTTGTATAAAGCTTCAAATGCTTACCTTTCAGTGTGTGAGGAAGCTTGCTGTACTACCACGTGTGTTCCACTATCCTTAAGAGACAATATTGCTTTGTTACTAACAGGGACATAGATATCATTGGTGCAGTAGGTACAGCGGTACAGGGTCTGGAGATCTGAGGGGGCACTGACCCTGATGAATGCTGTATTTGACAGTTTAAAAGTGGCCAGGGGGCCATTTTATTCCTTGAACTAGGGCACAAGGCACATTGGGTATGCCACTGGTTGCTACCTCTGCTACTGCATAGTTTTTCAAGTACTGAAATGTCTTTATTGATCTCATCATCTTAATCAGTAGTTTAGGGAAGTAACTGGCCCTACAAGTCTGAGGGGCAAATAGTGGTGAGGAAAATGACTCAAGAGAGAAAGGAGCAAATAATAAACAAGAGAGAACAAGCATTTACAATGCAATGGTTTCGCCTTTGTTAAAGTTAGAGCTATTGGCATTGCTCTTGACATTTTTATTTATGTATTTTTTAACATAAATAAATGGCATTGTCATTTACAATGCCACTAGCTTTATCCCTCGCAAATGACACACACAGAGCCCCCCCACACACACACCCACAAACAGCCCCCCACACACACAGCCACACAAAGCCCTCCACACACACAGCCACACAAAGCTCCCCACACACAGCCACACAAAGCTCCCCACACACAGCCACACAAAGCTCCCCACACACACAGCCACACAAAGCTCCCCACACACACAGCCACACAAAGCTCCCCACACACACAGCCACACAAAGCTCCCTACACACACAGCCACACAAAGCTCCCCACACACAGCCACACAAAGCTCCCCACACACACAGCTACACAGAGCCCTCCACACACACCCACATGGCACAAGCAGGCAACAGGGGCACATGGAGGCACAAGCAGGCAACAGGGGCACACGGAGGCACAAGCAGGCAACAGGGGCACACGGAGGGACAAGCAGGCAACAGGGGCACACGGAGGCACAAGCAGGCAACAGGGGCACGAAAACTGAGGCACAAGCAGGCAACAGGGGCACGAAAACTGAGGCACAAGCAGGCGACAGGGGCACGAAAACTGAGGCACAAGCAGGCAACAGGGGCACACGGAGGCACAAGCAGTGACCTGAGAGGAGCCTCAAAGTCCTGAATAGGCTCCCTGTTGTACCCAGGACAAAGAAGTGGACTCAAAGGGCCATAATGCTAACCCACTTCTCAAGCTACACGTCTACAACAAGCCTTTAATGCAAGTGCCCAGCGGCAGCTGGACCTGGATTGGCCTGCAGCTAAAGCCCTCGCAGCAGCCGCCCCTCCAGGAGCCGATCCATCCCTGCTCACCAACCTGCCAGCACTACCCCCTACAACCACTTAGCCTGGCTCCAGCGCAATATGAAGGGAGAATGTATGTATTTATTTATTTAATGCATTTTTATATAGCGCAGACTTCACCCAAAGGTGTCAGAGCGCTTCACAATAGAACCAAGTACGTTACATGAGGAGAATATTACATATTCACACGTTACAGAAACAAACGAGAAGCAAAAAAAAAGGTACAATAAAACAATAGATGGCAGTCACACACAAAAATACACTAAAGGATAAAGAATGCACAGGCATACATTACAAATGTTCAAACAGTGCAGCAAGTACCTTCCCTAAAGCATAGCAGGCCCCGTGAGACCGACCCCAAAACCTGCCCAATTAGCTGCATTGGCAGCCAGTAAACACTGATGTGGCAGCCAGCCACACACTGACCCACGAGGACTGTACCATTATAGAGTAATTCGTCAAATTCTACTTTTATCCTTTCCATTCTGGAACTTTATTATTTTATCATTATATATGAGAACAATAAGTCACAGGATGGAAGGAAAATATAACAAGCACGAGGTGGTGTGGGGGTGTAGTGAATAACGGAAACACCATCACAAAGGAAGAAAGCGTGCCATTGGGGCGAAGGCGGGCCGTGGGTTTAGAGTACTAAAGTGTTTTGCTCTGTTATGTTAACGTTTAGTGTGTTTGCCTTTTGCGCTGTGTTTCTTTGCGGTGCTACAATTACGAGCAATATAGTGCTGTACGCGCTGATACTGCAGGAGAGGGGGCAGGGGTAGAGAGACTGACAGGGGGCGGGGGGGGGGCAGGCAGCATTAGTCCAGTGTCCGCAGGGGGTGAGGGTATGCAGTGGCCCCCTTGGAGGGCCCCAGTCTGGCTGCTCAGCCATACCCTGAGACGGCCGGCCGGGGCGGGGTCAGGGAGGGGCCCTGCGGCTGCTGCACTGCGGGGTGGGTGACTATAGCTCCTCGAAGCTGGGCTCCAGGGGTGCCGTCAGCTGTGCTCGTGCATGGGGTCCGAAGAGGAGGATTGAAGGGCGAGCTCTGGGGCAGAGGGGCCGGTATCTCTAACCTCCAGTGCGCACACGTGTGCGCCACGGATGAACACACATGTCCCGTTCATGCCTCATTCTTTGCTGTGCTCGGCACCGGCAGCATGAGAGTCCGAGCTCCGCGGTCACTCACTCGGGCTCTGCCCCGTCTCCGGGGCGCCCTCTGTGCCCCCTCATGTCCGCCCTCTCTCCTGGTGCCCTCTACCTCCTCAGCCGCAGCTCAGCCCATAGAAGCTCCTTCGCGGCGCTAGAGCGCAGAGGCTCGGACGTGGTGGGGGGCTGGGGTGGGGGTTCTCACTCACCCGTGCTGGTCAGTCGGTGCCCCCTCTGCTGGGGGTCCTCCGTCTGTGTGTCTCTCTGGGCGCTGGATCGGTGCAGCCTCGAGCCGCTAGAGTGCAGAGGCCCGGACCCAGGGGCGGGCGAGGCTGAAGTGGAGGGTGGCGGCTCCCATCTGCTGACCCACGAGGACTGTACCATTATAGAGTAATTCGTCAAATTCTACTTTTATCCTTTCCATTCTGGAACTTTATTATTTTATCATTATATATGAGAACAATAAGTCACAGGATGGAAGGAAAATATAACAAGCACGAGGTGGTGTGGGGGTGTAGTGAATAACGGAAACACCATCACAAAGGAAGAAAGCGTGCCATTGGGGCGAAGGCGGGCCGTGGGTTTAGAGTACTAAAGTGTTTTGCTCTGTTATGTTAACGTTTAGTGTGTTTGCCTTTTGCGCTGTGTTTCTTTGCGGTGCTACAATTACGAGCAATATAGTGCTGTACGCGCTGATACTGCAGGAGAGGGGGCAGGGGTAGAGAGACTGACAGGGGGCGGGGGGGGGCAGGCAGCATTAGTCCAGTGTCCGCAGGGGGTGAGGGTATGCAGTGGCCCCCTTGGAGGGCCCCAGTCTGGCTGCTCAGCCATACCCTGAGACGGCCGGCCGGGGCGGGGTCAGGGAGGGGCCCTGCGGCTGCTGCACTGCGGGGTGGGTGACTATAGCTCCTCGAAGCTGGGCTCCAGGGGTGCCGTCAGCTGTGCTCGTGCATGGGGTCCGAAGAGGAGGTTTGAAGGGCGAGCTCTGGGGCAGAGGGGCCGGTATCTCTAACCTCCAGTGCGCACACGTGTGCGCCACGGATGAACACACATGTCCCGTTCATGCCTCATTCTTTGCTGTGCTCGGCACCGGCAGCATGAGAGTCCGAGCTCCGCGGTCACTCACTCGGGCTCTGCCCCGTCTCCGGGGCGCCCTCTGTGCCCCCTCATGTCCGCCCTCTCTCCTGGTGCCCTCTACCTCCTCAGCCGCAGCTCAGCCCATAGAAGCTCCTTCGCGGCGCTAGAGCGCAGAGGCTCGGACGTGGTGGGGGGCTGGGGTGGGGGTTCTCACTCACCGGTGCTGGTCAGTCGGTGCCCCCTCTGCTGGGGGTCCTCCGTCTGTGTGTCTCTCTGGGCGCTGGATCGGTGCAGCCTCGAGGCGCTAGAGTGCGGAGGCCCGGACCCAGGGGCGGGCGAGGCTGAAGTGGAGGGTGGCGGCTCCCATCTGCTGACCCACGAGGACTGTGTGGGGGAGGGGGGGGACTCTGGTGTCAGTCCTTGAGGGGTCCAGACTGAAACAGCCAATCAAAGAGCGGGGGAGGGGGTGCTATCCCCCCCCAGAGAGAGCCGGCCAGGTACTTCCGGGTCGCCGCGGGCAGCGCGGCGGCCCTCGCTAGGCAGGCAGGCGGGCAGAAATCGCGAGGTGGGCACTCGCTGGGGGCGTGAGAGGACACGGACGGCGGGAGGGGGCGGGAGGGGGCGGGAGAGGACACGAACGGCGGGAGGGGGGCGGGAGAGGACACGGACGGCGGGAGGGGGCGGGAAACGTGCACAGGACAGCAAGGGGGGCGGAAAGGCACACGGAGGGGGCGGGAATGGACAGCGCATCTGAATTCACTTTCAGTGAAAGGGGAGGGAACGGGAAAAAACGTAACTCCGCCCTGGGAAAAAATCTCCGGAACGCCCCCGAATCTGGTCCAGCCTTGATGGACAGATCCGGCACTCAATGGCTAGCCTCCATTTATGGAGCTAACCAATGAGAGCCGGGGGACGTTCCAGGAGTCCTTATTGACGACATAGGATTTCACCTGCGCTGAAGAGCTGCGCAGAGCGCAGCCTTCGGCAGGCGAAACCCAAAAAGGCAGTGTGACGCAGAGGAAGAGAAAGGGAAATAAAAACAGCAATCTTAGAAAAGTAGGAATGAATAAAACAAAACGGTAAAGAAAGAGCAAAAAATGTGAGACTGAAAGAGAAAGAGAAAAGGAAAAATATAGATTCACAACTAAGATAGAGAGAGTGAAAGACAGAGGAAGAAACAGAAAGAAAAATGAAGATGTAATGAAAAAGGAGTTGTGGTACTAAATAAAGAAAATGAGGTAGAAGAAAAGAACAATTGATGAATGAAAGAAAGAAGAGATGAAAACATGAAAGAGAAGTAAGGGGAGTAATGAATAAATAATGGATGGAACGAAAACTAAAGAAAGTAAAAAGAAGGGGACAAGTAATTAGCAAAATAGCATATATCAAAGAGACAGAAGAAAACATATCGAAAGATAAAGGAACAGATCAACAGAAAGGATAATGGAACCGTACACATGAAAGGTAGAAAATGGAAGAAAGAGAAAGGTAGACTAATGGAAGAAACAAAGCAAGAGGAAGGCCTTGGCAGGGCGACCATATGTAGGAAGACAAGAGGGAGCAAGGGGTAAAACGAGGGAGAGGAATGGAGCTATCCATTGCAAGGTGGGTAGAGAGGCAAGAAAAGGGTTGACATGTAATGGGATGAATGGTGAGACAAGATGGGAAATATAGACGACAGAGTGATGGGACCAACTGTGAAGCATGCAAATGAAAGGGAGGAGAGTCAGGGACGAAGCAAGATCTTGAGTGAGTGGATGGAAAAAGTGGGACAGAAAATGATAAAAAGAAAACAGGGCGATATTAAGGTGGAAGTTTAACAGATACAAATGGGAACTAGAAGATGCATAAGAAAATATTAAAGCTGTAGGCAGTGACCAAGACTGTAGTGGTCAAACAGTGGGAGATGTGGATGTAGGTCTGAAATTGGGAGGAATATAGATAAGAGAGGTACAGATCAAGGTGAGAATGTAATTGCACAAAAGTGGTCACAGAATAAGAGGTATAAAGCTAGAGGTGAACGGGGAACTAAGTAGATAGATCTAAGATAGGGATGGAGCGGAAAGGGAGATTGGATGGGGTATAGTTGAGAGAATTCATGATGTGGACTCGAAAAACATAGGGGAATTGAAGTGGGAGTGATAGGGGTAATGGTGGGAGGGAAACAGAAAAGTAGATAAGAGCAGGGGAAGTCTACATGTGGAAGAATGAGAGTGGTATACTTGGAGTTACAACACAAACTATAGAGTGAGCAAATAAGAGACGTAGAAGCGCAAAACAACAGGAGATATAATAGGAGAGAATATGACTGGCAGAAAGAGAGGTGGTAGAACAAGACATAGATGTGCGGTGAAATATGCACGAAAGATGGGTGGAGAGTAGAGGGAATATTAGAGGAAGGTGTGATAATGAGACAATTGATTTAAAGTCAACAGGAAGCAGGAGGAGATGTATATATTAGGAGGACAGAGGAAGAGTTAAGAGAGAAACTTAGCAAATAGATAAGAGCAGATCGGAGAAGAAGGAAAACTATAAAAGCTTTAGGTAATTATGAGAGAAAGAGGTGGTGAGGAGAGGAATTAGATAAAAAGAGAACAGGGATGAAGGTGAGAAGGGGGATGACGCAGATTTGCATCTACATTTCAAGTAAATATTGATTGTACAGTTATATTGGGCGGGAGCATGTCCACGCAGCCAACTGTAATTGCATATACAATCCAGCACTTTATTGACTGTGAGGACACTTCATTTCTTTGAGGTTCTTTTTAAAATTGCTGATTTATACTGTTTTTATATCGCACGCTTGGTTTGTTTTAAAGTAGTGATATAAGTTAGCACTGTCATCTTCTGAGGGGAAAGACTGAGCTTGTGCAAGGACGCCATTCTGTGTATTTCAAATTGGCAGGAATGCGTCAGCGCAGTGGGCATACCAAAGGCAAATTTGCCTGTGTCTGTCAGTCCTCGCCCTGTGACCAGCACCAGCCACGATGCCCACTTTCTTCCTGAGCAGGTACGAGTTGCATATTCCTCTTTCATTCCTTACAAAGAGAGTAGCCTTATGAGTGTTGGGGCTGCTTTTGAAACTTTTTCTGGTAAATAACACCTCAATCCATAATTGCTCTTCACTGGCTATGCACTATTAAGCATTTGGTCACTCCTGAATTATTGTGTTGAGGTGCATGATTATTATTATTAACTACCGCCTGGTACTCTTTATTAACCGAAATATGGCTCCAGGAGGCGTCCTTTGGCTATTCCTTCTGGTTTGAAAATTCTCAAATTAGATTTTAGATCCACCAAGCTTCTTAGTTTCAAGCTGGAACTACACCCAACTGCTCTAAAAAAAAGATCTCGCCTGGCTCAGCGGGCCTTCGCTCTTAGGATGGTAGGTGAATGGGTGGACACTGCTTTAACTAAGCAGTCGATACCTAAATACTTAATGGTAAAATCTGTTAGCGGGATAGGGCTGTATCTCCTCTTGGAAATGACAACCAACATCATCATTTTTTGACCTATTTCCGACTGGGCATATTTCAGCAGTTAATGCTCCCTAAGGGGAGTTGGTTTAAACCATCCAATTTGCATGTATCTGGGACACTGTATCAGTTTGTGACACCAGGCACTTAGCACTTGTCTGTCCTAGATTATCTATCCCTCGCCATAAATACATATAGGCCCCCTTGTTGTCTATGGATTTAAACAGATTAGACCTTACTGGGTTACTAAGTGAAATGCCTGTAGCATGTAGGGCCAGGTGACTTCCTGGAAACGTAAATTATTGGGTCTCTAGCAATTTGTTAAATAACTTACACACATTAAAGGTCATACACAAGATCCCCTATTTTCAGCAGGCACAAATTTTCACCATATTCAATGTTTGCCAATGTCTGGGATGGATCATTAATTATTTTTATTGTATTGGGATTTGGGATCCCCACAAAACAGACTTGTGCCTTCTAAACATTTAATAGACATGCCTGGCACAAGGTTACTCAAAATTAGTTGCCAGCAACACATGCAACAGATTTTGAGTTTAAGAGTGTAGAGGTGGAATTGTTGACAGGAATCATGGGTAAATTGATAACCAAAGCCCTACATGTAGTAGTCCCACCCAGAAAAATAATATTCCAGAGCACTATAAAATGTGCACCTATTTTACAGATGAAAATTCTCATATGCAAAAAAAAGATTGTAAGAAATTGTAAAGAGCATGTTGTAGGGACTTAATCTGAAAATAAAGTGCTGTGTTTGGAGCAGCACAATTTTGGCTCCTCTAAACATCAGAGAAGTGCATTATTTACACGCACTTGACACTCATATACATTGACCGCCTTCACGTAACTAATGAGAAATGCAATATGTAGGCCTTAGTAAAACCATTCTCAATCTAGAAATGTATAAATGTATTACCTGTAGAAACTAGAGATCCATTCACATACATGACCTCAAAAGTTTTCATAAATAAAGTACACATGAAGTTCTCATTCACTATAACATTTACATAATTTGAATAACATGAACGTTTCTGAAAGCAAAACTTGAATGTAATCCTGAATTATTAATAACATTTGCGTTTATTAGTAGTGGTGTGTGCACTTATAGCAACACTTAAATATGCACATTTCCTGTTCATTTTAATGTATGCCTAACGCAGCCTGAATTAATGTTTTTCCCTGCAGATGCCTTCACATGGATTCATTAGCAAGAGTTAGGAGAAAAATGTGCTAGTGATAGAAAGGATGGGAAGAAAATCATGGCACAAACGTGATGATTTAACATGTTACGTGAATGCCTCCTACTCATCCCATACCAAGGGGCCGATTATGATGGTGGACGGACCTGAGTCCGTCCGCCACCATAGAGTAGGAGGGACCGTCCGCAGGGGCTGCGGCGGTCCCTCCGTGCAGATTAGAATGTGACCGCCAGGGTGGCGGTCACATCCTCAATCTTTAACATTGCGGCGGGTGCAGCTTCAAGCTGCACCCGCCGCAATGTTAAAAATGCAGGCACGGCATTTGCATGCACAAAGCAGCAGGCACCGCGCGGTGCCTGCAGCTTTGTCCACGCAAATGCAGGGGGGTACCATAGGTACCCCCCATGTGCATCCCCCACCCCCCTTCACCAAGGGGGCCCGCAATGGGCCCCCGAAGTCAATGTCCGTATGCTTTTCCACGGCGGAAAAGCCGCCGTGGAAAAGCATATGAATTCCGCCATCCTAATATGGCTAGCGGTGTCTGACAAACACCACCAGCCATGTTAATGCTTTTCCGCCGCGGTCGGAAGGCGACCGCGGCAGAAAAGCGGCGGACAGATTCAAAGACCCACCAGCCATCCTAATTTGGCGGTGGGTCTTGCCAGCATCCGTGGCGGTTTTCCCGCATCCTCCGGGCCGGCGGTGGCTTCCGCCGGAACCGGAGGATGCGGGAAATCCGCCATCCTAATGACCCCCCAAGAGTGGCAAGTTGTTCAAGGCTGAGAACGGCTTTCTTAGCTGAGACAATGGGAATGAAGAGACAAGCTGCAAAGCACCTGAACACTGTTTTCTCATTGGATGATGGTTGTGTGATTGAGATAACACCATCTGAATCTAACGTTTTTCCTATATCCTGGTGTTCAGACAGTTCACTGTAGAGCAGATTCTAGTGGACTTTGAGAGGTACAGACCTCTCTGCTTCCCTTATTCCTTTCTGTGTGTGGCTTTATGCAAACATTTATTCTCTTTTTGGGATACTTCTACAGACATTTCCTGCAAAGCTGACACCTTTCCTTCATGCACCTGACTCTTGAAATGAAAATAGAATTGACTAAGCACGGCTAATACTCTGAGGTGTCTAGGCGCTACCTACTAGATTAACCACGGAGAACGGTGAGACCCTTATAGCATTTACAGACCAAACTGCTGGGTTTGTAAACTTTTCTGAAATTCCTAAGGTTCCCATAGCTTTTAAACATAGATAGTAAGAAATTCCACAACTAGGAAGTGCTGAAGATGAAACTTCTCAGTTTTGACCTTGGGGAGGACCAGGCTGCTACTAGATGAAGAGCAAAGGGATCTGGATATTAATGCCTACACAGGAGATTTTCATGATTGTGAATTCATTTCTAAATCCTAGTTGTGTAACTTTGAATATCTATGATGCGTGAGAGCCTTTCAATAATTTTACATAATTCGTTTGTGTTTTATGTTTTAATTCTACATCAAAAGTTTTTATTACTGAATTTTGAGCTCTCCTCACAGTTTTCCTTGAAAGAGCTAGTGGTCTCTGTAAATTCTGAATTGCTGTGTGAACTTTGTCAGGGGAAGATTCTTTATATGGCTATAGATGAGCTGATGGCATTTTTTTACTACTCAATACAACTCCTCGCTTTTTGCAGCTTTAGTCCAACTCAGTCAGAATCACGCTGCCATTACACCTGTTTTCAAAAAACCTTCAGATGATACATTGATTCCTGTAAATTTATTTCCAGCATAACTCTTGCTGTGCCTATTACAAGTCTAGATAATCAAGTAAATAATATGTTGCCTTCCTTTCTAAAATGATATTTTGTCTTGGACTTTGCCCAGTCAGGTTTCAGACCCATGGATACCACCGAATCAGCCTTGGTGGCAGCAGTCAATACGCTACATTGGATACTGAATCAAGGTTGGTTGCAAACTTCATTCTTTTGGACCTATTAGCACTCTTCAAAAACATCTCCAATGCACTTATAGAGATGAGGAAAGAATCGTATAAAAGTAAAAGCCCCTTATAAAGGCGTGGTAAAGTGATATTCCCTTCATTTTATGGGTTACAATTAAATGTTAGTGGGTTTTATATTTGCTAGTTAGCTGCAACCCTTTGTAGATGTGTAATAGAGCTGAGTATATGTACATAAATTACATTTTACTACATCCACATCAAATATTATTTAGAAAATGCAGCTAACATAGTAAGTCCACAGGGTGTATAAGCGTGCAGTGTTCCTCCTCGGAGAGATAGCAGTACCAGGGATATTCATATTTTCACAGACCGAAGTTCCTGTAGGATCATGAAGATTTACACTCACTAGGGGGAATAACTTTATGAATCAGTGCTTCCTCACTGATTCTGCAGGATTTTCCTCCTTTCTGTTCCTTTTTCCTAAAGCACATTTTTGCCGGAGAAAGAAAAGCGGCAGTGTGTTTTAAATGCAGGATGTGTAAAAAACACATATGTGTACATATATACTCTTCACGATTGCTCTTTATAAGTAGACCCACCGGTTTTATCTGTGGTCCCTTATTCACCCCACCTACAAAACATTAGAGATACCACTGCCACTAAGACACAAACAACATGCAGATTTACATGAAAATCTAAGATTTTACAGGATTCAGCTACTAAAATGATAGAAATTGGTTAGCTGAACTCAAATCTGATGGCTTCACACCCCTATTAAAGCAAGAAGTTAAATCCCTGGGTTTCTGGATTGACTAAGACAAGAACTCTCCTATCAAACACACAAACCAATTAGCCCATGCTCCTCTCTTCTCTAAAATATACCTCAGACCTGTTCTCACTCAATCAAACTTTAGTTCAGTGATTAAACCCATAGTCACCTCAAAAATTGATAATGGAAATACTCAATGGCACCTCTGAAAGCTGTCCTTCATTCTGCTGCTCGCCTTACAACCAATATCATGAAATTCAATCACATTTTCCCCATTTTGAGAGAACTCCACTGGCTCCTTTTACAGGCTAACTCACATGTCAGACCATGAAAGCATTGAAACTAAGCCACCTGGCATACTTTCACTTCTTGCTTCACATCTCCAGTGGAGAAAGAAGACTGAGGAGCAAAGGAATACTGCTTTCTTCAAAGACAGGCAGGTTGTACTGAAGGAGCCTCACACACACTCTTTTCTGGTGCAGCTTCCACACGCACTCTAAAACTATCGCCATCACTAAATCGGATGAGAAGAAGACCCTGGTTGTTTTGGGAAAATACATAAACCTTTCTTTTCAAATACTTAATTGTTTAAAACTCAATGACTATGATGTCCAAAACTGACCTGCTCTTCAAATGTGTTTGCTTCTTAATGTCTTACCTTGCTAATCCACTCTCGGCCGGTACGATTTTTTTTTTTTTAAATCCTTCTTAATGAGACCCGTTTTTTACTCCAAATGTTTATCAGTACACTCTGTAGACTCCTGGTATCTGTACACCTGAGTTTCTCAGGTGTAGATGTTACTGTATGAATGGCTCTAATACTCTGTGTGTAGAGTAGTACCATACAAGAGCCTTAAATAAATGAATAGATAGCTGAATAGGAATATTATGTTGCAACTCAGCCTTGGCTGCCACCATCTCGTGACCATGTGCATTCCATGATGGACAGATGTACTGGTTGCTCCCTTTATAAGAGATAAGCTCCTAGTTAGTGCCTTATAATCACCACCAAGCTAGAGATAAGAACAACGTAGGTAGGCAAGACCACTTGTCCCCCTTTTAATTGAGGTATGTGGAATTTGGATCTAGATTTTAAATACCCAGCCCCTTCTGATATCAAACCCATTCATTGTCAGCACTTGTTTATACATGTACAGGTCAGTAAAGAAGGACTAGATGGCTCAGTTTATGAGGCCATCAAATATTCAGAAATCAGGCAGGAAACAGAATCAAATGTGAGCAGTGACCATCGTCATTCTTTAGGAACGATAAATACAGTTGGGCTACATTTAGATCACACATGTCTCAACACTCATTAGTCTTTGTGGTGTGAGAAGCAGTAGGTTTATAGGGATCTGCCAGTCCTTATAAAGTACAACAGACCCAGTTAGTGATACGTTAATTATGAAAAATGTTGACAACTACAGATGAAGGGTCCTAACTCGCTACGGGGAGGTATCACTAAAACATAGTTCCAGTGTTCCTTTGGTAGTTTTTAAAGTTAAGGTTCCATTGCTGCATTACTTAATGGGCTGCAAGTTCTATGTACAAAATTAAATCTCTCAACTATTGGGCCTGGAAACAAGACTATAGCCATAGTTCAAAACAAAAAATGTCCAGTAGGTTTCTAAAGCACCAAGTCAAACAAACTCCATTGGTACAGGGTGAGGAGCAGGCCCGATAATGATGCATGCTACTTTGTGTGGTTGAGGGCTGAGCATCCATTTTATACAACTACATTTGATTAATTTTCATACAACTTTAATGACTAGTGATCACTTGAGGTCAATGGAGACCTCTTCTTGTTGGTTTGTCTGACTCAGGGATTGCACCTTCTTCCGCTGCAACCTGTGGATGCAATTCACGGCTACGGGTCTGATGCTACTTTGGACCATTTCAAATGTGCATAGGGTCAGATTTAATACCCTTTGAATCCTGCATAGTGTTCGATGTGTCTTCATAAGATGATTAGGGTCAGAAAGTTGGAGTCTCACTAAACAGCAAAAATAAGGGCCTTAAAATATGGCAAATGTTCGACCTATATGTACAAATATTAATTAACTGATTAATAATTGCAAAAAATGGGTCGTGCGAAGGAGAGGTGTACCTTAATATGGACATTTTTACAGTATCAGTTGTATTTGTGACTTTATGTATCTTTATGTGAGTTATTTGTGTTTACATATATTTGAGTAATGACCTACATATCTTTCATGGTATTAACTTCCTGAACTTCAAAAAAAATATTTAAAGAAAAGATTTTTCATCAACACACATGCATATATATATTAAATCCCTTCTCGTCACGATTTATTCTCTTCACAGTTTATCATCATCTGAATTTGTTTCTAATAGGAAAATTATATTGCATCTGTAACGACGAGCATCAGACAGGCCAAACCGCATCTATGAGTGTTTTGCAGTTTTGAAAGATGGCCACCGACATGTGGAATGTGTTTTTCCAGATGTAGCTGAGAAGAACAGCAGATGTTACGCAAAGGCTGTTGCATATGGTTCCCTATGTTCTGTTGTGAAAAGTTACCACCAAACCCATGTGTGTTTTGTTCTTGCTGGGTGGGTCCACTGTCCTTGTTTCATACTCCGACAAGACCCCGGCAGCCCAGGGTGTGGATCCAACCTATGCTTTGTGTGAGATGGCCAAGAGTTTTTGGTCTTCTAAGGCAACCCATAATAAAAGGTCACGACTTGCCTTGGATTTTGTCCTCTATGAGTGACCATCTCTCTTAAAGAAAAATTTTATGGGAATGTAAGATATTGAGAACAGGTTCAGAATAAAGAAATTGTGTTGAATGTCACCAGTGATGCCTAGCTGGGGCTGGATTATATCTTTTGAGGTTTCAGAAACTATGTGGATCTCCATTCTGGATGCACAACTGAGATCAGACAATCTATTGTCTTTGAGTCTGTATGATATATACGTATCACCAAAAGGCAAGGTAGTACTACCTGCAAATAAAGGGCTACTGCACTTGTGTGCACAACAGGCTGATTTGCAACCCAAGGGATTCAATAATTTGACTTTTCATCAGTTTAAAAAAAGCAAGCATGCCTTTAGCTTTTGCTAGTTTTTGTATCTGGCACTGTTTATTAATACACAACAACATTGAGTTGCACAATGCTTCAAAGTAGGGAGACCGCATGCTCTGGATTTGCTGATGTCATTTAAATCACTGCGGATCACAACCTGAGATTCGGAAGCACACATGCCGCTCATACACAAAAGATAATCTTGACTCTGATGGGGTGGGAAGAGGTTGTCCTTTCTTTTTTTAAACCAGTAATTAACATTTTTAGGTGTATGATCACTTTTTAGACACATGCGTTGCAATTTGTCGCTTGCTGGTGGAATGTAGTGAGGATATGTATCATAAAAATAATAAATCTGTATAAAAGCACAAGAATACATCATCAGTATGAAAGGTCAAGTGATTTGTTTTTCTTTGATGTGATCAGGGACAATGGTGTAGTGATGTCACTTCTTCTACCTCTACATTTGTTGTTAAATGCTGTCACTTATGCATTTGCACTGAAAGTGAGCAATGAAGCCTGCATTGGAACAAGAGGACTAATGTACTCAATTCTGAAGCATAATGTTGTTTCTACACCACTATTTTCAGAGTGGTCCTGCACCAGCAGAGTCTATATACCCCCGGAATCCTGGTTGCTGCAGCAACAAACAATCTGTGAATCAATCAAGCCCCATTTGGGTGCCACTGGTCATAGTACTGCCCAGCTCCCAAGCCCCTGTAACTTCTCTGTCTGCCATTTAATCTGCTAAAGATGGTACAGTGAAAGGCAGCACACAAAACAAGCATTTGCAAAGCTATAGGTCTCGCTTTTGCTATTGTTATTGTAAATGGAAATGCATTTTAGTTACCTGTTTTGATAACTAACACATAAATAAAAGGCATTGTCATTTACAATGCCAATTGTTCAAACTCTTGCAAGACCTACTTCATTTGAAAGAACTGCAGCCATTATCCCGGGTTGCTTGGAAAGTGAAAGCGGTCACAGTGCGCTGAATGGTGCAGGAAAGCATGTCGTGCCTGCAATAGGAGAAACTCGTTAAAGAAAATAGTGCTTACAGACTAAATAAGACGTACTGTATAACAAAGAGAAGTAAAAGGGCCAGTCCTGATGGGAGGCTACGAATGAAGACAAGGCGGTACTAAGGAGGGACTAACAAGCCTATTAACGAATCGGAAGCCAGCATTTACAAAGGACAATGACACAAGCCAATGAAAATATGGGCAGAGAGTGAGCGTAGCTTTAAGTCCATACTCTAATACAGCATGCCTCACAGCGCAGTGGATGCGCTACCCAGGCTCGATCTCAAAAACATGAAGAATGAAATAAAAGGTAGCACAATCTACTTTCTCTCTTCACTTTGCTAAACCCAGTATTTCTCTGGTATTCATTGGCTTTGCCCCAATGCTTACTCACTTCAGTTTCATGCAATGAGATAACCCAAACATTGTTGGTCTTTAAGATGCTATCTATCAAGACTTTACCCTTCTGGCATTTACCTTACGGCAACCTCCCAAACAACTATCCCAGTTCTTTTCAAATTGTCAACACACTTGTTTCGCTCCCTCTTGGGTAACAGCTAATATGAACAATTAATTTGTTTCATAAAATACCATATTTAATACCTAGAATTAGCTTCAGTATTAGGATTGTTGACACTTGGTGCTGAAATTAGAGATTTTATGTCCTATTTAATCGAAATTATGATGGGCAACCAATTGATATATTCCAAAATGTCTTCATATAGTTTAATAATTAAAATCAATTACAAATACACACTTATATGAATCATTTCTTGCAAGCATCTTCGTCTAGTCCTTTCAAATAAAAGAGCAGTTTAATCATAGTGCAAGTCATTTTGAGAATATTAACTTAATAAAATTAATTTATTTTAAACAGGGAAACATTATTTTAGTGTAACATATCTTAAAATATTAATGCCAATATCCAAAACCCTGGAAGTGAATTCTGGTTACTCACTTTTCTGTCCCACAAACAGTGAAACACGCTTGTCAAAACAGTAAAAAACTGTTATTAAACACTGGTTTTTAATCCAGTGCATCCACTAGCACTGATTATGTGCCTCCTCTCAGTCTCCAAGAACCAGTTGGAGATGGTAGAACAGCATATGACTAAGCTTCCTTTCCCTCACTTTCCCCACAGTTCTTTCGCCTACAGAGTATCTAGTGAGGGAAAGTGATGACAATCCAGTGTCACCAACAGCTGTCTCCCTTGAAAAGTGCAGGTCTCTGCAGACCTGTGACAGGCATTGGATTTGTCTAGATGGAGGCCTGGAATTGGATTTTAAGTTGGGCCTGGGCAGCGCATGTGCTGCTACGAGGCATGCAGTATTGGAGTATGGCCTTGAAGCCCTCCCCACTCTCTGCATTGTCCTTCCTAAACGCTGGCTTCCGAGTCGTTATTAGGCTTGTTAGTCTCTCCTTGGCACCTCCTTGTCTGCATTTGTAACCTCCCATAACGACTGGACCTTTTACTTGTCTTGTTACAGGGTCTGCTTTATCTTGGCTGTGAGCACTCTTTTGTTTAATGATTTGCCCCTATTACACCCACTAAGTCGCAGCTAGCCACCCGTTTTTTTATTTATTTACTAATGGCAGTCCGCTTTAACGGCAGCGGCCGTGTTTCTTTATTAATTTATTTTAGCAGCTTGGTTTTTGTTTGTTTACTAGTGTGAATGCGCAGCTTTCACATTCATGGAGGCCGCCCCGTCCTTTAGACAAGCAGCGTCTAAAGAGAGGTGGGCGGCCACTAATAAAGTGAAAGCGGGGATGGGCGCTTTTACAAAATAAAATCTACTTGTCAACTTGACAAATAGGTGCTATTGTTATCAAAACATCCCAGGCCGCAGTTTCACTTTACTGTCGGCCACGCCCCCTTCTTTAGACGCAGCTTATATAAAGAAAGGGGCGCAGCCTCCATGATCGTGAAAGCGCCACAGAGCCGCTAGTAAACAAATATTTGCAATGCAGTAGGTCTCTCATTTGCGAGAGTTTAAGCTATTGCATTGCCAATAGCTCAAACTCTTATAAACGCAAGAACTATTGCATTGTTAAAGCTTGTTGAAATTTGTGTTGGGGAATTTTACCGAAAGAGGCACGGCCGGGTGCAAATCGCCAGGTAATGATTCAGGAAAAAATGTGCGGGAAGGCGGGTTTGCTATGAAAGGTAGGCAAGTGTAACACAACACCAGGATTGTGTTTTGTGTGTGTTGGGTGGGGGGGTCCTTAAACTCTGAAATGGAGACCGGTAGTAGGTCACCAGAAACGGTGTGTGTGTGTGTTTTTATTTTTCTATTTGATGATTAGGGTGAAGAAGAGAATTTGTAAGTGACTTCCAATTACATTTACCCTGCTTCACTACTCAACTGTGAGATATGTTAACCTCTTCAGTGCTGCGCGAATTTCGCTGCAGTGCTGAAGGGTTTAAAACCGTATTGGCTCATGACGGAAATGTTCCGTCATCAGCACCGGAGCACCGACGCTGATGACGGAACCGTTCCGTCATGAGCATGGAAGGGGTTAACAATGAAGCAATCGTAGGTAGGACACACATCACACCTAAAATTGAAGATGAAATGATATTGTGCAGTTGTCCACATTGAGGATTCTAGTGAGTCAAATCGTGGCCTACTTAAGCTTTGCTCTCATGCATGATGTGGACAAAACCTTGAAGATAGTTAGCCATCAAAAAATCTAACCCCCAGATGCATCAAGCATCCATTTTGCGATTCCTTATTAGAGAAAAATAAGGAATCGCTAATAAGGAATAGCAAAATGGTATGCAAGAAGAAATCACTTTAAAAATAGCGATTTCTTAAAATTCCTTAATTGCGATTTGCAAATTGCGAGTCGCAGTTAAGGAATACCTCCCCATTCATTCCTATGGGCCTAGGAATAAATGGGAAGAATTTTCAATTTGCGAATCGCAATTAGCGAATCACAAAATGAGAATGCGATTTCAAGGGTGCAGGGGTGTCCAAAGGACACCCTGTTGCACCCCTGAAATTGATCTGTGCACATATGTTGCGCATACACATGCCCTTAGGGCATGTGTGTGCACAGCATGAAACTTTGAAAAATGCACTTTAGTGCATTTTTCAAAGTTTTTGCAAATTACCATGAAGTTGTACTTCATGGTCATTTGCGTGCCCTATTAGCGAAATCGCTATTTTTTTTTACTTTAATGCATTGCATTCAAGGAATCCCAATTTGAGATTCCTTAAATGCAATTAATCGCAATTTAGCGAATTCTCAATTTGCGATTTTTGCATTTGGGATGATGCATCCCAAATGCAAAAATACCGGTCCCAAAGGGGCAGACTCTGAGAGTCTGCCCCTTTGCGACCAGATTTTCCTTTGATGCATCTGGGCCTATGTCTCTTTGGCAATCACATCGTTATAACGATTTAAACAGTTGTATTATGACAATGCTTAGAATCATAATGATTTTATACATACATATAACGTTCTTTTTTCGACAGGAATTGTATTTCTTTACTCCTTTCAAACGACATGAATGATTGAGTTATGCCTTCTTCTTCTACTCCACAGCAGGTGCTGTTCTCTTTTACTGATGTGCTTAGCTTCCAGTAATCTTTTCTGGCCATATTTAAGAATGATCTTTTAGGTAAAGTTTCAGAAGTTCCAAAGCTTTCAAAAATGGGTAACAGGATTTCCTGTCAGTTTAAGCACATGTGTTCCCTTCTAAAATCTGCCATAATGTAGCTCGGTTGTTTACCAACTATGTAAGTGTGATCCAGTCTCACGGACCAGCATTCTTTTTGTAAGCAATCCTATAGGAAGAACAAAGGATTGGGCCCCTCCTCTAATCAAGGTAGTATTAATATTTTTGTACTTACTAAGGGGCAGATTTATGTCGGACTTGCGGCACGTTTACGCCGCCATTGCGTCATGCAACAGCGGCGTAAACGTGGCGCATCCCTGCGACCCATTTACAACGTGACGCATCTAGGCAGATGCGTCACGTTGTAAAGCCCTGCGCCACCTGTGGGCGTGACGGTGCAGGGTGGGCGTTCCGGGGCAGGTGCGCCTCGCAAAAGTGCCTGCGTGAAATCTACAAGATTTCACGCAGGCACTTTTAGGCCAAAACCCTGCGCCTGCTTGAAGCAGGCGTAAGGCTTGACGTAGCATTGGACAGATATGGCCCCCAGAGCATTGCTGGAGCTGCGTCGCGCTTGCGACGCAACTCCAGCAATGCGACGCCTTTACGGCACAGATGCGTGACGCATCTGTGCCGTTTTTGCCCCATGGTGCGCCGCATTGTAAATGCGGCGCACCATGGGTGGCGGAGCTGCGGCGCACAATAACTGCCGCATCCCTGAGGATGCGCCAGTTATTGTAAATCGCCCCCTAAGAGTCGACTGAAAAATGCAAGCCATTTACGTGTATTTTGACTGATATTCCCACATCCGAAACATGCCGGGAAAATAAAGATTATAAAAAATGCCTTGAATGAAAACTCTTAAACTGATCAGGATATTGCCAATAAGCACTCCCATCACAAACCATGAGTTATTTCACTCCAAATTACCTCATGCAATTGCTATTTGTAACCGTGAAGGTAGTGAACACACAAAGTCATAACCTTGCAGGTATTTACATACTTTTCCAATGTTTTTTTCACGTCTAATTTACGCACTTAAATGTAGAGGGAAAAACAGGACTGACCTGTTCTGGGCATGAAAGCATTCCCATATTGCATGGGGGTTTGAGCGAAATGATTCTCCCTAATTGGAAAAGCACTTGCCAGGTGGTAAAAAAAGATTAATTAATTAAATATGTAAAGGAACTGTGGATAATTCCTATGAGTAAATATAGGGTGATAAGAGCATAGAAAGAAGCGCACAGTTTGCTTATATAACCATGATCACATCTAAAGGGTTTAAAAATCCTTCGAAATCTAAAATTTGTGTACATTCCGATGTTCGCAACTGAAAGTTTTTTATGAATTCTTAGAAATCAGTTAATTTGCACAAATTATGGGCTAAACAGTGGCGGTTCCTCTGCTAAGGCAGAGGAGCGTCGCCCCACTGTTCTTCGAGCAGTGAAAAAGGCAAAACTAAAATGATAATAACGTTGTTATAATTTTATTTCTCACTTCTGCTGGGCTGGGTGGTGGGGGGGTTGGTGTCTCAGGGAGGAGGAGTGGTTTGGGCACACTTAAGTGTGCATGACTGCTAGGTCGGCCGTGTTGGCCCGGCCAAACATTCATGGGTACATTGCTTATTCCGCACCAGGCAATATGCAAAGGCTCTCTGTCCCCAACTTTGCACCGATCAACAGTGTTCAGACCAATCACAAAGCTGTATTGCAGTCGTGATTGGCACAGTGGAGCCTGTGTGCCCGGGTGCTTCCTGCAGCTTCTTCCGGACTGGAGTAAGGAAGAGAAGCGAAGCGGAGATGGAGGAGAGGCATCTGAAAGGTACATGCGTTTTTATTTTATATTTTTCAAGCCCCCCTGACCACCACCGCCCTGCCACCCCGTTCTCTACTAGCCGCCACTGAGGCTGAAGTCTACAATGCTTAAATGTATGTATTTTCTTCTGACTTGGCCCAATGTAAATACGATTGCCACACGCAGTGTTGTTAAACTGATTTATGTAATGTGTGTGGGGCACTCTCAAACAGTGAAAGAATTCATACTGCAAAGAGCATAAGGAGAGGAATCCTCCCAATAAAAATGCCAGGAAATACCACCAATAATGTAAATATTAGGCCATATTTGTTCAAGAGAGCTTCCCGAGGAGTGTATGCTGAGTGTTTTTGGTATAGACAGCCAACACTTTAGATGAATCGCTTTAATCTGCTACTATATCCAGTAAATCCATCTTTAAATATTGTATTTTCCATTTTGTTCCCAATGCCTTCAGTGGCATGAACAAGATGCCAGTTTATTATTCATGTTTATTACAGTTCTCTTTGCATTCCCCCAGTGGCGGATGGGGACATTTGAAAGTGGTGAGGCAGGGGCATACAAGTTCGGGATGAGTGTTCTGTGGTGAGAGAGCGAGCCCGACTGCCATAAGGCAGGTTTATGAGGGTTCTCCCCATGAGAAAATTTTGAAAAAAGAGTGGGCAAATGGTGCATTTTCAAGCAAATTTAAGAAAGAAAATCCAAGATATACAAGAAAATGTATGCAATAAAATAACGCATTCTACAATACATTTTTCATTATGTATTCAATTGTATTAACTTTTAAAGCATAGTAAATGATGACCTTAGCGTGCACCAGGATTCAACAATCTTTGTTGGAGCTCTTCAATGATTCCCTCACTATAACCATCCAACAGTGCCTCTCATCTCTCAATACCGCCTCTCTCACATGTATTTCATTTGTTTTATACCACCTCTCATCCCAGTGTCAGAGCACTTTACATCACACAGAAATGCAGAGACAGTGAATCATGCATGTATAAATCAGTGTAAAGTCAAAGGGGACTACAAGGTGTAGGGTTCATGTCACCCATACTGGTAGGATTTTGTTAGCACTGCTTGGTCTAGAGGAGCACAAACCCAGTGTTCGCTTTACTAAAAAGAATGTATTTCTACCTAAACAAACCCTTTTTGGCAACATTAGGATAATGAAAGACTCAGAAAAAACAGAACTTTCTAACGTGTACCATGCAGTTTGCATGCAGCTCTTTGATGGCAGTTCATAGCTCACTGTGCTAGATTACGATATTCATGTATTAATTGCACTGTAACAAATGGGTATCTGTGGCAAAAGAAGTAACCCACTAAGCTATGCACTTACAATACTGTTCTGTGATATACATAATACATGTTCTTTGCAGCTGGCATATTAAACCTCTGCGCTTCCTTAGATGAATCAAATCTGCCACTCACAAAACTCTGATCTCTAACCAGCAGGTACATTAATCACCAGTTATCTTGACACTTTTATTGTTGCCTAACAATGGTAATCCTTCCCCCCCTGCATGGGCAGAACGCATGTAATAATAAAAGCCCTACTGTCAAAAGCCTTAGATTAGCAGGACCAACACGTATTTGCCCACAAAGACAAGGTGCCCCATCCACAATGTGAACATGCGCTCTAGCAGACTTTCCAACCCTTACGTTTATATATTTTTGCTTGAGCCTCTCGAGCAATGCACATGAAAGCTTTTCAAGTCCCCCCATATTTGCATGCACGTGGTGGACTCCTCTTGCAACATGTGTGTTCCTGGGTAGAGTGTTCTGTCGCATTTATTTATTTATTTATGCGTTTTTATATAGCGCGGACTTTACCCGAAGGTGTCAGAGCGCTTTACAATAGGAACAGAACTGATACATGAGAACATTACAGGTGAAAAAATTACAAAAGCAAAAGCTAAGTTACATGAGGCAAAAGTGACAATCGTGAGCAAACAAAATACACTGTTCCCCGTCTGCCTGGACTGGTCGCTATAAGAAGTGTGGTAACAGATTCTGGTTTGGAAGAGCTGTAAAGGTGCGGACATTAATATTCCAGTGATAACGCCGTACCCCGTTCCCAGGGAATAAGAGCATTGATGCGCTCACAGAAAGTCACCGGCTCCCCCAAATGGTGACAATAAGGCTATGTTCTACTCACTCACGACATATTCTGAACATGGTGAGCAGATGAATGAATAAGTAGAAACTAGTTAACAGTATGGAACCCCGCACATACCTCTAGAAGCAATACAGATCATCATAGTGGAGTGGTGTGGCTCACTGGTTAGAGGCGGCAGACCCGTAAGCAGAGAACGGCACCGGGACCAGGGTTCAATTTCCAACGCGGCAGGGTCGTGGACCAGGGTCAAAACGGACTTGATAATTCTCGCCTCGGTGCCTACTCTAACCAGGGAACACACTCGGCAACTCTGGGCATTAAGCTTGCCTCATCTCTACAACGGGCCCCCACAGATGCCGGGGATGCCTGGTTTCAGCTTGGAGATACCCAGAAAGGGACCATCTCACAGGGAAAACCAGGACAGGTTCCCCAGCGGTCTTCAGCGCCAGGATACTCCATGGAGTCGCAGTGCGCTTTACAAGTACACCCACATTTACATTTACATCAGGAAATTGACTGGGCGTCTACACGCTTAACTGCTACATAAGCAATGTAATACTATGCATCTGGGGGGAGGGGCACAACTGGGCTGACAGAAGGCATTCAGAGACAGAGCTGACATTTTCATATTATACCCTTTCTACTGTATATTGCATCAGGAGACCAAGGTAAAGACAGCTCAATGGGTTGAGAGCTAGCTACACAGATATGTCTATAGCTGTAGGTTTGAATTCGGCAAGAATAACTCAGGGTTTCATCCAGAGGACGATGCTAAAATCACGAGGTGCTCTACACCCCCAAGTGGTCTTATGAAGAACTGCAACGGGCATCACTGGGGTCTATAGGGACTTCCACTGAGAAACGGACAACCATAGCCAGTGAAGAACCTAATGCACAAGTGAGTGCAGTCTGCACAGTTCAAACGTCGGCAGCCAAGATCCCACTACATTAGATTCACAGTGTTACTGGCCATTTTGACGGTGCATGAACTCTTCAATAGTGGTGATTTCTACCTTGTATCCATAGTAGTTTGACCTTTAAGAACAAGCATCGACACAAACTACACCATGGGGGTCATTAGGATGGCAGGCGGACTTTGTCCGCCAGCCATCCTAATGACCCCCATGGTGCATGGTACAGTCAGGGATGCTGGATGCGCCCATGGCGGGCGCATCCAGCATCCCTGACATTGTGGCGGGCGGTGCACTCAGCACCGCCCGCCACAATGGCAGGAAGGCATGTCGTGCACTTCCATGCAGAACATGGCAGGCACCGCGCGGTGCCTGCCATGTTGTGCATGGAACTGCAGGGGGTACCATAGGTACCCCTCCATGTACACCCCCCACCCCCAGAGTCCCTGGGGGCCTGCAATGGGCCCCCACAAGCAATTCCTGCATGCCTTCCTTGCCGGCATTGTGTTTAGTAATATGGCTGACGGTGTCTAACAGACACCGCCACCATATTAAACTCTTTTATGCCCGGTCAACTTGTTGACCAGGCGGAAAAGCGGCGGATGGTCTTTCCGTCCGCTGCGGTCCCCCGCCATAGTAATATTGTGGGGGGAAATGGGTGGCGGGCGTGGACAGATCTCAGGCGGATCGCCACTGCCATGCGGGCGGCGGCGATCCGACCGAGATCCTAATGGGCCCCCATGTGTCTGACTGTGGGCGATATCAATGGTACAAAGCACCAGCGAGATGTAATCAGCTTGCACTGCAGCAGTACTTCTACAGTGCACGTGCCCGTCATGGCGTCTGCGTGACAGCACCCTTGGCCCCTTTGCGAGGGGAAGGTGCCTTTCACTGGAAGCAGGGCTGTAGCAGGGCTCCTGTCCTCAGCAGGTAAATACTCTCACCCAAACAGGCGAGGGCACTTCAGAAGCCCTGTGACTCTGCAGTAGAGCGGTCTCCAGACATCCAGAGGGCCAACCTGCCCTGTTGAAGCTGTACGAGCACACCCGCCTGCTCACAAGGAACAAGTAATGGAAAGTAAATACTAACATGTATTTTTCATGATCACAAAACTGAATCATGAAAGTTACCTGTGTGGAAGGAGGAAGCTGTTTTCAAATCAATGTGTTCAGGGCACCTTTCTAGCAACAAATGCTGTGGCCTGTCTTTGTGGAAAGGGGAGAGCAAGTGAGACTGCCTCCTCCCACCCCACGATACCTCACACACACTAGACAGAGGTCCCATATAACTACCACGTCCCTCTCAGCCAGGCGGGCAACTAGAGCCAAATTTCGGGAGGGGGGCACTGAAAAAGATTTTGGGGGGGCTAATTCTTCCAGCTGTAGGCAGAGTGGCTCTAAGAAGGGGTGAAAACACAACAAAAGCCTCATTAACAAGTAAATGGTCTTTTAAAAACCTGTGAAGTTCTCGGGTGCGGCTGCAATTAGAGGGTCGTCGGCCCGTGAAGCTGTCTCAGCCCGGGCTGACACACATGACGGGTGGGCTGAAGCCCGGTGAGCCCAATGGGTGCTGCGCGCCTGCTCTCAGCCAATCAAGACGCTGCTCCTGCTGTTACAGCAGTGCCTGGATTGGCTGGGGCAGTGAACCTCGGCGCTCTTTACTGAGCCCGGAGACTGCGACTGGGAGTCACCCCCGGCACCAGTATGTGCAGGTGAAGAGACTCAGAGCCATCTCTTGCGCGCATGTCGAGCGGGCTGGAGAGAAGCAGCCGTCCAACCCGACAAGCACACCTAGGCCCCTCGGACTCTGATGGTGTCTGTCATTAATATTGTTAAGCCCCATCCCCTCAGGCCCACACCGGCTTCTCAAGGGACCCGCCTCATGCCTCAATACTGCAATCGGCCTGCGGCAGAATGCAAAATAAAAAAAGTTTAGGACTTTACTTTCATTTAATAGGGGGGGGGGCATCCAAATTATGAGTTGGGCAATGCCCCAACGCCCTAAGGTAGGCCATCCCCCTGCATTCCCCACCACCTATCGATTGGTGAATATTTCCAAAGAGCCCTATTGACAGTTCAATTTATACATTAACCATAGCGTTCGAGATACAGGTGGAATAAGGCCGAACCGGAACCTGACCTATTGATTACTAACTAGGGGTTGTTGTGGATAAGGGCTCTGTTATCGAACTACAAAACACTGTAGCAGATGAAAAATGCATCATGGTACAATTTTACAACGGGAATATTTAGACTTCCCTTTTCTCTGGGAGCCTTCTGTTTCTGGACAGCATTAAGATAAGATACAAACTTCCAAATGAATTCGAGAATCAGTTCTAAAACTTTGCACCTAAATATGGAATGGTAAGTGATAGCCACTGAAGCCTAATATCCTAATTAAATGGCAATTATTGAGCTGATTAATTGAGAAAGCCTTTCTTTGCACATATAACATACTTACTAGATGGCTCTGTTATGTCTACTTGATGTGTTGCTGTTCTGAGGGATTGATCAACAGTAGACTGGCATGGTGCTGGCTGGCTAAAACCCTTATCAGTAAGCATAAAAAATGATGTCATCAGTGATGTCATTTGAGATGTCATCAGTGATGTCACTGACCATGTCATGAATGATCTAATATGTGACATCATCAGCAGTGGATTGCGGGTGCGCGAAATGTAGTTAGTACTTTTTACAACTAACTATATAGGAGCAATTTCATTGGTTTTGTATGAGTAAAATATCCAGCTAACTATAACACCACTAAAACTTATAGTTTTTTGAGTGAATTTCAAAGGTTTTTTAAAAACTAATTCCTAACTATATAACTCCTGAAACCTATGGTTTTTTCAGTGAATTTCAAAGGTTTTTTTAAATGCGAATTCCTAACTATATAAGGCCTGAAACCTATGGTTTTTTCAGTGAATTTCAAAGGTTTTTTAAATGCTGATTCCTAACTATATAAGGCCTGAAACCTATGGTTTTTCAGTGAATTTCAAAGGTTTTTTAAATGCTAATTCCTAACTATGTAAGGCCTGAAACCTATGGTTTTTTCAGTGAATTTCAAAGGTTTTTTAAATGCTAATTCCTAACTATATAAGGCCTGAAACCTATGGTTTTTTCAGTGTTTTTAAAAAAAAAATTGATTGGTTAACTGGCTTATTAAGTGTATCTTAGTGAATACATATATTAGCGAGTAATGTTTAAATATTTAAATATATGCATGAGTGATGTAATATGTGACGTCATCAGCAGTGCATTGCAGATGTGCAAGTTATAGTGAGTCCAACTAACTATAACGTGGGAATTTCAATGGTTTTATGCGAGTAAAATTTCCAGCTAACTATAACTGGTGTGAAACCTATGTTTTTTTCAGTGAATTTCAAAGGTTTTTTAAATGCTAATTCCTAACTATAACTGGTGTGTAACCTATGGTTTTTTCAGTGAATATATATATATATACAATTTCTATGGCAAAATGAAACCCCTCATTTTGTTCCTTTTCAAATTAAATGTATTAAGTGTTACCACTTTATTCCAATGAAGATGACTTCAGGTGTGCCATACTTTTGTCATAAGTAAGACTGTTAGCGTTCTAGTTGTTCTTTAGAACACTCTGGGACATTCTGTCATTGGGCTATAGTTGGGCTACATCTGGCTGATATTTGGGCTACATTTGTTTTTTTTGTCTCTGGTGGCCATCTTTGGGCTACATTGGGCTACATTGGGCTATATTTGGGCTCTAACATATATATAGCCCAATGTAGCCCAATATATATTTTTTCAAAGTTAATTTTCGTAAAAACCACTGGAGCACATATCTTGAGACATAGCAAAGGCACATCGGGCTTCTAGTCCCTACAATTTTGCCAAGTTTGGTGGAAAACCATTCAGCCGTTCGGGCTAAAAGTGAGTCCAACCGCCCTATGGAAATTAACATGGGGAAAACACGTTTTGGGACCCCCCTTTTATCTCGGCCCCCGCTTGACGAATACCCCCCAAACTTTCAGGGAAGGAGCGGAGCGCCGCGAGGCAAAGTTAAGGAAAATTACAGGAAGATTCCTCAACCGGCGCCAAAGTTATTCCCAATAGAATGTTGTGATTTCCCTATGGGAAACAATCCTAACTATATATACCTACTGGCTGTTGCCAGTAGGTATATATAGTTAGGATTTTTTCTCTATGGGATTTTTGAAAATTCTATGTCTAATAACTTTGGCGTTTGTGGACGGAATTGGCTGAAATTTTCAGGAAAATGGAACATTTTGTTTCTGAGCAGCCCCTGAAAATTTGGGGGGGTTTCGTCAAGGGGGGCCGAGAAAAAAGGGGGGTCCCAAAACGTGTTTTTCCTAAGTTAATTTCCATAGGGCGGTTGGCCTCACTTTTAGCTCGAACGGCTGAATGGATTTGCACGAAACTTGGCAAAATTGTAGGGACTGGTAGCCCGATGTGCCTTTGCTAGGTCTCAATATATGTGCTCCAGTGGATTTTGAGAAATTAACGTTCAAAAAAATATATATATCTGTAACAGCGCTCCGGATAGCGCTCCGGTTCGCGTACTTGACGCGTAACGGAACTTCGCGAAGCGAAGCTGATTGGCTCTCCGGTGTCTGTCAACATTCTAAACAGTCCGGAGCGGCCGCCATCTTGTCTCTCGGTAGGATCGAGAGACAAGAGGAGGCCAAAACAAAGGGGGAAATGACCATAAGGGGGCATAGTAGATCCTCCCTGATCCCCTAGGTTTGATGTGGAGGCTTTAAAAGGGCCCCGCGGGGCAAAAAAAAAAAAAATATATATATATTTTCCGGACGCCATCTTGTCTCTCGGTAGGATCGAGAGACAAGAGGAGGCCAAAAAAAAGGGGCAAATGACCATAAGGGGGCATAGTGGATCCTCCCTGATCCCCTAAGTTTGATGTGGAGGCTTTATAAGGGCCCCGCGGGGCAAAAAAAAAACAAACAAAAAAAATTTTGGACGCTATCTTGTCTCTCGGTAGGATCGAGAGACAAGAGGAGGCCAAAACAAAGGGGGAAATGACCATAAGGGGGCATAGTAGATCTTCCCTGACCCCCTAGGTTTGATGTGGAGGCTTTAAAAGGGCCCCGCGGGGCAAGAAAAAAAAATAATGGTTTTTTTTACATGGGGAGCGCCCGGTACGCTTTTGTGCAATGGGCGGTGGTAATCTAAATGATGAGGGGGGGGGGGCAGCGTTCAAAGCACATCAGCGTGCATAAACACGAAAATGTTTTTATCTACCACGTACTTGACTTATCTCTCTGAGATGCATTCCCTTGTGTCTCGGCAATGGTAGTCTGTTCCTTACATAGATCGCTCGAGGGCGGTAGTACAGACCGCGCGTAGGAAAGGGTCAAAAGCCAGGGGTATAGGAGTATGTAACAAGCGAGCCATTTAATTGAAAAAACTAAACGTGACAAACGGTTGCAGGATCAGTGAAGGTTGATTTTATAATTGAAAGTATAACAGGATCAGTTAAAATAAAATCGTCCATACGCACACCATGGGCGAGTATCATGGGTAACATTACTTCGAAGCTTTAATAATACAATAATCAAAAATGAAAAATCGACATCAATAGGGTTGTCCGTATGCCCAGTCAGTACCTTTCCCCGCACGCCATGTGCACAAAGACCGCATATATCCCCCATAACGTCAAGGCTAAGTAACTAGAACGTCATAAGGAGTTGCAAGTCGCTCCCATACTGGCGCCATTTTGGTCAAGGCCAGGCAGGTCCAGAGTATAGTTCAATGTCTCCAATAAGTAGCGGCAGGACCAGAATCCCTTTTGGCAGTTCAAAAAGTTCGTTAGCGCCAAGAGAAAGAACAGGCAGCATGAACCATGACTCAAAGGCGAGGGAGGCAAATTCTTCCCTACCGGGTCACGCTGAGGTCCCACCGGAGCTGATCAAGTTGACAGTCTACAGTGTCTCTTAGTAATTCGGACAAAAACTGGCGTCAGCATGAGAGCACTACCATCCTGTGACAATGTTGTGGCCACTTCCGGAGAGCGGGACAGCAGGCGTATCCCTCCGCCGATGCACTGAATCAGCCTCCCTCATGGCACCAGATGTGGATAAGGTGGCGGACACCCGTGGCAGCGGTATATCCATGGGGGATAGTCCAGCAACAGTGGCGGTTGCCCCCATCGGAGCGGGTGAGACTCAGCTGGCCGAGCGAGGCACTGTGCCGCAAGAGGGGGCGCAACTGAGCTGGCCGAGTAAAGCGCTGGGGTGCAGCTGAGGAACCTCCACCTGGGGAGGTGGGGGAGGCTCGTTCGCGCCGCCTCTCCCTCCCAGTGCATCCTACGCCGTCTCCTGGCGCAGGTATATGTGATGGTCGGATAAGGCAATAAGAGGGGGGGGTCATCAGGAAGGCATTCACCCCCCCCCCAAAAAAAAGCTTCAATTAATTTGAATGGCTGCAAGAGCCCCGATTACACCAGCAGCCCTGTTAATATGACGATCTTGGGAAAAGTTCCTCTGTTGGATTACAATGGCTGCAGTGATGGTCTTGGGAAACTGCTTCCGAAAACTCTAAAGGCCACGAAGGCTTGCTATGCTGTTCCTTTGGAAATGCGGTGCTGGGTGATGGAAGTTATTGAAGATTTGGCAGTGGTGTTTTTTGTGGATTTTGGACGCTCTGCCACAGTCCATTGGAGTTCCAGGGTAGACCAGAGTCGTTCTAGTGGACCAGGCCCAAATCCTGGGAGTCGGCCGCCATTTTGAGCGTTCCGCAGCAACAGCCGCTCTTCACCCCGGACACCGGAGCGGGTCCCCGGCCATCCAACCGAGTGGAACGCCAATGGCAGTCATGGTGCAGCTGACCGGGGAGTGAAACGCTAAGGGTCGCCCTGCTGCAGCTGACCGCGGGGACAGGCCTTTGCGCGTGGTGTCGCCCCCGGGCTATTTGCACAACGGTCCTCCACCCCTAGGCCGCCACCTATGCTACCTCGACAGGAACAGCGTCATGCATTTGGTTCGATGTTGCAGCAGGCTGTTATGTAAATAGTTATTTAATAAAAAGTTTTACCGTGTTACTTTGCTGGTGTGTTGTATATATTTATAATATTTGCATAGGGTTTGTCGTTATTTTGGGTGGGGTGGGCGGCGGAGTCGAGCTAACTTCTCTTATTTAGTCAGCACATAAATTTACTTACTGGTGCGCATTATTTTGGGTGTACATTTGGGATATCGGTTGGGGTCGGGTTCGTCGTACTGAAATAACCCTTCAAGTTTCTGGTGTAGGCTACTCTCCCATTCACTAGCTCCAGAGAGAGTCGTTCCTAAGTAAGGAAAGTGCTATATTTTTTTTCGTCCTTCACATGCGGATACCATGTTCGGGCTTATTTTTCTCATTCCATTAACCGTTCGATCACCGCCTCAGTCATACAAAAAGCATTTTTTATTGACCCAATCGTGCGCCACACATACTCATTCAAACCATACAAATCAGGGCCCATGCGCACATTCATACCATACAATCTTTCACGCTCCCAGTGATGGTCTGCACTCCATGCAATATCTCATAGCGCTTGTCTATGTCTTTCCCTACATGGAGCACGGTGTGGTCCATGTCCACTCCATTCTTCAGTCGGAACTCCGATGTAACCTACAGAGGAGAAAAGAAAGGGGGGGATACAGCATTCAGAGCATGTCAGCGCGCGCAAACACGAAAAAGGTTCTACTTATGTATCAGACTAGCTGCAGGAACGTGTGATACAACAGATCTTGGCTATCCCTTTCGCATTATTTTTCTGTGTAACATATCCTCCCCTTTTTATGATGCAAAAAAATGTTTCATTTTGTTTGTCTCTAAATTCGAGTTCCCTCTTCGTGTATTTGTTTCTCAATTAGTCGTATTTTATGGGACAAAATACCACACCTTACATTTGGCAGATACCTTAAGCTACGGTCGACCATTTTCAAATAATTCTGGAAAAAGGGCAGGTGTGACGGATACAAATTTCAATCAATCCAAAATTCAGGCAAAGGGTCTGCTTTATCTGTTTTCTATTGTATTCTATTGGGAATAACAGCCACTATTCAAAAACCCAACCAACCTAGACGATTGTTATGACGCTGATTCCATACTTCCTTCGAAAATTGTTTATTGCAAAAATGTCAGTATACAAATACGGGCCTACAACCACGTGGGCCGGCCACGGAGCAAGCTGGAATCGTATATGATGAGGGGACATTTACACTGTAGAAAAACGTAACGGGCAGGCTATTAGGTTGCAGGAATTAAGGTGTCTAACAGTTGCGGAATCGGTGGACGTTAATTTTATAATCAAAGTACGACAGGACCAGTTACAATGAAATTATCTAGATATACATTTCCGGGCAAGTACCATGAGTAACGTTAATTCAAATTTTTAATAGTACAGTAATCAATAATACATCAGAACTTAATATCAATATGGATGTCCAAATGTTCAATCAGTACCCGTCCCCGCCCCCCATGTGCTCCAAAACTGCATACATATCTCGTGATATCAAGGCTGAGCAACCAGTACACATCAAGGAGTTGCCAACATGTGGGATACATATTATCCAAATAGAAGCAGTTACCTCGAGAATGTTTGTCTGTATGAGGTTCTACAAAATTACATATTCAAGAGGAACATCAAAGAAGATATTGATAAAGGAGTGTATGCTGTAATTGGAAGTGAGGGATGTCTGGTCATTTTGGGGAGGCCGGGCAGGTCCAGAATATAGTCAAAATGTCTCCACCAAGCAGCGGTCGGACCAGAACCCCTTTGAGTAGTCCAAAAAGTTCAGTTAAATGACAATAGAAGGGACAGGCAACAAGAACCATCAGTCAAAGAGGGGAGGGCAAGTTCTTCCCTACCGGGTCACGTTGGGGCTCCACCGGAACTGATTGAATTGGTAGTCTACAGTGTTTCTGGATGTTTCAGACTGAAGCTGGCGTCAGCATGAGAGCACCACCATTCCGTGGCTACGTCGTGGCTATTCCGCGAGCAATCATGGCAGTCACTCCTCACCGGAAGCCTGCGGGAGTCGGGGGCCCCGGTGACTCTTGTAGAATCTTCAAGGCTGAGGGGACGCTTTCGGGAATGGGGCCCATGCCCTAGCAGTCAAGCGTCCGAGTTCCAGGGTTGCCCAGAGCCATCCTTGCAGGCCAGGCCCAAGTCTGTAGAGGCGACCGCCATTTCGTGAGGTCCGTGGCAGCCGCCTGTCGCTGTTCCTCAAGAGTGGGTGCAATTCAGCCGGATGGCGGATGAGACGCTGTAGCCGCAAGAGCGGGCGTAACTCAGCTGGCCGAGCGAGGCACTGTGCCGCAAGAGTGGGCGGAACTCAGCTGGCCGAGTGAGGCACTGTGCCGCAAGAGCGGGCGTAACTCAGCTGGCCGAGCGAGGCACTGTGCCGCAACAGTGGGCGTAACTCAGCTGGCCGAGCGAGGCACTGTGCCGCAAGAGCGGGCTGAACTCAGCTGGCCGATCGAGGCACTGTGTCGCAGGAGTGGGCGGAACTCAGCTGGCCGATCGAGGCACTGTGTCGCAAGAGTGGGTGCAACTCAGCTGGCCGAGCGAGGCACTGTGCCGCAAGAGCGGGCGTAACTCAGGTGGCCGAGCGAGGCACTGTAGGTCTTCCTCTCACAAAGATGAAAGTCAGAGTGAGGAAACAAGGAGGGGTTTTCATCATTTGGGACAAAAAAAAAGTTCTAAACCAATGAAAAGTGTTATTTTTAGGTCACATGACCTAGCCTTACATCATTAGGAAACCAAAAGTGAAATGAACCAATGAAAATTTTTATTAACAAGTCACATGACCTGTTATGCTTACGTTACGCGCTCCGCGCCACGCCCCGGATCGCTTCCGGGAAGCTGCGCTTCGCGCATCGGTGCGCTAACGCGGTGCGTCATATGACGCATTATGCGACAACGCGATACTACAATAATTCTGGATGTTACAGACTGAAGCTGGCGTCAGCATGAGAGCACATCGTGGCTACGTCGTGACCGTTCCGCGAGCAATCATGGCAGTCGCTCCCCACCGGAAATCTGCAGGAGTCGGGGGCCCCGGTGACTCTTGTAGAATCTTCAAGGCTGAGGGGACTCTTTTGGGAATGGGGCCCATGCCCTAGCAGTCAAGCGTCCGAGTTCCAGGGTTGCCCAGAGCCATTCTTGCAGGCCAGGCCCAAGTCTGTGGAGCCGATCGCCATTTCGTGAGCTCCGTGGCAGCCGCCTGTCGCTGTACTGCAAGAGTGGGTGCAATTCAGCCGGATGGCGGGTGAGACTTTGTAATAGCAAGAGCAGGCTGAGCTCAGCTGGCCGAGAGAGGCACTGTGCCGGAAGAGTGGGCGTAACTTGTCTGCCGAGTGAAGCGCTGGGGTGCAGCTGAGAAACCTCCACCTGGGGAGGTGGGGGAGGCTCGTTCGCGCCGCCTCTTCCTTCCAGTGCACCCCACGCCGTCTCCTGGCGCAGGTATATGTGATGGTCGGACCAGGGCACCGCAGGACGTGTCTTCAGGTCAAACGGATTGTGGGACAAGGTCCAGAATGGAAGAGTCACCAAAAGACAAAAAGTTCCGCCGGACCCCGGGAGCTGGCCGCCTATGTCGGGGGCGATCTCAAGCCACAGCAGGGCAACAAGACTTGGGGAGGGGGCAGGAGCCAAGCGCCCCTTCCGAGTCCGCGCCACCACACCGCCCCTCGGGGGCCTCCGTCAAGCGGCTCAGGGAGGCACCGCAGGCAGCGGTTCTTCAGATCAGTGGTCTCACCGGCAAGGCTCCCCTCCGTCAGCAGCGATCGTTGGCGCTGTGGTTTCGGCCGGAGGCCCCGCATAGTCAACGCCCCGACCTCTCCATCTCGTAGGCCGCAGAGTAGTCGGGGAGAAATCCCGGGAACGGCAGCATGTATTTGGATCGATGTTGCAGCAGGCTGCCATGTAAATAGTTATTTAATAAAACGTTTTACCCTGTTACTTTGCTGGTGTGTTGTATATATTTATAATATTTGCATAGGGTTTGTCGTTATTTTGGGCGGGGTGGGCGGCGGAGCCGAGCTGTCTTGCAGCCATCATGGCGTCGAGCTCGGTTCCTCTCACTAGTTTCATATTTCTCATGAGGGGTTGTTCCTAATGTTTCTATTTTAGCGAGGTCAAAAAGAGATCCCATTAGTGGCCTACTGATTTTGCTTGATTCCTTTTGTTTTTTCTAACGATTTTTCACTATCTGCAAAGACTAAACAGAGTATTGCGACTATGTGCTTGTTTGTAAATAGAGAATGAACCAAAGAGAAGCAATTCCAAAACAGTAAATGCTTGGATAACAATCAATCAAATGGAGAGGGAAGCAGGCACGACGGATTACAACGGGGGCAAATGCCTGCGTTACCTACTCTTCACTATCTCCAAAGAGAGAATACTCCGAAAAGAAAAGAGGGGAGGGGGGGCAGCGTTCAAAGCACATCAGCGTGCATAAACACGAAAATGTTTTTACCTACCACGTACTTGATATTTTAAAGCTTTTGATATTTGCTAATAAAAAACCATTGAAATTCACTGAAAAAACCATAGGTTATAGACCATATATAGTTAGGAATTAGCATTTACAAAACCTTGAAAATTCACTGAAAAAACCATGGGTTATAGACCATATATAGTTAGGAATTAGCATTTACAAAACCTTATTTTACTCACACAAAACCATTGAAATTCCATATATAGTTAGTTGCACTAACTATATATCGCGCACCCGCAATCCACTGCTGATGATGTCACATATTACATCATTCATGACATGGTCAGTGACATTACTGATGACATCACTGATGACATCTCAAATGACATCACTGATGACATCACTGATGACATCATCCAGCGACTGTGTGTTTCTGTAAACTTTAAATATGTTTTACATATTGAAGAATGAGTAGATGTAGAAGTGTCTGGAGGAAGGATTTAGTAGGTGTGTGACTGACTGTATGAGTGAGTGATTAAATGTGTCTCACTGAATGCATGGGTTAGTGACTAAACTGTCTTAATTTGTGCATCATTATGTCTGTTATTCTGTAAACTGCTGCATGTGTTGATCAGTAGCTATATGAGTAACTATATGGGTTATTGATTGATTGTCCAAGTATTTGTATGGGAGACTGAGTGTGTGTGTGGCTGGCTGGGAGATGTGTGACTCTGTGCAGATCAATGTGTTCTTGTATCAATGATTGTATAAGAGAGTAAGTATGTGTTAGAATATGTTTCAAAATGTAAGGTACTCTATGTTTAACTGTATAGATTAGAAAATGGAAGTGTGATTGATTCTTTACAGGACTGACTAGGTGTGTGAGTAACTCCAAGGATGAGTGGCAGAGTGTGAGTGTCTGTATAGGTGTATGAGTGCATATGATAGTGTTGTAAAGATGAGTGATTGTATGTATGAATGATTGTATGGGTGAATGAGTGAATGTGTGTGTAGACGTAGGAATCAGTGAGTGCGTATGTAGTAACTAGTATTGGTGTGTCAATGGTTTAAAAAATTATATTCTGTATTTAACACTGGGTGTAACAGAGGTTATATTAAAGTGTGAGGAGATGCACTGTATTGTCACATGAATGATATCATCAGTGATGTGACCATTGATGTCAAATGAGATGTCATCAGTGATGTCATTTGAGATGTCATCAGTGATGTCATTTGAGATGTTATCAGTGATGTCATTTGAGATGTCATCAGTGATGTCATCAGTGATGTCATTTGAGATGTCATCAGTGATGTCATCAGTGATGTCATTTGAGATGTCATCAATGATGTCATCAGTGATGTCACTGACCATGTCATGAATGATGTAATATGTGACATCATCAGCAGTGGATTGCGGGTGCGCGATATATAGTTAGTGCAACTAACTATATATGGAATTTCAATGGTTTTGTGTGAGTAAAATAAGGTTTTGTAAATGCTAATTCCTAACTATATATGGTCTATAACCTATGTTTGTTTCAGTGAATATACATATATACATATATATATTGCCAAAAGAAGGTTCCCACTATGCGAAGAACCGAAGGAAACACAGTAGGAATGACAGGTAGGTTTTTTATTTCAACATGGCATGACGCGTTTCGGACGTAATGCCTTTTTCAAATGCCTGCTGCAACATGAGTCCTCACAGCCAGTCAGCCTTGATGTAGTACATGTCGTTATTCCATTGGTGGAAAATCCAGGTGGCTTGTATTGCTTTGACCAACCACTGTGGCTGCATGGGCAAACCACAGTACCCAGAATGCACTGCCACTGCACCTCGGGTGAATGTCCAGCATCAACACCACAAATTCTCTTCATGAGTCCTGGATGTTATTGAAAACGTGCTCCTGCTGAATGGCGACCAAGTTGCTGGTGAAACAAACTTCTCACCTGGGTCCCGCCATACACTTCAACCACAAAGTCCAAATATAAAATAATATAAAATCTTGGCTAATGCCAAACTGAAAAAGAACTGTATTCTATTCTGGAGCCTTGATATGGGCCTTACACCCTTCCCTGGGCAGATGCTGGAGACTTCCGTCTTTCGTCAATGCAATAGTCCCACACACTCTTACCACTGGCTCACTGCAGGTGGCGAATTGGAGCTTTAATACGCCTGGAATACTGAATTCTCTTCATTTTAACAATGTAAAAACAGGTCCTGTGGCGATCAGCTCGTAACTGTGTGGTACTGGTGGGGTGTTACCACACAATTCCAGTGCTGTGGTGTGGAGTTTGCACCCCACCAGGACCGTGCAATTTGTAATCAGGTTTGTGGAAGTTTAACAAATGCTGAACTACTAGGTACGCATTTCATAAAGAGTTTTTATGGATGTCTACCTAATTAAATATATGTCAAATATATTAAAATGTTTTTTTATTATGCAAAATTATGTTAAAAAAAATAATTTTCTAGTGTGTCTCTTGTGCGCTGTTATGAAGAGACTTCCCTTTTAAAGACACACTCCTTTTAGCATGATCATTAGCTTTCTGAAGAAATTTGGTGCTGCGGTCTCCTAGTTCACCAAGAACTTCCCGCTAGAAATTCTTATTTCAAAAGTACAATACCACAAAATTACAAAATGATACTCCCTTCCTTTCCTTCGTGGAGCATTTGAACACTCAGCTACATTGGTACCAAATCAAACATATTTAATGCATGTAAAGTTGGATGGGAGGCGTAAATGTTGACATGTTTCAAAATTTGAGTTGAGCAAAAGATTCATCCTAATAGATATCAGTGACCCACAACAGTGGGTGTTTGCGGTTATCTACATGAGGGAGCATGTGCTTACATAAGACTGCAATACAAATGTCAACAGAAGCAAAAAGGAAATGTTAGTGACAAAAGAGGAAGTTCTCGAAAAAACACTTATGTAAGAGGCAGCTGAGACTGAGAGCGTAAACCATCATCTATTTCCTATGTTCACTGCCCAAGATTAATCTGTCTTTCTCTTTCCTGGTCATGTTGCCAGACAGTTCTGAGTGCAGACGAGTTGCTTCCACGGAGAAGGCTAACAGAATTACATGCTTAACCTATCATGCTGGATGAGATTATACTCTGAGGGCAGGAAGAAGGATCTTCATTGATAACTTAGAGATTGACAACCGGAAGATGTCCAACTAGGCCCGATGGCCAATTGTCTATGAGTACTGGACACTCAGCCAACACCAGGTTACAATCACCCTAGACTGACTTCCAGTTGAAGGTAAATGTATGTAAATGTATTGGAAGGGTAAGCGTGCTCATAGGAAGCTCATTGGAACAAGGAACGTCCACTGGTCTCTCTTTGGAATGGACGGTAATTTTACCACGGCTAATAAATAAGACCTAATTCTGCAGTAAGATATTTCAAATTAAAAGAAGAAGAAAATAGCAACAACTGTTGAAAAGCATTCTTTCAGATTAGTGCTGGCACAGTGGTGTTAAAATTGCCACTGATGAAGACTACATTCTTACAACTTCCCTGTGACAAGGAAGAAGGAAATTTAAAACTATGAGTATTTTTTACTGAAAATAAGATCCTGTCTGAGGTGGTCTTTAATATATTCAAGCCTGTAACTAGCTGTCACCAGGAAGTTTGGGCTAGGCATTTTAATGGGAGCTAGAGCTGAAGGTTTGGTTGGACTTTTCTAATTTATGGTAGGTCTAGTTAGCTGCAACTGAACTCCAGCAATGATTTGATTGTTGTGGATGCGCCTAATGCAGGTCATGTTGAGATTACTGATTAATGTATCAGTTTGTTGTATCTGCAGAGGCATCATAAGCTTGGTCCAATATATGATTTAGAATCACGGTAATATATCATAAACATTAACCACTTGCATGCTAATGACAAGGTGAACTCGTCATGAGGCACACTGAATCTGTGCTCATGACAAGGTCAACTCGTCATGTATAATGGGATTCATAAATATGCACACAGGAGGGGAAAACCCCTTAGCAGCCAAATGGTTAAGCAAAGTCTCAAAGTCACAAATTCATCTTCGATTCAGGAAACTCTTTCGACTGAACATCATCCTTGTCAAGGGAAACGAACAAACAATGTCATATCTAGATCTAATCCTCATACATGGTTATACTTTACCTCATGTACTAATTCCTTTTCTTTTTCTGCATCTTTTATCTCTGGTCTCTGAAGCTACCATGGTGACCTTTACTTGCTACATAAAGCTCCTAGATATAATAGTAATAAATGTTCATGGTCACTTCAGCCTGCTGCATACATGTCTGTGTTCTTTCCACAGGATTTTAGAGCTTGAATCTTTATTTCATGCATTTATCTCACATTTATCTAGTATTTTTTACCAGTGGGATAATAATTTACCACTGGAGGTCAGGAATTACTGCTATCTTATGTGTACATTGATCAGTGGCGTGGCAAGGGGGGTGTGGGAGGGGCGGTCCACCCTGGGCTGCACGAGATTTGGGGGCGGAGGCCTCCCCACACTCTTCCTGCAGTCTCGGGATGGGCAGCATTACAATCCCCCACACCGAGGTATCAAATCAGCCGCCGCGGGCGGCAAACTCGGCATGGGGATTCACCAGCACCCCCCTTGCTCTTCTCTCCGGGCGACGTAGGGCAGCAAAGTCAGGGCCCGCCTAGACCACCCAAAGGGCCAGCAACGCCGCTGACATTGATTTGTTCCCCTCAATAGAATTGTACCACCATTGGACTGGCCATATCATTTATGATATTATGGGATACCAGTAAAACCGATGTTATGGCCCAGTGAAGAGGTAACTTAACAATTAATATATTAATACTGTGATAAGACCTACAAGGTGAAACCTACAATTCTATAAGGGGATTTTCGGTTTATAGATGAAGCCAGGGGCCCTCCTAGGAAGCCCCAAAGTCACTTTACACCTTCCTTTTCATGGCGAGGCCGACCGCCATGAAAGGGCAGGTGGAAAGAGACGTTTTAATCCTGCTGTTATTGTGGGATTACAATTATGCCCGACCCCCTGACAGGCTCTCTGAGTCCATAGGGAAGTGGAGCGGAATTCCCACGCGGATTTACCTCTGACCGCCAGTATCATAATACTGCGTTCGGACGGAAACCTATGATGTCAGGCGTAAAGCCTCCGAGGAGCTGTCAGATGGCTTTCCACCCGACATCATAATGAGGACCAAAGTGTTTTCCTTCCTCAGCAGCACCATCATAGCTTAGCTGACTAATGCTGGAACAGGTAGTAGGTTTTAAATTACTCACCTTAAAGATATTAAAAAAGGGGGATGGTCACTCAGCCTGCTTGATGGGATTTCTCCAGTTCCATAAATTCAGTTTACTCATGGTTTCGGCTATACTCCCAGTGATGATTGAATGAACAAAGTTAGCTTCATCAGGTCCCGGTACAACTGTTTTTACTTTACATTTGCTTTGCTCACATTTTCATAACTTTATAATGTAATGAGAACCAAACATATTTCTATTCCCTCATAGATATTAGAACATATTAATATCTTATATGTGCCGTTCTTCTTCAAACAAAGACTATTTTTACCTTCAACGTTTGATCCCATTCAAAGGCACATGAACCCTTAGGTGGCCAAAATTTGGTACATGTTAAATATTCACTTGTCAACTATGGAAGACATAATTCTATTGGTCTAGCTGTCTGCAGGTCTATATGTCAGCATGTTGGTTTCTCTTTTTTTCAATACATTTTAGTCATACTGGAACCTTTATGTCAAGATAACAATTATAAATATTTAGTACATTTATGTATCAAAACCTGCAGCATCAGTATACTTCTTCCTTAACAAATGGTCCGCCGCATATATGTCTCTACAGCAGGGTACACTAAGGAAACATTTCTGTAAGTGTGAAAAGGATATGGCACATGCATTTTTTCTGTCCTCAAACTACATGAATTTAGATAGATCGTTTTTGCTGTCACTTTCTCAGAATTTCTAGGACGAAAAAGTGGACACCAAAGAATGAAAGGAACACCTCTTGAGCTATTTCTTATTCATAAATGGATATGCTTGCAGTTTTGACCGCTATTTACACTATGTGCCACGCCCTGCAAGTGCACACACCACACCTATACATTGCCTCTTGCCTAGAAATAGGCTGCACAAAAACTGATGGATGGATGAAATGCTTGAAGTTATCTAAGCCTCTTGTAAAGACGCATACAAGTCAATGGCTTTTTAAGTTTTTAGTTTGTCTGTCCTGCCTGGGACGAACCATATGCAAATCAAGCTTGACCCGCCCGGCGCCCACACAGGAGCAGTCCAGACTGAACAGCCTGTTCATATCCACTCTGAATAAGAACACAGGCATCAAGGAGGCGTTCCATGGGTGTTGCAGTGGGTTATCCCACGCAATACCCACGGAATCTGACGCTATCCCAGATTTATTTAATCACGTATACCTGGGGCAGCGCCAAAACCTTAAGCCTCCCTGGAGCAGGTGTAATGAGGAGAAATATTTTTATTTCTCATTTCTCCTTTCTCCATAGAAAGAGGAAAACACCTCTCAGGATTGGTTCTGTGCAGGAAGGCGTCCCTTCCTGCACAAAATCAATCCTGTCTGCAATGGAGGCACAAGGGTGCCTATGTTGGTGCTGGGCAGCAAATTGTGCACCAGTGAAAGTGGGAAAGGACAGGAATGCACTGTATTTCATAAATAAGATGCGTTCCTGCCCTTGCACATTGGCATAGGGCTGAACAGCAAGAAGACTTGAGGCACTGCCCTATACCAAGTCCTCGTAAATGAGGCCCTAAGTGCTTAGTCTTAAAGTGTCACAGTATGTTCTGCGAAAGGGAAGGCACTGCCACAAGAACATTTTGGTAGATCAACTAAGAACTTGACATTCTATGGTCAAAACATACTCAGTCGCTTGGGTCCTTTATATGCTCGCAATCTACATCCAATCAAGGTCCTGTGCATATTCAAAAGGAGACGTGTTTCGACATCATAACTATCTAATACAACATCCACACTGAATCAAAGACCAAGAACGATCATGTTTAGGAGGTAACCTTGGCTACTCCACATTCAAAGACATAAAAAGTTCCCATGATGTACTGTACAAAAATCTATGAAGGCCAGTCTTGTTTACAAATTAAATTTCACTTATTGTTGATGCTCTGCTGACTATGAGTCAGAGTCAGGCTGTTATTACTGCTTGGCCTTGAGTCCTCAATTCATAGAACACGTCCCTCACAATGCCCAGAATGGCTGACATTTACTTACAACCCCGTTCATCAGGGGCATTACATTTTTACAGTCATGAGCTACAGCCAGAAACATGAGGCTGTGCTGTGAAGTGGTATTTTACAATTGAGGGGGATCGTAAGGTGATGTGGGGGGACTTTCCTAAGAACAAGGAGACCCTTAGGGCGATCTCTGCTTTAACCCCTCCCATGCTGGTGACGGTACCGCTCCGTCACCAGCCTCGGTCGCACTGTGCTGGTGACGGAGTGGTTCCGTCACGGCCCGCTTGGCGCGCCTGCGCGGCGCTGATTTTGCGCCTGCGTGGTGCGTTCTATTGAGCGGGCGTGGGCGTGGCAGTGACAGAACCGCTCCATCACAAGCACAGCGCGCCCGAGGCTCGTTCCGTCACGAGTATGGGACCGCCGCGCGGCCTCCCTCCCCCCCAGCACAGGGGTTAATAGGGTGGAATATGTGAGCACAGCAGGTGGAAAATGTCAGTGGAAAGAGGCCAACTCCATGAAAAACGTAGTAAATTACCAGGGCTTTCTGGGTCCGGCCTGTTATTCCCCATTCTGTAGCTCAAACTCATAATCACGGGTGAATGAAGTAGTTATACCAGCTGGAATCTGTAGCACTGAATCTGATATTCCCACTCCATTTTACTGCCAACTCTGAGTGGGGGTCTGAGCAAAAGGAAGGCTTGAAACAAGTGGCGGATCGATTATACAAATAATGCTAATTTAAAATGAACTCCCCAAATGCATGGACTCCCCAAATTCATTAGCTATTGAGTTGATAACTGTTACAAAAAAAGGCTGTAAATATCTTTCAGCAAGAAACCTAGAGCCCAGTCCCCCAGAAAAGCACGCCTTGCTATGAGAAGTGTTTTCTAAAAAAATATGATGCTTGAAATTCATGCCCCAGGCTCCTACAGCCACCAGCACAGTCAAGAGATGCCTACTTTCGCACAAAGCTTTGCATGCTCTGAGGGTGCTCAGCAGACATTCAAGCCCATCATCTATGACGCACGCTGCACAGCTGAAGCCACTCATATTCATCAATAATGACTAAACTGATAGGAACAAGCAACTTCTCCAAAATCTCACAGGAAGTGAGAGTGACATCATAAGAAGTGACAGTCTTTGACCTCTGACACAGATGGCTGCACATCAAGTTAAGCCACAATCTTGACACCCATGAACCACATGAGGGGGATACAAAAATGCTGCTATAAGTATAAACATAATAAACAACTTTAAAATGTTATAAAACGCATTGAAGGGCTGCTTAGGAGTTGCAAGGGTGAAAAATGGGGGTAAAAAATTCAATCTTCAGCTTATTCATACATAATGCATACCTGCCAACTTGAAGAACAATCACACCATGGGAGGAGGGGCGGGTCTTGTAGGGGGCTGGGCCTTGTGCCGAAAAGTATCTAAGAGGCACTATGAACCCCTCCCCGCCCCTAAGTATGCTCCTCTCCACCCACCCCCAAAAAAAACTGAGCTGGAAAAACATTATTTACAGTGGTTTTCAGCTTGTTTTGCCCGCCACCGTGTGATATCGGCTCCTCACTGGGCGACCATTTGATGGGAGCCAATGCTGTGTGTCACACGGTGGCACCTTGTAAATTGGCAGGTATGGTAATGCCGGTGCCCTTGGATGCTCTGCCACTCAATCCCTGCCTCTGTCTGCCACTCAACCCCTGTCTGTGACTTCCTTGCAAGTTTACCTGAGTGAAGGGATGGTTCACAAAGGCAGCAGAATTGCTGCTCCAATGGGTTATTGAGTCTCTGAAAATGGATCTCCGGAAGATGTGAACTTAGAGAGCTCAGAGGTAGCTAAATAAACCAAACGAACCACTGTTGCCACCTCTGGAGTACCAAATCTGGCACCAATACCAACCTATCATAAACAGCTTTGATGGGGTTACAGACAACCACAACAGCCAATTAGGTGGCTAGATCTGTGTGTGGCACCTGGGAGCCTCAACTAAAATTGTATGTAAGAGGAAGGCATGTTATAATCATTCTTCTTTGTGAATGGAGATCTGCAGAAATGAAGGACTCAAGTCAGTACTTTCTACCCCAAAGGAAATGTGTGAAACCTTTTGTTGAAGCACGCCATATGACTACCATTTTCAGACCCGTACATGAGTATAGGTTGGATGATTTTAACTTCCTATATTTTGGTTTTTCAAAAATATTTATTTATTGTCTCCAGACAACCCAAGACGTAGTCACAGTTTTGATCAGAAATAGTAATTACTTTTATATCAACCCATCTTTGCAGGAGACTACATCATCTGTCAAATCAACCATGTTCACATTGTAAAGCTAGTAATAATTGCACACAATGCGTACGACACACAGAGAGAGGCCAGTTAGCTCTGTGCGGTACAAGAGTCAAGGAAGTTCCAAAGCAGTGACAAGGCAACTGATTGGCACATACTATGTGTAGCTGCACCTGATGGACTCTAACATATACTTGGGGCTCCCAGTTTTCCGTTTTTACTGATTTTTATAGATAAATGCAGACAGAAAGCAATTTATTTTCTTGTCTGTATTCATTTTTAAATACAGAAAGACACAGAAAATAGGACTCCTTTGGATATTTTTTTCTACTGTCAATCATGAGTGCAGGTGTACAAACTGACAGGTTAAGGAGATTAAGAAAGACAATAGAATTCCTACTTAAGCTTAATTAAGTGCAGATCTACAGTTATTTATGCAATTCTACAATGTAAGTGTTTTCAGATAACGCTATTGCACTGTATACTGCTGAAACCTTTTGGACATTCTTATGCGAGTATATATTTATCAGTTAAATAAATGTGGAATAATATCCATTTCAGCTTCATTTATACAGTAAACTCAAAATAAAATTGGATAAATACGGAAAAAATAGCAAAACATAGATGTAGATAAGTACAGATGGAAATGTCAAAGAAATAAGTACCATAAAATTCGAAGCCCTACATATAATACAAGTAGTCCCCATATTGTGTAGGAGGCTCCTTTCCCCACACTAGTAGGTACACAAATTTGCCTCACCTGCCTGGGTCATCATTATAATAGATTGAGTGTAGAGCTTTCCCAATCAGTTTTCTTCTCTCTTGTCTCCTTTTGCTCCATAAATTAAACAAAATGCATTTGTTCGTCCCAACACTCAAATCCAAAAATGTGTCTCACGCTTCATAGATCATATGCTTGACCCCCATCCCATCCAACATCTGCAGAAAGACAAACTTTCTGCTCTTCCCCAGAAGCTACTGGGGATGCCACAAGTTATACCTTCACTCATGATGCACATATATGACATCTCATGTTCGACCTAAAAATGTGCTCAAATACATCATTCTTATTGGGAAGTCAAATCCCACCGTGGACTTTTGCTTCAATTGTTATTTAGCATTGCTAAATGTAAACTGATTACTTTTGGCCACTGTATGTACAGATAAACACACAAGGAAGAAAAATATTTTCCACTCAGGTAGAAAGGTACAAATCTAGAAATATGAAATTGGATCTTCTTTTGAGTGTTAACAAATGCTTTCAATCAAGACAAGTAGTCCCAATGCAGAGCATTGTGACAGTACAGAAACTTTAAACAAGCAATACGATGCCCTGATAACGTGTAACTATCTGAAGATGTGCTAGTAGTAAAATGAAAATATTTTCAGACGAGTAGTGTGTTATTACATAGAGCTGCATAGCGGTCTAAACCCTAGAGACATCAAAGTGTGGGTGTAATTTTATAGGTTAATTAAACATTGAGCTTTACCATTTGCCAGTTCATTTGCTCGATAATCAAAACTAAATATGGACACATACCAATAAAAAAAAAACATTATGGCTAAATGCTGCAGAAATGTTAACAAGCATTGGCATAGACAACACGTCTAGCTTTTGGGGCTTTGTAAGTGTTTCGCCAGAGTTATTGGCTTTGCCAATGTCTTTAATCTATGTTATAGAGCAGCAGTTAATGTTACCATCCAACTAATGAGTAATCAGTTGATCGACCAGATAAGGATAAACAACTGAGTATACACAATCTGAATAGAATGTGTATGAAGTAAACCTAAATCTCTAGGGAAAATACATTAAAACACTAAACTACAAGATCTGAGGAAAATCCAGAAAGGCAAAATTCGCGTCCCTGCCTGCACGCTATACATACTTCAATGAAGAAGGGACTCAGCCTCCTTACTATGTAGCCAACTACATGGCTGTCAAAAGGCTTATTAATGTCTTGTGAGACACCTAAGTCTTTTTCTTTCTTTTTAGCCAGTGCTAAGTTGCACTCTGAGATTTGCAGTTTCTCTTCTGGCACTGGAAAAAGTGCTACAAAATGCAGGCCACAAGGTTCAGTAGGTTAAGAGTTGCAAGAAATGACTAACATGGCCTGGGTCAACTAGCAGCTATGTAAATATCATAGAGTTGCTAACTGGGTGCACTTCTACAAACCACTATATTTTCTCACCCTCTTCTTTTTGGTTATACATCCTTTTTTTCTAAAACGCGTTCATACAGGTGGCTCAAATAAAGCACAGGACGACTACAGTTCCCAGGAAGCATTAAGATGTCAAGCGAAAGTTCAACATGGAACCCATAGTGTCTCTGCAGACGTGGAACATGGTGAAATCATAAAGTACTTCAAAGAGGATAAACATGCTCGCGCCTTAGTTGCAACTTGGCTTTATATTGCCAAAAAAGTGTTCTATTTTGAAAGTCACAGGCTACAAAAGAAAACAAGGATCACATTGCTTCCCATTCACAGCCTGAAGGGCAGGAGGGTTCTCTCTGGGTAGCAAGGTATCAGGCACAAATCTGTTGTATAAGGGAAACGTCGTTTACAACGCGGTGTTTACACCGCACGACCTTTTCCACGCAGCTATTACAACGCAAGTCGTTACTACGACTTGCGCTGGATGGCGCTGTGGGATAAAGAATGTTGTAATTTTATATTCCAACACCTTCCCTACTGTTACGGGGACTGGTGTTGGAATATAAAATTATGAAATTCCTAAATCCGCGCCCTCCAACGCAAGTCGTTGTAACGACTTGCGTTGTAAAATCTGCGATGTCAAGTACCGCGATCTAAAAGATCGCGTTGTACTGACATACATCGGTTGTATAAAGATGGAGGGGTGGAGAGGAGCTAGCTTTCAGGGCTGGATCGGCTGAGGGAGAATGCTGCTTTCAGGTGGTATGGATTGGAGGCAGGGTTGGACTGGGACAGCAACCAGCCCTGGCAGACTGCTGCTCGACCGGTCCTAGGAATGGGGGTGTTAGCAAGAAGCACCGCTCCCGCTTTTGTTACAGGGGGCAGTGACAAAATCAGCCCCCACTGGCACAAAACCGGTCCCCACCCCTCCGGCCCACTGGGGAAATGCTCGGTGCCCGATACGGCCAGTCTGGCCCTGACTGGAGGCAGGAGATTGCTCTCAGGGCTGGAGGCTGCTATCACATCTGAGACACTCTTCTTGTCAACCCCCTTTCTCATGGACACTCCTACGCCAAACTCCATTAAGGCTGACGTGAAGCAGTTTTATCTCTATCATAGGATGTTTTACTTTGTGAGGCATTAAACTGTGACACCGCTCCCTATAGAATGTGATTTATGGCCATTACAGTTATTTTATGTTATCTACATTTATATACTGCTTTACTCCTATTTGTCCTGGACCTGCATTTAAGAACTGGGTGAATGTGCAATCAAAAGCTAATGCTATTGCAGGGGCTGATTTACTTTTTTATAGTTGGAGTTCTATATAGCGTGAACTTGACCCAAAGGTATCAGAGCGCTTTACATGAGCACCAGTTACATTACAGAGGGACATATTCATTTTGTTAGGCGATGGGAGATTAAGTGATTTGCCCACAATCACAGGATGTTGAGCATCCCTAGCCGGGACTCAAACCTGGGTCCCCACCTTCGAGGTTGACCCCTCTAGCTGTTAGGCTATATCCTCTCCCCTTTGTTAGATATGCTTATAACTATTATGATTACTTTATGATTGCACAGCGTCTATAGGGTGGGGGAGGGAGGGCAGTGTTCAGTTCCTCTTTCAATGGAAGATTTATTGGAAGTAGAATTGACCTTGAATGAACTCACTTATTTTGTTCAGAACATTGCATGCCCCTTGGATAGCTGATACTGTTTAAATATGTTTCTAAAAATCGAAGATGTGTATGGTGGACTCACCACACAGGCCCATGGTCGTTATATAAGTGTATGTCTCGCCCCGTGGGCTCCAGGCTGCCTTCAGATTCGGACTGACAGTAGCGGTCACCGGGGCATCCCCGGTGGGCAGCCAAGTTGGGGGCTTGTTTTGGGCCCCTGGGGGGGCTGTTTTTGTTACAGGGGCCGGCAATATCGGCCCTCTGTAAAAAAAATCGTCTGAAACCGGCCCAAGCATACAGCTCGGCCGCACCCGCCCTGCCCCTCCACCTTTTGGGGACTGGGCCAACAGTTTGCCAGGGCCGGTTTCGGTTCCCAGTCCGGCCCTGGTTGCCTTGATATTTTTTGTCCCAAGGGCTTGACTTGTGACACCCAACTACTTCAAGTGTAAATCCTGCCAGAAGTAGAACCTCCTGTATCCGTGTTTGACTTGCTTGTTACATGTTCGAGATTTTTTTTAAACTTTATCATTTTATATAGAATCGTACAATGTATCTACTAATAGCACCAATTGCAGCTTGAATATAGAGCACATATTTCCGCATGGTGAAAAAGTACATTATCCATTCAGATGAAGCATGGAGGGAGAAGCAAGATGAAGTTGTATGTAGAGCTACAACATCAATTACCTAAATGTTTGATACTTTTACTTGTTAAGTTGTGTTATACACAGATCGGAGCAGTGTAGGCTGAACAGAGCTGTACAGAAAGTTGAAACAGATTAATGGGTATGGATGAATAAGGAGACTGTAAGACAAACATGGAGGTGGAATGACACACTTGTTGGATGGTAAGGGAATCTGGGTGGACACATGGATGAATGAATGAATGTTAATGGTATGGTGGATGGATGGGTGAGTGGGTAGGTGGATTTGGGGTATTGGTTAGGTGGGTGAATGTAGTGATGAATGCATGGATGATGTATGGCTGGAACGAGAGGGTCAACAATGGGGCAGAGAATAGGGAGGTGAGCGAGTGACTCCTAGGAAGATAGGCATGGGTATGTGGGTAGAACATATGGAATGAGGATACATAAGAAAAAATAAGTTGTGCGGGGGATGAGATGACTGACAGCAGAAAACCAGGCGTGAGCCTGCAGCTTCATAATACCCAGCGCGTGTATGCCGGTAACGTGTGCCTTACAAATACACTTTTCAATCACAGTAGCGCGCTGGGGCGCTGGCACCCATTAGTACGCGTACATTAGTCCGCGTACCATTACTACGCAAGCGTTACAACGCATGTGATGTAACAACGCGTAGCCTTTAGTACGCAAGATGTTACATCGCATGCGTTGTTACAACGCATGCATAGTCGGTGAGGGGGCGTCCACATCAGGAAGAGGGTCTGCTGCGTGTGCGCAAGTCGGTATGCTGCTGCTTTACCGGCTGGCTATTAGTCATGCCCATCTCCGCGCCTGCCCTCGGGACTCCTTATTCTGCCTGCCCACGACAGAAGATGTCGGAGGAAGCAGGAAGGGGGAGAAGATTAGAACCAAGCGTGGAGGTGATGAGAGGAACCACGAGGAAAGAGAGGTAAGAGGGGCTGTGTAGGGTCGTGCAGTGTAGAGTAGTGTTGAGGGTTATGCAGGGTAGTGTACTTGTGTTTGTGTAGTGTAGAGTAGTGTCGGGGACGTGCAGGGTAGTGTTTGGGAGTAGGGACAGGACTGGGGCTAGGGGCAGTGATGTGCTGTGGGGAGTGTTTTAGGGTTTAGGGTAGTGTTCTGGGGGAAACATCCTTTACAACGCAACTTTTACCACGCAATGCTTTTACATCGCAACTTTTACAACGCAAACCATTACAACGCATTGCGCTGGGGGGGCGCTCTAGGATAGGGAATAGATTTAATTTACTATCCAACACCTTCCCTACTATCCACGGGGACAGGAGTTGGAATAGTAAATTAAACTATTCACTATCCAGCACCCCAAAGCGCTATGCGTTGTAAAGGCATGCGTTGTAAAAGTTGCGATGTAAAAGCATGCGTGGTAAAAGCACGCGTTGTAATGTCATACATCCGTGTTCTGGTGTTAGTGTAGTGTAGGATAGTGTTTTAGGGTTTAGGGTAGTGTCGGGGGTCAAGCAGGGTAGTGTTTGGGAGTAGGGACAAGACTAGGGCTAGGTGCAGGGTCATGCTGGGTGTAGTGTTTTAGGGTAGGCGGTGGCATTTGTGTAGTGTATGGTAGTGTTTTAGGGTAGTGTCGGGTTGTGCTGGGTAGTGCTTGGGAGTAGGGACAGGACTGGGGCTAGGTGCAGGGTCGTACTGGGGTAGTGTTTTAGGGTTTAAGGTAGTGTTGTGGTGTTAGTGTAGTGTATGCTGTGTTTTAGAGTTTAGGGTAGTGTTGGGGTGTCGTGCATGTTAGTGTTTGGGAGTAGGCACAGGACTGGGGCTAGGGGCAGTGTCGCGCTGGGGGTAGTGTTTTAGGGTTTAGGGAAGTGTTCTGGTATTAGTGTAGTGTAGGGTAGTGTTTTAGGGTTTAGGTTAGTGTTGTGGAGTTTGTGTAGTGTAGGGTAGTGTTTTAGGGTTAAGGGTAGTGTCGGGGGTCGTGCTGGGTAGCGTTTGGGAGTAGGGACAGGACTGAGGCTAGGGGCAGTGTGGTGCAGGGGGTAGTGATTTAGGGTAGTGTAGTGGTGTTTTAGTAGTGTAAGGTAGTGTACTTTTTGAGGGTTTTGGTAGTGTTTTTAACTTTTGGATGTATAGGGTAGTGTATTTGTATGTAGTGATGTTTTTTTTAACTAGGCAAGTTTTTAGTTCACATACATTAACACTTTCAATGTAATGGTATATAAACTAAAAACTTGCGTAGTAACGGTTATTGCTAAGAAAAAAAACACGTAGTAATGGCATGCAAACTAATTGCATGTGAAATACCAAGTCATATTCGCGCTGGGGATGTGAGTGTTGGCTGTTGGAGAGATGAGAGCTTTTTGATGAGCGGTTAGTACCTGTGTTACTGGTGGGGAAAGGAGAGAATTAAGATGAAACTCGGGTGAAGACTGTCAGGCCTAAGCAACGACACCCTCAAGTGCTTTTAAAACCATGCAAAAGTGATGGTACGTAGCCATCTTACCTCACGCCACAGTGTATCTCCATCTGTGATGCCAAAAAGACGCCAAGTCAGGCGTATAATCAAATAGTCACCAGTGTGTAGATGGATATGGAAATAGAGGTAGGACTATCCTATGGTTAAAAAGCGGTCGCTCATTGCAGTCTGGCAGTCCGGTCATGGTGAGTAGTTGCTCGGGCTGGAACGGCCTGTGCAGGTAAGAGCGATGGGGCGGGTTGGGAGGAGGATTCGACAGACGACGACAAGGGAAAATGAATGATTTATTTAATTTTCTCTCATCGTCGTCTGTCCAATGCCCCCACCCCATCCCACTGCTCTTACTTGCATGGGCTGCTCCTGTGCCAGGTACGAACAGATGCCCAAACCCCATTATTAGATTATACTAATATGTTTTAAAAGAAAATTAGTGATCAATCACAGCTTGCTGCGCTCCAGAACAATAATTGCAATTACATTTAACCAACAGTGTAATGGCACATACATGCCAATCCTAAATAAAGCACCAAATGCAGAGCCATAACCAAATAAATGCATGATACCTAAAAAAAATGCACATACACATAACACATAACAATTGTAAACAAATGTAAACAATGCTGAAACCAAATTAAATGCTGTTCGAAAACAGGAACAGAGTGGTGTTATGGTCAGAAACCACTGCTGGAAATACAGTGCCTGAAACTAAAGTAAATGGCCAGATGCGAAATGAGACATGTAAGAGGGGCAGTAGCTATGGGAGGGAACAACTGAGCAAAAGGAGGGACTAATGGCAAGGATTCACCACTGAAAAACAAGGGATTTTGAAAAGGCACAGGAACTAACCAATGTAGAGCGATGGTCAAGCTGAAAGCCCCCAGTCAGATACAGCATGTCTCTAGAGACAGCGCATGCGCTGCCAAGGCACAACCTAAAAAATGCCTCCAAATTGGGTGCCAAACCTACTTATAAGCAGTCTGTGTTTTCATTTGAATCAGTCGATGCTTTGTAAAGCCATGCACAATAGGGTCAAAGGGAGCACAATCCTAAGCATATGTAGAGCAAGTGACAAGTAGTCACAAAAATGTTAAGCCAACAATTACATTTTAGCAGAGTCCAATTGAAAATATCTATAAGTCTTCTTTTTCAGATAAGGTAAACAATCAATTGTAGTCCATGTATGTTCATTTCTCCATTTATTCATACGGCTTCACAGAAGATAATCAAAATAGTCAATAAGAGCAGCTTATCTTCTGTGAAGCCGTATGAATAAATGGAGAAATGAACATACATGGACTACAATTGATTGTGTACCTTATCTGAAAAAGAAGACATTGATATTTTCAATTGGACTCTGCTAAAATGTAATTGTTGGCTTAGAATTTTTGTGACTACTTGTCACTTGCTCTACATATGCTTAGGATTGTGTCCCTTTGACCCTATTGTGCATGTCTTGATTTACCGAACATTTTTGATTGGTAACAGTCACTCTTGGTAGTGGGTGACAGTGGTCTGTGTAGCACTCCGTCTCAACTAGAGGTGTCAGATCATAGTACAAGCCCATTTGAATCTTTTTTATAAATCAATAAGTGATAGTGCGGTTATTCCCATTGTGGGAAACACCACTACCAATCCTTGTTTCATTGATGCTTTGTAAAGCATTACTGTGGGACTCAAATCCTAGGCAACCAACTTTTGAGGTGATTTGTGCTGGCACTCAGGCTATTATGTTTGGGCAGCCAGATTTGCTGGGAGAGTCCCACTTTTTGGAAATGTATCTCAGTGTGCCAAAACAGTTCTCCATGTTAAATCTTCTCTAAAACAAATACATGTCAAGGTTTTGCGAGAAAGAATCAGGGAAATAAAAAAACCTACCTTAAAGTGTTACTCATACTTTAAGCTACTGGAATTATGCAATTTTGCGAATGCTGCATTCTCCACTTAAATAGAGATTTGCCACATTTGCCACCTAATCCATCATCTAGTTGCTGGCTAAAACGTATCAAAAGTTACTCAAATGTGGTGACTTGTTCCAGTGTAGCAGAAGGCCCTTTGCAAAGGTTGACTTTGTCATCTTTCTGTTGCTAATTGCTGTAGTTGGGTGTCAAACTGGTACTAATAAAATGAAACCTTTGCCCAGGTAGTGTGAACATGGATAAAAATATCAAAATAATGAGATAATACTACCACAAAATGCCCTACATTATGCTGCATAATTTGCCCTTTCTTGCGGCGAAATGTAATCAGCCCTGCCACATAATTTGTTCCAGCCCTGCTGCATAATTCCAGTTCCCCTGCTCATACTGCAGCTTCCATCATAAGCTTTCTTGTAAACTTTATCAGCATGGTAGGAAGGCGGGCATCTCTTTACCCTCAGCTGCTGCCTTGGAGCTCTGTCACTTAGAGAGAAGGGTACTAGTCAAGCTTGACACCTGACATACTGGATATCACTTCACAGTATGTCAAACTTTCGTGTCATGTGATATTTTACATAACTGATACTACAAACATTACTGTTCTGTGCCAAGAAGACCCCCGGGGAATGACGTGTACAAAAAAACCTGCCGTTTTCGGATGGCACCATTTATTTATTTATTTATGAGTTTTTTTATAGCGCGAGCGCTTCACAAAAGGAACAGAACTGATACAAGAGAACATTACAAGTGAACAAATTACAAAAGCAAAAGTTACATTACATGAGGCAAAAGTGACAATCGTGAGCAAACAAAATACAAGAGGTGGAAAACGATGCATTACAGGAGGAAAAAGTGACGTGCGCAGGTTACAAAAGCGTACAAAGTACAAGTAGAGGTATAATACTGCAATAAATGGAGGACACTCAAACACAAAAACAAACGTTACGTAGGCAATGGTGGCACTTGTGCAAGTATCGAAAGCAAACAAAAAGTAAGAGGTTGCAAACAGTGTGTTACAAGAGAAAAGTGACGTGTGCATGTTACAAAAGAGTACCAAACACAGGTAAGAGGGTAGTATTGCAATAAATGGCAGTCTCTCAAACCACAAGAACACACTGGGAAGGCACTTCCATAGTCATGGAGAATATAAATTTTCTATACTAAAAGGTCTTCCTTCAGATAATAGAGGGCATGAATTAACTTTGGAAGTGTCTTTGAAGAAGGAGAACTTTGAGGCCAGTTTTGAAGACCTGGGAGGAGGTGGTGGTCCGGAGCTGAGGTGGAAGTGAGTTCCAGATTCTCACTGCGTTGCCTGAAAAGGATCCCCATGACCTGAGTTCGCAACACTAAACCTCTCTTCACTGTCAGTGATTTCCATGTATTTGTTAAAATATGCAAATATAAGATGAATGTAACTTTTCATTAAATATTCCCTGTGTGGTTCCATTAAAATTGCGGTCTTGTAACTGTTTCCTGTTAAGTGGTCGTCTAGTTCTTAGGTTTCAAAGGAAATATTTTAAACAGCAATGTTTCAGAGCTTTGCGCTACTATAGTCCTATGTTAGGATGTGTTGGCATTCTACTTCTATGGTCATAAATACTGTCAATTAATAGTCCTACTTTTATGTCAGGGGCCAGTCCCCATATTTTTTTTTTTAATTCTCGTCACCTTATGTGGGCACCACATAGATCAACTGTGTTAAGTGTTGAGGAACTGTACAGCCAGCAAAAGTGGGAACTCAGCCCTTGGCACATGAGGGCCCCGTGCCACACCTGATATCAATGTTGTAGAAGAAAAAGAACATTGAAGGACCACAGGTGTGCCTGAGGGCACCTGACTGAAGTCGACATAGATCTGCTTCAGTCAACGGCGACCATTAGCTTCCGCGGTGTCGGGGGGAGGCGAGTTCCAGGGGACTCCCTTAACACAGTACGCCAACTGGGCCGGCACTATGCACAGGCGCTGGGCCCCTGGCCTGAGAGCCCCTGACTGGGTCTAGGGTTGGAGTGGGGGCCTTCATGTACTTTGCAGAGGGGTCCCTCAAGTTTCGTTAGGCCACCAGGTGGAGTGCCCGCTTTCTGATGACGTAACATGTAATTAGTTTCTAATTAACACTGCTGACATTCTGTGTAGCGTCTATTTCTAGGATTTATAAAGCGCATGGCTACCTCACCAGGGTTTCCCAGCTCTAAGAGGACCCACAGAAAGCGTCCCGCAGAGACGAAAACAAAAACATAAAAAAATTAGAAGAGCCACGTTTTAAGATGTTTACGGTAACCAGTCTCCATAGGGGAGCTCTGCAACTGAGGAGGAAGGGAGTGCTACAGGTTGGTAGCCAGGTACGTAAAGGAGCATCCATCTGTGCTGGCCGATTGAACCTTGGAACTTGGTCCAGGCGGCAATGGGTGGAACGAAGATTCTTGGCAGGACAATATGGTAAAATCAAACGGCAGAGATAGACTGGACCAGGGCCCATCAGGGCTGGACATACAGCGCGGATAGCTTTAAAATGAATGCGCTTGCCTACTGGGAGCCAGTGGAGACACCCAAGTTGGGCAGAAACGCGAGAGCCCTTATGCAGCCTTCTGTGTGATTGTGCAGTTAGATCTGTGTGACTATGCAGTTAGATCTGTGTGACTGTGCATTTAGATCTGTGTGATTGTGCAGTTAGGTACACAAGAACTCACTCTCTTCTGTTGGCTCCAACTTCTTGCTCCACTCTTATAGTTTTGTGTGAAGCTTAGGACCTAGTGCTCAGACACCACTTTCCCAGAGGGAAATTCCAAAGGACAATATACTAATGTTTTTTTTTTAATTACTGGACACATTTGTCGGATAGGTCTCTCATGGAAACTGAACTACCTAGGAGAGGCAGACCAAACCTGGAAACTATACTGACAGAATAAAAAATATAAACTTAATACACATGAGAAGCACAACAAACAATGGACAACAAATTGTACTGGTTAAAAAAATATATCAAGTTAACACAACTGACTCCCATGAAAAACAATCCACGACATTGAACTTAAAACCAATTCCAAGATTTAAAGCACTTTTCTCCTCTCGAGATAAGTGACAGATGACAGCTAAGCATGGTTCCATTTAGGCGATCCCATCTCTCTAATTTTTAAAGAGTTCACAGCATATTTTGAAAAGCATATGCACAACTACAACTGCATGTGCAGAGTACACATACAAAAATCACAAATGGTGAAAAATGCGTAAAAGCAGGGGCAGGAGGTTTGCCTTGCTATGCATTTAAAAACGGAAGTAGTTACTAATTCTAAAATGTTCTTTTTTAAACAGACACAGTGGGTACTGTTCAACCCGGGTGTTGATAGAATGCTGGTCTTGTTTTGAGCAGACATGACCCGCGTTTTTCCCGGGGCAGGTTTGTATCGCTGCTGCTGCCCACGTGTGCCTGCTTCTGCCAGTCTGTTCCCATCACTTGTTCTTCACAACGACTGCTGAGATATGCCTGTTGGCCATGTTTGTCACGAGCTGATGTGAAACAGGAACTATGCGTACGGTGTCGGTGCTGTTCTCTGTTAAAAGAAAGAAAAAAAGCTGCGCTTTCACGTGGCCATCTCGGCGCTACATGAGCCCTCGTCGCCATTTGAATTCCTAAGGCACGCACCCGTGCCAAACAAAGTCCTTTGGCTTGAAATTGTAAATTGCACTACCAGACTGTATGGAATGTGCCAACCTCACAAACAGCCGCTTTACACATCAGCCCCGGGGCCCTTTAAGCATGCCGAAGCCACAGAAAGGTGAAACCCCGCAAGATTCACACGTCTACAAGTTACAGGGGGAGGGGCCGTCAAGGCGAGCATGGCAGCGTGGATGTGCCAAGCGCCTTCAGAGGCACTGCACAGATGGAGGCTAACCCCAAGGGTAGCGCCTGAAATACCCTCAGACAGCAGAGCACGCCCAGGAAGGCCGGCGGAAGTAGGAAAGCAAGCACGAGTTAAATGTCAGGCAGGCACCCGTGGCCCAGACAGGCAGGACAACCAAAACACTGCAACACTACAGCACTGCACGCAAATCCCACCAACAAATGGGGCTTTTGGAGCCAGAATTGAAACAAACAATCTGTGTCTTGCAACATTAATGTATAATTGTTGCATTCGCCCTTTCACAGAGGCTTTCAGCAACTAGGGTTTCAAATAACGGAGCAAAGCAGAGCAAATGTGTAACAAATCACCAATTCTGCGCATTAAATACAAGTTGTGCTATCCAAAGAGCACGTTTTAAAAAGTTTTCGTCACAAACTTTCCACAAATCTTTGTCATCTATCCCCCCTCCTCCCCCCCACTCTCTCTCTCTCTCTCTCTTCAGATTTCTGCTTCAAGGTACAAGACAGGAGCTTAGCGCCTCCTTACCCAGATAGCGTCGCATGTCTAGGAGGAGCTGCGGCGGTCCACCGTTGAGCTGGAAGAAAAGCGACCCCAGGCAGAAGAGCAGCAGGGTCCCCATGCAGAAGCCATAATCCCGGAGCGAGAAGCGCAGGCACGCCGCGGAGAGCCAGCCCTTCCTGGCTGCCCCGTGCTGCTGGTGCCGCTGCTGCTGGTGCGGGGCATGTTCCTTGTGGTTGCTGCTGCCTCCGATGCTTTTACTGCTCGGTTTGCTGCTCTTCATTATATCTCGCCCTGGCACAGACCGGCAGGAAGAGGGCATCCATCCGCCTGCGAAAGCACAGAGCCCCCGTCCTGCTCATTGGAAAAGTTGGGCAAGGCTGGTTCTTAGGAGACTTTCGTGCCCATGGTCCGCGCGCCGGGGCTCTCGGCTCGCCCCTGCAGCCTCTCACCCACAGGCTGGCACAGACACAGAGAGAGGAGTCCCCGCTTCGTGTGCAGTCGCCAGGCTGAAGGATTCCGCCGCTCTGCAGCCGCGCGAGCAGACTTCTAATCTAAGACACCATGCTCCGCTGATTTTTTTTTTTCATTTTAACTCTGGTGTCATATTACATTTTTTTGTCTTTTTCTTGTCACGGGCTTTGGCTTTCTGCAAGTAGGAAGAAAGTTGTTTTCTTTTCAACCTCACCCCCCTCTCCTCAATGTATTCTCTTTATTTCCGCAACAGTGACCCCTTGTGGTGCCGCTAATTATTTGTATTTCTTTGACAGTTATGTTTTTTTGTCCGTCGATCAGGGATTTTTTTTAGGTCAGGCTTTAGCCACGACCTTTTGATTTTACTAAAATTATGTGTGATACACTTAGTGAAGACCTTTGATTTTTTACCAAAAATTATATGTATATGATACACAAATGGGTTTTTCAGTCAGTCACCTTCATCCATTGGTTTGTTATTGTTTCTGTTTTTCTTTCAACCACCACAGCTTTCCCACAAATACAGTTTTATATAAACCATGGCAAAACAAGCATTGATAAAGTCAAAAGTCTGACAGCCAAGGCAGACCTACTTGCTTTGCTAATAATTCTTGTTTATTATTATATTCTTTCACTGGAAGGTAGCAAACATGAACAGACTCTTGCAGATGGTTTATGTAACAATGTCACATTACATCAATTGATCACATCGCTAAGTGCTGTGTCCCATAACAGGATTACAGCACCTCGGTGGCCTTGGCACAACTTTAAAACACTTCCTACGTTGGACCAAAAAAATGAAAACACACTTCCCTATATGGAGAAGCATGCTACCAGTGTGAACAAGTGCTTTAGTGACCCACATAGAACTAGTAAGCGCTATATAAATGTTTCAACACAATATAAAAGTAAGGAAACACAGGAGAATGGTGTTAATATTGTGCTTAACTAAAATTTTAAATAACTGCCTTTTATGATAGACATTCTTTTCCTACAGATTGAAATGTGACAGCCCCATTGTAGCATGCATTAGGGAATTTACTTGCAAGCAGAGCCCCAGTTAACAGAATATTCCCTCAACATTTCTAAAAAAAATCTTTCAGTTTTTCTGTCACCTACCCCTTAAATAATATTCCAATGTACCATTGATAAATGCGCCGGGAAACCCACTGAGGGTAGCTGTTGCGCATTACAAATTCAAATAAATAAAATAAATAAATGGGTTCTGATGGAACCGAATGTGGCATGTGGCTTTTGGAGCCCTAGACTATGGCTATGTTTGTTTCTATTGTCTTATTTACATAGTAGGCTACTCAGAGCTCAATCACTTCTTGGCGCTAGAACAGGTATGGCATCATAGTTACCGGGGTGCAAGGCCGGTTACTGTGATTTCGGCTTGTGATTGGTTGTATTTGTTATATTGATGTTTGTGATACATGCATCATTCCGGAGTGAGAGGTGTACATTTGATACCGTGAGCATTATAAAGTCCTGAAAAAGGTACATTATTTACTTGGTAGACCCGTGGCAGTGAGCGGGTGATTATAAGAAGCGGGTTAGAACAGGTGAGTTTTCCAGTTTGCCCTGAAGTGCATGAAGGTAGGGATATACAATTCCAGGGGTAGGGAGTTCCAGAAACGAGGAACTATAATGGTGACTTTTCTGTCACCTCTGCTTTGTTAATATTATATCCAAGGAACTAGGGTTAAATAATTAGGCCAGCATTAGGAGTAACTTGAAAATCCTGAATCGGACAGTAATTCTTTTTTTTCCTCAATGGCAAACGTATAATGGTGCAGTAATACTGCAACCTTGGAATTATTAAAACAATGCGGAAACAGGACATCCAAGTGGGGTATCACTGCTCTGGAAATCCCCCAATGGCTTTAGTGGAGTATGGCCATATTCACGGCAATGGAATTTTGTAATTCTGCAGTCAATTCGATTCAATTCAATTAAATAAGCTTTATTCGGTTGAAACAAAACAACCATAAAAGCACAATACATGATCAAAATACATAAAAACAATTAATAAAAAAGTTGACATCCATAATTCTGCAGTCATGGCGTTTTCCACATAATTATGGATTTTTCGCACCTGCAACATGATCCCACATCAGCTGTGTAATTTGAAGATTTTGGCACACATATGTTTGTTTCTAGCTCAAACACATCAAGCATTACCAAAAAAGTCCACCATACATGTGCTGCACAATGGCAGGCATTATGTTGCATAGACACCGATTATCTTTCATTAGCATATTGGCTTATTTAGATGTTAAACTGATATTATTGAGGTGAAACCTTTGCCCATAGGGTGTTAATATGTGTAAAAGTGGGAGAACAGGGAAGCAATATGGCTTTAAAAGTCTAATTTTGACTTTTATGCAGCTGAATTTCGTCAATGCTGCTGCATAATTTGGTCTTCCCATTCCGCAGTGCCTATAACCATATTTATTTAATGGTATCTTTGTACTCTCATCCAAATCAAAACATTAGATACAAGGGTACCATATTCTAATACTGTTGTTCAAACAATAATCACTGGCTAGCATCATTAAATGGTGCCCAAAAACACATAAATAGTGAAAATGGGGACACGATCCATACCCAGAAGAAATGAGAGGAGAAATACAACCTGTTAGCGGAAAGAAAACATTAACTTGGCATGGACCTTGTAACCTGACGCAACTTTGATTTATACATTGTTATAATGCTAAACATGCCTTCTGGTCGATATTGGAATTTGTCAAAACAGAACCTTAAGACAGTAGCCACAATACAGTGTTGCTGCATAAAGAAATACATTGAATCCAGAACTTTAATACCAACAACATAGTACTTAACTGAACCACAGTTTCCTAAACTAAACTGTTAACTGGCTAATCAGGGATCTAGTTAAGGCAGAACCCACAAGTATATGGGCAGTGCTTAGTTTGGGAATAAACATTAAATGCAGTGACTCAAAGTTTTCTAAGAAGCCTGGCACCCTTGCTGCTGAATGCCGGAGTTGCAGAACGCAATGTCTGCGTAGCCATGATTCCACCTCATGCCTCTTTTTTCCACCCCCTACATTTCCTCTCTCTTTATCTCACTCTTGCAGGTTTTTTATTCCTGCTTTCACCGATTATTTCGGGTTTCCTCCTTCTTTCTCCCTTTTCTGCCTTCCTTTCTAGATCATGTGATGATGAAAAATAAGCCCAGTATCCGGTGCTATTTCGCGACGACTGTCATTCAGTGCCTTATTTCCGGCCCTTATCAAGGTGGCCCGTGTTCCAATTTCTTAACACATAGGAACGACGACTCCATGAATTTTCGAATCCAACTACATAGAATATTATGCAACATAAACATTTGCCCTGACGAAGTTCTTTCAAGAACGAAACATGTTGGCTGTAGTTTTATATTCATGCACTTGGATTTATATGATTAAATACTTTTTTCTATGAAGGAACTGATGGAGCTTCATTATTAACCCTTGCATATTTTGGTAGTGCACCACTCCATCGTCTTCGCATGAAAAATAAGCCCTGAGACCCCAAAAAGTTGAATGCCAGTGAGAGAGCACAAATCTGAAAAATGTAGAAGTGCACCATATTTACAAGCACGTTGTATTAGTTTAGAATAGAATACACAAGAGTGTCAAACTTATAGAGTGAAAATATATTCATGAGTGTTTAATTAGAGTAGGGATACATATATCAGTGTGGAAAACTAATGTAGAGATTTGTAGAAATGTTAGAATGATGTTGGAGTCTCACGTTATGAGGCTGTGTGAAAAAGAAATGTAATTCTACAAACCATGGAAATGTGTAGGCCACATGGCATTTCACAAGAAACGAAAGATGCTGCTACACTTTTAAGTAACTTGGATTCTAATGTCATTTTACTGCAAAGTATTATTAATCATAGTATTGAAATGTTTTAAATAGATGTGTTACATTATAGTAATGTGTGTTAGTTAGAATACTGTTTAAACAAAGAAAATTAAATGTGCATAGTGCAGAGGCCCGTTTCATGTAATTTTAGCAGGCCTGAATAGATAAAGTTGCTTCTTTGATCTGCATGTGCTCGTTAAGGAGAGGTCGCACAGAGCACGAATGTAAAGCCTGTTCAAATGTTTTACGACCCTAAGATATGGTGGAGGCCGGAATTTGGGGCCCACAGAGAAAAAGTGTCTTTTGCAGGTGCGAGGGGGCTTAATCAGAAAATGATGAATAGACTTTTGTTCAGAGACGCCTGGCACAGGCCTGTAGGAGTCTTCAGGAATTTCTAGGGGGTACCGTCTTGCCGGAGAGAAGCCTGGGAAGCAAGGTCAACTTTAACGAAGGGTCCCGAGGAGTACCAGCATGGAAGTTGCCGCCAGAATCTACACCACGTGAGAGGCATCTCCAGGGGCGTTCCTTTTGGAAATGTGATTTTGTATTAGGGACAGCACCCCGGGGTGGAGTTAGAGCAGATGATCTGAGGAACCTAAGAGAGCGGATGGGTAGGCAGATAGGGAACTGCAAGACTTCGACTTTGAGACAAAGGCTAAGGGAAGTGTGTGATCTTCTTTGGAAGTCACCATGGCTGACACCTTTTTAGGTAAAGATCTTGTTAAGTAGGGATGTCACTTAGTCTAGTGTAGGGACAGCCTAACCTGTATTTTCCTTTCTGTAAATGACTCTCAAGTTGCAACTCGTAGCTATTCTCGCAACTTTAATGACCTTTGAGCTGATCTTGATAATTCTATTCTGTCCACTACGAGCATTTAGAGATTTTATGTTTATCTTGACACCTGTATATCTTTTGAACCTCATTTTGAGGTGTTTGTATCTCCAGATAGCTTTGGCTTTATAATAAACTTTTAAACCTTTTCCAGTGGTAAGTGGTTCTTTAGAGTGGCGTAAGTTCTTTCTTGATTAACCCAGTAGTAGATTGCCTTTTACTCAATGACAGGTACCAACGATTTAGTCGACCTGAATTGGGATCTGGATTAACAGCAATAGACCAGAAATCCCACGTTAGCAGTTGGTAGCAGAGTGAGGATGGTTATCTTCTTGAGGAAGGTAATCTAGACTAGGTTAGTTTACCCCAAGGTCCCTAGAGCTCGAGAGGTGGCCTGCCGAAGAAGGCACTGACGGAGAGAGAAAATCAGCAGTATCGGACGAGAGTGAGCATAACAAGGGTCATGCGTGGACAGATTGCGGTGTTTTGTGTTGTATTTGTATTGTAATGTCATGCGGAGTTGAATGCCTGTAGTGTGATTGTGAGAAGGTTGTGAGCGCGCGCAACCTGGTAAAATCTTAAAGTTCGGGGTAGAGCTTAAGTGGTTCGGGTGTATCGAACATCCAGAGTATTTGTCGACCAGAGTAAGGAGGTCATGAGGTACCATTGACCGCCGCAGGACCGAGATAGGGGGAGTGTAAGAGTGAGTGTGTGAGTAACGGACGCTGGTCGAAAGTTACTGTGTGTAAGTAACCTATCAGAGAAGGCGATTGTCTGGACGTAAACGGAAAGACATTTCGTCAGTTAAGGTGACAATTACAGATAGACTGTGGACGTACAGTCAAAGAAAAGTGATCGCTTGGACGGAAGTAATCATTTTTTCAGAGTATGAATGGGACGCATGCATGACCGCGGAGACGAGCTGAGTAAGGAGGGGAACTGCTGCGAAGGGGGACGAGTGACGTCAGCGAGAGCCGCGCTGAGATAGGCCGGTTAGTGAGAAGCCGCGCTGTGATAGGGCGGTTGGTGTGACGTCAGTGAAAAGCCGCGTTGTGATAGGGCAGTTAGCGAGAACCGTGCTGAGATTGGTGGATTGTCATTAGGAAGTAAACAAACGCGGAGAAAATAGAAATTCTGTAGGTTTTGAACATGAAGTGTTTTAAATGTTTGAGAGGGATTTTTAAGAGAAAAAGAAGGGACTCTTATTACGGGCAAGAGGCACCACCAGAGGGTACACCAGCTTACTATATGGCAGCGAATGTTGGCTTGCATACTATACTGTGGATTAGTGAATGGAGCAAGATTTCAGAAGGGAATGAGGAACTGACGTTTCCTAAGTATGGAACGTTCAGGTTAGAGGCGTTACATCGGCTGAAAGCAATTATGTCCTCATTGAATCCTCCGCCTAGACCAACACAATTTGAGGACCTTAATGCGTGGCTTAGGGCGGCACACGACAGAAATCTGAACAGGCGCCAAGAAAGGTTGAAGCGATCAGTAAGGGCAGTGCGAGATGCTCAATGGGATGCGGACGCCAAGAGATGGAGGGTACAGGCTATTGAGGTGGATAAGTTGTACCCAGTGAGAGAGGTGGCAGGAGAAAAGAGGCTCATGGAAGAGGATGAAGAGAGCGAGTCGGAGGACAACTTGATAAATAGATTGCTAATAGATAGACCGCCTCCGAACGTTGGGGGAATAGAAAGTAGGGGACTCGCAAGAGAAGATGGGGCTGCCATAGAGGGGTATGTACCACTCCCTATATCGGAGTGGACACCTACCAAAGGTGAGGAGACACCTCAGCCTAGTACAGTACAGAGTGTAGTCGGAAGGTTTGTGGTGCAGAAGGTGCCAGAAACAGAGAGGGTTGAATCTTACGGGTTGCCAGACGCTCTACAAGTACCCGTTACCATAGGTCCTATAGTATCGATTTACAACCCCGAGAGAGACAGAGAGGAAGAACAGATACGGTTAGACAGAGAGAGAGCTGAAATGGAAAGGAGAAATAACATGACAAATGCCTGGAGGCAATTGCCAGGACCGGCGACGTGGAGCACCCCATTTGATTCAGCAGTGGGTCCCGCAGCAGATCAGGGGGGTCAAAGAGGACCGATGGACCTGAGGGGACCACGGCCGAAATCCTTTAAGGAACTGAGGGCTGACTTGAGAGAATGGGAAGCGTCGACAGAAGCACAGTGCAGCAGGCCAAGAGTAGAAGCAGAATGGGGAAGCCGAGGCAACGGAACATTGTCTCACTGCGGGGCTAGTGCAAGCAGTCAGGAGTGGGATGGTAACAGCCCGGAGAGTAGAGGAGTTATACGTCATATAGACGGTGGAAATGGGCAGGAGAGAAGGGAGAGAAGTACAGAATGTGGGGAGACGTCCCGTCTCATTACAAGTGAGGGAGACCGAAGGACACAAGAATACAGAGATAGGTTTAGATGTACTCACCATGCACCTAATGATAATGTACAGCACTGGAGTCGAGGGAGCATGGGGAACAGTGAAGGATCTTGCCATGGGTCGAGAGATCAGAGACCACCGGCAAATGACGAAGAAAGGGGGAATAACGGAATGTCTTACCATGTATCTAGGGAAACCATGCAGGATGGGACTTGTGGGATTATGAGAAATGGGAAAGTGTTTCACCATACACCCCGAGAGGATGGAACTGCATGGGACCTGGAGAGATGGGAACATGGGAGGACTCCCCATAACTCGCCTGAGCCTAGACGTAGGACTCGGAGCTGGGATGGGAGAGATGTGAATGGACCCCCTAGAGCTAGCATACTGAAAGCTGCAGTAAAGGCCAGAAGACTTGACGTCACTAGTTTAAAACATGATCTGGACGAGATAATAGATGGGACGGTAGCCTTAGAAAGGATTGACTTGTACGAACAAGATGAGTTACTGTTTATAGCAAAGGATATTACCCGAAAGGCAAGAGCAATTCATGAGAAACTGTCTGAACTGGCAGAGAAGTATATGGTAGATTTGTCCAGAACAAAGACCTTACAGAGTAACCATAGGTTGCAGTATTCAGACCAAGACTTAGATGAGAAGAGAACTACAGGATTAAAAACACACATAAGGGAGCTGATAACAGGAATAAGAGCGTGGAGAGATCTGGACAAATGGGAAGAAAGGTGGTCCAAAAGGGGTACTGTCAGACGGAGCACGAGTGTGATGTCTCCGGAAGGAAGGGTAATGCAGATGGAGGCATTCCCTTTGAGAGAAATATCGAATGGGAACTATGTACATGTGCCCTGGAGTAGAGGAGATTTGGCTGCATTTACCAACTCATTCCCGAAGTTAAGGGACAATCCCGTTGAGTGGTACAAGCAGGTAGAAAGGTTTGTGAAAATCTCAAAGGTATTGTGGATTGATTTGAACACCTTGTTTGACATTGTGGTGCCAGGAGATTTGTGGACAGCATGCAAGACTAGTGTCGAGTGGCCAACGGTAGAACCAGAAAGGAATGCTGCTACAAATGGACCGTCTGAAACTGTAATGTTGAAATATGAAAGAGTAATAACTTGGCTGAAGGAAAAGGTCCCACCACAAGACATAGATTGGGTAAAAATAGACCGAACAAGACAGGAACCCAAGGAGACAGTTCATGAGTTCTATGAGAGATTGCTGAAAACATTCAAACAATACAGTGGACTCGATGTAATGGACCCCAAGGACATAGGGCAGTTTGTGTCAAAGTTTGTTTTGGGGTTGAGACCTGATATTTGTTTGATGATTCAGCAACATTTGATTTGTTGGCAAAACAGACCATTAGATGAGATTTTGAGGTATGCAAGGTACTGCAGTGACAAAATAGATTCCAAAGCAAAGAAGCTAAAAGAGAAGCTGATGGTAGTACAGATGCAGTCAGCTGGAAAGGGTGGACAGCGCCAACAGGGAACAGGGACAATGGGACGAAAACCAAACGGACAGAATAGAGACAGCGAGGAAAACCCGAGACCCAGAATAGACCTTGCCGCGTTGAAGAAAACGACAAAGTGCCACCAGTGTCATCAAGTGGGACATTGGAGACGCGAGTGTCCTTATAACCCTGAAAACAGAGAATTAGAAGTAGAGGAGGAGGTTCCAGAGGTTCCAGTTCAAGGGGTGCCAGTGCCGAGAATCAAGGTGGCCAAAGGGGGGACTTCGGCTCCACGAGCTCAGTTTCCACAGCCACCAAAGATTTCGACAGGGGGAAAGGTTTTTAGACAAATGCCTCTTTTCGTAGATGAGGAAAAATGTTACTACGTTGATCCCTTGACGGGACAACGTGTAAGCAAAGAAGAGGACTGTACCCTCGGGGCAGTTCTGGAAGTGGATCAAAGAGGACCATTTGTAGAGGCAGAAGTGGCAGGGTGTCCCACAACATTCTTGGTGGATACCGGAGCTACTCGATCAACTTTGAGATCAGCAGTGGTTCCGGATCTACCAATGTCGGGGGAAACAATTCAGGTGGTAGGAGTCGCAAACAAGAGAATGACTAGCCCTTTGACGGAACCAGTGTCAGTGAAAATCGGAAACTACATGAACGAACATCAGTTTGTGGTGTGCGATTCTAGTCCTGTGTGTCTGTTAGGAAGGGACTTATTGTGCAAGCTGAACTGTACCATATACTGCACTCCTCAGGGAGTAGAGGTAGAGACGACAGATGATGACGCTACATTCAAAATTGTGAATTCAAGAACATGCATAGAACTGTATCCTACTCTGACTGTGGAGGACCTTCCTTGGGACTTACGCGAGGCAGTATCATCAGAAGTATGGGATTTTACAGGAGAAGAGATAGGATTGGTCAAAGGGGTAGAGCCAGTGAAGATCATAGTGAAACCAAATGTCGATTATCCAAGAACGCCACAATACAAGCTGTCCCAAGAGACGATTGCAGGAATAAAACCTGTGATCGACTCTATGATTCAACAGGGAATACTGAAGGAAATCGTGGGAAGTCCATGCAACTCCCCGATTATGGGTTTGCAGAAACCTAGTGGGAAATTTAGAATAGTACAGGATCTTCGAAAAATTAATAACATTGTTGTTTCATGCTGTCCAGTGGTACCGAATCCATCAGTAATACTGTTTCAAATACCATTCCAAGCAGAGTGGTTCACAATGATAGATCTTTGTCAGGCTTTCTTTTCAATCCCATTAGATGAAGAAAGCCAGTACCTTTTTGCGTTTAAAATGGAGAGTCGCGTCTTAACATGGTGTAGAATCCCACAAGGTTTCACAGATAGCCCTTCAATCTTCAACCAGCTGTTGAAAAAGAACCTTGAAAGTCTGGTACTGCCCCAGAACTCGGTTCTGGTCCAGTACATAGACGACCTACTTGTTGCGTCAGGAACAGAAGAAGCTTGCAAAGAAGACACCATCGCCTTGCTGAACCATTTAGCTGAAAATGGACACAAGGTATCCCCGAGCAAATTGCAGTACTGTCTGACAGAAGTACAGTACTTGGGTCACCGGATAGAAAAAGGAAAGCGCAAGGTGTCACCAGATAGAATAGAGGCAATCATGAAGATGAACTCGCCTACTACACAGAGAGAAGTCAGGATGTTTCTAGGAATGGTTGGTTATTGCCGACAGTGGATAGCTAACTTCTCACTGAAAGCAAAACCCTTACAGAAACTGACGCACAAGGAGGTGAGTGATCCGGTACCATGGGACAATGAGTGCTTGATGGCGTTCCTACAGCTGAGAGATGACTTATGTCGTGCTCCGGCTCTGGGGATGCCGGACTATGAGAAGCCATTTTCCCTCTATTGCTGCGAAAGGGAGGGCTGTGCTTTGTCAGTTTTAGTGCAAGTCCATGGAAATGCCCGTAGACCAGTTGCATACTTTTCGGCTACCTTAGATCCAGTAGCCGCAGCGTTGCGCGGATGTCTCAAATCCGTTGCTGCAACAGGTGTCAGCATTGAGCGTTGTGAAAGCATTGTGATGGGACACCAGTTAGTGGTGTATGTACCTCATTCTGTGGAACTGTTAATGACCAGGACCAAGACCCAGCACTTGACTAACAGTAGGCTCACGCGCTATGAGCAAGTTATTCTTGCAGCAGAGAACGTGACCCTTAAGAGGTGTTCTGTCTTGAATCCTGCTACACTGATGCCACTTCCTAATGACATAGAAAGCGAAGACTGTGAAGATCACGATTGCCTTGATGTGACTGAACTATGCACGAAGCCCAGACCAGATATTGTGGATGAACCATTGATCGACCCCGATGAAATTTACTTTGTCGATGGTTCATGTTTAAGAGATGATACTGGTCGGTTGAGAGCAGCTTATGCTGTTTGCACCATTACTGGAGTTGTGGAAGCCGCTTGCCTGGAAGGAGTACACTCCGCTCAGGTAGCAGAGATCATTGCATTGACCCGTGCCTGTATAGCAGGTAGCAAATTTAGAGTCACCATATATACTGATAGCCAATATGGTTTCGGTGTAGTTCATGATTTCGGGCAATTGTGGTCTCAGAGGGGTTACATGACCTCCTCTGGTTCGCCAATCAGAAACGGAGAATTTGTACGACTGCTGTTAGAAGCATTACAGGGTCCTGCCGCAATTGCGGTTGTGAAATGTGTAGCTCATACTAAAAATACAGATTTTGTGTCACAAGGAAATAGATATGCAGACGAAGTTGCCCGCTATTGTGCGGAGCATGGTTATTCTTTCACGGAGGTGGAAGTAGGTGGGGCTCAGGAAAGGACAGAACTAAGCATGATGTTAGAAACTGTTGATACTTGGGAAGATTTGAAACAAATGCAAGACAATGCACCCGAATCTGAGAAGCAGGCATGGGAAACAGCAGAGTGTGTGAGAAGCGAAATGGACTTTTGGGTTTCAGCAGATGGAAGGGCAGTGTTACCCGAGGAGTTAGCGAGTCCAATGGCACGACAGATACATGGTCCAGTGCATTTGGGAAGAGATGCCATGTTGAGGGTGTTCCGGCAGACTTGGTATTGCCCAAAATTTAGGATTGCAGCAGAAGCAGTGTGTAAGCGATGCGTTACTTGCCAGCAGTTGAATATAGGGAAAAGAACACCAGTTACACTGAGTCACATTGGGAGGTCTGGGGGGCCCTTCAACAGAATGCAACTGGATTTTATTGAAATGCCAAAAGTCAACCGCCTTAGGTATGTTCTGGTGGTAGTATGCATATTTTCCAGATGGGTTGAAGCATACCCTACACGCAGGTGCGATACACTCACAGTAGCAAAGTTGTTGCTTAGAGAGTTGATACCGCGCTTCGGGGTGCCTGCCTCTCTGGAATCGGACAGAGGAACACATTTTAACAGCGAAGTTGTGAAGATGCTTTGCTCTGCATTGAACATTGATCAGAAATTGCATTGTAGCTATCGACCAGAGGCTTCAGGTATTGTGGAGCAGATAAATGGGACGTTGAAATGTCGAATTGCTAAAGTTTGTTCATCAACTTCCTTAAGTTGGCCCGATGCTCTTCCTTTGGTCCTTATGAGCATGCGTAGCACACCCGACAGGAGGACAGGTCTCTCTCCACACGAGGTGCTGATGGGGAGGGCAATGAGACTTCCAACTGTCCCAACAACTGCATTACTGAACATTACAGATGACCTGATCCTGGATTATTGCAAGGGGTTGTCTGACGCCATTCATTCTGTGTCTCTTCAGGTACAGGCCGCAGAAGTTCCATCTTCAAGAGATCAATGCCACGACCTGTGTCCAGGTGACTGGATAGTGGTGAAGAAGCACGTCCGGAAGAACTGCTTAGACGTGCGCTGGAAAGGACCTTACCAGATCATCTTAACGACGAACACTGCTGTGAAGTGCGGAGGGCTGCCAAATTGGATCCACGCTTCCCATACTCGAAGAGTTCCAGCACCCCTGGAAGAAACAGCTCCTCTCACAGACGAAAATCCAGTTGTGGAAGAAGAATCACAGGAGGGGATCAGTCAAGCTGTGGGGGTGTCTGAAGAAGTTGGGAGTGTCACAGATCCAGAAGAAGAAGAAAGACAAAACGGCAGTGAAACTGAAGTTGCCACTGAAGGAGAAAGCTGCTGTGAAAACAACACAGACACAGAACAAGTTCAGAGTGATCCAGAACTGAGTGAACGGATAAGAAATAGGAGAACAAGGCGTGGAGCAGCTGCCTGGCCTGAAAGAAAAAGGCGGCCAAGCTTGAAGCCAGCTCGAGAGGAAACTCTTGCTCCTATATCCGAAGACTCAGATCCAGAAGAAAGTGCACAAGAACAAGAACAGGAAGGTCCGAGAAGATCAAGGAGGGTGCGGGTGCCTTGCAGAAGATACGCTACTCCTGAGTGGACCTACCTCGCTACCGATGTCCGAGGGACGCAGAACTGGGAGGCTGAGGAAAGTGACCCTGACCAGAACTGACCCCTTCATAACAGTGGAAGTAGAGTTGCTGATACCAGGAGTGGAGGTCGAAGGGGTGCTGACACTCAACATCGTCTATCCTCCTCTTCTGAGCGGAATAAGAAAATTGATCCTGGAGACAGTTGAATTTCCGTGTTGCTGTTCAAGGTGTCCAATACTTGAGGGAATCCTTCTTCGTTTGGAAATATTCGAGCGAGTAGTGGAAGTTCTTGGAAAACGCATAATTTCGGACTACTAAAGACTTTGCAACAAATTTTGTAAATACAGATTGAGAGATAACCTAGCGCCAGGAAGAAGAAAAGATATTAGGGATTCCATTTTAGAGGATGGAGAAGGACTAAGGTTGTCTATTGCTACAGAACTCAGAGACTGTTTTTGCGGAGGGGATTTTTCAGCTTCCAGGTGTGGTTCGAAGGATTGAAGAAGCAAAAGAAAAGAGACTTGTACTGTGGAAGAAAAAAGAACTACACTGTCTTGAGACCATGGAGGCTGGCAACCCGAACCACAGGGCAAACTGCATAGTAGGCACACTTTTAGTGGTAGTGATTTCTCTTATAGTTTTAGTGGTTACTGTATCATATGTAGTGGGACATGAAAATGATGTGAAAACAGAAAAAGAAGCAAAAAGTGCATCAACACAGAAGCCTCCTACGGCTGGCAAACAGGGGGAAAACACAGCGAAGGAGAAAGCTTTGTTAGATGCTGAAATAAAAAGATTACATGCAGATGAATCGCAGGAGAATTTTAAAACAAATGCTTATGCCAAATTGCTTTATGAATACATTGATGTCATGGAGGCGAAGAACTGCTATGTCTGCATGCAGTTGCCAGCCTCTGTAGATGAAGGCATCAGGTATCATCATCTTCCATTGACCTATGGAATCACGTGTAGTTTGTTGCTGAGCATATATTATGAAAGGGATGGGTTCGAGTATTACTTCTCGAACTTTGACTCGATATTGCCAGAGGTGCCAAATTATAAACACCTCAATAAATGGGATTATTACAAGAGTGAGGACAGGTTACAGAAATTTTTCCTTCCATGGAAGACATTAGATACTTCACATGCCCGAAGAAATAATTTGACTTGTAAAGAGTCAGAAATTGAGAAAAAGTTTATAGGACAGGTGGATGATCGATACAGAAGACAAAAGATTTTAAAATCTTCAGGTCAATGGAAAACAGATTGGACCGAGGAAGAAAGGGCACACCAAAGAAAGGGTAGCAATGGTCCAATAGCTTTAGACCGAGAGAAAAGGGGAAAGCTGTGTATACACAGAAGTCAGACATATTATGAGAATGTGTTTGTGGGAGAAGTCAGTTGTGAACATGCTTTCCAATTAGAGTATTACTCCAAAGATTTCCTAAAGGAAATGCAAGTGATCCCGAATGTGTATTTTGTTTGTGGAAGAAATGCATACGTGAAACTACCAGATAATTGGTATGGATCATGTTACTTAGCAATTATCTTCCCCAAAATATATCATGCTGAGGACTTAGAAACCAAAAAGAGAGGAAAACAAACTAGAAGAAGAAGGGATGTAAGCGCTGAGGAGGTAGTTGGAGATGTATTTGGTGCTATGTTTCCTATTTTAGGGATAGCACTAAATGATGTTAAGATAAGAAGATTGGCAACAGTTGTAGATAGACTATCCGCCAGTACTGCTAGATCTTTAATGCTGGTGGAGGGAGAGATGCAATCGATAAGGGCAATGGTTCTTCAGAACCGACTTGCTCTAGACGTTCTGTTGGCCAAAGAGGGAGGAGTCTGTAAGGCTTTGAAGGTCCAGGAGTGTTGCACTTACATTCCAGACAATTCAAAACCTCTAGAAAAGTACATTCGAAACATTACTGAAATACACAATGAAATAGAGGATTTGACGAAGGTAACAGTATGGGAAAAAGTAGGTCAAGGAATGGGTAAAGTTGGAGGTTGGTTTGCCAACCTGGGAAAGAATATAATTTGGTACATATTGAAACCTATCATCATAATAGTGATTTGTGTAATCGCTTTGTGGGGGTTGGTGAAGCTGTACAAATGGTATAGAGCAAACAGGTTGCAGAGATCCATGCGAGAGCAGGGAAGGAGATTAGCTGCGATGCAGGAGAATCAGTACAGGAGTCTGAGGGCTCTAGAGGAGATGAAACGAGGGAAGGTTGCAACGACTTCAGTTTGATACTCTATACCTTAGAGAGGGTGTTGTGATGATGATGACTACTGGAAGTCATCAAAGGGGGGATTGAGAGAGCACAAATCTGAAAAATTTAGAAGTGCACCATATTTACAAGCACGTTGTATTAGTTTAGAATAGAATACACAAGAGTGTCAAACTTATAGAGTGAAAATATATTCATGAGTGTTTAATTAGAGTAGGGATACATATATCAGTGTGGAAAACTAATGTAGAGATTTGTAGAAATGTTAGAATGATGTTGGAGTCTCACGTTATGAGGCTGTGTGAAAAAGAAATGTAATTCTACAAACCATGGAAATGTGTAGGCCACATGGCATTTCACAAGAAACGAAAGATGCTGCTACACTTTTAAGTAACTTGGATTCTAATGTCATTTTACTGCAAAGTATTATTAATCATAGAATTGAAATGTTTTAAATAGATGTGTTACATTATAGTAATGTGTGTTAGTTAGAATACTGTTTAAACAAAGAAAATTAAATGTGCATAGTGCAGAGGCCCGTTTCATGTAATTTTAGCAGGCCTGAATAGATAAAGTTGCTTCTTTGATCTGCATGTGCTCGTTAAGGAGAGGTCGCACAGAGCACGAATGTAAAGCCTGTTCAAATGTTTTACGACCCTAAGATATGGTGGAGGCCGGAATTTGGGGCCCACAGAGAAAAAGTGTCTTTTGCAGGTGCGAGGGGGCTTAATCAGAAAATGATGAATAGACTTTTGTTCAGAGACGCCTGGCACAGGCCTGTAGGAGTCTTCAGGAATTTCTAGGGGGTACCGTCTTGCCGGAAAGAAGCCTGGGAAGCAAGGTCAACTTTAACGAAGGGTCCCGAGGAGTACCAGCATGGAAGTTGCCGCCAGAATCTACACCACGTGAGAGGCGTCTCCAGGGGCGTTCCTTTTGGAAATGTGATTTTGTATTAGGGACAGCACCCCGGGGTGGAGTTAGAGCAGATGATCTGAGGAACCTAAGAGAGCGGATGGGTAGGCAGATAGGGAACTGCAAGACTTCGACTTTGAGACAAAGGCTAAGGGAAGTGTGTGATCTTCTTTGGAAGTCACCATGGCGGACACCTTTTTAGGTAAAGATCTTGTTAAGTAGGGATGTCACTTAGTCTAGTGTAGGGACAGCCTAACCTGTATTTTCCTTTCTGTAAATGACTCTCAAGTTGCAACTCGTAGCTATTCTCCCAACTTTAATGACCTTTGAGCTGATCTTGGTAATTCTATTCTGTCGACTACGAGCATTTAGAGATTTTATGTTTATCTTGACACCTGTATATCTTTTGAACCTCATTTTGAGGTGTTTGTATCTCCAGATAGCTTTGGCTTTATAATAAACTTTTAAACCTTTTCCAGTGGTAAGTGGTTCTTTAGAGTGGCGTAAGTTCTTTCTTGATTAACCCAGTAGTAGATTGCCTTTTACTCAATGACAGGTACCAACGATTTAGTCGACCTGAATTGGGATCTGGATTAACAGCAATAGACCAGAAATCCCGCGTTAGCACCAGTTCCCATCACCTGCAGTGACTCCCACACATTAAGCACTGTGGGAGCCACTGTGCCCTGCTTATATCTGTCTTATACAATTCAACCAGGGCTAGGGTCTCATTTGTCATGCTTGCAAGGGTACATTGAACCTGTGACATGCCAATGTAGCCACCATCAACCTACTTACGTGTTCCACTAATTGTAATGTATGATTATGCGTCACACCCTGTTTAGGGAACCACAAGGCTGGCAGCGGCTACCAGAACCCAACAATGGCAGTTGAGGTCATTTACCATTGGTGTCCTGGGGTCCATCCTACCACAACCCTGCAAAATGGGCCAAAGACGACCCTTTCCAAACTTGACTCTCTGGGTAGAGAGGGTAAGCAATCAAAGGCTTCTCAGGGTAGTCGTGTTGAAAACAGGAGCTCAGAACAAAACATTCATCCAACAGACACGTGTTTTGGAGCCCAGTGTTAATTTTTAGTTGAAAGAAAATACTTTAATAATAAAATGAAAACGAGATACAGTTCAATAGGATGTCCAATTATATCATTGTAAACCTAGTTACGATCTTCAGTAAGGCGCTTCACCCCCCTGCCAGTATTCTCTTCCTGCTCAAGGAGATTTCTAATGGCTATGGTCCCTGGTATGCTGTGGCAGTAAGCATTATTTGGGCAGAGGTGCAGGTTACTTCAAGTTACCCTACTGATCAGATGCACAACTCACTTTACTATCTTTCACCCCTTGCATTCACTTTGGCAAAAAGTACTCAGGCCACGTGGCAGATTTTTCTGCTTCTTTCAGTTTATCATTGCTGTTTCAGTCTAAGCCTCACTTTTATCTTCTGGATGGCATTGAGGTTCTAGTTGTGCAATTCGTGTTGTTTGCATGCCCACCCTAGCAGGAGTGGTACCACTTCTGTTGGGACAGCAGCAGTGATCTTGCTTTGAAATGTGGATGGGGTCAACAGAGCAGGCCTCAACATTGCACTTATCATTGGCAGGTGGCCCTTCGCGATCGGGTGCAAACATGTATGGCAGTTTTAGCTTCCGGGCTAAGTTGTCTGTGATGGTGTATCTTCTACAGATGAGGATTGTGGGCCAATCGTGGCTCCCTCTCTGGCAGGGATGTGGCTCCTGTTCCTGACAAAGACATCAGCAGCACCAGTTTCTCAGGCTCATGACAGATTTCAGACAAAACAGTGATGCTTGTTATCACAAAACCTTAGCACACTTCACAGTGGGGACCACACAGAAAGACTAGGGGACCCCCAAACAAAAGGGGTCACTCATGTCTTTGCTGTCAGGTGTAGTCAGCTTTCTTTGGCTTTTCCTCACTCCAGTAATAGATTGATCTTCTCTTACTAGACAGTCTCTCCTCCTACAGGGCCAGGCAGGCTCCTTCCTTCTCTCAGCAGGCAGGCAGGCAGGCATCTCAGCATGGGAAGACCCTAACATCCTCAAGCATAAAGTGCACTCTTGATGGTATCTTTTACCTCTCAGAGGCTGGCTGTCAGATACAAGCCTTGGTCACAGTCAGTGCCTCTTCAAATACGCTGGGGAAAACTCCCTACATTGGTCAAGAAGAATGTGGAAATGGAAGAAAGTAGGGTGGTATGGATCTCACTTGCATGCACCTTTTCCTGAAGGGGATGTGGAAGCACTATCCAATGCTCTGGAACATGTTTGGGATGGTTTTTTTTTCAAATGTAATTTCCCAGCTTTTCCTCAGAAACAGCCTTTGTGCTAGATGCTAGATCTTACAGCAGTTAGCATTGGGTCTGACTCAAATCAGGAGTACCCAAAACAAAGGTCCACTGAAGTGTGAGGTCTCTTCATCTGTTTTTTGCAGATTTATATAGCACAAACTCGACCCAATGGTATTGGAGCGCTTTACACGAGCACAAGTTACATTTCACAAGGACACATTCTTTTTTTGGTGGACTCATGGAGATCACATGATTTGTCCAATATCACAGGAAGCTGAGCAAACGCTGAGGCTCAAAACTTATTTCCCAGCTCCAAAGTCAGCAGCTCTGGCCATAAATCCACAACCTCTCATCAGCCTTCTTGAACCAGTAACCAGGTACATTCAAAAGGGCAGGCCATGACTAGGACTTCTTCACATTGATCAACATAATTTGCAGTCCCAGCCCTCACTGCTACCACCCCTCACTGCTACCATCCACCAAATGACCAGGAAGAACTAATCAACAGCCTTCTGCTATCTAGTTCCTCATTGAATTTCTAGGGGAATCCTCTTACAATTTACACAAATTACACCTGAGAATAACAACTCACTGTTTGACATTAATATTGAACACTAACATTATTTGTTATTAAGTGTAAAAGATGATTAATGTTCTCATGCCATAATTTCTTCATGTCAGAAGTGCCTAATGTTATAATTCTTGAAGAAAGAAATCTGAGGAAGTAAGGACTTTGTATTATCTTTTTTACACAGTGGCTTTGAATGGAACCTTCTCGATGGTACAATTGTAAAGTGTATGCTTATGAAGCGTACACCCTCGACCTGAAAGTTCACCAATAAAGGGGATATGCAGACGGCAGATTAAAATCGAATTCTCTTTAATGCTTTGCTTATCTTTTTACACCTCTATTAAGCGTGTAAAAAATTATCCACATGAGTACACCTCAGGAAATATAAAACAATATTAGAAAACACGGCTTCTGTCTCGCTACAGTTCAAAGAGTTCATATTTAGTATATAGTTACAAATTTACACCTCATATAAATGTTAAAAACATATTCATTAGTTAAAAAATTACATCTGTCATGTACATAATGTTCAGGTAGATAAATAATTTCTCATCCTCATCAAATACACTAATTAAAAAATAATCAGTCGATGCGGTGTTTCAGTAGAAGTCGATATGGTTCGTACCACCTTCCTCAGTACATATATTTTGAAAAAACCACTATAGGAGACAGAGAGACATCATAATGAAAATGCATCATTATCTAACATCATACAGTTTACAATTCCCTGGTATATAATAAATATTATTGCATGCTTTACGCCCCATTTGCTTGAGTATCTTAAAATACATTTCAGACCCCAAACCTCATTGGCTTGTTATATAGAGAAGCAATGTCTGTATTATAAAGGAATAAACCCACAATACTAATTAGGTTTATTTCATACACCTCAGGGAATTTCCGACATTGCAGACATCATGATCAGTCTAGCACAAGGAGATTCTTCGAGTGAAGTAATGGATTGTTATTAGCTGACTAGACTGAAGTGCAGTTAGTACCAATAACTTCCAGAGTCACTGTTGCAAATATGGATTCTAAAGAAACCAGTTACAAGGAACTAAGGGGTCTATTACGATGTCGGGCGGATCGCCACCTCCAGCATGGCGGTGGTGATCTGCCCGACATAATCCCCAGCCTGCCTCCTATTTACCCCCGCCATATTATGATGGCGGGGGGGTACTGCGGCGGACAGGAAGACCGTCCGCCGCTTTTCCACCTGGTCGACCAGTCGACCGGGCGGAAAAGGGTTGAATATGGTGGCGGTGTCTGCTAGACACCGTCATCCATATTATAATGGGAGCGGGAAGCAGCCTTTACGCGACGGTGTTGCCGCCACGAAAAGGCATGTGTTTTTCACAGTTGGGGGCCCATTGCGGGCCCCCAGGATGTTGGGGAGAGGGGGGCAAATGGGCAGGCACTGTGCGGTGACTGCCACATTGTGCATGAAAATGCACAGTGTGCAGCGCCAGCATAGTGGCGGGCAGTGCTTTGTGCACCGCCCCCCACAATGATGTAGATGGAGGATGCCACAGCTATCGCGGCGGTTGCATCCTAATTGCCGGTGTGGGACCGCTACACCACTGCCAGCTGGTCCCAGCACCGCTAGAGTGGTGGGCGGACGTAAATTCGCCCGCCATCCTAATAGGCTCCATATTTTTTACAGCAATAGGACAATGCTCTAATTCTTTAAGTTGAGCATTAAATATAGGTGCCATTGTAATGAGAATGAATATTAATGTTTCCTCCCTGATAGGTTGTAATCAAACACCATTAGGTGAAATATGTAATCAGTATATGCCACAGTGAAGTACAAGCATTGTTGTTTCATTACTAAGAGTGAGGTCCAACAGGATGGGCATTGAAACATCATGTGTCAAATTGGAAGGAATATCATTTCCCTCCATTGTTAAGAATGAGATCTGAAATATATTTTGAGATACAAAAGCATATGTGGTGTAAAGTATGTAATAATATTTGTTGTATGTCAGGAAATTATAAACTGTATGATGCTAGATTATGCATTTTAGTAATTATTGTTTTGATGAAGGTGGCATGAACTATATCGATTTCCACCAAAATGCAGTGTTGACAGATTATTTTTAATTGGTGTATTTGATGAGAATGGGAAATGATCTATGTACCTGGACATTATTTATATACAAAAGGTCTTTTTTAAATAATGAATGTGTTTTTAACATTTATATGAAGTGCATATTTTTTTAAATATAATAAATAATTACTCTTTGAACTATAGTGAGACAGAGACTGTGTTTTTTTTAATATTGTTGTGTATTTCCTAAGAAGTGTACTCATGTGGATATAAGCAAAGCATGAAAGGGAAATTGATGTTATTCTGTTGTAAACTACCTTGTCCCTTTTAGCCAATCTGGATGACTTTCCTTTTCTTTGGCGATATGCAGACAGCAACCACGGTTACTGACGAAAATGTAGTAAGTAGAATACTTTTCATCAAGCATGTACAGTAAACGATTTAGTACTATTATTTGTCATTCACAAATGTTTAGTTTTCTGTGTGTACTCACTGGGAACTGCTGACACTTTTGCACAAGTACCTCCATACAGAATAAACAAAGAAGCCTTATTTGACTTGTGCACAGATACCTTCGAATGCGTCCACCAAACTGCTAGTGATATCTACACTCAATGATGGTCGCAAGGTAGCATTGCAGTCTTTCAATAAATATACATTTTAAGGGATACCAAAAAGCTTATCAATAAATCTGCAGTCTTTACAAATATGATGAAATATTAATTTCTCCCTTTTTTTCTTAATTTCCAAATCCTCCTTGCATTTCCTTACGTAGGACTAATAATTGTAATCTCTACTTGGAGCAACTTGTGTTTTTGCGATTGCCTCCCCAGACTCATAGATAACCGCATTTTTCAAACAGCCATGAAGCTCATACAACTCAATAGTTTTGCAGTTTTGATGATATTTACTGTTTTGCTTTTTTATTCTTTATCTGGTATACAATTTGTTAAAGCGACCTCTTTGTCGATTCCAGTTCCCCGGTATTAATTATCTGAAATGTTCCCAGATATTTCTCTAAACTGTCACGAGAGTACTATCCAGTCTCAATCCATGGTGCAATCTAAAATAAACAGGATAATTGCTACTGTGCTCATCAAAACATAAGGAGATTAGTTTCAAGCTAGCAGAGTAACTAGGCAAGTTGCTATGCATAGAGGGCAGCACACATTCAGTCATAAAACAGCTATTGCCTAGAAGCTATTTTCACTTTTCCACCTTTCACCTACTTTATGTATTCTATGCACCTTAGCTATAGGTATTTTTTACATCAGTTTTAGAACTTTTCTTCCGCTTTATAGGCACAGGTACTGAAGAAGACCCTAGCACAACGCCTTCCTCAAAACGTCAAAACATGTTTGTGGATGGTCTTCTATCTAACAAAGTGATTACATCATGATCTGATTCATACACAGTGGAGTGAGTTCTGGCCCTTTGTAGATGGACAGCTACATGATGATGTGATATGCTGTGATATGCAACCTTGTTTGTAGGTTTTTTACAAATATTTTTGTTTATGCTTTTTACATTGTACAGAAGCAAAAACATATTGTGACATACATATTGGCATATTATCTAGCATGGTCCTTCACGACACATATACACTGCACAGTTGCTATTCATGTGTACCATCAATTTTGTTTCCAGGTATAAACTTACCAACCTAATTTTCACTTAATGCTGCAGCTATTAATATGCATTGTCTAACATATAGCTACATGATGGTAGTGAGAATGTTTCAGTTGCTTAAAGTTAATAGATCTTGTGGACATTTATAATTAACCTTTTGACTTGGTTTGTAGTTTACAGATAGTATTAAACAGGATGGGACTGGCAGTTTGTCTTATTTCGCCTTGGGTCAGGAACGGGGTTGATGGCTGAGGACCTCCTGTGGAGCTTCTGCACTCTTTCTAGCATGCCAGTTGTATTACATCATACACAGTGGGGCATAGTGAGGAGAGAGATGGAGTCAGAGAGTGATATGGAAAGACAGTGAGAGAGAGAGAGAGAGAGAGAGAGAGAAAGACAAAGAGGACTGGACTGATATAGAGAAAGGAGGGAAAGAGAGAGCTGAGAGAAAGTAAGAAATGGAGGTAGGGAGATCAGTGAAGCAGAGAACAGAGACAGAGGGGAGAAGGAGAATAGCAGAGCATGGATAGGTGGAAAGAGAGAGAGAAGGAAAGGTGTGGTGCTGGTTTGAACATTTCTGCCAGGGCTGTTTTTATCCCAGCTCTCCTGTGATATTAAATAAACAATGCTATTTTGAAGCCCACGGAGGCTTTTACCTCAAAAGTTATTCTCTCATTTTGCCCTTGTTCCTTAGTACCACTTGCCATTTGGCTTGAGCAGAGCACCAGTAGTGGCAGCATATGGAGTGTTTGACTTTTTCTGGGGATAGCTTGGGGTAGTAGTTTTCACACTACTGCTAATATGGAAGTGTAGCTTATTCTGGTGCACACATGGATCTAGCCAATTATGTCCACCCAAACCATGTGCTGCATTCTGATGCCTCCCTCCTTCCTGATTGACAAGTTATACATTCTTAAACCACCACTTCATGATTAACTACTTCCCTCCCTCCATCCTCCCAATATGACTTGTAAAAATCTGCTTTCAGATTGATCAAGAGACCAGGTGAAAGGATGCTTTGAGCCCAGTCAGGTCTTTCAGCAGAGCTATCAGTTGTGTGTCACAACTGGATCCACACCTTCCAAGGGCTTATCCTGGATGTCCGCACTCCATGCTTTCAATCACTCTCAGGAAAAAAACCAGAATGATACTAGAGACCTGAGAAGTTACGCTTTCATTCCAAATTGTATGCATGTCCATCTGATGGGCAATAAGACAAGCATTGGCAGAGTCAATCGGTATCACTTTGTGAATGCTACACAGGCACCGCTATTGGCTATTCCAATGTACTTGAAGTAGCAAAACTAACAGTGGTGATTGCCCTTATAAACATTATAAACTACAATATGAAAGTGTAGAAAACATTATTTTGTATACTTTCAGGATATCCTCTACATTCTGTGATATATTGCAGTACCACATCACATCACACAATGTGGGGGCCATTTTGAATGTATTGAAACAATGTTTTTTGTACTTTCTGGATGTCGACGCATTGTGTGATGTAAAGAGATGATGCAACACACATTCTGTTGCCACAATGCTTCAGCCATTACGAAAATATAAAAAACAATGTTTTCTATGGTTTTTCATTGTTTTATATAATTTAACATGGCTGGTTGGCTCTATTGGCTTTGCCAGTAATGGCAAATTTTAGAAGCATTTGTCACTGGCAAACCCAAGAGAGACTAGCACCATGGTGTGGGAGTGGGCAGTGTTAAGTGACACAAATGTACAAAAAGTGGGCATAAGAAGGCTCAGGGAAGTGGGAACACATCTAGGCCACCACCAAGTCCACCATGTGGCACCTGCTACACCATGTATGATCACCGATATGAAGTGTGGGAGACGAGAGACAGGATGAGGGAGGGCGAGCAAGAGAGAGCACAAGAGCATACTCTGAAGGAAAGGAAATGAAACAGGCCACACACTTCCACAGAGTATTAAAGAACAACTGAAAGTAAAAAACAGAGAGTTCCATGTTGTCAGCAGTGGAAGACTGCACCATATCTAATCAAATGTAAGTGAAAAGAAGCTATGATTCAGGAATGGGATAAGCACATAATAGAGAGAAAAGACATTAAATAAAAAGCTGGGAACTAAGTTTGACAAGAAAGCCATCAAATGTTAAAAAAGATCCTCTTTTGTCAGGGCAAGAAGACATGTTTTTGCTAGAAGCATTGCTGCTATTTTTGATTTTCTGCCTAGACTGTGTTACAAATCAATGGGGACTCTCCATGTTAGAGATTTACAAGGCAAAATGCATACCCATGGCACCTTATAGTTGGGAAATCTGGAACTACGCCAATGCCACTCCTTTGCAGAGTTCTGAGAACATGTTTCTGAGAAGGCTACTTACACTTCCATGCAGTTCACCCACCTTTATTGTCCACGAATAGTTGGGGAAGGGGTTTATGGTGGATACGATCCAACTGAGACCTCTCATGCTTTGGCTGACAGTTTGGATTAAGCCTGAACTAGCACCAAACAGGGAAATACTGAAGGCCTGTTTAGGTTTTGATGGTGTCTTTCAAATAACTAGATCATCTTTGTTTCTGATTGTCTGTTTAAATAAGGCCACCCTCTCTCTTTAGCTCCCCTGAGTGCATTTAAAAAGCTGACCTTACCTGGATCAAAGCAGCTTTTCACAGATAATTGTAGAGTGAGAGGGAATCCATTGCTCCAACCACGCCTTCACTGAGGTCATACTGTCTTGTACAGCCCTATTTGTCAATAGAAACCTACCTCCTGTTTGACATGGCTTACACTCGCTGCTATCTTTTAACTTATTTTAGGTTAAATATGGTTAGTTTTTTACTTTGTACTTCTAAGGTATGGTCCCGCAATGCAGTCCGCACTCCGTGTGATGCCACATCTACCCAAGACACTGTGCACTTTACTTTCTTCTGTCCTATTTACAAGCACCTAATATCCAGCTTTCTGAAACCAATATTAGTGGGAAGAAATTTCATCCAGACCAGGCTATTGTTTTTACAGCTATTAAGTGATCCTTGTATCTTTTATTCTGTTGAAATCTATGTCTGATGATTTCTAATGTTTTGCTTACATATAGAATGCTGAATACTGTCTGATGTCACTGTAACTGACTTTTATAGTTTGCTATTTTAAACTGAATAAATTATATATTGATTGATTGTTCGAAAAAGGCTCACACAAAGCACCCTCAATGTAGTATAATAACCAATGCTGTCTGCAACAGACAGTTGAGTTGTTAGAAGAAAAACTTCAAACTAATGGATGGAGGGGGTCAGCGTCTTCCAGAATGTGAAAAAAAGAATGTAGGTGTAACTTCTACTCAATGAAAAGGAGATACATACTGATGAAACAACACAGAGCAGAGCACACCAGTGTATCGGTTGTCTACTGGTGTGAATTTGGGATGAACATTTTGATGCAAAATATTGGGAATATGGCAACACATCTAAGAAAAAAAGAGATGTTCTTATCTGCTAACTTTCAAAAGTATTCAAAATTATTTATATTTTCCGTTCAAATTATTTTTGCCGAAAATGATCCCCAATTCCTGGAAGATCAAGGAGTTCTGTCGGATCCTTCTCCATTTGAAGGTCAGATTCTCGAAGAGGTGACTGGCATTGTAATGCCTTGTATTGTGCTGACAGCAGCCTCAGTCTTTGTGAAGCAAAGGATTAAAAAAGCCTTCACTGGGCAAAGGGACTTTGTGCAGTGAGGTGTAAACCACATACCTGATTAATATTATTGGTGCAGAAAACAGCTTCATTGTCTTCAGGAATGGGAGGTGGGATTAATACCTTCATGGGATAGCAGTCCTCCCTCTTAGCATTCAAATTCACAGTGTGTCAGCTCTGGAGAATCTGTCGCTTAAAGGAACAGGTGTCACTGTGCCACAACATTGCCACACTGCGAAAGGGACATGCAGGAGAACGTGCAGCCATCTGTGGTGCCACCCACCACTTGCTCCTCCTGATGCCAGGAATCCTGCATAGCCACTGGCTTTAAAATACAGTTTTGAGGGGCATTCAAAAGCTCAATCGTATTTAATTGGTTTCTGGCCAAAGGCATGAACATAGAAAAAGTATTGCTCATGGACAGTTCTTACCTATATGCTTGTATGAAAAACTAAAAGCACAACTCTTGCAGATGCTAAAGCAGTGTGACAAAAGGAGGAAGCAATGTATGAATAAGTGATGCAGTTAAAAATTGCATTATAAACTGATGACATTACATTATATTTCTCTAATCTGAAGTACAAGGCACAACTACCACAGTGAATGTGGATGCAATATAATCAGTCAATAAAATATACTCTGCTAAAATAGAGATAGTGACATAGAAATGCAACAGAATATTTATAACAAGATTAGGAGTCCAATATTTTTTTTTGCGTTGATTCATTCCAGGAACCTTGCCATTAAGGCATTTATCTAGAATCACACAATGTTAAGCCACAGCTGGGATTCAAACCAGGTTTTGTACTGTAATGTATTGCAACATTTATATAGCACGTACTACGACTACGTGGGGCGCTGAAGCACTTAACTACATGGGTAGCACACTACAATGTGTGGTTGGAAGTGTGTTGCATTTGTTTTGCTCCTGTGTGGGAAGTGTTTCCATGTCATGCAAGATGAACAAAGAGGTGTAGTTATTATGTTATGAAATGCAACACTTAGCAGTGTGGTGGATTAAGCATTGTGGGAAATAGGTTTTCAGTTTATTGTTTTCATTAACCTGGAAACTTTGAGCAGATCTGAACATCCCTTTATGATTTTTTTATGATTAATTCCACTTAGCTGGTTATATTACTGGGTTGTCCATTCTGAAATATTTTGTTTATAGTTGATGGTCCGCAGTAGGCATTGTTTGGAGGGAGCAAAGGTGAAGTATCGCCGCTTTTTTGGTGAATTGTGCCGAGAAAGCGGCGATACTTCTAGCGCCCTATTAACAAGGGCATGCTAACGCCTGCCTCAAGCCTCATACCGCCCCACTTTGCATGTCAGCGATAAACATCGATAATGACATGCAAAGTGGGCGTTCCCACGCCCAACTACATGTAAAATGTAGTTGGAGGTGGGAACGCATTATTTTCAAGGCGGCCCGTGACAGGCGTTGGGAGACAAAAACCTGCGATAAACTCGTTTATCGCAGGTCTCCCAACGCCTGCTATTTTTGGCTCTTACCCATACTTTGCATGGGGGGGTGGTGGATTGCAATGCTGAATCTACCCCCATATTCACAAGGTGAACATTAGCGCGTGAAAACATTGTTTGTTTTCACGCGTTAATGTTCACTATCACCGTCTATCGCCGGTTAGCTGAGCATTGATTATACACGGCTAACAGGCCGAGGCGATAGACGGCGATAGGATTTTGAGTGCTAAACGTATTTAGCGCAATTCTTAGATATTATGCCCCCGGGTTATTAGTCTTTTGTTTCCGATTGTCATTGTGTGATGTCAACAAGCAGTAATAGTATGTAGCTTACCAGAACCTTAAGTGGTGGACTAACTTAACGTGCTTTGTTTGACAAGTGGTATGTCACAGATCTCTTAAGTTATTCCATGTCTGTTTGGTTTGTGATGAGTTGTTTGTTACTGGGGAATGGTACACTATTGGGTGATGGACGTATTGCAGTTTTGTCTTATGTGAGTGTAAACGTCTCAAGGAGTATAAGGGAATTATTATGCAGCTGGTATGAACTACAATTGACTGCCTGCCTGCTAAATGTTATGGTATTAGGGTTGTCCAGGAGGGTTATATATATAGCATTTTAATTGCCTTCATATAGCACTTACTACCCTTCATAAAGTGTTATAGTGCTTTACGCCAGGCAGCATGCTTCTCTGAAAATCAAGGTTAGGCATTTTTTTCAATGGTTATTAGGTTTAGTCTCGTGCACTTAAGGAAATCATTCCATGCTTACTTCAGTTTCAATGTAATGGATTAAATTAACCCGTTGGGTGCTGGTGACGGAACCACTCCGTCACCAGCTTCGGACGGGCTGTGCTAATGATTTTGTGGTTCCGTCACAGCCCGGCCGCCACCCCTGGGCGGCAGCCATTTCGCGCCTGCGCTGAGCGTTCCATTGAGCGGGCGGGGCCGTGACGGAACCACTCCGTCACAAGCACAGCGCGCACGAGGCCGTGCGGCCCCCCTCCCCCCTAGCGCTGAGGCGGAATTACCGCCGCAGCCAAGGGGTTAATAGGAGTTAGGTGTCATAATTAGTGTGAAAGGGAGTATGTGAATTCATGGAAATTATTGGTGGTAGTAATATATGAGCAAAAGAAGATTTGGCATTGCAGGGGAATTACATTTAAAGGATAGAATGTGATGTTTCAAATGAGGTGTGGGCAATTTGCAGAAAAAACCCAATGGATTAATAATGCAACCATGCATGTGATTTAGAGTAAGCTATGCTTAAAGAGAGGAGGTATGCTGAGGGTGGAGAGTAAGTAAAGGAGCATTTGAACCAAAAGGAGAGACAACAACTTGAAGTTTTAAGTCATAGTCAACTTCCATGGGAATATTGTGTTTTTTTATTTTTTAGATGGAATGCACTCTGAGGATGCAAATCTTGAAAGAAACAATATTATTTACATGTTACGCAGTGCTATGTTATGTACTTTTGACAAGCACTAGAATCAGGTAAACAGTCTAACCCCTGGAATGTTACAGCTAGACCATCGTTTCAGCAAGAACAAGTGATCGTCTCAAGGGCTGGATGTCTAAAGTAATGACTAGACCTACAGAGAAGTATGGAGAGCATTAGACTGCGCGCAAAGGCAGCAGTAACCTCAAAATCATAGCAAATGTGTGAGAGTGTATGATGTAAATAATGCACACTGAAAAATGCTCCCGCCAGACCTATATTCATACTTTTTCAAGGCTTTAATGAAGCTCTTACAGGCTGTCCATCATGACAAATTTAAAACATGCACAATAATACAATCATTTAATTATTATTTTTATTAGTTTTGTAATATTTTCTTCAAGTATATATAGAAAAAAGAGAGAGAGTTTCATTTCTTATTGTGATAAAAAACAAGAATTGATAATTATACAAAGTTAAAAACCAGTTGCATGAAACACATGATATTCATCTATATTAATACATCAATATTCTTCATTAGGATGCCTCGCAAAGTTCTATCATGCCGTGACAAATCTCCAAGCTAAGCATGTAAAAGAATGCCAATAGCAGAAGGCCCTGCAAATGTATATGATGCACCCCCTAAATAGTCAGTCACACAACAACCTTTCTCACCTCACATACCACATCCTTATACGTGTACATATCACATTAGGAACTACCTAACATGGCATGACATACACCGATGAAACTAGCCGAGAGAACACTTCAAACATAATCCACAATGGTGTTGTCCTTAAGAAGTTCCAAACATTCAGGTCAACACACGTGTCGGTGGGAACAATGCTTATCTTCCACCTTCATCAGGACCACCCATTGAACTAATACTAGGTGAGTGGGCGGGGGTATCTGTGTACATAAGACATTGGCTACAAAAAAAGACATTAAGATGTAATTGTACGTATGCTGCAGGTTCACCCACTAGGCGCTCAATTCAATGTCCGCAGGCTGAGATGCCGATTGCCTTGGTGACAATATTGTCACAGTGAATTAAAAATAAATCATGGAGTATCCACAGATGCTAGTTGGGGACAAACGAAAGTACCATTAGATTTTTCATCTCCAAAATTCCAATGATGCAGGCTTCTTCCCTGGGTAAATCACTGTCCCAGGCCTGTATTCTTCCTTCCCCAGATGTGCTGTCATCTTGTTCCCGGCATTTTTTGCTCTCCATTCAAACATTGAAGAGGAGATTCTAAGACTCCTGGAGTGGTTATCTTCTGCAGCAGTGGCCGCTGCAGGTAAGAGCGGTGGGGCCAAGTGAGGGTGGATTTCGAGAGACGACCCTGAGGGAAAATTAAATAAAGAAATCATTTTCCCTCGTGGTCATCTCTCGAAACCCCCCCCCCCCCTCACCTGGCCCCACTGCTCTTACCTGCAGCGGCCACGGCTGATCTTCTGATGTTCTTCTGTAAAGTTTGCTTCAGAGTATTAATTATGAAAGAGAAGTGGGATTCATTTTGGATGCCCTTGGTGTGCCATGGCACAGAATGTGGATGAGGATAGCTTCTCCAGACAGTGGAAGTGTATTGCCTTCATTCCTGTACCTGGAGAGTGGTGACCACGACAATGAATTGAGGAGGATGTAGGGCTATCTGTAGCAGTTCCATTAACTTTATTAGCTTTGCGTGCTGAAAAGCTTCGCCCGAGCACTGCTAGTTGGCAGATGGTAGGGGCGAAGGGTGGGACTGCAGTTTCTGTTGTCTAGGAACATCACACAACATATGTTTTGATGAAGTAAACACCAGCTTACCTGTGTAAAATACAAAAAATAAAGATACAATAATTGCAGAACATACTATATCCCATTTAGATGAATTGCAGGGAATGATTGTTCATGTGCAGGAAGGTGTCTCTAATGGAGATTTGCTGGCAAAAACGAGTACAATTTAATAATTTCTCCTCATTATGCCTGTTTAGGACCAAGTTTTCCCTGGTTTTATTTTTCAGGCTAACCCTTATTTATGGCACATTTGCAAATAGGGGGTAACGTCAAAAAGCAATGGGTGTTGCAGCGGAACGCCCAAAGCAACACCCATTGCCAACCCCTTTGCAGCAGCAGATTGCTGGTGTAAGGGGTATATTTACAAGGTGGCGTTAAGCCATGTTAAGTGTCTTAATGCCACCTTGTAAATATGAAGCAGGGCCTTGCGCCATAGGAACATCATTAAAAGTGACATTCCTGTGGTGCAATTCCCTTGTAACTATGCCCCCATATCTTGTTTTGTAATCCCAGAGCCTTAAACAAAGATGTTACAGTTTCTGATTTTAAACTCACAAATCCCTGTAATTAGTGCTTTCATTTCCTTATGCCTGGATTATGGAGATTAGCTTTACCCGAGAGTTCTTTGCTTTTGTGTTCTTCTCTCTACAACTTGTTCCGAAGGAGGCAACCAGGCTGGTATTTTATGCACCATGAGATGAGATGCTACTCCTTTACCCACTTCATTTGCTTCCTGTTTGGTAAACATTTTATGGACAGCAGACACTATTACATTACTTTGCTACCTAATTTTGTTCAACCTGTGTCCAGCTAATAATTATAAGTGTTCACAAAACGCATGTGCTCCTAATGCACAATAGGTGTGTGAAGGTATTGAACATGTTATAAATCTTTGTACTGAAGATTAACTCTGTGTATAGGTAACAGGCGACTTGTGTTCATTATGTTCCACACAAGTATTTTGGGGCTGCAAAAAAAGTTTGGAGCAGGGCAAAGATTCTATGTACAACATACTAAGGGGCATATATTTGTGAAGCTTTCACCTGGCGCAGTGCAGCAAGCCACCTTGCTGTGCTGCGTGAAAGGGCAGGAATGCGCTGTATTTAACTTAATACAACGCATCCCTGTCCTTTCCTTGTGTTGGCACTCTAATGGCTGCTCAGCGCAGTGGTGCAAGGGTGCCTGCATTGCAGACTGGATTGTTTTTGTGCAGGATGGTACACCTTCCTGAACAAAAACAATCCTCTGAAGCTTTTTCCTATTTCTATGTGTGCTGCAGAGTTCAGCACACATAGAAAGAGGTAAAAGCAGCTCATATCACACTTAGAAAGAGCAAAGAACAAGAATAAATAAAGACATTTCTCCTCATGACACATTTTGATGCATTCCCAGTTTTACCAGTGCTGGTAACTCTGGGACTGCACCAAAATCCATGGGTGGATGCATGGGAACACTCACGCTCCACCCATGGAATGTCTCTCTGGGGCAGTCTAACGCAACAAGGGTGACTCAAAACCATTATAAACATGACCGTAAGTATTGTAAACAGCCTTGAGTTATTAGACAGAATCGTCTCAGCATAACAATTCCTACTTAACATAAAAGACTGTGTTCACCAGAGACTAACCTATGTACATGTGCTTGTTTGCTTCAGAAGATGGGCTTTCTGTAAAGTTTTCACGACAGTATGAAGGCTGAAGGTAGTGTGACCTTTAGCACCTTCAGACCTTGGTCATTTAAGTGACTAGTCACTCTTTGGACAAGTTTTGCACAGGGTGTACACCGTGCTTAGTAGGTACTTTCTAATACTCTGTAGTGCATTTCTCAAGAGAGGTTTACTGTCTGCAAACAGTGTGGTACAGAGTAAACTCTCTCCATAAAGTAAACACTGTTAACAGTACCCCCTTTATTACTCATGTCTACTTTTTTTTCAACGTAGGTTCAGTGACTGTCAGAGATTTGATACAGGTAAAGATTGTCCCTAGTAAGGCTTTAGATATTTAACAGGGCTTGAGTATCTGGAGGAACTTGGCCTTCCCTGAACAGTTGTATACAGATTGAACAATGTGTGCAGGATAGGTTACCTTTTCATCTGTGGTTCACAGTCAACATTAACACGGCTACCCATGGTGTGTATGGTAAAGGTTCATTGTTGCAAATAACACAAGTATGATAGCAGGAAAGACATTTCATATTATTCTGGGCTATCTTGCGCTTACTTTCTTAGCGCTAATAGTCTACCTGTTTATAGAGCTGTGTGTACAATAGAAGCTTAAATGATGTAATCAATGATGTCATTTGAGATGTCATCAGTGATGTCATACATGATGCCATAGAACATGTAATGAGTGATGAAATATGTGCGGTCATAAGTAGAGCATGTTGGAAAAATCGATATGTCCCAGGGGTGCGCTCCCCGGAACATAGCAGTGAGCCGCAACCAGGGAATGGGGTCCTGATGTAAAATGCAAGTAAGGTCCACAGGCACAGGTAAGCTTAAATTGAGCTTTATTGCAGCACAGAGACAGTAGGTCAGCTCCAAGTCCGACCAGGGCTCCAACTGCCAAGAAGGCAGGGAGAGCGCTCCAGAATACAGAACACAAGAAGGAATCTAGAGTGCAGGCTCAAGGAAGAGCAAAGCACTGTACAACAGGTCCCTGGGGAGATTAATGGCTCAAGAAGGGGTTTACATGCCCTCCTCTTGATTTTGAATAATTTCATCCCTTTGGGTGGGCTTCCAAGGGCCTTTAGAGGCTCAGGGAGGGGGCCACCCACCCTCTCCCCATTTTTAACAATTTCGGCCTGGGGTTGGGTTCCCCAGAGCCTGTCATGGCTCGAGGAGGGTGACCTTAATTATTAAAATCAGCCCCAGGGGATGGGGTACCTGGGTCCATGAATGGTTAAGGGAGGGGAGCATTCTTTGACTTTATTACAGGGGACTAAGTCCCCGAATCGCGTAATCGCTGACAGCAACATTTTTCTGATGATACTGTCAGTTAATCAGAACGCTAGCCGTGGGAGCGAGATGGCTCACAGGAAATAAAGCTCCTTGGGCTAATCAGAATGCTCACCTCCCTTCCCAAACCTTCAAAGACACCAGGGAGCCCACCCCCCTGGGCCATAATTTTACAAAATGGGGATGGGGCCATGGAGCCCCTTCACTGAGTCATTAACGGCTCCAGGGAGATCACTCCCGGGACATAGCAGTATCCCGGCTTGCAGCAGCGCAGGAACATTGGCCGGAGCATTTTTGAATTTTCAGCCAAGCCGGAGTAAGCACCAAGTCCGCTCCCGGCTGCCGGGAGCATTTAGACCTTTGATCTGATTCCCTGCCCCCACAGATGCTAGCAGTGAAACAGCAGATACAAATATTGCTCCCACCCAGAGTGAGCAGCATTAGTAGCTGCTCCCTCCGTTGGAAGGTATGCTGGCCCCCACTGCATGTGGGGGCCTTAGAGCTCTCTCCGTGGAGCCCAACAAGAGTAAGGTGAGTGCCCTGGGTGGACACCAGGCACCGACCTTTAATTGTGAGGGCCCCAGGGTTGGGGTTCCCGCTGCCAGTAACGGCACTGGAGGGTGACCACATGCCACCCTGCCCCTGAAAATACCTCTGGGCCCAAGGTATGGGGCCTTTGGGGCCATAAAATACCTGGGAAGGGATGCCATATGAGCCGCTCTCCTCTTTATTTAACAGAGTGGCCCTGAGGGATGGTGTCCTCCGGGCCTAACAAGGCTCAGGGAGGTGGGCACGCCCCCTCCCTTTTAAACGGCCCTAAGAGATGCGGTCACCAGGGCCTAAAACAGCTCGGGGTGGAAGCCACGTGGCCCCCTCTGTTTTTATTTTAGGTAGTCGCCCTGGGGGATGAGGTCCCCAAGGCCTTACAAGGCTCAGAGGGCCACGCGGCGCTACCCTTCAATAAAAAAAATGGCCCTGGGCGATATGACCCACAGGGCCTAATAAGGCTCAGGGATGGTAGCCACGTGGCCTCCCTCCCCTTTTTCAGATTTATTTACGGCCCTGGAGAATAGGGTCCCCAAGGCCTAAAGGGGAGGGGGACCTTTATTTACAGTAATAGCCCTGGCGGCTGGGGTCCCTAGGACTAACAAGACTCAGGGAGGGGTGCCACGCAGCCCCCTCCCCTTAATTTTTAGAAATGGATGGGGTCTGCTGGCCTAATAAGGCTTGTGGAGGGGGTTTACACACTCCCCCTCACCTTTAAAATAAATAAGACCCTGGGAGATGGGGACCTCAGGGCCAGGCCCTGTGACAACCCAGTGCGGACCTCTCACTGAGCCTCTAAAACTAGGACTAACTATTCAAATCGGGAGCGGCCCGCATGACCCTCTTCCTGAGCCATTAATGTCTCCAGGGCCAGCTCACATGCTATGTCCCGGCGAGCACACCACCGGGATATAATGATTTCCCGGCCATGCACTTCTTATGACCTCACATATTTAATCACTCATGACATGTTCTATGACATATTTTATGACATCGCTAAAGACATCTCAAATTACATAATTGATGACATTACTGGTGACATCATCCAAGCTCATTTTGTACACATTACGCTATAACCCGTTTACCGCGGTAGACATTCTGCCGCGGTGCGGGCATTCTGAAGAGTGGGCGGGGCTGCGTCGGCCAACGGTCGTGCACAGCACCAGGGAGGGAGCACGGAACAGGGTAAACAGGTATAGAATTAGAGCTATGAAAGTAAGTGCAAAATAGCTCAGAATAACATGAAGCATCATTACTGCTATCATACAAACAAACCCTATAGGTAAAGCAAGCTTGTGTTGAGTGAAACATTGACCTTTCTCCATACACTTCAAGGATAGCAGAGCTCCTGTTAAGTATAAACCACAGATGAAAGGGTAACCTACCCTGCACACAGTGTTCAACTGTATGCAGCTGTTCAGGGAAAACCAAGTTCCTCCAGATACTGAAGCCCTGTTACATAACTAATGCCCTACTACAGACAGTGTTTACCTGTATCAAACGTTTAACAGCTCCGGAACCTACATTGAGAAAGAAGTGAATATAATTAGAAAACTGGTTACAGTTAACACTGTCAACTTTATGGAAAGAGTTTACTCTGTGCTACACTGTTTGCAGACAGTGAAACTCTCATTAGAAATACACCACAGAGTATTAAGAAGTATCTTCTAACAACAGTGTAGACCATGTGCAAAACTAGCCCAATTAATGACTATTAACTTAAAATTACCAAGGTATGAAAGTGCTAAAGATCATACTACCTACAGCCTTCATACTGTGGTGAAAACCTTACAGATAGCCCATCTTCACAAGCAAAACAAGCCCATGCACATAGATTAGTACCTGGTGTACACAGTCTTCTATGTTAAGAAGAAATTGGCATGCTGAGACACTTTTGTCTAATTACTCAAGGCTAATTAAAATTCTTAGAATGCATTACTTAGAATCTTTGCCCTTGTGCAAACATTTCTTGTGGTACCAAAAGACGTGTGTGGAACATAATGAACACAAGTTGTCAACTGTCACCTGCACACAGAGTTACTCTTTAATACAGAGATTTATAACATGTTAAATACCTCTATGCACCTATGGTGCATTAGGAGCACATGTGTTTTGTAAGCACTCATACAAATTAGCTGGATATATAAGATTATCTGACTTAAGCAGTGGACCTCTGCAGCACCAGTGACCACAGAGACCTATATAGGCCATCACAATAGGACAACTGTGCAGGCTAGGAGGACGCATTGTGCCAATTGCCAATTGGAGGCACAGACCAGAGGGATCATTTCACAATGTGCATAGATTCTCACCAGAAACTTGGTTTGAATAATTCGCCCATCTGATAATTCAGCCTGGGCCCCAGGGGCTGGACTCACTCGTTTTATAGGGGAGAGGCTGTGTGTTTATGCTACCCAGCACCTGTAGGACACCTCAATATGACCTGCCACCGAATTCCAGTATAAGAAGTTCTAGCCACCAAGCCACATATCTTCCATATGGAATGCATTGATCGCTAATAATGAGGATGTTCATGAAGCCACACAAGGAAAATGGTAACACATTCTGAGCTCGATATCTTTCACAGGAGATGGCTACTTTTAATTCTAACTGGCAGAAGAGACTGATCATCTTGGCTATGATCAGTGTCCTGTTTTTCTTCCTTATATTATCCAATTTGTTTAACATGCTATTGAAATAAATCAAAATTGAATATTGGGTTTTTACGGGGTGTCAGATTTCCATACAGCTGCTTAAGAAGGGTCCAATGTAGATTTAGGGACATCTTCACAATATAAGGGACCCTGAAGTGTGAGGTGTTTGATGACTGTGAGTGGTGCTCGGTGAATACATCAGTGTGTGGTAAGTAACATTGTGGCATACAGAAGCGTTTTGACATTACCCTTTTTTTTAATGGAGTGTGCACAATAGATTTGCCAATATACATGAGGCCAGAACTGCCCCCTAGAGTACAATTATTTGGTGTGGCCTGGGATGAATATACAGGAGATCCAAAAACAAAGATTTTGGCTATGGCTACAAAGGTTTCTCTTGCACTTCCGCCACAGTATGGCCCGTGAGCAAGTGAGAGGTCAGTGGGAATACATTTGTAGAAAAGGGGTCCCCATCTATTCCATGGAGTTTTGAAACACCCAGAGCCGAGTACAATGTGGACAGAGTGCTCAGGAACATCTTGAGGATTTGGGGGGCACAGGCCAAATATCATTAGGGGCCCCCTGCTAAGAACTGATCCTTGGCAACTATGGTCAGATGGATCTTTGACAATACCTTTTGATTGGCCAAACTACATCTGGACCCAACGCTGGAACGCCAGGCTGGCACCTGAAAAGCAGAAACACGAGCAACCTGAATAGCCTGCTGTGTGCAGTGGAATTGTGCGTTTCCATTTGAGCTTGTACATATTGAGGGTCTGCTTTTTGTTTACTCTACTTCAACCTGTCTCTCTAAGGAACAGGGATTTGAATCAGATTGCACTATGTGATTGCTCCAGCCTAGCAGCAGCACCGCACAAGCAGTGCAAATTTGGAGGGATCATATAATGTCTCATATAATGTCGCTTTGCACTGCACATTGACACAACATGGCCTACCATAATACCCTACCTCATCGCAACTGCCCGGCATCAGAAAAGCTGAAAGACTAGTGGTCAAACCAAGCCTTCTACTCACAATGTGTGGTGTAGGCCGTCTGTCAGCACCATTCAGACATGCAGTGCTAATGCATGCTTTTGTTTATTGCACTGCCTGTGCTGCATGAGATTGATATTCTGAGTCAGGTGACAGTATTCTATAATCAAACTGGTGTAGCTGCAGCTCCACAAGGACAACGTAGTCACACAAGTGGCACACAATGCCAATCTTTACTGCGCAGTAAGTGGCTCATTCTGTATACAGTCAAAGGCCTGTTCAGTTGGCCTGGGTCTATACATTTTGAAAGGTTAAACGGCTTGCTGAATCTATCCAGACATGAATAGACATTTTTTTATCTCTCACTAGCCGTCAGGAGGGGGTCTGTGCAGGCTGTCTAAAAAAAGTAAGGAAGCAAACTGATTATATAAACCTCTGGACAGTCTGGGAATGCACTGAAGGCATAATGATAGGGCCCTTAGAAAAGTGGGGGCTCAGGGACAGATCTCACTTTGCCCATGCATTGAAACATCTCAGAAGGGTACTAGACTTCTGCAGAACATCACACTACTGTATTTAGGCAGCTCAAATTTCCATTGTATTTTCTGTTTGTTGGGAAGGTCTTTCCTCACTTGCCATTAGAGCATTTAGATAGCTTACAGTGACTGCCCCCCTCCTCATGGGACAATTGCACAACAAGCTCCTTACCTAAAAGTCTCATGCCCAATAGAGGATCCACAATTTAAACCTGTGGATAGACTGATCTTTAAAAGAAACTGGAATAAGCTCAAACTGGAGGAGTTTTTTAAGATCTTGGAGGCACAGCCCCTGGGCAATCTGTTGAACGTGGAGGAAGGATATGAGCAGTTCTGTAACTGGGTCCTAGCCGCCCTTGACTCCCTCATACCGATGCGCTGGTCGAAATGCCATGCTAAAGTTCCCAGCCCATGGTATAATGATACTCTGGCCGAGCTTAAGAGAACGTGCCGGCGAGCGGAGAGGGCGTGGAGGAAATCCTTTGATCCTACTTTGAAATCCCTATACTTTGCCCAGCTTAAGTTCTATCATAGGACAATTTGTCAAACCCGGGCCGCATACTACGCTAGTGAGTTTCTGAATAGCCCCAACCCATCTAAATTAATCTTTAAGGTGCTTAAAGACCTTATGGGGAAACGGGCCACTTCAGCGCAAATCTGCACGGACTCTCATTGTGAAAGTTTGGCATCCTTTTTCGTGGAGAAAGTGCAGGCAATCTACCGTGGATTTACATCTTCTGTGCCCGTCGCTGAGCAAATTGGTGAGGTGGCTTCGGAGTATGAAACTCTGTCCTTTCTGCCAGTGATGTCTGGTGAGGTGTTTGACACTCTGAGCCTTAAGATCAAATCCGGCTCACCATCAGATCCGCTGAAGCCTGAGCTATTTAAACTTCTTCCCCCCCTAGGTCGTGAGTCTATTTTGAATTTGATCAATTTATCACTCACATCGGGTGTGGTTCCTCTTTCCTGGAAACGGGCAGTGGTCACTCCAATCCTGAAGAAGCCTAACCTGGACCCCCTTTTACCAGAAAACTATCGGCCCATTTCCCTCCTGCCTTGGACCGCGAAGGTGGCTGAGGCACATGTGAACTCAATCTTGTCCGCCCACCTCTCTCGTAATAACATTCTAGACGAGACTCAGAATGGTTTTCGTGCACAACATAGCACCGAAACCGCACTGCTCTTTATGACCGAGCACTTACGTTCGGTGCTAGATGCTGGGCAAACTGCGGCGCTCCTTTTGTTAGACCTGAGCGCCGCGTTTGACACGGTGTCTCACGACATTCTGATTAGGCGGTTGGAGGAAGCGGGAATTGAGGGGTCCGCTCTCCAGTGGTTTCGCTCTTTCCTCTCGGACCGGTTTTTTAAAGTGGCTATTCCACCTGGTCAGTCCTCATTCCATCATCTGGGGCTGGGGGTTCCGCAGGGGTCTGCGTTGAGCCCCACCCTGTTCAACCTATATGTGAAACCGCTGGCTGCTGTCGTCAGGCAATGTGCCCTAACTATGACATCGTATGCCGACGACACGCAGCTGGCGGTGACACTTAGTGGTGAACCTGAGGTGAACGCTCCCAGATTTCGTGCAGGACTTATTGCCGTGGCAGACTGGATGCGAACGAACTGTTTGCAGTTAAATGCCAAAAAAACCGAGGTCCTGATTTTAGGAAAGCAGGCGGAGATTTGGGGAGACCAATGGTGGCCTCCAGAATTGGGGATGACTCCCATCCCAGCTGCCGAAGTTAAGAACTTGGGGGTCTGGCTGGATCCAACACTCTCCTTTACCAGCCACACAAAGAAGGTCGCAGCTACCTGCTATGGTATTCTGCGAGGGCTGCGACCGGTTCTTAAATTTTTTGACCCCCCTACTCGGCAGTTGGTGGTCCAAGCCTCCATTCTTTCGCGGCTGGATTATGGGAGTGCGCTACTGCTCGGGGTAAATCAGGCAGAGGCTACTAGACTGCAAAGGGTGCAGAACGCCGCGGCACGTGCCATTGTGGGCCTTCCAAGGCAGTGCTCTGTCTCCGCAGTTTTGACCTCACTCCATTGGCTGCCGATTCGACAGAGAATCAAATTTAAGGCTCTCTGCCTGACATTTAAAATCTTGAAACTCTCTTCCCCCCCTGCCCTTGCTGAGCTTGTTTCCTCTTACGTTCCTACGCGGTCCCTCAGATCGGAATCTCTTCATCTGGCGGTTACTACACGGTTCAGATTGAGTAGGATGGGAGGCCGCTCCTTTCGTGTATTAGCGGCAGGACTGTGGAACTCTCTTCCTGTCCATATTCGAGCCCTGAACAACCTCACTCCCTTTAGGCGCGCCATAAAGACCTTCCTGTTCCCATCGGCTGTATAATTCCTTTTCTTTTCCCCTGTATCGATTTGTTATGTTGTTGTACCGGATCAGGCGCCGGGACGCCCCTTGGCTGGGGCAGCTGAGCGCCTTATAAAAGTTATTAACATAACATAACATTATGATCAATCAATCAATCAGGGGTTTGTTAAGCACCCTACTCCCCCGTGGAGGTCTCAAGGCACTGGGGGGTGGCGCAGCTCCGGTCATTTGAAGAGCCAGGCCTTGAGGGTGTTACTGAAGATGTGCAGGGTGGGGGCGCATCTGATGTTGATTGGGAGCTCGTTCCAGGTCTTGGCCGCGATGTAGGAGAAGGTTCTTCCTCCTGTTTGTGCTCTGCGGATGCGCTGGTGTTCGGCAAGGGTGAGGTTGGCAGATTTGAGATTTCTCTTGGGAAGGTGGAAGGAGATCCTATTAACGAGATATTGGGGACTGGTGTTGTGGAGGCATTTGTTCGCGTCGGTGAGTATTTTGAACGCTACTCTCTTCTCAACAAGGAGCCAGTGGAGGTTCCGCAGGTGTTGGGTGATGTGTTCGTGTCGAGGGACACCGAGGACGAGTCTGGCTGCAGTGTTTTGTATGGTCTGGAGTTTGTGGAGTAGAAATTTGTTGATCCCGGCGTAAAAGGTGTTTCCGTAGTCCAGTGTGCTGGTTATGAGTGCGTGGGTGACGGTTTTACTCGATTCGGGGGGATCCATTTGAAGGTCTTTCGGAGGACGCGGAGGGTGTTGAAGCAGGTGGAGGTGACAGCGTTGACCTGTCGGGTCATGGAGAGGGAAGAGTTGAGTACGATGCCAAGGTTTCATGTGTGGTCCATGAGGGTGGGGAGGTCAGCCGAGGGCGGCGGCCCACCAGGTGTTGTCCCACTCAGAGGGGGAAGGTCTGAGGACGAGGAACTCTGTCTTCTCCGAGTTGAGTTTCAAGCAGCTGCTACTCATCCAGGATGCAACGTCCTTTACTCCTTCCTGGAAGTTGAGTTTGGTGGTGATGGGGTCCTTGATGAGGAAGAGGATGAGCTGGGAGTGGTCGGCGTAGGATACTATGCTGAGTCCATGCTGTCTGACGATGGAGGCGAGGGGAGCCACGTAGATGTTGAAAAGGGCGGGCTGAGTGACAATTCTTGGGGCACTCCACAGTTGATTTCCGTTGGTTCGGAGAGGAAGTGTGGCAGTCTGATCCTTTGGGTTCTGCCGGTGAGGAAGGAGCGGAGCCAATCGAGGGCGGTTCCCTGTATGCCGGCGTCGTGGAGTCTGGCAGTGAGTGTACGGTTGTAGATGGTGTTGAAGGCTGCAGAGACGTCGAGTAGGATCAGGGCCGTGGTGTGTCCTTGATCAAGGAGGGTGCGGATGTTGTCTGTGGCAGAGAGGAGCAAGGTCTTGGTGCTGTGGTTGCTTTGGAATCCAGAGGATGGAGTTTCCTCAATGAATTTTGTTATTTTGGCATTGCCGATCTTCTCTGTGACTTTAGCCGCGAAGGGAAGGAGGGAGATTGCGTGGTAGTTCTTGAGGTCCGCTTAGGGCTGCTTGCGCAGGGGTCTGACTTCTGCGTGTTTCCAGTCATCGGGAAAGATGCCGGTTTCAAAGGTGGCATTGATGGTGCATCGTGGTTGCGGAGCGATGGGGGTGGCGGTTCTGTGGAAAATGTATGGGGGCAGTGATCTGTGGGGGCTCCTGAGTGAACGCCTTTCATGGTCGATGTGGTGTCTTCGGTGGTGACTGGGGTCCAGGAGGAGATGGTGGAATGGCCGGGGTACAAAGTGGTTTAGGAGGCAGGTGTCTGGTCATTGAAGTTGTCGTAGAGGCCCTTGATTTTCACTTGGAAGTACACGCAGAGTTTGTTGCAGAGCTCCTGGGAAGGGGTGAAGTCCGTGGTTACGCTGGGGGTCTTGGATGATGCTGAAGAATTCCTTGGAGTTGCTGGAGTTGGCGAGGATCTTGTTCTGGATGAAGATCCTTTTGGTGGATCTGATGTGTTGGTGGTAATCTGTCATGGTGTTTTTGTAGGTGGAGCCATTTTCCACTGTTTTGCTTTTTCTCCAGTTTTTCTAGAGCCATCTGCAGGCGCGTCTGGATTCTTGAAGGTCATCGGTGAACCGGGTGGCCTTCCTGGGTCGCTGTTTGTTGGGGTTACGTAGGGGTGCAACCTTGTTTGCCCAGTTGGAGATCCATCTGTGTAGCTCTTTGGCTGCGAGGTTGGCATCAGTCAAGGTGATGGGGGCATCGCGGTTGACGGTGGAGTTTAGCTGCTCCTCTGTGATTTTGCTCCAGTTTCTTCGTGGAGGGCGGGGTGCAGGTTTCGGTGGCATGGGATTGTTGACAAGGAAGTGTACGCAGTGGTGGTTTGTCCATGGGGGTTGCGTGGTGTGGCTGAAGCAGATGTTTTCCCACCTGCAAAGATGGGGTTGAGGAGGTGTCCTGTCTTGTGGGTAGGTATGGTGAAGAGCCGTTTCAGTCCGATGTTGGCATGGTTGTCCAGGAGGGTATTGGAGTTGGGGTCGCTGGAGTTGTCGAGAAGGAAGTTCAAGTCTCCAATGAGTACATAGTCCATGGAGGCGATGGCATGGGGTGCGATAAGGTCAGCGATGGTGGTGGTGAACAAGGTGCGATTTCCGGGGGGCAGGGTGGTCTGTAGGCGAGGGTGCTGCGAAGTGTGATTCTAGGGCTGGGCTGGATCTGGAAGAGGAGGTGTTCGGTGGTGGAGAACGAGTCATTCGTGGTGGCGGTGAAGAGTCGGAGGGAGCTCTTGTGTGCGACGGAGAGTCCTCCTCCTGGGTGGGTGAGGCGGTCCTTCCTTTGGATCTTGTATCCGGCGGAGATGGCAGTCGTGATGTCAGGGGCAGAAGAGGCAATGGTTCAGGTTTCTGAGAAGAAGACGATGTCTGGCGAGAAGGTTTCGAGGAGGCCTCAGATTTCTACGACGTGTCTTCCAGGGAAGAAGCATTTCTGGACTCCGGTGGTGTTGCTTTCCGACATGGGGGCAGTTCTCGTGGGGGTGCGTAGGGTGGTGAAGGTCTGGCCGTAGTGACAGCAGGAGAACTGGCTGTTTTTGTGTTTGGTGTGGATAGCTGGCAGTTTTTGCTTCTTCCGGGGTTGATTGCGAGGAGGGCCGCCTAGCTGTAGCGGTGGATGGTTGGAGAACCAGGGTCCCTGGCGCTGGTCGCAGTCGGGTAGTGGCCACAGATGGGCTTGCCTTTGGCGCGCCCACTGATTGCTGTAGCCACCATTAAATAGGGGAGGAGGGAGGTAGACGCAGCTGGGAGGCGGGAGCGGGAACCAGTGGGGGGGGAGGGGCCGCGGGGGCAGCAGCAGCAGAGAAAAAAAGGTGGGAGAAAATAACGGGTGCTGAAAACGGGCAGGAGGGCACAACACAAGATTACTGTCACAAAAATGAAGCAGGGAACATTGAACAACAAGCAAAAATAAGGCACGATTACAGAGGTCGACAAAATGAAGCAGGGAACAGTGAACAACAAGCAAAAATAAGGCAAGATTACAGAGGTCGACAGAAGCAGGCTAGGATGCGCGGCCTCGAACCAGGGTCAGCAGGGTGCAGGAAGCAGGGGCACTTCAGGTCGAGCTGTGTGCCTGGGAGAGCAGTATCCTGGCCAAGGTCAGGGGTTTTGCTGTGACTGTGAAATGGAGTGCCAGTCAGAGCAACATACCTATCAATCCATGCTGTGATTCAGCATTGGAAAATGCAGTGTTTCTTCTAAAGGGTATTCAAGCCTTCAACAGATAATACACACTTGCAGCTAGAGGCTACAAACAGAAGATTTTGGGAGTTTGGAAGATTGAGGCGTGGGTGGTGGGGAAGTATTAAGTGGAAGTGACTGTGGCTGCATAGGAAGTAATTAAGATGTTGATATGAGCAGTTAGTTAGAAGGTATTTTGTGAGAAGGAACCTGTGAGACTAAGTAAGGGTATTAGTGATGGATAATATACACATTGGTGGGGTTTCTTTTGTCCGGTGTACTTTTAGCTAATGCATATCAAGTTAGGGGTTTGGGATTGTCAAGCACAGAATAGGAGAGGGCAAGAATGCTTGCAAACCATCTAAACTACCACTGGCAATCACTCTATGTAGCATTCCAAAGCATTGTTTTTCACCTACTGTGTCACTCTTCGCAGATCACAACTGGCACTGCTCCTCATGGGAAAAGTCCATGTCAAACTGCCCGGTGAGGACCCCTTCAGAAGAGAACACAAGCATCACAGACCAGTTTCAACCTTGTGAGGCCTGGTCAGTGAGGTATAGCTTGGATCCTATTGTACAGCGAGCAAGGGATCCATGCCTCTGCATACCATAGACATACACGCCAACCCTCCGGATTCAAGCCGGAGACTACCGATTTCAAGGCTAGTCTGCCGCCTCCCGGTTCCTGCATTCAAAAACCTGATACCTCTGAGGCTCCAGCTGCCAGGGCCTGGTATTGTGTAACTCGTTATATGTACTGCCATTCACCTGCTCCTGCATGCCAGTACACAACACTTGCCTCATGCTCTCTCTGCCTGTCATAGCGCTTTCTCTGTGCTTCCGACAGGTAAGAAAGAAAAAATCAAATTTGCGTTTCTAAAATTGAATCCTGCAACAGCAGGCTTGCAAAGCCCATACATGACAGTAACCCGATTCATGCCCCTATAGAAGTCAATGGGGGAAATACATTCGCACAATTTTATTTTTAGAAATCTCCCACTTTTCTAGTCTAAAATGTTGACATGCATGCATAGGCCACTTTGGGCATTAGATCTAACACACACAAGTGATAGAAAGAATGCTTAGAAACAGTCTAAACCACTGACAATTACTGTGGGTAGTACTCCAAACCATCTTTTTCCACCCACGGTGCCACACTGCACTCTTTGTACTGTTATATGTGCAGTAAGATACAAAGTTGTAAATATCCCTAACAGGTGTTCGTTACTAGGACTTGATTATGAGTTCTGCAGATTAGGGTGAGATATTTACCACACCCACTGTTACCCTAGGTAGGAGGTATTTAATACATGGTAAATACCTCCTATACTGAGTTTTAACTTCGAAATAGGATAGAACATTCAGAATTGATTTATAATACTGATTTCCAAACGTGTTGCTTTCTATCCAGGTCTATTCTCCCAATAAATGCCAGTAGGTTTGGCCTGCCAAAATCTTTCAGAGAAAAACAGCTGAGGTGTGATGTTTATCACAGAACTCTAAGTTACAGGCCCTTTCCAAACATCTGTTTTCACAGAGATTGAAAGTTAGCGACCTTCTTACAATCAGTGCATAGTTGTTGTCATTAAGATATTGGTGGAGAACTTGACCCTTGAACCAAACACTTGGTTAGTGTTGTCCCACTTTGCACAACTGTTGCTCCCTGATCTCTTGGCTAATTTCACTTATAGTAAGTAACAATGTTGCATCCAGAAGCATTTTGACATTTTGTTATTATTTTTAACCCAAAAACACAAACCACTGAAGGCAATATTGTCCTTGTGCTTTTCAAAGATAACTCATTATTTGTAGTTATAATTCTGTAGTCCTGCATACAAACCACTTTCTGTAGTTTGCAGAAATATTCAATTGTTTGTCCTTATCCAAAGCCTGACCTCAGTGCTCAAGGTATGTCGCTGGAGGTAGTGCAGACGGTTAGGTCCTCATTACGAGTGCCCGGAAAACTCTGGGGTATGCGGTGCTTATGCGGTGCTTATGCGGTGCTTACTGTTACCGCGTATACTCGAGTTCTGAGGTTTGAAGCAAACACCTTGACACCAGGTCAAATCTGTTGAAATTTACTTGAGAAAAATGCCAAGTAAATACCGGAACAGCACCAAAATGAGCATTCTAAGCCCTGTTGCAAGCATAATTCACAGGGCCTGATTCACAACGGGTCTCCTCACTCGTGGCGGAAGGTCCGCACTCATTGGGGAGTCTCCGCACTGGGGGTTGAGTCTCAGTGGCGCCATGACCAGGGCCGGACTGGCCATAGCGGGCACCGGGCAATCCCCCGGTGCGCCGCACGGGTAGAGGCCGTTTTGTTTGTTACAGGGCCTAAAATCGGCCCTGTACCAAAATCGCCCGAAAACCGGCCCCGGCAAAGAGCTCGGCGGCACCTCCGCAGTGCTGAAGTCATTCTATAGAGTCATTTTCTGTCATTGTAGTTCTGTGAATGTTGAAGTCATTAAATGAAGCCTTTGAATGCAGCTGGGCATTTAAAACATGGGCATAGTAGGCAATTGCCCAGGCCCCCAGCTTTCAAGGGGCCTCTTGTGAAATTCCTCTCTAGCTGTCTATTTATCCCACTTTAACCTTTAATGTATTATTTAATTTTGTTTGGCATCATATGGCTTGAATGAGCAGAAAATGGGTAGTAAAATACAAACCTATTCTGGACAATGTCCCCCAAACTATGCTTTGCCCAGCCCCCCCAAATTCTTAAGACAACTCTGGTGTGCATGCAGATGGGCATGTAGGTATCTGATTGATGAAGCTTGAGTTATGTGTTCAATGTATGCAAGCGCATTGTAGGCCACACATGCGATGAATATTGCTCCCAAGTCCCACATGCAATGGATGAATAGTCAGTGCTTAATTTGTAAAAGGATAAGTGATGGGCCCAAAGATTTGCACAGACGTCCACAGCCAGTACTATTGAATATGAGGGTATGAAGGCTGTCTAATCTTATTTCCACATCATGCCTCTTTAATCCACCACCAGATATCCCATGCTTCTCTATCTCACTCCTGCAGATGATATTATATCCCTGGTTTCTATCTTTTTTCTCTTTCCCGTCTTCCTTCTGTAACTCTCTTGTGTTTTTATCTCTCTCGCTCTGGATCAAAGTCTTTTGAGGAAAAATAAGTGCTGGTTCCCAAAAATGAGTGCCAGTGAGCCTCATCTGCAACCACCATCTCAAAATAAGCACTGCATAATGCACGTATAAACATTACTTTAATTATTTTTTTTAGTTTTATATAGCACGAACTAGACCTGAGACATCAGGTATCAGATCGCTTTACATGAGTACCAGTTTCGTTATAGATGAACACATTCATTTTTTTTGTTAGGCATGGGAAGATTAAGTAATTTGCCCAGAAAAGCACTTGCAGTGTACTTGGTTTTGGACATCATATATTGTTACATTTTAGGAAATGTGTATGCAGTTTTAAAAGTGGGTTAATTTTACAACTTAAATTTAAAATTCATTATTGAATTGTGATGGTATGTTGGCCTTAAAAACTTTACAGATTGTGATGATGTTACATTGTTTACAGGAACCAAATAGTTTTAATAAACTTTTAATGCACATTGTCCACGTGTACCAATGAGATTGCAGGTATCATAGACTAAAGTAGTTTGCAAACTGTTACTTTGAAATTTCCATTTTTTAAATATATTTCTTTTTTTGATATTTGCCATGTACATACAGAATCTGTTATAGCACACATCGTATCACTGCATACATTAATAGAATATGGAAGTGTGTCAGCCCTTCATTTCAATCCGTAGTGATATTGCTTAGTATAATATCCCATTGGTGAACAGGAAAAGCAGAAACAACATGTCATGATTCTGAGAGAGCGCAAATCGAGAAAAAATAGAAGTGCACCATATTTACAAGCACGTTGCATCAGTTTAGTAAAGATTATATAAGAGTGTCGAATTTATAGAGTGAAAATACATAAGAGTGTTTAATTAAAATAGAATGCATATATCAGTGTGAAAAGCTAATGTAGAAGTGTGTAGAGATGTTAGAATGATGTTGAAATACCATGTTATGTGGCTGTTGTAGAGGAGAATGTAATGCTGCTAAACGTAGAAATGTGTAGGCCACATGGCAGTTTACAGAGAATGAAAGGTGTTGTTACACTCTCACATGATATGGATTTTTAATGTTGTTGTAATTCAAAGTATTATTGATCATCAGACTGAAATATATATTTTATAGAAGTGTTTCATATAACCATTGTGTGTAATAAGTTAGAATACTGTTTAGACTAAGAAATTAAAGGTTTACAGAGTGCACAGGCCCGTTTCATGTAATTCTAATAGGCCTGAATAGATAAGGTCATTTCTTTTGATCTGCATGTGTTAGTTAGAGGAATGTCATGTTAAGCATAAATTGCGGAGCCTGCTCAAAGGTTTACGACTTAGAAGATACGGTGGAGGCCGGAATTTGGGGCCCACTGTACAAATGTCTGTTTGCAGGTGCGAGGAGGTTCCAATCAAGAGAGTGATGAATAGAGTTTTTGTTCAGTGAGCCAGGCACAGGCCTGGAGGAGGCTTCAGGAATTTCCTGGGGGGTACCGTCCTGCCGGAGAAGAGCCTGAGAAGCAAGGTCAACGCTAACTATGGGCCCAGAGGAGTATCAGCATGGAAAATGCCAGAACTGACACCACGTGAGGGGCGTCTCTAAAGGGCGTTTCTATTGTAAATGTGATTTTTGTATTAGGGACAGCACCCCTGGGTGGAGTTAGGGCAGATGGTCTGAGGAACCTAAGAGAGCGGATGGGTAGGCAGATAGGATAACTGCAAGACCTCGATTTACAACGAAGACTAAGGGAAGTGAGTGATCTTCTTTGGAAGTCACCACGGCTGACACCTTTTTAGGTTAAGATTTTACTAAGTAGGGATGTCACTTAGTCTAGTGTAGGGACAGTCTAATCTGTATGTTCTTCCTTTCTGTAAATGACTCACAAGCTACAGCTTGTGTCTATTCTTGCAACTCTGATGAGTTTTGAATTGGTTTTGGTGATATTCTTTTGCCGACTAAGAGCATTTAGAAAATTTATGTTTGTATTGATACCAGTATATCTTTTGAACCTTATTTTGAGATGTTTGTATCTCCAGTTAACTTTGGCTTTGTAATAAACTTTTAAACTTATTCGTAGTAAGTGGTTCTTTAGAGTGGTGTAAGTCCTTATTGATTGACCTAGTAGTGGATTGCCTTTTACTCTATGACAGGTACCAACGGTTCAGTCGACCTGAGTTGGGATCTAGATCGATAGCAATATATCAGAAATCCCGCCGTAACAGTTGATAGCAGAGGATGGTTACCTTCTAGAGGAAGGTGATCTAGACTAGGTTAAGATTACCCCAAGGTCCCTAGAGATCGAGAGATGAGCAGCGGAAGAATCGCCTGCCGAAGAAGGTGCTGACGGTGCGAGAGAAAAGCAGCAGGGTCGGACGAGAGTGAGTATAACAAGGGTCATGCGTTGACAGATTGCGGTGTTTTGTGTTGTATCTGTATTGTAATGTCATGCGGAGTTGAATGCCTGTAGTGTGATTGAGAGAGGGTTGTGACCGCGCGCAACCTGGCAACCAGGAAACTGGTGAACCGGTGAACTGGTGAAAATCTTAAGTTCGGAGAAGAGCTTAAGTGGTTCAGGTGTATCGAACATCCAGAGTAGTTGTCGACCAGAGTAAAAGGGGGTCATGAGGTACCATTGATCGCCCGCAGGACCGAGATAGGGGGAACGCAAGAGTGAGTGTGTGGGTGACGGACGCAGGTCGAAAGTTACCGTGTGTAAGTAACCTATCAGTTAAGGCGATTGTCTGGACGTATACGGAAAGACATTTCGTCAGTTAAGGTGACAATTACAGTTAGACTGTGGGCGTACAGTCAAGGAAAGTGATCGCTTGGTCGGAAGTAATCATTTTTCAGAGTATGAATGGGACGCATGCATGACCGGGAGACGAGCTGAGAAAGGAGGGGAACTGCTGCGAAGGGGAGACGAGTGACGTCAGCGAGAGCCGCGCTGTGATAGGCCGGTTGGTGTGACGTCAGCGAGAGCCGCGCTGTGATAGGCCGGTTGGTGTGACGTCAGCGAGAGCCGCGCTGTGATAGGCCGGTTGGTGTGACGTCAGCGAGAGCCGCGCTGTGATAGGCCGGTTGGTGTGAAGCCGCGCTGTGATAGGCCGGTTAGCGAGAACCGCGCTGAGATTGGTGGATTGTCATCAGGAAGTAAACGAACGCGGAGAAAATAGAAATTTTGTAGATTTTGAACATGAAGTGTTTTAAATGTTTGAGAGCGATCTTTAAGAGAAAAAGAAGAGAATCTTATTACAGGGAAGAGGCACCGCCAGAGGGTACACCAGCTCACTATATGGCAACGAATGTTGGGTTGCATACTATACTGTGGCTTGATACTTGGAGTAAGATTACAGAAGGGAATGAGGAACTGACTTTTCCGAAATACGGAACGTTTAGACTAGAAGTGTTGCATCAGCTGAAAGCAGTTATGTCCTCATTGAGACCTTTGCCTAGACCAACACAGTTTGAGGCCCTTAATGCGTGGATTAGGGCGGCGCACGACAGGAATCAGAACAGACGCCAGGAAAGGGTAAGGCGATCAGTAAGGGCAGTGCAAGATGCCAAATGGGATGCGGAAGCCAAGAAATGGAGGGTACAGACGATTGAAGTGGATAAGTTGTACCCAGTGAGAGAGGTTACAGGAGAAAAGAGACCCATAGAAGAGGATGACGAGAGCGAGTCGGATGATGGCCTAATAAATAGGTTGTTGATAGATAGACCGCCTCCGGACAATAGGGAGATAGAAGGTACTGAGCTCCCAAAGGAAGATAGGGTTGACACAGAAGGGAATAGGCCACTCCCTATAACGAATTGGGTACCTACCAAAGGTGAGGAGACACCTCAACATAGTCCTGTACAGAGAGTAGTCGGAAGGGTTGTGGTGCAGAAGATGCCGGCAACAGAGAGGGTTGAGTCTTAGGGATTGCCAGATGCTCTTCAAGTACCCATTACCATAGGTCCTATAGTGTCGGTTTATCACCCAGAGAAAGGGAGAGAGGAAGAACAGGAACGGTTAGACAGAGAAAGAGTTGAGATGGAAAGAAGGAATAACACGACAAATGCCTGGAGACAATTGCCAGGACCGATAACGTGGAGCACCCCATTGGATTCCGCAGTGGATCCCGTAACAGAACAGGGGGTCAGAGAGGACCGATGGACCTGAGGGGACCACGGCCGAAATCCTATAAAGAGTTGAGGGCTGACTTGAAGGAATGGGATAGGTCCACAGAAGCACCGAGCAACAGGTCGAGAGTAGAAGATGAACGGGGAAGTCGAGGCAATGGCACATTACCTCACTGCGGGGCTAGCGAAAGCAGCCAGGAGTGGGACGGTAAAAGTCAAGAGAGTAGAGGAGTTACACGTCATATTGACGGTGGAAATGGGCAGGAGCGAAAAGGTAGAAGTACGGGGTGTGGAGGGATGTCTCGTCTCATTCAAAGTGAGGGAGACCAAAGGACACAAGAGTACAGGGATAGGTTTAAGTGCACTCTCCACGCACCTGATGATAACGTACAGCACTGGAATCGTGGGAACATGGGGAACCGCGAAGGATCTTGCCATGCGTCGAGTGATCAGAGATCACAGGCAAATTGCGAAGACATGGGGAATAACGGAATGTCTTACCATGCACCTAGAGAAACCAGGCAGAATGGGAATGTGGGACTATGGGAAATAGAGAAGTGTTTCACTATACACCCAGAGAGGATGGAACTGCATGGGACCTGGAGAGATGGGAGCATGGGAGGACTCCCCATAACACGCCTGAGCCCAGACGTAGGACTCAGAGCTGTGATGGGAGAGAGGTAAATGGACTCTCTAGAGATAGCGTACTGAAAGCTGTGATAAAAGCCAAAAGACTCGATGTGACCATCTTAAAATCTGACCTGGACGATATAATAGATGGGGTGTTGCCTTTAGAAAGGATTGACATGTACGAACAAGATGAGCTGCTGTTTATAGCAAAGGATATTACTCGAAAGGCAAGAGCAACTCATGAGAAACTGTCTGATCTGGCAGACAGGTATATGGTAGATTTGTCCAGAACAAAGGCATTGCAGGGTAACCATAGGTTGCATTATTCAGATCAGGACCTAGATGAGAGGAGGACAACTGGATTAAAAACACACATAAGGGAACTGATCACAGGAATAAGAGCATGGAGAGATCTGGACAAATGGGAAGAGAGATGGTCCAAAAAGGGAACTGTTAGGCGGAGCGCGAATGCGATGTCTCCGGAGGGAAGGCTAATGCAGATGGAGGCATTCCCTTTGCGAGAAATAGCGAATGGGAGTTATGTACAGGTAACCTGGAGTAGGGGAGATTTGGCTGCATTTACCAACTCATTTCCAAGGTTAAGGGAAAATCCCGTAGAGTGGTACAAGCAGGTAGAGAGGTTTGTCAAGATTTCAAAAGTATTGTGGATTGATTTGAACACCTTATTCGACATTGTGGTCCCAGGAGACTTGTGGATAGCATGCAAGGTTAGTGTCGAATGGCCAACTGCAAAACCAGAAAGGGATGCTCGTACTAATGGACTGTCAGAAAGAGTAATGATAAAATATGAACAAGTGATGACATGGCTGAAGGAGAAGGTGCCACCACAAGATATAGATTGGGTAAAAATAGACCGAACAAGACAGGAACCCAAGGACACAGTTCATGAGTTTTATGAGCGATTGCTGAAAACGTTCAAACAATACAGTGGATTAGATGTAATGGATCCCAAAGAGATAGGACAGTTTGTATCGAAGTTCGTTTTGGGGTTGAGACCTGATATTTGTTTGATGATTCAGCAACATTTAATTTGTTGGCAAAACAAACCGTTGGATGAAATTTTGAGATACGCAAGGTATTGCAGTGATGAAATAGATTCCAAAGCAAAGAAACTAAAGGAGAAACTGATGATGGTGCAGATGCAGTCGGCTGGAAAGGGTGGACAGCAGCAACAGGGAACAGGGACAATGGGACGGAAATCAAATAGTCAGAATAAGGACAGCGAGGAAAACTCGAGACCTAGAATAGACATTGCTACATTGAAAAGAACGACAAAGTGTCACCAGTGTCACCGGGTGGGACATTGGAAACGCGAGTGTCCCTATAACCCTGAAAACGGAGAACTAGAAGTAGAGGAGGAGGAAGTTCAAGAAGTTCCAGTTCAAGGGGTGACAGTGTCAAAGAGTAAGGTGGCCAAAGGGGGGACTTCGGCTCCACGAGCTCAGTTCCCGCAGCCACCAAAGATTACGACCGGGGGAAAGATCTATAGACAAATGCCTCTTTTTATAGACGAAGAAGAGTGTTACTACGTTGATCCATTGACGGGACGACGTGTAAGTAGAGAGGAGGATTGTACCCTCGGGGCAGTTCTAGAGGTGGATCAAAGAGGACCGTTTGTCGAGGCTGAAGTGGCAGGGTGTCCTACAACATTCTTAGTAGATACCGGAGCTACTCGATCAACTTTGAGATCGGCAGTAGTTCTAGATCTACCAATGTCGGGGGAAACAATTCAGGTGGTAGGAGTCGCTAATAGGAGAATGACTAACCCTTTGACGGAACCAGTGCTAGTGAGAATAGGAAACTACACCGATGAACATCAGTTTGTAGTATGTGATTCTAGTCCTGTGTGTCTGTTAGGAAGTAACTGAACTGCACAATATACTGCACACCTCAGGGAGTGGAGATACAGACTACAGACGATGATGCTACCTTTAAAGTTGCAAACTCGAGAGTATGCGTAGAACTGTATCCTACCCTGACTGTGGAGGAGCTTCCTTGGGACTTACGAGATACAGTGTCATCAGAGGTATGGGGTTTTACTGGAGAAGAGATAGGATTGATCAAAGGAGTAGAACCAGTGAAGGTCATGGTAAAACCAAATGTTGAATATCCAAGAACGCCTCAATACAAATTGACCCCGGAGACGATTGCAGGAATAAAACCCGTAATCGACTCTATGATTCAACAGGGAATACTGAAGGAAATCGTGGGTAGTCCATGTAACTCCCCGATTATGGGTTTGCAGAAACCTAGTGGGAAATTTAGAATAGTACAAGATCTTCGAAAGATTAATAACATAGTTGTTTCATGTTGTCCAGTGGTACCGAATCCATCAGTGATATTGTTTCAGATACCATTCCAAGCTGAGTGGTTCACAGTGATAGATCTTTGTCAGGCTTTCTTCTCAATTCCATTAGATGAGGAGAGCCAGTATCTTTTCGCTTTTAAGCTGGAAAATCGTGTCTTAACATGGTGTCGTATCCCACAGGGGTATACAGAAAGCCCATCAATTTTCAACCAGCTATTGAAGAAAAATCTTGAAAGTCTAGTACTGCCACAAAACTCGGTTCTGGTCCAGTACATAGACGACCTACTTGCTGCGTCAGGAACGGAAGAAGCTTGTAAGATAGATACCATCGCCTTGCTGAACCATTTAGCTGAAAATGGGCATAAGGTATCTCCGAGCAAATTGCAGTACTGTCTGACAGAAGTACAGTACTTGGGTCACCGGATAGAAAAAGGAAAGCGCAAGGTGTCACCAGATAGGATAGAGGCGATAATGAAGATGAACGCGCCTACGACACAGAGAGAAGTCAGGATGTTCCTAGGAATGGTTGGTTATTGCCGACAGTGGATAGCTAACTTTTCCCTGAAAGCAAAACCCTTACAAAAACTGACGCACAAGGAGGTGAGTGATCCGGTACCATGGGACAAGGATTGTTTGATGTCGTTCCTACAGTTGAGAGAGGACTTGTGCCGTGCTCCAGCTTTGGGGATGCCTGATTACGGAAAACCATTTTCACTTTACTGCTGTGAAAGAGAGGGTTGTGCTTTGTCAGTTTTAGTACAAACTCATGGAAATGCCCGTAGACCAGTTGCATACTTTTCGGCTACTTTAGATCCGGTATCCGCAGCGTTGCCCGGATGTCTCAAATCCGTTGCAGCAACAGGTGTCAGCATTGAAAGGTGTGAAAATATCGGAATGGGACACCAATTAGTGGTGTATGTACCTCATTCTGTAGAACTGTTAATGACCAGGACCAAGACCCAGCACTTAACCAGTAATAGGCTCACGCGCTACGAGCAGGTTATTCTTGCTGCGGAGAACGTGACCCTTAAGAGGTGCTCTGTTTTGAATCCTGCTACATTGATGCCACTTCCTAATGATATAGAAGGCGAAGAATGTGAAGATCACGATTGCCTTGATGTGACTGAACTATGCACCAAGCCAAGACCAGATATTGTGGATGAGCCGTTGACTGACCCTGATGAAATTTTCTTTGTTGATGGCTCATGTTTAAGAGACGATACTGGTCGGTTGAGAGCAGCTTATGCTGTTTGCACCATTACTGGAGTTGTGGAAGCCGCATGCTTGGAAGGAGTACACTCCGCTCAGGTAGCTGAAATCATTGCATTGACATGTGCCTGTTTAGCAGGTAGCAAAATCAGAGTCACCATTTATACCGATAGCCAATATGGTTTCGGTGTAGTTCATGATTTTGGGCAATTGTGGTCTCAGAGAGGTTACATGACCTCCTCTGGTTCGCCTATTCGAAATGGGGAATTTGTGCGACTGTTGTTAGAAGCATTACAAGGTCCAGCAGCAATTGCGATTGTTAAATGTGTAGCCCACACCAAAAATACAGATTTTGTGTCGCAAGGTAATCGATATGCAGACGAAGTTGCTCGCTATTGCGCGGAGCAAGGATATTCTTTCACGGAAGTGGAAGTAGGTGGGACTCAGGAAAAGACAGAGTTAAACATGATGCTAGAAACAGTTGATACTTGGGAGGATTTAAAAGACATGCAAGAGAACGCATCTGATTCAGAGAAAAAGGCATGGGAAACAGCAGGTTGTGTGAAAAGCTAAATGGATTTGTGGGTTTCAGCAGATGGAAGGGCAGTATTACCTGATGAATTAGTGAATCCAATGGCACGACAGATACATGGTCCAGTACACTTAGGAAGAGATGCCATGCTGAGGTTATTTAGGCAGACTTGGTACAATCCTAAATTTAGGATTGCAGCAGAAGCAGTGTGTCAAAGATGTGTCACATGTCAACAATTGAACATAGGGAAAAGAACGCCAGTTACAATGAGTCACATTGGGAGGTCTGGGGGGCCTTTCAACCGAATGCAATTAGATTTTATTGAGATGCCAAAAATCAACCGCCTCAGGTATGTTCTGGTGGTTGTATGCATATTTTCCAGATGGGTCGAAGCATACCCTACACGCAGGTGCGATACACTCACAGTAGCAAAGTTGTTGCTTAGAGAGTTGATCCAGCGCTTTGGGGTGCCGACCTCCCTGGAATCAGACAGAGGAACTCATTTCAACAGTGAAGTTGTGAAGATGCTTTGCTCTGCATTAAACATTGATCAGAAGTTGCACTGTAGCTATCGACCAGAGGCTTCAGGTATCGTGGAGCAGATAAACGGAACTCTAAAGTCCCGAATGGCCAAAGTATGTTCATCGACGTCCTTAAGCTGGCCTGATGCTCTGCCCTTGGTACTCATGAGTATGCGTAGCACACCAGACAGGAGGACAGGTCTCTCTCCACATGAGGTTTTAATGGGGAGGGCAATGAGACTTCCGTCTGTTCCAACTACAGCTTTGTTGAATATTACAGATGACCTGATCCTGGATTATTGCAAGGGACTTTCTGACGTCATTCATTCTGTGTCTCTTCAGGTGCAGGCTGCTGAAGTTCCATCTTCAAGAGACCTATGTCACGACTTGTGCCCTGGTGATTGGGTGCTTGTGAAAAAACACGTCCGGAAGAACTGCCTAGACGTGCGTTGGAAGGGGCCCTATCAAATAATCCTGACAACGAACACTGCTGTAAAGTGTGGAGGGCTGCCAAACTGGATCCACGCTTCCCATACTCGAAGAGTTCCAGCACACTTAGAATAAACAGCTCCTCTCACAGATGAAAATCCAGCTGTGGACGGCGAACCACTAGAGGGGATCAGTCAAGCTGTGGGGGTGTCAGAAGAAGTTGGGAGTGCTACAGATCCAGAAGAAGAAAGACAGGACGACAGTGAAACTGAAGTTGCCACCGAAGGAGAAAGTTGCTGTGAATACGGCTCAGACACAGATCAAGACAAGAGTGATCAAGAACCGAGTGTGAGGACAAGAAATAGGAGAACAAGGCGTGGAGAAGCTAGTTGGCCTGAGGGAAAGAAGAGGCCGAGCTTGAAGCCAACTCCAGAGAGAACTCTTGCTCCTATATCTGAAGACTCGGATCTGGACGAAGGTGCACAAAGACAGGAACAGGAAGGTCCGAGAAGAACGAGGAGGGTGCGAGTGCCCTGCAGAAGATACGCTACTCCTGAGTGGACCTACCTAGCAGCAGATGTCCAGTGCACGGAGATCCGGGAGGGTGAGGGAAGTGACATTGACCAGTACTGACCCAATCATAACATTGGAAGTAGTGTTGCTGATACCCGGAGTGGAGGTCGAAGAGTTGCTGACACTCACTATCCCTAATCCTCCTTATCTGAGCAGGATAAGAGAACTGGTTTTAAACAGAATAGAATTTCCGACTTTTTGTTCAATGAGGCCAACACATGAGGAGATCATTCTTCGTTTGGAAATATTAGAATATGTGATTAGAGCCGCTGGAACACGTATCATTCCAGATTGCTAAAGACTTTGTAAATAAACAGATTGAAAGATAACCTAGCGCCAAGTGGAAGAAGAAGAAATTTAGGGATTTCCCATTTAGTGGACGGAGAAGGGCTAGGGTTGTCTGTTGCTATAGAACTCAAAGACTGATCTTGCAGAAGGGATTATCAGCTTCCAGGTGTGGTTCGGAAAGACTGAATAAGCGAAGAAAAGAGACTTTGTGTTGTGAAAGAAAACCAGAACTACACTGTCTTGAGATCATGGAGGCCGGCAACCCAAACCGCAGGACAAAATGCATAGTAGGCACACTTTTAGTGGGAGTAATTTTTCTTATAGTTTTAGTAGTTACTATATCATATGTAGTGGGACATGAAAATGAAGAGAAGGCAACAAAGGAAGCAAAAATTGTATCGATACAGAAACCTACTACTGCTGGTCAAAGGGGGGACAATGCAGAGAAAGATAAAGCTTTACTAGCAGCAGAGACTCGTAGGTTGCATGTGGATGAATCACAGGGAAATTTCAAATCAAATGCATATGCTAAATTGCTTTATGAATATATTGATGCTATGGAGGCAAAGAATTGCTACGTGTGCATGAAAATGCCAGCCTCTGTAGACGAAGGTATTAGATATCATCATCTTCCATTGACTTATGGAATCACATGTAGTTTGTTGCTTAGTATATTTTATGAATGTGATGGTTTTGAGTATTATTTTTCAAATTTTGATGCTGTTTTACCAGAAGTTCCAAACTACAAGCACATGAACAAGTGGGATTATTATAAGAGTGAAGATAGATTAAAGAAATTTTTGATTCCTTGGAAAACGTTAGATACTTCACATGCCCGAAGAAATAATTTGACTTGTAAAGTGTCAGAAATTGAGAAAAGGTTTATAGGACAGGTGGATGATCGGTACAGGAGACAGAAGATCTTAAAGGCTTCAGGCCAATGGAAAACAGATTGGACCGAGGAAGAAAGGTCACACCAAAGAAAGGGTAGTATTGGTCCAATAGCTTTAGATCGGGAGAAAAAGGGGAAACTGTGTATATATAGGGGTAAAACCTATTATGAGAATGTGTTTGTGGGAGAAGTAAATTGTGAACATGCTTTCCAATTAGAATATTATACCAAGGATTTCTTGAAGGAAATGCAGGTGATCCCGAATGTATATTTTGTTTGTGGAAGAAATGCATACGTGAAACTACCGGATAATTGGTATGGATCATGTTATCTAGCAATTGTCTTCCCCAAAATATACCATGCTAAGGATTTAGAAGTTATAGAGGGAGGAACTCAAGCTAGAGGAAGAAGGGATGTAAACTACGAGGAGGTAGTTGGAGACGTATTTGGTGCTATGTTTCCTCTTTTAGGGATAGTACTGAATGATGTCAAGATTAGAAGATTGGCAACAGTTGTAGATAGGTTGTCCGCCAGTACTGCTAGATCATTAATGCTGGTGGAGGGAGAGATGCAATCGATAAGGGCAATGGTTCTTCAGAACCGACTTGCTCTAGATGTTCTGTTAGCCAAAGAGGGAGGAGTCTGTAAGGCTTTGAAGGTTCAGGAATGTTGTACTTACATTCCAGACAATTCAAAACCTCTAGAAAAGTATATACGGAACATCACTGAAATTCATCATGAGATTGAGGATTTGACACAGGTAAATGTGTGGGAAAAAGTAGGTCATGGAATGGGTAAAGTTGGAGGTTGGTTTGCCAACCTAGGAAAGGGTTTCATTTGGTACATACTGAAACCTATTATCATAATAGTGATTTGTATAATCACCTTGTGGGGATTGGTGCGGCTGTACCAATGGTATAGATCAAATAGGTTGCAGAGATCCATGAGAGAGCAGGAGAGGAGATTAGCTGCGATGCAGGATAATCAGTACAGGAGTCTGAGGGCTCTAGAAATGATGAAACGAGAGAGTACTGCAACGAGTTCTGTTTGATTCAGTTCATACCTCAGGGATGGTGTTGTGATGGTGATGACTACTAAAAGTCATCAAAGGGGGGTACTGAGAGAGCGCAAATCGAGAAAAAAATAGAAGTGCACCATATTTACAAGCACGTTGCATCAGTTTAGTAAAGATTATATAAGAGTGTCGAATTTATAGAGTGAAAATACATAAGAGTGTTTAATTAAAATAGAATGCATATATCAGTGTGAAAAGCTAATGTAGAAGTGTGTAGAGATGTTAGAATGATGTTGAAATACCATGTTATGTGGCTGTTGTAGAGGAGAATGTAATGCTGCTAAACGTAGAAATGTGTAGGCCACATGGCAGTTTACAGAGAATGAAAGGTGTTGTTACACTCTCACGTGATATGGATTTTTAATGTTGTTGTAATTCAAAGTATTATTGATCATCAGACTGAAATATATATTTTATAGAAGTGTTTCATATAACCATTGTGTGTAACAAGTTAGATTATTGTTTAGACTAAGAAATTAAAGGTTTACAGAGTGCACAGGCCCGTTTCATGTAATTCTAATAGGCCTGAATAGATAAGGTCATTTCTTTTGATCTGCATGTGTTAGTTAGAGGAATGTCATGTTAAGCATAAATTGCGGAGCCTGCTCAAAGGTTTACGACTTAGAAGATACGGTGGAGGCCGGAATTTGGGGCCCACTGTACAAATGTCTGTTTGCAGGTGCGAGGAGGTTCCAATCAAGAGAGTGATGAATTGAGTTTTTGTTCAGTGAGCCAGGCACAGGCCTGGAGGAGGCTTCAGGAATTTCCTGGGGGGTACCGTCCTGCCGGAGAAGAGCCTGAGAAGCAAGGTCAACGCTAACGAGGGGCCCAGAGGAGTATCAGCATGGAAAATGCCAGAACTGACACCACGTGAGGGGCGTCTCTAAAGGGCGTTTCTATTGTAAATGTGATTTTTGTATTAGGGACAGCACCCCTGGGTGGAGTTAGGGCAGATGGTCTGAGGAACCTAGGAGAGCGGATAGGTAGGCAGATAGGATAACTGCGAGACCTCGATTTACAACGAAGACTAAGGGAAGTGAGTGATCTTCTTTGGAAGTCACCACGGCTGACACCTTTTTAGGTTAAGATTTTACTAAGTAGGGATGTCACTTAGTCTAGTGTAGGGACAGTCTAATCTGTATTTTCTTCCTTTCTGTAAATGACTCACAAGCTACAGCTTGTGTCTGTTCTTGCAACTCTGATGAGTTTTGAATTGGTTTTGGTGATATTCTTTTGCCGACTAAGAGCATTTAGAAAATTTATGTTTGTATTGATACCAGTATATCTTTTGAACCTTATTTTGAGATGTTTGTATCTCCAGTTAACTTTGGCTTTGTAATAAACTTTTAAACTTATTCGTAGTAAGTGGTTCTTTAGAGTGGTGTAAGTCCTTATTGATTGACCTAGTAGTGGATTGTCTTTTACTCTATGACAGGTACCAACGGTTCAGTCGACCTGAGTTGGGATCTAGATCGATAGCAATATATCAGAAATCCCGCTGTAACAATTCAAACAAGCATAACTATCACCAGACAACCGTTCTGGTGTTAACAAAAACCCTCCCACCCAAACCCACCCCCTGTAGCTTTCATGGATTCAATTGGCTACATCTTGTGTGAACTCCGGACTGCTGTTTGTAGTCCAGGTATAAGAAACCCGTCAAACATAGTCATGCCAGACAACCCCAACCCACCTTGCATTCAACTCAACAGCCCACTTAGCTGGTGGGAGGCAGAGTGATCCTCACTAGGGGCTCCAGAAGTGCCTGTATCATTGCACTCTAGGCCAATAGGGCATCCTGTGCTCTCTCATCCCTCCTGGTCCTTTCCATATGTACCTCCTTTGGCCACACCCATTCCAGTCATTCTTTCTTCCAAGCTTCTCTTATCTGGGTTCGCCCGCTAAGCCACTAAATTGATGATCGCCTTTTACCCACCTTAAAGCCCAGAATTGTAAAGTGCCTATTTAGCCGATGCTTTGGACTTTCAGGGAGGAGCCCTAACACACACACCTTGACTGTGTGTGGGACAACCCATTCTGTCGCTATCTGAAGCTGGGCCAATAGTTAAGCCAGTAGGAGACTATAACCAGGCAGAGACAAACCATATGTAGAAAATCCACTTCTGCGGCTCCACATAAAAGACAACCTGGGTCCCTTGGTGGATAAATGGTGTGTAATCTTTTAGGGGATAAGTAAGTCATATGTACTATACTATACTGGATTTGCTTGAATCTAGCACACACAAACACCCTTCGGACGCCAGCGTGTATTTTTCCCCAATCCTTAGGGGATATGGGTTTATCATTGAAGTGTTGGCACGATTCCTCTATATGCAGTGGCTTTGTTTGCCTATCAGTATGCAGTGTGCGATATAAGTGAGTTATGAGTCTGCATCCCCCTGCAATTGACAGCATGGTCACTAGTGTATGTGTAGGTTCTGGAGCATCAGGGAACGTCAGGCAAAGCAATCGCGCTATGGCTGCTAGTTTAGCATATTGAACGAATTGTCTGGAGTTTAAGCCAAATTACTCCATCACTCCCTGTATGGTAATAAATTGTCCGTCTGGGTTTAGGTCAGATAGCATAAGGCATCCCCCTTTCTGCCATTTCTTGACCAACATTAGTCGAGTAATCTGGTAGAAGGGACGTTTTATCCATAGATCTAAGTCAGGGGCTATGGGCACCCGTCTTATTATTGGCTGCACCACACGTTCCCACAGCCTACCCGTCAGACCAGTCAAATGCAGGAATTCATGAGGTATCCACCCTCATCAACAACGTTCCAAGTTGGTGGCTGTCATGAGTGCCCTCCAGTGGGGATCTCTCCCAGTTGGGCTCTCCATCCAGCCAATGCACAGCATGTTGCAACTGGGCTGCTAGAAATATAGTAACAGTCCTGAAACCTCCATTCCTCCCCTATTCCACTCCCTTCTCAGAGTGGCAAGTCCCATTCTACAGCAGCCTGGCTGATGAGGAGTGTAGCCCTGAAACAGGATTGAGTTTCCGGTCCAGGGAAGACCTGGCTTGGCAGTTCGGGCTGGACTGTCCCATGGGGAACAGGGTCAAGACTGATTTGCATATGGCTGGGTCTGAACTGGGGTGGCAAAAAGAGCTAAAGAACAATGATGGATTCAACCCAGATCTAATGGTGACTGGGGATGAGTGTCTGGAAAGTTTCAGCGATCCGTCCATCATCTCCTTCTGTTTGCTTTGTTCACCCTAAGTTGGCAGGGTATGCCCAGACGTGGGTCCCTTGCTCACTTTACCACTGGATTCAAGCTAGCCTGGCTGATGAGAGGTGTTACCCCGAAACCTATCCCAGGATGCTTGTTTCCGGTCCAGGGAAGGCCTGACTTGGCGTTTGGGGCTGACCTGTTCCCATGAGGAACAGGCTCAAGACTGATATGCATATGGGTGGGTCTGAACTGGGGTGGCGAAGTGAGCTAAATAAAGATGATGGATTCAACCCAGACCTAATGGTGATTGGGGATGAGTGTCTGAAAAGTTTTAGAGCTCCGTCCATCACCTCCTTTTGTTTGATATATATACTTACTCCCATTGTGAAAAATAAATATGTGCACTTATTTACCATTGTGAAATCTATTTATTTTCACAATTAGAAAAAAAATCTGTCTATCTATCTATCTATCTATCTATCTATCTATCTATCTATCTATCTATCTATCTATCTATCTATCTATCTATCTATCTATCTATCTATCTATCTATTCAATCACATCATGTAAACTTAACTTACCTATGAGTATGAGCAAGTATTTAAAAAAATATTCGATTTTTTAGAAAACAAAAACAACTATTACTCATGAGACATGCAACCTTCACACCTAGCAGGTCGAGCAGGTCCTGCTCTTGGTGTATGATCTCGGCTCAGCAATGTGTCAGCTGCTGCTGTGTCCACTGCACCCCTGTGCTGCAGTACACACTCCACTGCTCTCTCCTCCAGAGGAGTTGACGCTCCCATGGGGCGTAAACCTTGCTGGGCCTGCCATCAACATGCGGGTGAGGTGGTGCTGTACCCAAAAGAAGAGCGCGGCTTCCTCTACCTCTCTGAAAATTAAGTGGGCTTCCCCCCTTCATGCCAGCGATGCCCACATAGGGTGTGGGTGACACTGGCTCTGCTGCTGCCTGGTTCAGCCACGGCGGAAAAAGGAAGGAACAGGAGGAGGAAGACAGAAAGAAGGGAAAACAAAAAACAAAGCACAGAAAAGTCACAAAAAACACAGACAGTAACATAAATGCTCACACGGAAAGACAGGCTATGATAAAAAAAAAGTAAACGACAGGTGGGATTAAGATTGGGATAATCGGATGGGGAGGATTAGGTAGGATTAGAAGCAGTCCAGGAGGAGCAGCAGATAAAACAAAATGGCCATGCCGTTGCGCACCACGTAGTGCCATTCAGGCTGGTTTCCAACACAGAATGTGCTACTGGTGTGAACAATACAGCGCGAATGGCAGGAGGAGCATTTTTTAATTCTAATCAACCAATACCTCACTTCCCTGAGAGGTCCACTGGGCTAAATGGCCACTCCTGCCCCTATCAAACCATCCCCTTGTCACACAAAGTCCTGCATCTACTCCATCCCTTACGCTCAGAAGCTAACTTCCCCTGGGGCCACTCTATTGCATACTGGACCTTTTGCGTTAAATATGCCATTGCCTGAATGAGACTCATATAATTCCAGAAGAATGTGACTAAGCAAATACAGGGGTCTTTGATTGAAAGGTGTAAGGTCACATCCAGCCGGCACAAGTCCTTCTTGGCCACTTTGATGTCACCTTTGCTTCCCTCGAGCTAAAGATCTGTTGAAAAGTTGGGTGCCAGGAAGTATTACCAGATGCCGCGGTTGAATAATTGTTTTCAGAAAAATCCCGGTTTTAAGGATGGAGATCTGTAATCTGTTTAGATTCGGTGAATGAATCACATTTCTTCAAACCCTCGGATGGAAAGATTTCTGGTGCCTTTTCAAAAATGTGTAAGGAAATCTATCCTGTGGTCTTAAGAAGCCCGGTCTGTGTTTTCATTTGAGGACTGCGAGGAAGCTAGCATCTTCATCAAAATAATCCATATCAATAAAAAAGAAAGAAATAGCAACTCTGGTCAAATCAGCTTCTGCGATGTCTCTGATGAAGGTTTCTTTGTACTAGAAAGGTGGCTTAATTGTTCAACATTGATGGCCCAGGTCGCATACATTTAGAGCAGTAGATGCGCAAAAAGTTATTTTTGCCACAGGGATTTGCCAATCTTGATTTTGGCACCCACCAAGCCTGAATGTTAGCGCATCACAAGCCGTGTGAATGCAAACTAATTTGATACATGGGGCCCTAAGTCCTTGCCACTGACATTTGGTGTGACCTGTAGGCTGTGCCAACCCAGCTATCCCTCATTCTGAGGTTGATAAATTGAACGCTATTAACCCGAGGATTAATTTAACACGTATGACTTATGAAGTGCTAACGTGGTAAAACTTTTGTAATATTTGTGTAGATTTAATTATGGCCTCCTAGATATTTTCAGAGCAAGAAAAATCCTTTGGAAAGACTGATATCCTGACTCCTGTACACTTTTGTAAGGCAACACACCATTGCAAACCATCACATACACCAATTTGCTACTAATTCACGCATCTACTCCGTTAAAGGAAGTTTGTATTAAATATGCCAAGTTGGCGATTAAATGATGTGCTGGTTTAGTACAAACATGCAATGTCAAGTTCTTTACATTCTACATGGTCGGATCTTTTTTTAGAACTTGCCTACTGAAAGCTCCTAGCTGTCTGTTGCTGAAGACCTATTGGGTACTATACCAAAGTTAGACTGGGAATACAGCCCATTCTTTACCAATAGGTTGGCTTTCTTGTCAATCTGATTTGCTTGTTTCTTATTCAATGTCTTCCCTTCCTCTTGAAGGGCCAGATGTAGGTAATCCCAATTTACCTATTCTTAAATACCGAATTTTACCAATTCAGTATTTAAGAATAGGTAAATGGGATGTAGATAAATTTTCGGTAAAAATTACCGAATCGGTAAATACCTATTCGGTAAAATGGGGAAACATTCAAGGGTGTCACTTTGACACCCTGTTGCACCCCTGAATCGTGCTTGTGTGCAGATGTGGCACACATACATGCCCTAAGGGCATGTATGTCTGCCACATGGCACAGTTGAAAATGCACAGATTTGCATTTTCAAAGGTATTCCTTATTTACCACCAACTTATAGTTCGTGGTAAATAACGAATCCTAAAATGGGAAAAGCACTCATTTGAGTGCTCCCTACATTGCAAATTCGGTAATTTACCGATTCGGTATTTTAAGGAATCAGTAAATTACCGATTCCTTAAAATACCGAATCGGTAAATTACCGAATTTGCAATTTAGGCCGCCTACATCCCAAATGCCTAATACCGGTCGGTAACGGCCGAAATTCGGTAATTTCGGCCGTTACCGATCGGTATTGGGCCACCTACATTTGGCCCTTTATGTTTGTTCCTTCCCTGGAGCATATAATATTTATCATTCTCTTGATTGGATGACTTGCATTCTTCCACTGCTTAAATTCAAAAAACGTTTTTCTTTTTTTTCAGCAGCCCATTACAGTGCATGTATTTTCTTGCTCTCTCTCTCTCTCACCATTCCGCTTCCCCCTCAAATCTCTGCCCCGTGCTCTCTATGATCCTCCCCCTCACCTCCTCTCCAGCTAACCCGTTGCTACCCCACCTTTCCCATGTCTTTATACAGTTTCAACACCAAAATGCTCCTCCTCACCAAACTTATTCCACCACTCTTCAGCATTGTCTTGGTCCCCCCCACACTCTGATCCAATCTTTTGGTACTCCAATGCTTCTATGTATTATCTTCATTTATGTTTTTATATGTGTAATTCTGTCCTTTTTGGAGGGCCCAGCAGCTGTAACTTCCTACATGGTCATTCCTTTTAATTTGATGATTTTTCATGCATAGTCTTTTAAATTCACTGCTGAAAGATTACCATCCTCCATCTTGGAATGGTAAATTAAAAGTAAAAAAATGGACATTGCTTCATGACGCATATGTGCGCATGCATGGTGATGCATGTAGAAAAGTTCACTCTACAGCTGTAATTTCTTTTTGATTTGCCAATGCTTTTTCGCATCAGCATACACGTATTTTATCATTTTTATTGATGTAGAATAGCATAAGCAAAAAGCATTGCAAACTCAAAGGCGGTGTAACACCATTGAAAGGTGAAACCTATTGCCTTTGCCAAGGCATGGTTGCAATTTCTTTCACTCTCCTACTTGAGGGCCAGGCATATTCAAGTCTGTGTCTTACGATATTCAAGGTTATCACCTTCCCAAATTTGTTTTGTTGTTTCCGGAGCTAACAAAATGGAGAATAATCATCATTTCCATTAAAAAGGTAATTTCAGTTATGAAATGTTGAAAATATCAAAGATCTGAATAATATTACACTACCAAATTCTATGCATCATAAAACAGAAAGATTCACCGAAAACTGTTTTTTTATTAATATAAAATATCACACAAATTGAGAATTTGTTTCAGCAAAAATAATAAAATATTGCAGGCGTATGCCTTTTTCTGTCCATCAGGCTGAGACCATTATAACCACCACCTAGGTAGCTTTTCATTGTTTTGTCTAACCGTTACTTTTGGCTCCAAACACAGTGCAGTATCAGTGTTTTTTTGTGCCTAATGTATCTTTGTGTAGCAATTTTGCCCTCAGACTATCAAAATGTAAATACATTTGCCTTTGATCCAAGTGCTCTTTCCATTCATACACAACCGTCCTTACAAAATATGTCAATAATCCAAAAGTTGTTGCATGACTAGCTCTGTTTGCATGCTATTACAAAGACTATCAAAATCTTAACTTTAAATTGAGCATTTACATTTACAACCACAATTTAAAATGTTCAACCGGCTGAGTAGAATTAATTCATGAATTAATTAAAGTGATTAAATTGGGTAAGTACCAATTCCAAGTTATTTGTAAACTATAGTTTTTGCTTAATACATTGAACTGAAGCTATTTCCCAAAGCCTCACTAGATAGCATAGTCAGTAGCGGCTCACTTTCTTAACAAGTGGTGAGTTGGGGTGGGGGAAGGGGAGAGGTGTGGGGGTAAGGGGAATGTAATAAATTAATTAAAAAACACTTACCTGCTGCTGTGTTTGCGGCCGCTGTCTAGGGATTCTTCTCCTTGGGGTCCTTGCACACTGCGCCGACTCCTAGACGCCAATCTAGATGCTGCTCTCATGAGAGCAGTACCGTGATTGGCCTGAACAGACTTGTTTAACGCTCTTTCAGGGCCTAGGAGCCTGTGCCTTTACTCCACCCAACAGTTTAACACAGCTCGGGTGGAAAGAGATCAATGTGCGCATGACGGCTTGGACGGCATTAAACAGCCAGACAAACCCTCACGCGCAGTTTACAGTGTGTACTACTCTCCCTGAGCTCCTCATGGACCCACCCAGACTTGGGTGCCTGCAGTAGAAAAAATAAAACAAAATGATAATAAAATGGTTTTATAATCATTTTATTTTTCTGGTTTCTGTCTGCTGCCTAGCACTCAAGCAGGGGGTGACACTCCTCCACCATAGCCGAAGAGCCGCTGCTGCGCATCGTGAGATGTCTACTGGGAGCTACGGCTAAAGAGAAGAATACTCCTGTGCTTAGTCACAAAGACCATTTGGAGTAGGTACTTGTGTAGTATTCTTTTTTGCGTACTCTCCTGAGAATATTAATATACAACTAGCACAAATAGGAAAGACTGTACTCTCAATGCGCTGGTACTATTACGGATATAGATGGTTCGGGCGATTCACAAAGCCATGCAAAACTATGTGAAGAGTAATCCTGTAGTACTCCTTCCTGTCCTCCTGCTGCAGCATCCTTCTTTAATAACTAGTATTCAGGTTTTTGCTTTATATGGAGCACAAAACTACTGAGACTACTACTAAGCAGGGAAGTGCAAGTAACAACTTACTAGGCGCAGTGGGTTGCAAGTAGGTGTCTTTCGTGTTGTCCTGCATAGTGCTCACGTGGCCACTTTACGCTGTCAGTGTTTGTGGCAAGCCTTGATAAAGAAATGTGGTGGTCTGTGTTGACTATAGGACTTTATTTTCAGGTTTGGCCAAGTAACCAACAGTAAGTCTACAAAAAGGTTCAAACCAGAACCGCTCTCTTCTTACATTCTAATTCTCCCTTTCCATCCATCCATTTACTCAATGTTTTTATCTCTCTTTTTTTCCTCTCTGATCTCTCTCTGGACTTAAACCCCCACTGTGCCTGCTGCCATTAACCTCGTTCAGCTGGAAAAAGTGATAGAAGGGTAGGCCGGGGATCTCCGCCTTCCAAAAACCAGCCTCCAATGGTTCCTGCCTGACGGGGAAATGCCAGGTAGAATAAGTGACCTGGCCAGCCTTGTTTAGCAATGACTTGCGAGAAATCCACTTACGCACAGGTGTCCCAATGTGACTTGAAGCATGAGTGGCACCCCACACCCTATAAACATGAGTGCAGAATCAGCATTAAAGTACAGGCACCAACCACATATGAGCATGCTGGAAACGAGTGAAGTAAGATTACATTGCTTCACTGCCTGGAAGTCATGGAATGCTCAGCATGAAACAAGTGCGATTAACGTGCCTGGCCAGTTATACCATTTATTTGCCATTTATTTTTGTGAATGTAATGCTTGTGGTGGCTTGCTTTATTCTGAGGCATCGTGGCAGCTTTTAATCCTTAACACTGTTGTTTTATTTCTTTCCACATTTTGTATGATTGTAAGATTTGTTCTTGTTTCCTAAACTGACAATCTAATTCCAATGCTATATCCAGTCATTGAGCCTCCCAAGGCCCCATCAGTTTCTTTTAGCAGGCAAAAAGGCTTAGGATTGTTTCCTAAGGCAAAGGGTTTTTTTTTTCAACCCAAGCGAAAGCCTTTCTTTTCCAACCTCAGTTTCCCTCAGGCAATTTGCCTTAGTCCCAGACACAGCACAGGCTTTGCATTGCTACATTATTAGTAGTCTGGTGCAGTCCTCCATATTGTTGGCATTAGGGTTATTCCTGTCATGCACTTGGCAAAACCACGAGTATGAGAAGGAACGCCCCATAATGTATGCATATGCAGTGCAATCAATTGAAGATCGCTTATGGTGGCACTAATACTGAATGTGGCGTAGTAAAATGACTATGATTAGTGGGCAGAAATCTGGGAAGATTTCTGATTGGTTGCTGGTGTGGTGTTTACCAAGTGGTGCAGCTGTTTTCTAGAGGATTTCCTTTGGTGGCTTGATTCGCCTGGAGGACATGGAGAAGCAGCAATGACTCGTTACTACTCTTCCCCTTCATTTTCCTGCTAGCCCCCCATTTAAGGAACTGTGGGGCATATTATCAAGGGGGTTTATCTCCGCTTTTTTGGCTTTAAAAGCCAAGAAAGCGGAGATAAAATTATCTCCCTATTACCTAGCTGTCGCTAACACCAGTTAGCGACAGCTAGTAGGAGATAGCGACCATCTTGGGCCCCACTTTGCATGTCAGTGATATTTATCACTAATGACATGCAAAGTGGGCGTGCCAAGATGTTAGCGACTGGAAACAGTCGCTAACATCGCTATCTCCTATTACCAACTTTTGGAGATATTCGCGCTAAGCGCGAATATCTCCAAAAGCTAACACTTGCCCTGAGCAGTTCTTAGCCATGTTATCCAATGGGAGGTGGATAACATGGCTGAGAGCATTAGCTCAGTAATGCATTATTATCGCTGACTTTTCAGCGATATTCATGCATTGCGGCCGTTTTTTATCACATTTGCAATAAACCTTGGTAATACCAAAGTTTATCTGTGATAAAAATCGCCGCAGCTCAGCGGTAAAATTTTGTCTCTAACCAAGCAATAGCGATAATTATCGCTATTGCTTGATAATATGCCCCTCTGAGAATTATAGCAGAGGAATCTTTAGTCACTTTCTTTTCTACCAATTTTGCTATTTTATTATTTCGCCATTTTTTCCTGAAGAGCTTTTTTTCTTTCGAAAGGGTGTTGGCCAGTAGTCTTGTTCTCTCTTCATATGCTGTCTTTCAATCCATTGTGGATAGTAACTTTTTTATGTTTTTTTCCTCGATGTAATAATTTGCATCTCTGAGTTGGGTGGATTTCATTCAGTTTCATAGGGCACAGATGATTTGTTATTCCTTCTCTGGTTCTTCTTCTTCAAAAGAAGGTTTAGATTATGCTTTTGCTATCTGGAAGGTTTGCGTATCCAGTTTGCATATGCAGAGCTACCCTATAAACCAGGGATACTGAGTATAAGAGTAGAATGGAGATTGTGGGGCCCAGGGATCTATAATTTGCCTATAGTTTGGAAAAAGTAAAGAAGCTGTTCTATATCATGAGGGAATCCTCAGATTATGTATATATCCCATAATGTGGTCAAAATAGCCATATGTAGCAGAATGAAAATGACAATCAGTGCAGCAAAATAAAAACTATATTTCTTTCATTGTAATGTTATGTTATCATCTCTTAGGAATGCACAACAAATTATCCCTGAAGAAATATCTTGATGCTTCAGCTGAAGTATAAAGCTAACGAATACTAACTAAAGCAGCTGCGTTTTTAGGAGCTTTTAAAACTTTCCAAGCTCTCTACACATACAGATTGGTAGGGGAAATTTATTCCAGTTAAAGGTGGCAAGGTAGGAGAAAGACCTACCACCAAATCTAGAGGTACGGATCCGTGGAATTTGAATCAAGGCTTGTGGGTGGATCTCAGCAATTTGGTTGGGAGATAGTTTCTGAGTCTATTTTGTAGGTAGGTTGGGGCATTGCCATTCAAGGATTTATGAGTAAGGCAGCACATCCTAAAGATTAGCCTTTTCCTAATAGGTAGCCAATGCAGAAAGTGTAGTATTGGAGCAGACGGAGAACCACATGGAAGAACGCACACAAGTCTGGATAAAGAAGTCTGCACCACTTGCAGTTCAGACAGAAAGGGGTCCATTACGATGTCGGGCAGATTTCCTCCGCCAGGCTGGCGGTGGCCACCGCCAGCCTGGCGGAGGAAATCCGCCCGACATCCACAGCCCAATTCCCCCCCGCCATATTTGGATGGCGGGGGGGACCGCGGCGGTGTCAAACACCGCCCGCCTGTTTTCCGCCCCGGTCGCCTTGCGGCACGCGGGAAATGAGTAACATGGTGGCGGTGTCTGTTAGACACCCCCCGCCATATTACTATGGGCATTTACAAATGCTTTTCCGTGGCGGCATAAAGGCATGCGGAGACTCCCTGCGGGAGCCCCTTGCGGGCCCCCTGGGAGTCCGGGGCTTGGGGGGTGCACATGGGCCCCGCATTTCAAAGTGCAACATGGCAGGCACCGCGCACAACGTGCATTTTTAGCATTGCGGCGGGCAGAGATTTCAGCTCCGCACGCCGCAATGGTAAATATACAGGATGCGCCCGCCTGTGTGGCGGGCGCATCCTAATGCCAAAATCGGGACCCCCGCCCTGTAGGCGGGTGGTCCACATTACTGAAAGGGTGGCTATCCTAATAAACCCCTAAGTTCTCATTGGCGTCAACAATCATAAGAACAAGAATTCAAAAAATACAAACAACATGTCATTGGGCTGATTACAAACTGGGCAGAGTAGCATTCCCAGGTGGGAGATCACTCTGCACAATTATTACTGGTCCAGTGTTCCTGCACCTGGTTTTCCTGGATGGTGGAACATTGCCCCCAATGTGCCAGTTAGAAAATCTGGCCAGTAAAATCAACTTTGGCCTGACCCAAGTTAACCCCCAACCTATGGCACCAACAGAGCATGCATGTGCCTCTCTGATAGATCACATACACTCTTTCCCTCTGCCACCCTCCTTTCTCGCCCCGATCTCTGTCTGGCACAGGCCCCCTCTCTAATTTACCTCAAGCTAATAAATGGGGCATTAGTCCTTCATGAGGTGGGAATTCTGTGTGAGGTTTGGCCCGGTTTCACTTATTCCACACAGTCATTTCCCAATAGATGAGAAAAATCTTCTTTACTTGAAATCAGAGCTTAAGTATACAGTAATGAGCTTGGTTAATATTATACACACACATAAAAGACAATGTACTTAGCATTACACTGAAAAAGAAAAGTAAAATACTCTGATATATGAATCATATAAAATAATGTCACAATAAATTCTAGAGTTAAACTAGGACATCGATATCAAATTCACAGTTGATGTGGTACATGAACATCAAATCTACAATATCGTTTGACCGCAATATACTATTCAAACTATTGTCAGGGCCAAAATATTGTGGGTAAGAGTACAAATTGTTTTATTTTTAAAAATATTGATGTTTAAAATAATTCAAACAAATATATTTTGGCACATAATATCATTTTTATGTACTATGTCATGTGTCTTTTTATTGCATTATAGTGCTAAATACTTGTTCATTTATTGTTATCTAATTGTAATGATTTTATTATTTTTATTTTTTGGGGATGTGGTTTTATTGGGATAGTGGTGAGTAGTATTTAGTTTATAAAACATGTATTTATTTAATCAAACTATTCATTTAAATTGTCATTAGTTTATTCCCTTTTTAAATGCATTTTTTAAAGTTTAAAATTAGTTTATTTAGAATGTAATAAAGCACAAAATTAAGAAACAAATACAGAACAAGTGAAAAAAGATTAGTTAAACATCTCTACCACAATGTTGGGCAGGTGTGTGTGCAAAGGAATGTTGTGCACTATCATCTAAAAACCGTGTGATGGGAAACCACAAAATATGACGTTTCAGAGCTAGAGTAACAACGTTTGGGTTCAATCTATGATTATAATACCACTAGGCTTGAAATGATTATTTGGTAGAATCTTTCAAATGCTTGATGATTTGTTGGAAAGCCACAGCCAAGAAAAAGATCCAAAATACGAGTGTCGCACGAGGCTGAATGCCAAGCCTCAGAGATGCTACTAAGAAAAATTGCAGAAAAAGAAAAGGGAATTGTAGTGTGAAATATTGAATAAACTTGAACCCGAACTTTTGTCCAAAAATGCACCACGGAACGGAATGTAAAAAGTAGATGTTTTAAATCCACCTGTGGGAAAGAGCATGTCCAACAAGCACCTGTCGTAGCTGGGTGCATTGTGTGCAGACGGGCAGGAGTTAGTAAAAGTCAGTTATATATAAAGAAGAGGGATTGCATTGTATTTGCTGCTCTGGACTTTTTAGGGGAAAAAGCGATTACTACCTTATAATTGGACATAGGGGGGAAAACCACTAGAGTCTGTCAAAGAATACACTCATCTAGGTCAGATTTTCTCCCAAACTCAACAGAACTCCTCCCACCTACATCACATAGGTCGAAAGGCAGACGCCCATGTAGGCGCAATACTGAAGCTATACTCTTCTTCCGGAAATAGACATTTCCAACCTCTGTTGGAGGTCTATCGTATGAAAATCCACCCCATCTCAATGTATGGCCTAGAGTATATGCACATAAAAACCTGGAAATCTGTAAAAAATAAGAGAAGGAAATGTTCTACGGAAACTGATAAGAGTAAATCAAGCTGTCCCTGCCCAAGCATTACGCCTCAAACTCTCCTTATCCAGCATATACGCAAGGGCTATCTCGAATATATCAAGATGGGCACATCATCTTTTCCTCGCTGACTCTTTTAAAATTGGAAACTTTTAGAGAAAAGTCGTCACAATACACTTATAATAAGAATCTTAATATAGCTTTTAGCCTGTCTCACTGCACAGTAGCACTTTTACAAACTTGTACACCGGCACTTTTGAAGCTCTTTTGAAAGAATATGACCCCAAGATTAAGTTTCAACCTGGACGTAGAACATTGTTTTCACTTAAAACACTATATAGAATATTAAAAAACTGTAGACTATAAATCCCCAGAGAAATACACATTCTTCTCATTAGATCACAGAGTCGGGCGTTGTATTCTTTTACTGAGGTTGGAAATACTCCCTTTGAAAGTATATACAGCAAAGTGGAATAATTCTGAAAACATAACTGGGCTGTGTGATTTGTGTATGGGGAGGAATGCCCTAAGAGAAGAATGGAGGAGATATTTAAGGCCAATAAGTATCAGATATAATGTTTCTTCTATACAAAGCCTAATTAAGCACTGCAAATCACCACTGGATGAATCTTCTTGATATCACTGTATACATTTTTAAAGAGTTTTCTAAAGTTTTTTTAAAGTTCATGGTGATAATGTTTTAGAATTATAAATATTTAAAGCTGACATTACGGCCTATCAGCCTCAGATACAACGTCACTTTTTCATAAGATCTATCTAAGCGCTGGAAAAACCATCGGATGAATTTATCTGTTATTAGTCTTATAAATATTAAATGAGTTTTATCTTAAAGCTGTCTTAAAAAATTATGGTGAAATGTTTTAACATTATAAATGTTTAAAGCCGATGCTATAAGTGTCATGATAAATGTTTTAAAACTATGGGGCAAATTATCAAGACAGGAGATAAAATTATCGCCGCTTTATCGGCCGAAAACTGCAGATAAAGCGGTAATAATGGGCTTGATAATATGCTTTATGGAATTCCAATCAAAGCCCATGTTAGATGTGAAGACATATGAGACATTATGCATGGGCGTCCGCAGGGGGGGTAAGGAGGGGCGCTTGCCCCCTGGAGCGACCCTCCCTGCCCCCCCTGCGGATGGCCATGAAAACCGTGACTTCAAGACGGGTGTCTCACTCTCTTTCCTCTCCTTTCTTTTATTTGCTTCCCTGTGAAATGGATCCAAAAAAGAAAGATGATTTTGCTGGAAATGTCATATTTTTCTGTAATTTTAATTCCAAAGTGCAGCATTGGGAATAAAAAGCTAAAAATATGAAAAATAGATAAATAACTAAATAAAGTAAGACAGAGTGGTAGCAAACTGGCCAAACTGATTTTATTCACACTGAAACACATTAGTGCCACTTTTACAGAGTTTGCCAGTGACGCGCTATTTTTGATTTCTTGTCTTTGTTTTCCCTGGACTTGGAACTAGTGCACCAATCCTGGAGGTACTGCAATGTGTGGATTGGAAAACAAAATGTGTGCTGCGGCTCTGCATCCAGGGATGTGGTCTTTTTACAATACTGCTTACGTTTTGTAAGGATATAAGCAATAGCCATTGAAATGGGTCCATTCAGGGCCCTGTAGTCGTGTCCTTAACTTTTCAGTCAAAAGCACTCACTGATTTCTGAATAGTGAGTGCAAAAGCATTAAGGTAACCATGTTGTTCCTGCTTACATTTCCCATGGTTTGCTTTTTCCAGGATGTTGTTACTTTTTTTTTTGTAGGCCGCATATTGCTCTTGTCTAGTGCGTAATTTAAAATGAGCCGCATCCAGGTGTTTATAGCGGGCAACAATTGGGTTGTAGTTGAGACAGTGGGAGTTTTTCTCATTGGGGCAGTATGGTGTTCAGTGGGGGAGAGGATGTAGCACTATGGTCAGAGCTGCTGAATTTGGAACTGGGAACCAGGTTCAGCCTTAATAACCATTCCACCAGACCACTCTCCTGCGAGAGCACAATCACATGCTAGACCTTAGAAGGCTTCGCAACACCTTAGAAGTCCTGGTGTCTTCGCACCAACAGGTGGACCTTAGCATGACAAGTGTAGGTTAACCTTCAAGGCTTGTCCACCACTATCCATACTGAAGTTCACCTCCAGTCTTGCGGGAAGGCCTATGAAGCAGCACACCCTAGAACAACAGTCACTGAGGTCACAGGACCCTTGAGAAGGAACAGCTCTAGGGCGGTGCAACCAGTGTGACCGCACCGGGTGCTGACTTTAGGTGGAGGCATCATGTTTGCAAGAAAATTATGGTTTTAAAAACGCTTGCTGCCTCCTTCCTGGCCTCCAGAAATTTTGGGCAACAATAAAAATGTCATGATGACTCTGGTGATTAATGTTCTTCCTAGAGAGAGATCAGAATTTTGTCTAGTGGAAGTTTTGACTTGTGGAAAGGTAGCTCAGAGGGTTAATGAAACATGTGTCTAGGGATAGGAATTGAAACTAATAATACAGCACTGGCTATGAACACTTTGAATTGAATTGAGCGAAAAATAATGAACTACATGAACCATCATGCAAGAGGTAATTACGTTGGGGCGTGTCTGGTGCGCTCCCACCCCCCTAAAAGTATCAAATTCCTGTGAGCTGACGAGCTCGGGAGCCTGCGTCTTCATGCTGTGAGTGGAACTTGTCCTGAGAGATGAGGCAGCATGCCCTGCAACCTATGAACTTTGCTTTTTTTCCCTACTGACGATTGAGGAATCATGAAACACGTGTCTAGGGATACGAATTGAAACTAATAATGCAGCACTGGCTATGAACACTTTGAATTGAATTGAGCGAGAAATAATGAACTACATGAACCATCATGCAAGAGGTAATCACGTTGGGGCGTGTCTGGTGCGCTCCCACCCCCCTAAAAGTATCAAATTCCTGTGAGCTGATGTGCTCGGGAGCCTGCGCCTTCATGCTGTGAGTGGAACTGGTCCTGAGAGAGGAGGCAGCATGCCCTGCAACCTATGAACTTTGCTTTTTTTCCCTACTGACGATTGAGGAATCATGAAACACGTGTCTAGGGATACGAATTGAAACTAATAATACAGCACTGGCTATGAACACTTTGAATTGAATTGAGCGAGAAAAAATGAACTACATGAACCATCATGCAAGAGGTAATTACGTTGGGGCGTGTCTGGTGCGCGCCCACCCCCCTAGAAGTATCAAATTCCTGTGAGCTGACGAGCTCGGGAGCCTGCGCCTTCATGCTGTGAGTGGAACTGGTCCTGAGAGATGAGGCAGCATGCCCTGCAACCTATGAACTTTGCTTTTTTTCCCTACTGACGATTGAGGAATCATGAAACACGTGTCTAGGGATGCGAATTGAAACTAATAATACAGCACTGGCTATGAACACTTTGAATTGAATTGAGCGAGAAATAATGAACTACATGAACCATCATGCAAGAGTTAATTACGTTGGGGCGTGTCTGGTGCACTCCCACCCCCCTAAAAATATCAAATTCCTGTGAGCTGACGTGCTCGGGAGCCTGCGCCTTCATGCTGTGAGTGGAACTTGTCCTGAGAGATGAGGCAGCATGCCCTGCAACCTATGAACTTTGCTTTTTTTCCCTACTGACGATTGAGGAATCATGAAACACGTGTCTAGGGATACGAATTGAAACTAATAATGCAGCACTGGCTATGAACACTTTGAATTGAATTGAGCGAGAAATAATGAACTACATGAACCATCATGCAAGAGGTAATTACGTTGGGGCGTGTCTGGTGCGCTCCCACCCCCCTAAAAGTATCAAATTCCTGTGAGCTGACGAGCTCGGGAGCCTGCGTCTTCATGCTGTGAGTGGAACTTGTCCTGAGAGATGAGGCAGCATGCCCTGCAACCTATGAACTTTGCTTTTTTTCCCTACTGACGATTGAGGAATCATGAAACACGTGTCTAGGGATACGAATTGAAACTAATAATGCAGCACTGGCTATGAACACTTTGAATTGAATTGAGCGAGAAATAATGAACTACATGAACCATCATGCAAGAGGTAATCACGTTGGGGCGTGTCTGGTGCGCTCCCACCCCCCTAAAAGTATCAAATTCCTGTGAGCTGATGTGCTCGGGAGCCTGCGCCTTCATGCTGTGAGTGGAACTGGTCCTGAGAGAGGAGGCAGCATGCCCTGCAACCTATGAACTTTGCTTTTTTTCCCTACTGACGATTGAGGAATCATGAAACACGTGTCTAGGGATACGAATTGAAACTAATAATACAGCACTGGCTATGAACACTTTGAATTGAATTGAGCGAGAAAAAATGAACTACATGAACCATCATGCAAGAGGTAATTACGTTGGGGCGTGTCTGGTGCGCGCCCACCCCCCTAGAAGTATCAAATTCCTGTGAGCTGACGAGCTCGGGAGCCTGCGCCTTCATGCTGTGAGTGGAACTGGTCCTGAGAGATGAGGCAGCATGCCCTGCAACCTATGAACTTTGCTTTTTTTCCCTACTGACGATTGAGGAATCATGAAACACGTGTCTAGGGATGCGAATTGAAACTAATAATACAGCACTGGCTATGAACACTTTGAATTGAATTGAGCGAGAAATAATGAACTACATGAACCATCATGCAAGAGTTAATTACGTTGGGGCGTGTCTGGTGCACTCCCACCCCCCTAAAAATATCAAATTCCTGTGAGCTGACGTGCTCGGGAGCCTGCGCCTTCATGCTGTGAGTGGAACTGGTCCTGAGAGATAAGGCAGCATGCCCTGCAACCTATGAACTTTGCTTTTTTTCCCTACTGACGATTGAGGAATCATGAAACACGTGTCTAGGGATACGAATTGAAACTAATAATACAGCACTGGCTATGAACACTTTGAATTGAATTGAGCGAGAAATAATGTACTACATGAACCATCATGCAAGAGGTAATTACGTTGGGGCGTGTCTGGTGCGCTCCCACCCCCCTAAAAGCATCAAATTCCTGTGAGCTGACGAGCTCGGGAGCCTGCGCCTTCTTGCTGTGAGTGGAACTGGTCCTGAGAGATGAGGCAGCATGCCCTGCAACCTATGAACTTTGCTTTTTTTCCCTACTGACGATTGAGGAATCATGAAACACGTGTCTAGGGATACGAATTGAAACTAATAATACAGCACTGGCTATGAACACTTTGAATTGAATTGAGCGAGAAATAATGAACTACATGAACCACCATGCAAGAGGTAATTACGTTGGGGCGTGTCTGGTGCGCTCCCACCCCCCTAAAAGTATCAAATTCCTGTGAGCTGACGAGCTCGGGAGCCTGCGCCTTCATGCTGTGAGTGGAACTGGTCCTGAGAGATGAGGCAGCATGCCCTGCAACCTATGAACTTTGCTTTTTTTCCCTACTGACGATTGAGGAATCATGAAACACGTGTCTAGGGATACGAATTGAAACTAATAATACAGCACTGGCTATGAACACTTTGAATTGAATTGAGCGAGAAATAATGAACTACATGAACCATCATGCAAGAGGTAATTACGTTGGGGCGTGTCTGGTGCGCCCCCACCCCCCTAAAAGTATCAAATTCCTGTGAGCTGACGAGCTCGGGAGCCTGCGCCTTCATGCTGTGAGTGGAACTGGTACTGAGAGATGAGGCAGCATTCCCTGCAACCTATGAACTTTGCTTTTTTTCCCTACTGACGATTGAGGAATCATGAAACACGTGTCTAGGGATACGAATTGAAACTAATAATACAGCACTGGCTATGAACACTTTGAATTGAATTGAGCGAGAAATAATGAACTACATGAACCATCATGCAAGAGGTAATTACGTTGGGGTGTGTCTGGTGCGCTCCCACCCCCCTAAAAGTATCAAATTCCTGTGAGCTGATGAGCTCGGGAGCCTGCGCCTTCATGCTGTGAGTGGAACTGGTCCTGAGAGATGAGGCAGCATGCCCTGCAACCTTTGAACTTGGCTTTTTTTCCCTACTGACGATTGAGGAATCATGAAACACATGTCTATGGATGCGAATTGAAACTAATAATACAGCACTGGCTATGAACACTTTGAATTGAATTGAGCGAGAAATAATGAACTACATGAACCATCATGCAAGAGGTAATTACGTTGGGGCGTGTCTGGTGCGCTCCCACCCCCCTAAAAGTATCAAATTCCTGTGAGCTGACGAGCTCGGGAGCCTGCGCCTTCATGCTGTGAGTGGAACTGGTCCTGAGAGATGAGGCAGCATGCCCTGCAACCTATGAACTTTGCTTTTTTTCCCTTCTGACGATTGAGGAATCATGAAACACGTGTCTAGGGATACGAATTGAAACTAATAATACAGCACTGGCTATGAACACTTTGAATTGAATTGAGCGAGAAATAATGTACTACTTGAACCATCATGCAAGAGGTAATTACGCTGGGGCGTGTCTGGTGCGCTCCCACCCCCCTAAAAGTATCAAATTCCTGTGAGCTGACGAGCTCGGGAGCCTGCGCCTTCATGCTGTGAGTGGAACTGGTCCTGAGAGATGAGGCAGCATGCCCTGCAAACTATGAACTTTCCTTTTTTTCCCTACTGACGATTGAGGAATCATGAAACACGTGTCTAGGGATACGAATTAAAACTAATAATACAGCACTCGCTATGAACACTTTGAATTGAATTGAGCGAGAAATAATGAACTACATAAACCATCATGCAAGAGGTAATTACGTTGGGGCGTGTCTGGTGCGCTCCCACCCCCCTAAAAGTATCAAATTCCTGTGAGCTGACGAGCTCGGGAGCCTGCGCCTTCATGCTGTGAGTGGAACTGGTCCTGAGAGATGAGGCAGCATGCCCTGCAACCTATAAACTTTGCTTTTTTTCCCTACTGACGATTGAGGAATCATGAAACACGTGTCTAGGGATACGAATTGAAACTAATAATACAGCACTGGCTATGAACACTTTGAATTGAATTGAGCGAGAAATAATGAACTACATGAACCATTATGCAAGAGGTAATTACGTTGGGGCGTGTCTGGTGCGCTCCCACCCCCCTAAAAGTATCAAATTCCTGTGAGCTGACGAGCTCGGGAGCCTGCGCCTTCATGCTGTGAGTGGAACTGGTCCTGAGAGATGAGGCAGCACGCCCTGCAACCTATGAACTTTGCTTTTTTTCCCTACTGACGATTGAGGAATCAAGAAACACGTGTCTAGGGATACGAATTGAAACTAATAATACAGCACTGGCTATGAACACTTTGAATTGAATTGAGCGAGAAATACTGAACTACATGAACCATCATGCAAGAGGTAATTACGTTTGGGCGTGTCTGGTGCGCTCCCACCCCCCTAAAAGTATCAAATTCCTGTGAGCTGACGAGCTCGGGAGCCTGCACCTTCATGCTGTGAGTGGAACTGGTCCTGAGAGATGAGGCAGCATGGCCTGCAACCTATGAACTTTGCTTTTTATCCCTACTGACGATTGAGGAATCATGAAACACGTGTCTAGGGATACGAATTGAAACTAATAATACAGCACTGGCTATGAACACTTTGAATTGAATTGAGCGAGAAATTATGAACTACATGAACCATCATGCTAGAGGTAATTACGTTGGGGCGTGTCTGGTGCACTCCCACCCCCCTAAAAGTATCAAATTCCTGTGAGCTGACGCGCTCAGGAGCCTGCGCCTTCATGCTGTGAGTGGAACTGGTCCTGAGAGATAAGGCAGCATGCCCTGCAACCTATGAACTTTGCTTTTTTCCCTACTGACGATTGAGGAATCATGAAACACGTGTCTAGGGATACGAATTGAAACTAATAATACAGCACTGGCTATGAACACTTTGAATTGAATTGAGCGAGAAATAATGAACTACATGAACCATCATGCAAGAGGTAATTACGTTGGGGCGTGTCTGGTGCGCTCCCACCCCCCTAAAAGTATCAAATTCATGTGAGCTGACGAGCTCGGGAGCCTGCACCTTTATGCTGTGAGTGGAACTGGTCCTGAGAGATAAGGCAGCATGCCCTGCAACAGTGCTTAATTTGTAAAATATGAAGTGCAGGTGCTCAAATGTTTTTTTAGGAGGCCACACCCACTTCCCTCGGCTCCACCCACTTACTCTAGATGCCCCACCCACATCCTCAATAGGCACTTCTGACTCATGTACCAGAAATTTAGCACATGGTGGCAAAGGTTCATTTAGTGGACCCTGAACAGATGCAATATGGGAGCTTCAATGCAAGATGGTGGCTGAAGTGAAGCAGCATGACAGTTACTAGTACTGGGTGCTCTACAGTCCCTATCACAAAGGAATGTTACGAGAGACAATGTTTAAAAGGATATGCCTTTTAACTTTTTTAGGTCAGGATTACATGCTATCCCCACTTGAAAGGGCGATCTCTTTGTTTCACAGAATGTCAGCACTTCATGTAGATCTCCATTGAGGTTTGAAGTTTCCAAATTGCCCAATCAGTGTACCGCCCAGCAGCAACACTGAACAAAGGGCAGCAAAAACAGTAACATAGCTGCTAAGGTTTCAGATTGCTTATGTGTGACATTTTCATGGTTTAGTGTACTTATGAGTGACATTCAAGACCAAATGAGTGACACTTAAAGTGACACTTTCACACAAGCAAAATCAGAAATAACACCCATTTCACCAACAAGAAACTCTAAATAGATCTTAAAGCTGTTGCAAAGCAGATACAATGGAAAGGCACTAACTTAGTCCCTTGTGATAAAGCAGTAACCCATGAAATTATCCATATTAGCTGGTGGTACACTTTCTTTGCAGCAGGCATATTAACCCTCTGTGCTGCTTTATGAAGAGTCAAACTGCCAGTGGACAAAACTCTGATTTCTTTCCAACAGGCACATTTATCATCAGTCATCTTTGACATTTTTATTGTTGCCTAGAAAAGTGATAGACACATAAGTAACTATGCAGCAGGTGCTTTTAAACCCATATACTGTAAGCACAGCACCTCACCCCAGCTCAGCGTCAGGTGGGGCTGAACACCAAGCAATAAAAGGATTTCTGTGACAAAAGCAGTAACCCATTGAGCTATCCGCATTATATGCATAGTACACGTTCTTTGCAGCACCTACATTAATCCTCTGAGCTACTTTATGGCAACTGCTACTAGACAAAAGCGAGAACATCAATCATGAGTTTCCTTTCACTTACCAACTCCCTCAGCAAAGGCAGTGCTTTAATAAATAATTACTGCATCGTACTGATGCTATCCAAGCAGAAGTCTGTGGACTCGCACATGCTCACAGCCGACAGATGCTCAGGCCAATTACTGATGAAGATAGGAGCGTTCAGTTGCGGATTCTCATCTCTGTCTGAAGTACTGTAGAAGTTATCCTGAGAGCTCGTGTCTTTGCACACTGGAGTTCAGGGCAGACCCGTGCCCTGTGCCTTATAAAGATACAGCAAGCTCTCACCGACCACTGGACACAAACAGGTGACCTTCCACACACACACAAACAGGCCAGCACGTGTCGAGAAGGCCATAAATTAAGTTGTCCACTGGCATGGGGACTTGGCAGTTGCAAGTTTTTCCTGAGGGCATCCAGTATTTAAATAAAAACATCCTGCTGAACCATATCCTTATATCAAGCGGGAAGAAGGCAGATGGCTGCGGTGGTGCTGCACGCCCACGAATGCACCGAATGGACCCTGGATACGCCAGAGCTCCACTCTGGTGGCACCGCCAAGCAAGAAATAACAATAACTCACAGATTTGGACATAGAATCATCTGCTCATCATTGGTACCAGAATAAAAACAACAGGCAAATTAAGGCGCTGAGGGCGCTGAAAGATTTATCAGGAGAGGTTCATGTCTATAAGCAGCATTTCAAGTGCAGAGCTCTAGCTGGCTTGACCTCGTCTCAAAATCGGGACATGTATTTCATTTGGAGGAAGCTATCTGGATACCCGGATATATGTCCAAAAACCAGTACTGTCCATGCAAATGCTTGATCCCTGTTTCAATCACCTCCCTTCTACTACCCAGCTTCGGTTAGCACCTCCCAGATGTAAACCATTCCTTGATTGGTAGCAGAGCTGAGAACCAAGTAAAAAGTAAAACATCTTTACCACGTCTTGTTCTTGAGAATTCTTACAGTGTGCACGATAGCCCACCTGGCTCTGGCATGCCGACTCTGTAGTGCTAGGATAATAATAAACTGTGAAGTTCTCGGGAACGAGCCAGGCTGTGCTCCCCAACTGCGACAGACCCCTCTCTGCCTCACCCGGCAGGACATTTGTACCACTGTTGCAGTTTTTTTTGTTGTATTTGTAAAGATCAAAATTAATATTTTCGAGGTTACACGCACTAACCTTTCTTATGGTCGGTTCCAGGAGCGGGACTCGGACATGAATTTCTCACCGTTTGCCACAATTCCACGCCGAGGTCACCACAGAGAGCCATTAAAATACAGCTCAGCTCTCTGTTTCCACTGGACCTCACCTGAGTAAAGCGCCGTGCCTCCGGAAGGCGCACGGAACAGGAAGCGCGGAAAAGGGAACAAGAGCAAGGAATTTTTCCGGCCTGACCGCAGGAGCACTACAGTCTCACAACTGCAGTCGTCGAGGGCGGCCCCTGACCGACCTCACTTCCTTCCTGTAAAGGACGTGAGGTCATGATTCCCCCACATGGCGATCGGTAATTGGGCAGGTGAAGGCACTGTGACAGCGGGCAGGAATTTATTTGTTTCATTTATGCAGGCTCAGAGGTGGCACTACTAGCCTGCCTGGCAGATTGTAACATCGTACCACTGACTCTCTCACCCAGAGCACGATTGGATTTTATTACTATCTCCTGATTGCAAGTCTGCGGGGAGCTGGGCAGCAGCCGGCTCACACAGGACAGGTGTCAAAGAGAGGCGCCGGTGTGCGCGCTAGCACCCCGGCGTTAATAGCCAGTTTAAGCCTGCGCTATCAGCAGAGTGCCGAGTAATTCCATCAGAATCTTCTTGGCTTAGGCTGTCACCGCTGCAACACTCTTCACCAGGGACTCGGTAGAGAACAACACTGCGCCGAGTCCGTGAGGTACATATACTAAATTTAAATATCCATCATCAATATCATGTGTGACGTCACGTGCAGCAGACGCCTGTAGACCCGGCCCTACAAAGTAAGTGCCGGTGCTAAGCACCGGAAAGCACCGGCACAAATTAAGCACTGCCCTGCAACCTATGAACTTTGCTTTTTTTCCCTACTGACGATTGAGGAATCATGAAACACGTGTCTAGGGATACGAATTGAAACTAATAATACAGCACTGGCTATGAACACTTTGAATTGAATTGAGCGAGAAATAATGAACTACATGAACCATCATGCAAGAGGTAATTACGTTGGGGCGTGTCTGGTGCGCTCCCACCTCCCTAAAAGCATCAAATTCCTTTGAGCTGACGAGCTCGGGAGCCTGCGCCTTCATGCTGTGAGTGGAACTGGTCCTGAGAGATGAGGCAGCATGCCCTGCAACCTATGAACTTTGCTTTTTTTTCCCTACTGACGATTGAGGAATCATGAAACACGTGTCTAGGGATACGAATTGAAACTAATAATACAGCACTGGCTATGAACACTTTGAATTGAATTGAGCGAGAAATAATGAACTACATGAACCATCATGCAAGAGGTAATTATGTTGGGGCGTGTCTGGTGCGCTCCCACCCCCCTAAAAGTATCAAATTCCGGTGAGCTGACGAGCTCGGGAGCCTGCGCCTTCATGCTGTGAGTGGAACTGGTCCTGAGAGATGAGGCAGCATGCCCTGCAACCTATGAACTTTGCTTTTTTTCCCTACTGACGATTGAGGAATCATGAAACACGTGTCTAGGGATACGAATTGAAACTAATAATACAGCACTGGCTATGAACACTTTGAATTGAATTGAGCGAGAAAAAATGAACTACATGAACCATCATGCAAGAGGTAATTACGTTGGGGCGTGTCTGGTGCGCTCCCACCCCCCTAAAAGTATCAAATTCCTGTGAGCTGACAAGCTCGGGAGCCTGCGCCTTCATGCTGTGAGTGGAACTGGTCCTGAGAGATGAGGCAGCATGCCCTGCAACCTATGAACTTTGCTTTTTTTCCCTACTGACGATTGAGGAATCATGAAACACGTGTCTAGGGATACGAATTGAAACTAATAATACAGCACTGGCTATGAACACTTTGAATTGAATTGAGCGAGAAATAATGAACTACATGAACCATCATGCAAGAGGTGATTACGTTGGGGCGTGTCTGGTGCACTCCCACCCCCCTAAAAGTATCAAATTCCTGTGAGCTGACGAGCTCGGGAGCCTGCGCCTTCATGCTGTGAGTGGAACTGGTCCTGAGAGATGAGGCAGCATGCCCTGCAACCTATGAATTTTCCTTTTTTTCCTTACTGACGATTGAGGAATTATGAAACACGTGTCTAGGGATACGAATTGAAACTAATAATACAGCACTCGCTATGAACACTTTGAATTGAATTGAGCGAGAAATAATGAACTACATGAACCATCATGCAAGAGGTAATTACGTTGGGGCGTGTCTGGTGCGCTCCCACCCCCCTAAAAGTATCAAATTCCTGTGAGCTGACAAGCTCGGGAGCCTGCGCCTTCATGCTGTGAGTGGAACTGGTCCTGAGAGATGAGGCAGCATGCCTTGCAACCTACGAACTTTGCTTTTTTTCCCTACTGACGATTGAGGAATCATGAAACACGTGTCTAGGGATACGAATTGAAACTAATAATACAGCACTGGCTATGAACACTTTGAATTGAATTGAGCGAGAAATAATGAACTACATGAACCATCATGCAAGAGGTAATTACGTTGGGGCGTGTCTGGTGCGCTCCCACCCCCCTAAAAGTATCAAATTCCTGTGAGCTGACGAGCTCGGGAGCCTGCGCCTTCATGCTGTGAGTGGAACTGGTCCTGAGAGATGAGGCAGCATGCCCTGCAACCTATGAACTTTGCTTTTTTTCCCTACTGACGATTGAGGAATCAAGAAACACGTGTCTAGGGATACGAATTGAAACTAATAATACAGCACTGCCTATGAACACTTTGAATTGAATTGAGCGAGAAAAAATGAACTACATGAACCATCATGCAAGAGGTAATTACGTTGGGGCGTGTCTGGTGCGCTCCCACCCCCCTAAAAGTATCAAATTCCTGTGAGCTGACAAGCTCGGGAGCCTGCGCCTTCATGCTGTGAGTGGAACTGGTCCTGAGAGATGAGGCAGCATGCCCTGCAACCTATGAACTTTGCTTTTTTTCCCTACTGACGATTGAGGAATCATGAAACACGTGTCTAGGGATACGAATTGAAACTAATAATACAGCACTGGCTATGAACACTTTGAATTGAATTGAGCGAGAAATAATGAACTACATGAACCATCATGCAAGAGGTGATTACGTTGGGGCGTGTCTGGTGCACTCCCACCCCCCTAAAAGTATCAAATTCCTGTGAGCTGACGAGCTCGGGAGCCTGCCCCTTCATGCTGTGAGTGGAACTGGTCCTGAGAGATGAGGCAGCATGCCCTGCAACCTATGAATTTTCCTTTTTTTCCTTACTGACGATTGAGGAATTATGAAACACGTGTCTAGGGATACGAATTGAAACTAATAATACAGCACTCGCTATGAACACTTTGAATTGAATTGAGCGAGAAATAATGAACTACATGAACCATCATGCAAGAGGTAATTACGTTGGGGCGTGTCTGGTGCGCTCCCACCCCCCTAAAAGTATCAAATTCCTGTGAGCTGACAAGCTCGGGAGCCTGCGCCTTCATGCTGTGAGTGGAACTGGTCCTGAGAGATGAGGCAGCATGCCTTGCAACCTATGAACTTTGCTTTTTTTCCCTACTGACGATTGAGGAATCATGAAACACGTGTCTAGGGATACGAATTGAAACTAATAATACAGCACTGGCTATGAACACTTTGAATTGAATTGAGCGAGAAATAATGAACTACATGAACCATCATGCAAGAGGTAATTACGTTGGGGCGTGTCTGGTGCGCTCCCACCCCCCTAAAAGTATCATATTCCTGTGAGCTGACGAGCTCGGGAGCCTCCGCCTTCATGCTGTGAGTGGAACTGGTCCTGAGAGATGAGGCAGCATGCCCTGCAACCTATGAACTTTGCTTTTTTTCCCTACTGACGATTGAGGAATCAAGAAACACGTGTCTAGGGATACGAATTGAAACTAATAATACAGCACTGCCTATGAACACTTTGAATTGAATTGAGCGAGAAATACTGAACTACATGAACCATCATGCAAGAGGTAATTATGTTTGGGCGTGTCTGGTGCGCTCCCACCCCCCTAAAAGTATCAAATTCCTGTGAGCTGACGAGCTCGGGAGCCTGCGCCTTCATGCTGTGAGTGGAACTGGTCCTGAGAGATGAGGCAGCATGCCCTGCAACCTATGAACTTTGCTTTTTTTCCCCACTGACGATTGAGGAATCATGAAACACGTGTCTAGGGATACGAATTGAAACTAATAATACAGCACTGGCTATGAACACTTTGAATTGAATTGAGCGAGAAATAATGAACTACATGAACCATCATGCAAGAGGTAATTACGTTGGGGCGTGTCTGGTGCGCTCCCACCCCCCTAAAAGTATCAAATTCCTGTGAGCTGACGAGCTCGGGAGCCTGCGCCTTCATGTTGTGAGTGGAACTGGTCCTGAGAGATGAGGCAGCATGCCCTGCAACCTATGAACTTTGCTTTTTTTCCCTACTGACGATTGAGGAATCATGAAACACGTGTCTAGGGATACGAATTGAAACTAATAATACAGCACTGGCTATGAACACTTTGAATTGAATTGAGCGAGAAATAATGAACTACATGAACCATCATGCATGAGGTAATTACGTTGGGGCGTGTCTGGTGCGCTCCCACCCCCCTAAAAGTATCAAATTCCTGTGAGCTGACGAGCTCGGGAGCCTGCGCCTTCATGCTGTGAGTGGAACTGGTCCTGAAAGATGAGGCAGCATGCCCTGCAACCTATGAACTTTGCTTTTTTTCCCTACTGACGATTGAGGAATCATGAAACACGTGTCTAGGGATACTAATTGAAACTAATAATACAGCCCTGGCTATGAACACTTTGAATTGAATTGAGCGAGAAATAATGAACTACATGAACGATCACGCAAGAGGTAATTACGTTGGGGCGTGTCTGGTGCGCTCCCACCCCCCCTAAAAGTATCAAATTCCTGTGAGCTGACGAGCTCGGGAGCCTGCGCCTTCATGCTGTGAGTGGAACTGGTCCTGAGAGATGAGGCAGCATGCCCTGCAACCTATGAACTTTGCTTTTTTTCCCTACTGACGATTGAGGAATCATGAAACACGTGTCTAGGGATACGAATTGAAACTAATAATACAGCACTGGCTATGAACACTTTGAATTGAATTGAGCGAGAAATAATGAACTACATGAACCATCATGCAAGAGGTAATTACGTTGGGGCGTGTCTGGTGCACTCCCACCCCCCTAAAAGTATCAAATTCCTGTGAGCTGACGAGCTCGGGAGCCTGCGCCTTCATGCTGTGAGTGGAACTGGTCCTGAGAGATGAGGCAGCATGCCCTGCAACCTATGAACTTTGCTTTTTTTCCCTACTGACGATTGAGGAATCATGAAACACGTGTCTAGGGATACGAATTGAAACTAATAATACAGCACTGGCTATGAACACTTTGAATTGAATTGAGCGAGAAATAATGAACTACATGAACCATCATGCAAGAGGTAATTACGTTGGGGCGTGTCTGGTGCGCTCCCACCCCCCTAAAAGTATCAAATTCCTGTGAGCTGACGAGCTCGGGAGCCTGCGCCTTCATGTTGTGAGTGGAACTGGTCCTGAGAGATGAGGCAGCATGCCCTGCAACCTATGAACTTTGCTTTTTTTCCCTACTGACGATTGAGGAATCATGAAACACGTGTCTAGGGATACGAATTGAAACTAATAATACAGCACTGGCTATGAACACTTTGAATTGAATTGAGCGAGAAATAATGAACTACATGAACCATCATGCATGAGGTAATTACATTGGGGCATGTCTGGTGCGCTCCCACCCCCCTAAAAGTATCAAATTCCTGTGAGCTGACGAGCTCGGGAGCCTGCGCCTTCATGCTGTGAGTGGAACTGGTCCTGAAAGATGAGGCAGCATGCCCTGCAACCTATGAACTTTGCTTTTTTTCCCTACTGACGATTGAGGAATCATGAAACACGTGTCTAGGGATACTAATTGAAACTAATAATACAGCCCTGGCTATGAACACTTTGAATTGAATTGAGCGAGAAATAATGAACTACATGAACGATCACGCAAGAGTTAATTACGTTGGGGCGTGTCTGGTGCGCTCCCACCCCCCTAAAAGTATCAAATTCCTGTGAGCTGACGAGCTCGGGAGCCTGCGCCTTCATGATGTGAGTGGAACTGGTCCTGAGAGATGAGGCAGCATGCCCTGCAACCTATGAACTTGGCTTTTTTTCCCTACTGACGATTGAGGAATCATGAAACACATGTCTAGGGATACGAATTGAAACTAATAATACAGCACTGGCTATGAACACTTTGAATTGAATTGAGCGAGAAATAATGAACTACATGAACCATCATGCAAGAGGTAATTACGTTGGGGCGTGTCTGGTGCGCTCCCACCCCCCTAAAAGTATCAAATTCCTGTGAGCTGACGAGCTCGGGAGCCTGCGCCTTCATGCTGTGAGTGGAACTGGTCCTGAGAGATGAGGCAGCATGCCCTGCAACCTATGAACTTTGCTTTTTTTCCCTACTGACGATTGAGGAATCATGAAACACGTGTCTAGGGATACGAATTGAAACTAATAATACAGCACTGGCTATGAACACTTTGAATTGAATTGAGCGAAAAATAATGAACTACATGAACCATCATGCAAGAGGTAATTACGTTGGGGCGTGTCTGGTGCGCTCCCACCCCCCTAAAAGTATCAAATTCCTGTGATCTGACGAGCTCGGGAGCCTGCGCCTTCATGCTGTGAGTGGAACTGGTCCTGAGAGATGTGGCAGAATGCCCTGCAACCTATGAACTTTGCTTTTTTTCCCTACTGACGATTGAGGAATCATGAAACACGTGTCTAGGGATACGAATTGAAACTAATAATACAGCACTGGCTATGAACACTTTGAATTGAATTGAGCGAGAAATAATGAACTACATGAACCATCATGCAAGAGGTAATTACGTTGGGGCGTGTCTGGTGCGCTCCCACCCCCCTAAAAGTATCAAATTCCTGTGAGCTAACAAGCTCGGGAGCCTGCGCCTTCATGCTGTGAGTGGAACTGGTCCTGAGAGATGAGGCAGCATGCCCTGCAACCTATGAACTTTGCTTTTTTTCCCTACTGACGATTGAGGAATCATGAAACACGTGTCTAGGGATACGTATTGAAACTAATAATACAGCACTGGCTATGAACACTTTGAATTGAATTGAGCGAGAAATAATGAACTACATGAACCATCATGCAAGAGGTAATTACGTTGGGGCGTGTCTGGTGCGCTCCCACCCCCCTAAAAGTATCAAATTCCTGTGAGCTGACAAGCTCGGGAGCCTGCGCCTTCATGCTGTGAGTGGAACTGGTCCTGAGAGATGAGGCAGCATGCCTTGCAACCTATGAACTTTTCTTTTTTTCCCTACTGACGATTGAGGAATCATGAAACACGTGTCTAGGGATACGAATTGAAACTAATAATACAGCACTGGCTATGAACACTTTGAATTGAATTGAGCGAGAAATAATGAACTACATGAACCATCATGCAAGAGGTAATTACGTTGGGGCGTGTCTGGTGCGCTCCCACCCCCCTAAAAGTATCAAATTCCTGTGAGCTGACGAGCTCGGGAGCCTCCGCCTTCATGCTGTGAGTGGAACTGGTCCTGAGAGATGAGGCAGCATGCCCTGCAACCTATGAACTTTGCTTTTTTTCCCTACTGACGATTGAGGAATCAAGAAACACGTGTCTAGGGATACGAATTGAAACTAATAATACAGCACTGCCTATGAACACTTTGAATTGAATTGAGCGAGAAATACTGAACTACATGAACCATCATGCAAGAGGTAATTATGTTTGGGCGTGTCTGGTGCGCTCCCACCCCCCTAAAAGTATCAAATTCCTGTGAGCTGACGAGCTCGGGAGCCTGCGCCTTCATGCTGTGAGTGGAACTGGTCCTGAGAGATGAGGCAGCATGCCCTGCAACCTATGAACTTTGCTTTTTTTCCCCACTGACGATTGAGGAATCATGAAACACGTGTCTAGGGATACGAATTGAAACTAATAATACAGCACTGGCTATGAACACTTTGAATTGAATTGAGCGAGAAATAATGAACTACATGAACCATCATGCAAGAGGTAATTACGTTGGGGCGTGTCTGGTGCGCTCCCACCCCCCTAAAAGTATCAAATTCCTGTGAGCTGACGAGCTCGGGAGCCTGCGCCTTCATGATGTGAGTGGAACTGGTCCTGAGAGATGAGGCAGCATGCCCTGCAACCTATGAACTTGGCTTTTTTTCCCTACTGACGATTGAGGAATCATGAAACACATGTCTAGGGATACGAATTGAAACTAATAATACAGCACTGGCTATGAACACTTTGAATTGAATTGAGCGAGAAATAATGAACTACATGAACCATCATGCAAGAGGTAATTACGTTGGGGCGTGTCTGGTGCGCTCCCACCCCCCTAAAAGTATCAAATTCCTGTGAGCTGACGAGCTCGGGAGCCTCCGCCTTCATGCTGTGAGTGGAACTGGTCCTGAGAGATGAGGCAGCATGCCCTGCAACCTATGAACTTTGCTTTTTTTCCCTACTGACGATTGAGGAATCATGAAACACGTGTCTAGGGATACGAATTGAAACTAATAATACAGCACTGGCTATGAACACTTTGAATTGAATTGAGCGAAAAATAATGAACTACATGAACCATCATGCAAGAGGTAATTACGTTGGGGCGTGTCTGGTGCGCTCCCACCCCCCTAAAAGTATCAAATTCCTGTGAGCTGACGAGCTCGGGAGCCTGCGCCTTCATGCTGTGAGTGGAACTGGTCCTGAGAGATGTGGCAGAATGCCCTGCAACCTATGACCTTTGCTTTTTTTCCCTACTGACGATTGAGGAATCATGAAACACGTGTCTAGGGATACGAATTGAAACTAATAATACAGCACTGGCTATGAACACTTTGAATTGAATTGAGCGAGAAATAATGAACTACATGAACCATCATGCAAGAGGTAATTACGTTGGGGCGTGTCTGGTGCGCTCCCACCCCCCTAAAAGTATCAAATTCCTGTGAGCTAACAAGCTCGGGAGCCTGCGCCTTCATGCTGTGAGTGGAACTGGTCCTGAGAGATGAGGCAGCATGCCCTGCAACCTATGAACTTTGCTTTTTTTCCCTACTGACGATTGAGGAATCATGAAACACGTGTCTAGGGATACGTATTGAAACTAATAATACAGCACTGGCTATGAACACTTTGAATAGAATTGAGCGAGAAATAATGAACTACATGAACCATCATGCAAGAGGTAATTACGTTGGGGCGTGTCTGGTGCGCTCCCACCCCCCTAAAAGTATCAAATTCCTGTGAGCTGACAAGCTCGGGAGCCTGCGCCTTCATGCTGTGAGTGGAACTGGTCCTGAGAGATGAGGCAGCATGCCTTGCAACCTATGAACTTTTCTTTTTTTCCCTACTGACGATTGAGGAATCATGAAACACGTGTCTAGGGATACGAATTGAAACTAATAATACAGCACTGGCTATGAACACTTTGAATTGAATTGAGCGAGAAATAATGAACTACATGAACCATCATGCAAGAGGTAATTACGTTGGGGCGTGTCTGGTGCGCTCCCACCCCCCTAAAAGTATCAAATTCCTGTGAGCTGACGAGCTCGGGAGCCTCCGCCTTCATGCTGTGAGTGGAACTGGTCCTGAGAGATGAGGCAGCATGCCCTGCAACCTATGAACTTTGCTTTTTTTCCCTACTGACGATTGAGGAATCAAGAAACACGTGTCTAGGGATACGAATTGAAACTAATAATACAGCACTGCCTATGAACACTTTGAATTGAATTGAGCGAGAAATACTGAACTACATGAACCATCATGCAAGAGGTAATTATGTTTGGGCGTGTCTGGTGCGCTCCCACCCCCCTAAAAGTATCAAATTCCTGTGAGCTGACGAGCTCGGGAGCCTGCGCCTTCATGCTGTGAGTGGAACTGGTCCTGAGAGATGAGGCAGCATGCCCTGCAACCTATGAACTTTGCTTTTTTTCCCCACTGACGATTGAGGAATCATGAAACACGTGTCTAGGGATACGAATTTAAACTAATAATACAGCACTGGCTATGAACACTTTGAATTGAATTGAGCGAGAAATAATGAACTACATGAACCATCATGCAAGAGGTAATTACGTTGGGGCGTGTCTGGTGCGCTCCCACCCCCCTAAAAGTATCAAATTCCTGTGAGCTGACGAGCTCGGGAGCCTGCGCCTTCATGTTGTGAGTGGAACTGGTCCTGAGAGATGAGGCAGCATGCCCTGCAACCTATGAACTTTGCTTTTTTTCCCTACTGACGATTGAGGAATCATGAAACACGTGTCTAGGGATACGAATTGAAACTAATAATACAGCACTGGCTATGAACACTTTGAATTGAATTGAGCGAGAAATAATGAACTACATGAACCATCATGCATGAGGTAATTACGTTGGGGCGTGTCTGGTGCGCTCCCACCCCCCTAAAAGTATCAAAATCCTGTGAGCTGACGAGCTCGGGAGCCTGCGCCTTCATGCTGTGAGTGGAACTGGTCCTGAAAGATGAGGCAGCATGCCCTGCAACCTATGAACTTTGCTTTTTTTCCCTACTGACGATTGAGGAATCATGAAACACGTGTCTAGGGATACTAATTGAAACTAATAATACAGCCCTGGCTATGAACACTTTGAATTGAATTGAGCGAGAAATAATGAACTACATGAACGATCACGCAAGAGGTAATTACGTTGGGGCGTGTCTGGTGCGCTCCCACCCCCCCTAAAAGTATCAAATTCCTGTGAGCTGACGAGCTCGGGAGCCTGCGCCTTCATGATGTGAGTGGAACTGGTCCTGAGAGATGAGGCAGCATGCCCTGCAACCTATGAACTTGGCTTTTTTTCCCTACTGACGATTGAGGAATCATGAAACACATGTCATGGGATACGAATTGAAACTAATAATACAGCACTGGCTATGAACACTTTGAATTGAATTGAGCGAGAAATAATGAACTACATGAACCATCATGCAAGAGGTAATTACGTTGGGGCGTGTCTGGTGCGCTCCCACCCCCCTAAAAGTATCAAATTCCTGTGAGCTGACGAGCTCGGGAGCCTGCGCCTTCATGCTGTGAGTGGAACTGGTCCTGAGAGATGAGGCAGCATGCCCTGCAACCTATGAACTTTGCTTTTTTTCCCTACTGACGATTGAGGAATCATGAAACACGTGTCTAGGGATACGAATTGAAACTAATAATACAGCACTGGCTATGAACACTTTGAATTGAATTGAGCGAGAAATAATGAACTACATGAACCATCATGCAAGAGGTAATTACGTTGGGGCGTGTCTGGTGCGCTCCCACCCCCCTAAAAGTATCAAATTCCTGTGAGCTGACGAGCTCGGGAGCCTGCGCCTTCATGCTGTGAGTGGAACTGGTCCTGAGAGATGAGGCAGCATGCCCTGCAACCTATGAACTTTGCTTTTTTTCCCTACTGACGATTGAGGAATCATGAAACACGTGTCTAGGGATACGAATTGAAACTAATAATACAGCACTGGCTATGAACACTTTGAATTGAATTGAGCGAGAAATAATGAACTACATGAACCATCATGCAAGAGGTAATTACGTTGGGGCGTGTCTGGTGCGCTCCCACCCCCCTAAAAGTATCAAATTCCTGTGAGCTGACGAGCTCGGGAGCCTGCGCCTTCATGTTGTGAGTGGAACTGGTCCTGAGAGATGAGGCAGCATGCCCTGCAACCTATGAACTTTGCTTTTTTTCCCTACTGACGATTGAGGAATCATGAAACACGTGTCTAGGGATACGAATTGAAACTAATAATACAGCACTGGCTATGAACACTTTGAATTGAATTGAGCGAGAAATAATGAACTACATGAACCATCATGCATGAGGTAATTACGTTGGGGCGTGTCTGGTGCGCTCCCACCCCCCTAAAAGTATCAAATTCCTGTGAGCTGACGAGCCCGGGAGCCTGCGCCTTCATGCTGTGAGTGGAACTGGTCCTGAAAGATGAGGCAGCATGCCCTGCAACCTATGAACTTTGCTTTTTTTCCCTACTGACGATTGAGGAATCATGAAACACGTGTCTAGGGATACTAATTGAAACTAATAATACAGCCCTGGCTATGAACACTTTGAATTGAATTGAGCGAGAAATAATGAACTACATGAACGATCACGCAAAAGTTAATTACGTTGGGGCGTGTCTGGTGCGCTCCCACCCCCCTAAAAGTATCAAATTCCTGTGAGCTGACGAGCTCGGGAGCCTGCGCCTTCATGATGTGAGTGGAACTGGTCCTGAGAGATGAGGCAGCATGCCCTGCAACCTATGAACTTGGCTTTTTTTCCCTACTGACGATTGAGGAATCATGAAACACATGTCTAGGGATACGAATTGAAACTAATAATACAGCACTGGCTATGAACACTTTGAATTGAATTGAGCGAGAAATAATGAACTACATGAACCATCATGCAAGAGGTAATTACGTTGGGGCGTGTCTGGTGCGCTCCCACCCCCCTAAAAGTATCAAATTCCTGTGAGCTGACGAGCTCGGGAGCCTGCGCCTTCATGCTGTGAGTGGAACTGGTCCTGAGAGATGAGGCAGCATGCCCTGCAACCTATGAACTTTGCTTTTTTCCCTACTGACGATTGAGGAATCATGAAACACGTGTCTAGGGATACGAATTGAAACTAATAATACAGCACTGGCTATGAACACTTTGAATTGAATTGAGCGAGAAATAATGAACTACATGAACCATCATGCAAGAGGTAATTACGTTGGGGCGTGTCTGGTGCGCTCCCACCCCCCTAAAAGTATCAAATTCCTGTGAGCTGACGAGCTCGGGAGCCTGCGCCTTCATGCTGTGAGTGGAACTGGTCCTGAGAGATGTGGCAGAATGCCCTGCAACCTATGAACTTTGCTTTTTTTCCCTACTGACGATTGAGGAATCATGAAACACGTGTCTAGGGATACGAATTGAAACTAATAATACAGCACTGGCTATGAACACTTTGAATTGAATTGAGCGAGAAATAATGAACTACATGAACCATCATGCAAGAGGTAATTACGTTGGGGCGTGTCTGGTGCGCTCCCACCCCCCTAAAAGTATCAAATTCCTGTGAGCTAACAAGCTCGGGAGCCTGCGCCTTCATGCTGTGAGTGGAACTGGTCCTGAGAGATGAGGCAGCATGCCCTGCAACCTATGAACTTTGCTTTTTTTCCCTACTGACGATTGAGGAATCATGAAACACGTGTCTAGGGATACAAATTGAAACTAATAATACAGCACTGGCTATGAACACTTTGAATTGAATTGAGCGAGAAATAATGAACTACATGAACCATCATGCAAGAGGTAATTACGTTGGGGCGTGTCTGGTGTGCTCCCACCCCCCTAAAAGTATCAAATTCCTGTGAGCTGACGAGCTCGGGAGCCTGCTCCTTCATGCTGTGAGTGGAACTGGTCCTGAGAGATGAGGCAGCATGCCCTGCAACCTATGAACTTTGCTTTTCTTCCCTACTGACGATTGAGGAATCAAGAAACACGTGTCTAGGGATACGAATTGAAACTAATAATACAGCACTGGCTATGAACACTTTGAATTGAATTGAGCGAGAAATACTGAACTACATGAACCATCATGCAAGAGGTAATTATGTTTGGGCGTGTCTGGTGCGCTCCCACCCCCCTAAAAGTATCAAATTCCTGTGAGCTGACGAGCTCGGGAGCCTGCGCCTTCATGCTGTGAGTGGAACTGGTCCTGAGAGATGAGGCAGCATGCCCTGCAACCTATGAACTTTGCTTTTTTTCCCTACTGACGATTGAGGAATCATGAAACACGTGTCTAGGGATACGAATTGAAACTAATAATACAGCACTGGCTATGAACACTTTGAATTGAATTGAGCGAGAAATAATGAACTACATGAACCATCATGCAAGAGGTAATTACGTTGGGGCGTGTCTGGTGCGCTCCCACCCCCCTAAAAGTATCAAATTCCTGTGAGCTGACGAGCTCGGGAGCCTGCGCCTTCATGTTGTGAGTGGAACTGGTCCTGAGAGATGAGGCAGCATGCCCTGCAACCTATGAACTTTGCTTTTTTTCCCTACTGACGATTGAGGAATCATGAAACACGTGTCTAGGGATACGTATTGAAACTAATAATACAGCACTGGCTATGAACACTTTGAATAGAATTGAGCGAGAAATAATGAACTACATGAACCATCATGCAAGAGGTAATTACGTTGGGGCGTGTCTGGTGCGCTCCCACCCCCCTAAAAGTATCAAATTCCTGTGAGCTGACAAGCTCGGGAGCCTGCGCCTTCATGCTGTGAGTGGAACTGGTCCTGAGAGATGAGGCAGCATGCCTTGCAACCTATGAACTTTTCTTTTTTTCCCTACTGACGATTGAGGAATCATGAAACACGTGTCTAGGGATACGAATTGAAACTAATAATACAGCACTGGCTATGAACACTTTGAATTGAATTGAGCGAGAAATAATGAACTACATGAACCATCATGCAAGAGGTAATTACGTTGGGGCGTGTCTGGTGCGCTCCCACCCCCCTAAAAGTATCAAATTCCTGTGAGCTGACGAGCTCGGGAGCCTCCGCCTTCATGCTGTGAGTGGAACTGGTCCTGAGAGATGAGGCAGCATGCCCTGCAACCTATGAACTTTGCTTTTTTTCCCTACTGACGATTGAGGAATCAAGAAACACGTGTCTAGGGATACGAATTGAAACTAATAATACAGCACTGCCTATGAACACTTTGAATTGAATTGAGCGAGAAATACTGAACTACATGAACCATCATGCAAGAGGTAATTATGTTTGGGCGTGTCTGGTGCGCTCCCACCCCCCTAAAAGTATCAAATTCCTGTGAGCTGACGAGCTCGGGAGCCTGCGCCTTCATGCTGTGAGTGGAACTGGTCCTGAGAGATGAGGCAGCATGCCCTGCAACCTATGAACTTTGCTTTTTTTCCCCACTGACGATTGAGGAATCATGAAACACGTGTCTAGGGATACGAATTTAAACTAATAATACAGCACTGGCTATGAACACTTTGAATTGAATTGAGCGAGAAATAATGAACTACATGAACCATCATGCAAGAGGTAATTACGTTGGGGCGTGTCTGGTGCGCTCCCACCCCCCTAAAAGTATCAAATTCCTGTGAGCTGACGAGCTCGGGAGCCTGCGCCTTCATGTTGTGAGTGGAACTGGTCCTGAGAGATGAGGCAGCATGCCCTGCAACCTATGAACTTTGCTTTTTTTCCCTACTGACGATTGAGGAATCATGAAACACGTGTCTAGGGATACGAATTGAAACTAATAATACAGCACTGGCTATGAACACTTTGAATTGAATTGAGCGAGAAATAATGAACTACATGAACCATCATGCATGAGGTAATTACGTTGGGGCGTGTCTGGTGCGCTCCCACCCCCCTAAAAGTATCAAAATCCTGTGAGCTGACGAGCTCGGGAGCCTGCGCCTTCATGCTGTGAGTGGAACTGGTCCTGAAAGATGAGGCAGCATGCCCTGCAACCTATGAACTTTGCTTTTTTTCCCTACTGACGATTGAGGAATCATGAAACACGTGTCTAGGGATACTAATTGAAACTAATAATACAGCCCTGGCTATGAACACTTTGAATTGAATTGAGCGAGAAATAATGAACTACATGAACGATCACGCAAGAGGTAATTACGTTGGGGCGTGTCTGGTGCGCTCCCACCCCCCCTAAAAGTATCAAATTCCTGTGAGCTGACGAGCTCGGGAGCCTGCGCCTTCATGATGTGAGTGGAACTGGTCCTGAGAGATGAGGCAGCATGCCCTGCAACCTATGAACTTGGCTTTTTTTCCCTACTGACGATTGAGGAATCATGAAACACATGTCATGGGATACGAATTGAAACTAATAATACAGCACTGGCTATGAACACTTTGAATTGAATTGAGCGAGAAATAATGAACTACATGAACCATCATGCAAGAGGTAATTACGTTGGGGCGTGTCTGGTGCGCTCCCACCCCCCTAAAAGTATCAAATTCCTGTGAGCTGACGAGCTCGGGAGCCTGCGCCTTCATGCTGTGAGTGGAACTGGTCCTGAGAGATGAGGCAGCATGCCCTGCAACCTATGAACTTTGCTTTTTTTCCCTACTGACGATTGAGGAATCATGAAACACGTGTCTAGGGATACGAATTGAAACTAATAATACAGCACTGGCTATGAACACTTTGAATTGAATTGAGCGAGAAATAATGAACTACATGAACCATCATGCAAGAGGTAATTACGTTGGGGCGTGTCTGGTGCGCTCCCACCCCCCTAAAAGTATCAAATTCCTGTGAGCTGACGAGCTCGGGAGCCTGCGCCTTCATGCTGTGAGTGGAACTGGTCCTGAGAGATGAGGCAGCATGCCCTGCAACCTATGAACTTTGCTTTTTTTCCCTACTGACGATTGAGGAATCATGAAACACGTGTCTAGGGATACGAATTGAAACTAATAATACAGCACTGGCTATGAACACTTTGAATTGAATTGAGCGAGAAATAATGAACTACATGAACCATCATGCAAGAGGTAATTACGTTGGGGCGTGTCTGGTGCGCTCCCACCCCCCTAAAAGTATCAAATTCCTGTGAGCTGACGAGCTCGGGAGCCTGCGCCTTCATGTTGTGAGTGGAACTGGTCCTGAGAGATGAGGCAGCATGCCCTGCAACCTATGAACTTTGCTTTTTTTCCCTACTGACGATTGAGGAATCATGAAACACGTGTCTAGGGATACGAATTGAAACTAATAATACAGCACTGGCTATGAACACTTTGAATTGAATTGAGCGAGAAATAATGAACTACATGAACCATCATGCATGAGGTAATTACGTTGGGGCGTGTCTGGTGCGCTCCCACCCCCCTAAAAGTATCAAATTCCTGTGAGCTGACGAGCCCGGGAGCCTGCGCCTTCATGCTGTGAGTGGAACTGGTCCTGAAAGATGAGGCAGCATGCCCTGCAACCTATGAACTTTGCTTTTTTTCCCTACTGACGATTGAGGAATCATGAAACACGTGTCTAGGGATACTAATTGAAACTAATAATACAGCCCTGGCTATGAACACTTTGAATTGAATTGAGCGAGAAATAATGAACTACATGAACGATCACGCAAAAGTTAATTACGTTGGGGCGTGTCTGGTGCGCTCCCACCCCCCTAAAAGTATCAAATTCCTGTGAGCTGACGAGCTCGGGAGCCTGCGCCTTCATGATGTGAGTGGAACTGGTCCTGAGAGATGAGGCAGCATGCCCTGCAACCTATGAACTTGGCTTTTTTTCCCTACTGACGATTGAGGAATCATGAAACACATGTCTAGGGATACGAATTGAAACTAATAATACAGCACTGGCTATGAACACTTTGAATTGAATTGAGCGAGAAATAATGAACTACATGAACCATCATGCAAGAGGTAATTACGTTGGGGCGTGTCTGGTGCGCTCCCACCCCCCTAAAAGTATCAAATTCCTGTGAGCTGACGAGCTCGGGAGCCTGCGCCTTCATGCTGTGAGTGGAACTGGTCCTGAGAGATGAGGCAGCATGCCCTGCAACCTATGAACTTTGCTTTTTTCCCTACTGACGATTGAGGAATCATGAAACACGTGTCTAGGGATACGAATTGAAACTAATAATACAGCACTGGCTATGAACACTTTGAATTGAATTGAGCGAGAAATAATGAACTACATGAACCATCATGCAAGAGGTAATTACGTTGGGGCGTGTCTGGTGCGCTCCCACCCCCCTAAAAGTATCAAATTCCTGTGAGCTGACGAGCTCGGGAGCCTGCGCCTTCATGCTGTGAGTGGAACTGGTCCTGAGAGATGTGGCAGAATGCCCTGCAACCTATGAACTTTGCTTTTTTTCCCTACTGACGATTGAGGAATCATGAAACACGTGTCTAGGGATACGAATTGAAACTAATAATACAGCACTGGCTATGAACACTTTGAATTGAATTGAGCGAGAAATAATGAACTACATGAACCATCATGCAAGAGGTAATTACGTTGGGGCGTGTCTGGTGCGCTCCCACCCCCCTAAAAGTATCAAATTCCTGTGAGCTAACAAGCTCGGGAGCCTGCGCCTTCATGCTGTGAGTGGAACTGGTCCTGAGAGATGAGGCAGCATGCCCTGCAACCTATGAACTTTGCTTTTTTTCCCTACTGACGATTGAGGAATCATGAAACACGTGTCTAGGGATACAAATTGAAACTAATAATACAGCACTGGCTATGAACACTTTGAATTGAATTGAGCGAGAAATAATGAACTACATGAACCATCATGCAAGAGGTAATTACGTTGGGGCGTGTCTGGTGTGCTCCCACCCCCCTAAAAGTATCAAATTCCTGTGAGCTGACGAGCTCGGGAGCCTGCTCCTTCATGCTGTGAGTGGAACTGGTCCTGAGAGATGAGGCAGCATGCCCTGCAACCTATGAACTTTGCTTTTCTTCCCTACTGACGATTGAGGAATCAAGAAACACGTGTCTAGGGATACGAATTGAAACTAATAATACAGCACTGGCTATGAACACTTTGAATTGAATTGAGCGAGAAATACTGAACTACATGAACCATCATGCAAGAGGTAATTATGTTTGGGCGTGTCTGGTGCGCTCCCACCCCCCTAAAAGTATCAAATTCCTGTGAGCTGACGAGCTCGGGAGCCTGCGCCTTCATGCTGTGAGTGGAACTGGTCCTGAGAGATGAGGCAGCATGCCCTGCAACCTATGAACTTTGCTTTTTTTCCCTACTGACGATTGAGGAATCATGAAACACGTGTCTAGGGATACGAATTGAAACTAATAATACAGCACTGGCTATGAACACTTTGAATTGAATTGAGCGAGAAATAATGAACTACATGAACCATCATGCAAGAGGTAATTACGTTGGGGCGTGTCTGGTGCGCTCCCACCCCCCTAAAAGTATCAAATTCCTGTGAGCTGACGAGCTCGGGAGCCTGCGCCTTCATGTTGTGAGTGGAACTGGTCCTGAGAGATGAGGCAGCATGCCCTGCAACCTATGAACTTTGCTTTTTTTCCCTACTGACGATTGAGGAATCATGAAACACGTGTCTAGGGATACGAATTGAAACTAATAATACAGCACTGGCTATGAACACTTTGAATTGAATTGAGCGAGAAATAATGAACTACATGAACCATCATGCATGAGGTAATTACGTTGGGGCGTGTCTGGTGCGCTCCCACCCCCCTAAAAGTATCAAATTCCTGTGAGCTGACGAGCTCGGGAGCCTGCGCCTTCATGCTGTGAGTGGAACTGGTCCTGAAAGATGAGGCAGCATGCCCTGCAACCTATGAACTTTGCTTTTTTTCCCTACTGACGATTGAGGAATCATGAAACACGTGTCTAGGGATACTAATTGAAACTAATAATACAGCCCTGGCTATGAACACTTTGAATTGAATTGAGCGAGAAATAATGAACTACATGAACGATCACGCAAGAGGTAATTACGTTGGGGCGTGTCTGGTGCGCTCCCACCCCCCTAAAAGTATCAAATTCCTGTGAGCTGACGAGCTCGGGAGCCTGCGCCTTCATGATGTGAGTGGAACTGGTCCTGAGAGATGAGGCAGCATGCCCTGCAACCTATGAACTTGGCTTTTTTTCCCCACTGACGATTGAGGAATCATGAAACACATGTCTAGGGATACGAATTGAAACTAATAATACAGCACTGGCTATGAACACTTTGAATTGAATTGAGCGAGAAATAATGAACTACATGAACCATCATGCAAGAGGTAATTACGTTGGGGCGTGTCTGGTGCGCTCCCACCCCCCTAAAAGTATCAAATTCCTGTGAGCTGACGAGCTCGGGAGCCTGCGCCTTCATGCTGTGAGTGGAACTGGTCCTGAGAGATGAGGCAGCATGCCCTGCAACCTATGAACTTTGCTTTTTTTCCCTACTGACGATTGAGGAATCATGAAACACATGTCTAGGGATACGAATTGAAACTAATAATACAGCACTGGCTATGAACACTTTGAATTGAATTGAGCGAGAAATAATGAACTACATGAACCATCATGCAAGAGGTAATTACGTTGGGGCGTGTCTGGTACGCTCCCACCCCCCTAAAAGTATCAAATTCCTGTGAGCTGACGAGCTCGGGAGCCTGCGCCTTCATGCTGTGAGTGGAACTGGTCCTGAGAGATGAGGCAGCATGCCCTGCAACCTATGAACTTTGCTTTTTTTCCCTACTGACAAATGAGGAATCATGAAACACGTGTCTAGGGATACGAATTGAAACTAATAATACAGCACTGGCTATGAACACTTTGAATTGAATTGAGCGAGAAATAATGAACTACATGAACCATCATGCAGGAGGTAATTACGTTGGGGCGTGTCTGGTGCGCTCCCACCCCCCTAAAAGTATCAAATTCCTGTGAGCTGACGAGCTCGGGAGCCTGCGCCTTCATGCTGTGAGTGGAACTGGTCCTGAGAGATGAGGCAGCATGCCCTGCAACCTATGAACTTTGCTTTTTTTCCCTACTGACGATTGAGGAATCATGAAACACGTGTCTAGGGATACGAATTGAAACTAATAATACAGCACTGGCTATGAACACTTTGAATTGAATTGAGCGAGAAATAATGAACTACATGAAACATCATGCAAGAGGTAATTACGTTGGGGCGTGTCTGGTGCGCTCCCACCCCCCTAAAAGTATCAAATTCCTGTGAGCTGACGAGCTCGGGAGCCTGCGCCTTCATGTTGTGAGTGGAACTGGTCCTGAGAGATGAGGCAGCATGCCCTGCAACCTATGAACTTTGCTTTTTTTCCCTACTGACGATTGAGGAATCATGAAACCCGTGTCTAGGGATACGAATTGAAACTAATAATACAGCACTGGCTATGAACACTTTGAATTGAATTGAGCGAGAAATAATGAACTACATGAACCATCATGCATGAGGTAATTACGTTGGGGCGTGTCTGGTGCGCTCCCACCCCCCTAAAAGTATCAAATTCCTGTGAGCTGACGAGCTCGGGAGCCTGCGCCTTCATGCTGTGAGTGGAACTGGTCCTGAAAGATGAGGCAGCATGCCCTGCAACCTATGAACTTTGCTTTTTTTCCCTACTGACGATTGAGGAATCATGAAACACGTGTCTAGGGATACTAATTGAAACTAATAATACAGCCCTGGCTATGAACACTTTGAATTGAATTGAGCGAGAAATAATGAACTACATGAACGATCACGCAAGAGGTAATTACGTTGGGGCGTGTCTGGTGCGCTCCCACCCCCCTAAAAGTATCAAATTCCTGTGAGCTGACGAGCTCGGGAGCCTGCGCCTTCATGATGTGAGTGGAACTGGTCCTGAGAGATGAGGCAGCATGCCCTGCAACCTATGAACTTGGCTTTTTTTCCCTACTGACGATTGAGGAATCATGAAACACATGTCTAGGGATACGAATTGAAACTAATAATACAGCACTGGCTATGAACACTTTGAATTGAATTGAGCGAGAAATAATGAACTACATGAACCATCATGCAAGAGGTAATTACGTTGGGGCGTGTCTGGTGCGCTCCCACCCCCCTAAAAGTATCAAATTCCTGTGAGCTGACGAGCTCGGGAGCCTGCGCCTTCATGCTGTGAGTGGAACTGGTCCTGAGAGATGAGGCAGCATGCCCTGCAACCTATGAACTTTGCTTTTTTTCCCTACTGACGATTGAGGAATCATGAAACACGTGTCTAGGGATACGAATTGAAACTAATAATACAGCACTGGCTATGAACACTTTGAATTGAATTGAGCGAGAAATAATGAACTACATGAACCATCATGCATGAGGTAATTACGTTGGGGCGTGTCTGGTGCGCTCCCACCCCCCTAAAAGTATCAAATTCCTGTGAGCTGACGAGCTCGGGAGCCTGCGCCTTCATGATGTGAGTGGAACTGGTCCTGAGAGATGAGGCAGCATGCCCTGCAACCTATGAACTTGGCTTTTTTTCCCTACTGACGATTGAGGAATCATGAAACACGTGTCTAGGGATACGAATTAAAACTAATAATACAGCACTGGCTATGAACACTTTGAATTGAATTGAGCGAGAAATAATGAACTACATGAACCATCATGCAAGAGGTAATTACGTTGGGGCGTGTCTGGTGCGCTCCCACCCCCCTAAAAGTATCAAATTCCTGTGAGCTGACGAGCTCGGGAGCCTGCGCCTTCATGCTGTGAGTGGAACTGGTCCTGAGAGATAAGGCAGCATGCCCTGCAACCTATGAACTTTGCTTTTTTTCCCTACTGACGATTGAGGAATCATGAAACACGTGTCTAGGGATACGAATTGAAACTAATAATACAGCACTGGCTATGAACACTTTGAA